>NC_142064.1:266155115-266766251 GCF_059756535.1 Pantherophis guttatus
CCAAAGGACTCACACAGGAGGGAAACACTTTAATTGTCCTGATTGTGGGAAAAGTTTCATTAGAAAATACCAGCTTACTATGCACCAGTGGATCCACACAGGATATAAACCTTTTGAATGTCCTGTTTGTGGGAAAGGTTTCAGTTATACTTCGAGCCTGGTGACACACCAGAGGACTCACACAGGAGAGAAACCGTATGAGTGTCCTGTTTGTGGCAAAAGTTTCAGTCAGCATTCAAACATGGTGGTACACCAGAGGACTCACACAAGAGAGAGACCATGTTAGTGTCCTGTTTGTGGAAATGTTTCAGTCAGAATTCCAACATGGTGATTCACCAGAGGACTCACACAGGAAACACTTTGAATGCCATGATTGTGGGAAAAGTTTCATTAGAAATGTCCATCTCATGTAAGGTGACCAGGTTTTAACATTGGTAAAGAGGGACGCCATTGTGGGCGTGGCTTATTTTGTGGGCGTCGTTAGGTCATATGACTGGGTGGGCATGGCTAGCTGGTCATGTGACCGGGTGGCCATGGCTATGTGTATAGGGGCTACTCAGAGGGCTGAAAAAAGTCATTTCTGACAGGTCCTTGCACTTTTGACTGGTCCTCACACTTATGACCATCCTCACATTTATGCCCGTGCAGCATTCTTAACAACCATGTCACTCATTTCACAACTGCTTCTCTTCACTATGATGACAAGATAGGGCAAAAAACGTAAAATGTGAGGACAATCGTAAGTTTGAGGACTGGTCAAAAGTGCGAGGACCAGTCAAAAATAACTTTTTCAGCCCTCTGAGTAGTCCATATGCATAAAAGGATACAGCAATAGAGAGGATGAAGGAAGGGAAGAGAAATTAGAGTAGGAGTGAGGGTAAGAGAGGGAGGAAGAGAGGAGGAGAAGGAGAAAGGAAGAGGAAGTAGGGAGGAGAAGAAGAGGGTGGGGGGAAGAGAAAGTAAGAAGGAAAGAAAAGAGAGAGGTGGTAGGTTTGAGGAGAAAGATTGCTGTACAATAAAAAAGATGAAAGGGAAGAAGCCAACCCCAAACAAATATAAAGATATTAAGATAAAGAATGAATTGTTAAACTTTAAAGAATAAAAGAGAACAAATATGAATAAATAGCAATAATTAGAAACACACATACGAACATACAATGTATTTTCTTTGAACAGAATATTTGGCTGGTTCACAAATTTAAACAGTGTTTAGTCATTTCAATTAAATTTACAATTTCTATATTTCCTTTTTGCCATATTTATTCCTCATCTATTTTTTTTAAAAAAACAATATTACCCTTCATCCTCATCTCTAATCTTAATCAAATTCAATTTTTCCCTTCTATTCTATATTATACCCCTTCCCATTGTCATCTATTTTTATATCCATCCTCACATTGGTTAATTATGTAATTATGTAATACAGTTGTTTAATACAAATTCAACATTTTAATATAAATCAATTAGTTATATAACTATCTTTGTTGTATATCAATATGAACATGAATATTCCAATTATTTCCATGCAATCCAATTTCTTACAAATCAATTAATTATATTTACCAATAATAATAAACCAAATAATTTCCCCCATATATTCCTCCAAACCACAACTTAACCATTTCTGCTTTCAACACAATATACAATTAATAGTATCTTGATTATTACAATTCCCTAGTTAAATAGAGCTTTTTTTCTTTTGTGTTTTAAAATCTTGAACTCTCCTCCTAAATTTCCCATTGTTTGCAGTTTTGCACCTACCTTTTTTGCTGAGGAAAAAGAAAAAGAAATCTCTCTCTGCCTCATTTTGTCACGTTGCAGCAAAGACCCTGCTTTCACTTTCGCTTCTTCAGCATAGCTAGGGGGAAAAAAATCTGCTCCAGGAACTCTTTACACTGATCACCTGTAGGGCGGCCCTTTGAAGCCCCGCGGCAAGAGTTTAAACAGTTTTTTTCCCTCTAGCCATCAGCTGGGACTCAGGAGGCAGCCGGGACTCAGGAGACAGAATGAAAAATCGGGACTTTTTTAAAACGCCGCAGGACGCGGGACAAATTGCTAAAAATCGGGACTGTCCCGCCAAAAGCGGGACGTCTGGTCACCTTAATCTCATGAGACACCAGAGGATACACACAGGAGAGAAAACCTTTGGATGTCCTGCTGTGGGAAATATTTCCATTTCAATTCAAACCTGGTGAAACACCATTGGACTCACACGGGAGAGGCCTTTCAAATGTCCAGTCTGTGGACAGTACTTCATATGTAAATCACTCCTTATTTCATATAAGAAAATCCACGAAAGTTGATGAGTTTAGAGAGGGGTTGAATTTCATTATTGATTTCCCATCAGCAGAAATTAACTGGGTATTTCCTTTTGCAGAAATTGTGGAATTCCTCAAAAAGGCTTTTGGGTGGTGGTTTTTCTATATTGATTATGGAATTCCAACATGTGGAGATTCTGTCTTCTACCTTGTTGTCCTCCAGATTATGCAGTCCAGATTCCAGGACTGGAAAATCACTGCTGCAGAGAGTACACTTGCAGATGTATGGTTCTCCTGAATAATCTAATTAAAAATCTTTAAAGCAACCCAAACATGCACAAAAATCCAACCACAGGGGGCGGGGATTGAAAGGAGGGGGAAAAAATGACTTGGAGAGAAGAGAAATCTTAGAAATGTTGGAAGTCAAACATTTATTTGGATGCAAATTCTGGTGAGTTCTGCTTGTAGGGTAATCAAACTGCTGTTCCTTTGTTCTTTAGCATTGACAAGTTTTTCAGCATTGAAAAAATTTTCTTTATATAGACTGAACTGTTTTTCTTCAATATTGACTGCATCATTCTTTTTACCATTAACAGAGCATACTTACCCAGACATAATTGCAGAATGAATTAGATAAAGATGTGACTGCATGAATTTTCTTTTTCCCTCTTTCTCTAATGAAAGAAGTGCAGGTCTCTTGCAAGGGTGTCTTTTTTTCCTCTCTGCATATTTCTTTTATGTACACTGAGAGCATATGCACCAAAGACAAATTCCTTGTGTGTCACACTTGGCCAATAAAGAATTCAATTCAATTCAATTCAATTCGGATTCTAGTCTTTACTAACTAAATAATCATGAATGAATTTAATACAATTTTTAAAGATATATTGAATGATCCTGAGAAAACTGAGTGAACTTTTACTCTATAGTCTACCCATGGATACATTTATTTATTTATTTATTTTTATTTGTCAAACACATATAAGATTACAGATATAAGTTTAAACATGATTATGAATACAGGATAAAGATACGAATAAATGGGGACAGTAGGACAGGAACGTAGGCACATTGGTGCACTTATGCACGCCCCTTACAGACCTCTTAGGAATGGGGTGAGGTCAACAGTAGACAGTCTAAGGTTAAAGTTATGGGGGTTTGGAGAAGTAACCACAGAGTCTGGTAATGCATTCCAGGCATTGATCACTCTGTTGCTGAAGTCAAATTTTCTGCAATCGAGTTTGGAGCGGTTTACCTTAAGTTTGTATCTATTGTGTGATTGTGTATTATTGTGGTTGAAGCTGAAGTAGTCATTGACAGGTAGGACGTTAAATAAAGGGACCCATCTTTTTCCCCCCGGAACAGCATTGGGCAGCCACCCTGGGTCAAGCCAATTAGATGAGCCCTCTTTTTAAATTTTTGTCTATCAAAGCCCGTAAATCCTCCACTTCCCTAGGAGTCATTGAATAGATCCCCTAAACTCCAAACACCCTCCAATCATCACCCACTTTCATTCTGACTCTGAAATAGGCTTTTATAGTCCAATTTGATAAAAATCTTCCCTTTTGCCAGGTATGCTACCATGTCCTTTGTTAGGGGCAGCATAGTGGTGGGATTCAAGTAATTTAACAACCAGTTCTCTGCCCTAATGATTTCTTCCAACAACCAGTTTGCCAAACTGCTCAGAAAGTTAACAACCGGTTCTCCCGAAGTGATGCGAACTGGCTGAATCCCACCACTGGGGCAGCAGGGATATATTTTGAACACACATACCATTTAGCCCTCTACAGCATCTTTGGCATTTAGTCAAGCCAGCCACATGACCACGGAGACGTCTTCAGACAGCGCTGTCTCTTCGGCTTTGAAACGGAGATGAGCACTGCCCCCTAGAGTCGGGAACGACTAGTACATATGTACCTAGTCTCCCCATAGGTGTTTCAGTGAGAATTCCAAGCTGGTGATACACCAGAGGACTCACACGGGAGATAAACCATTTGAATGGGCTCTTTGTGGGAAAAGTTTCAGTGGGGTGATATGATAGCAATCTTTCAGTATTTGAAGGACTGACACAGAAAAGAGGAAGCATACAGCTAATCTTCACAAGCTAAGTACATATTTCCGCCGTGCCCTCAAGACCCTGATGTTCCAACAGGCGGGGCTAAACATATGAACATGTGAATGATTTTTTAAATGTTATCTAATTCTGGGTTTTATTTAATTGACCAAACTAAGTAATAATTTTAATTAGCAATTTTATGATGTTTGTGTGTCTATATTTTTCTTGACTGTACACCGCCTTGAGTCCTACAAGAGAAAGGCGGTATAGAAATATAATAAATAAATAAATAAATAAAATAAATATTTCACTGTTTCACTTGGCTCACCTGCAAAGATAGGTTGCTAGGAGACTGAAAATGATTGATACCACATAATCAGTGGGAAGATCTGGCCAATGCCATCGGTAGACAAGGGACAAGCCTGTTTTTTGGCCTCCCTATCAGATGCTTTAAAACTTGTGGACTTCAACTCCCAGAATTCTCCAGCCAGCATAGCTGCCAAATTTGGGGGCCCCTGACGTAATCGGTGGGAAGATCTGGCCAATGCCATAGGTAGAGAAGGGACAAGCCTGTTTTTCAGCCTCCAATCGCGAGATGGCAGCATCTGTGCCTAGAAAACCAACAGTATAACAGCGTTCTCTGTGGTTGAGTTTAAAGGAGTTAAATCCATCAAGTACTTTATTGCTAGAAAGGATGGAAGGAGAGGAGAAGCACAGAGGAACTTCCTCTTCTGGAAAGGAACACGAGGTTAGAGTGGAGTGCAGAGAGGCTCTCACGCTTCTTCCAAGGATGGAAGCATCAGCTGGGAGGTGAGTTTTTTTTTTTTTTTTTTTAATTTGATTTATATGCCGCCCTTCTCCGGAGACTCAGGGCGGCTTACAATGCGCTAAGCAATAGCCTTCATCCTTTTTATATATTTATACAAAGTCAGCTTATTGCCCCCACAAACTGGGTCCTCAATTTACCTACCTTAGAAAGGATGGAAGGCTGAGTCAACCTTGAGCCTTGGCGAGATTCGAACCCTGCAGTAATTGCAGGCAGAGTTGAGGGCAGGTCGGAGGGGAATCCGGGAGCAACTCAGGCTGTTTGGTTCCTTCCACGGTCTGGAAGCAGAGAAGCAACTAGAGTGTGGAAGAACAGTTGGAAGGGATCTTTGAGGTCATCCAGTCCAGCCCCCTGCTCCAGCAGGAGACCTTATACGTTTCAGGCACATGGCTGTCCAGTCTCTTCCTGAAAGCCTCCAGTGATGGAGCAACTACAACTTCTGCAGGCAAACCGGTTAATTGTTCTCACAGTCAGGAAAGGTCTCCTTGTTTCGAGGTTGCTTCTCTCCTTGATTCGTTTCCATCCATTGTTTCCTGTTCTGCCTTCAGATGCTCTGGAGAAGAGGTTGAGCCCCTCTTCTTTGTGGCAGCCCTTCAGATATTGGAAGACTGCAACCATTTCACCCCTCCTCCTCTTTCTATTCTTTAGACTAGACATACCAAACTCCTGCAAACCTCTTTTTATGTTTTAGCCTTGTTGGAAGAAATATCCTTCTGGGTTCAGTTCCAAGTGGGGAAAAAGACACTGGAAACATGGGGACTGCTTGAAAAGGTGGTTTAATGGTGGACAGGATCACATGGTTTGAGTTCCTGAACAGAAAAGGGCCCAGATGTTGAGCGTGACTTGGTTTTTATGCCCTCTCTGGGCTTTGAACTTCCTGGGGCCCCAAAAGTGTTTCCTGATTGGTTGTCAGACTCCCTGGGGTTGTGGGTCTTAGCCAGCCTTTTTGGTGATGTAATCTTCCCAGATGCCATGTGGTGAGTTTCTGTTGCTAGATGGGTCCTATTGTGTTGCAGATGATGGTCCATTGACAAAGGTGTGGGGGGGAGGGAAATTAGGTTTCTGCCTCTGGCCCATTGACAAAGGGGGGAGGGAGGAAGCTGAGAGCTGCTTTGTCTTTAAAACATGTTTCCCCATTTTTCATCCAGGGAAATATTTTAATATTTCCTAAAATATTTCATTCTTCTAGGAGAGGGGTGAGTGCTAACTTTCTACAGCCTCAAGCCCCCAAATATGTTGGTTGCCCTTTTATGTCTTCTCTCTTAGTATTTAGTCCAGTATAGCTGACCCTCAAATTCCATCCTGTATCTTTTGGGTGATAAAGATGTCAGGTTCCTCAGGGCCTCTTGCTTCACCAAGGGATTGGACTGGAAGATTTCCAAGGTCCCTTTCAACTCTTTTGTTCTGTTATGGAGCCTGTTATGTTTTCTTGACAATAATATTGGACTTCTCTGCCACTGTGTTTTTTTTTATTTTTTACTTCCATGTCTAGCCCAATAAGCACGGTATTTCCTATTGGTGCCCCATCCATGTATTAACCAGGTTCAACTAAAAAGGTCCTATTGAGGACCTTTTGGGATGTTCAGTTTGTATAGGTAGTCCTTGCTTACCATTTGTTTCATGAGCCTTCAAAGTTACTATGACCCTGCAAAAGGAAATAAAGACCTGGTCCAGAAATCTGTATTAACAAGGTTCAACTAAAAAGGTCCTTGCATTTTTCCATTGATAGAACATTAATGTTCCATTTTTTCAAGTTCTTTATCCATTAAACTTTTATCTTTATATTCACTTCATTAGTCTTCTGTATTAAGATGTGTATCTTACTCCATCATTTCTTTGCTTTGTCAGATGTTCACCATAAATGATAAAAAAACTCTTCTTTATATTTCCAAAATTCATTGCCTTTATATTATTTCCTAACCATATCATACCATAAATAGTCGTGCCTTCAAAATCTAATTCATGGTCCTCTAGCTCAGGTAACCTCTTAATTTGGAGAGTCACCCACTCTTTTTGCCAGACAAAACAACAAGCATCAAAGTACAATTTCAAATCTGATAAACCCAAGCCTCCTCTTTCCTCAGCATCTTACAATAATTTATATTTAATTCTTGTTTTTTCCCTTGCAGTATATACTTAGAGATCTCCATCTGCCATTGTTTCAATGGAGTATCACAAGTATTGGTAAAGTCTGAAACAGAAAATCCATCTTTGGTAATTAGGGTGCTGGAAGGCTAAAACATACAAAGAATGGTTACAGGAATTGGGTATGTCTCGTCTAATGAGAAGGACCAGCAGAGACATGACAGCAGTGTTCCAGTATCTGAGGGGCTCCTATAAAGACCAAAGAATCAAAAGAAACAATGGATGGAAACTAACCAAAGAGAGAAGCAACTAGAACTAAAGAGAAAATTCCTAACGATTACAGCAATCAACCAATGGAATAGCTTGCCTTCAGAGATTTTGGGTGCCCCATCATTGGAGGCTTTCAAAAAGAGATTTGACGGCCACTTGTCTGAAATGGTATAAGATCTATCGCTTGAGCAGAGGGTTGGACTAGAAGACCTTCAAGGTCCCTTCCAACTCTATTTTTCTGTTATATGTCGTATTCATCTTAATTATAGCGATTCTATCCAATAATTGCTGTACTAAGAATGTGTATTGACCCAAGTCAACAAGAGAATTTAATGGTTGAATGCAAATGTGAACTTGGATCTTGGTAATTGCATGTATTAAATAAAACATAATTAATCTAAGATTATTTTACAATTGTGGCATGTTTGCTTTTTACCTTTAATGTACATGTTTTTCTTTTTTCACATCATCTGCAACCATTTTATAAACAATAAACATTACACTTTCCTTTGAGTCTTACAGACAAAGAAGACACCAGTAAAAGCACTCCCGACAACTGAGAATAACAAACAACGTTAAAGAAGAAAGCAAATCCAGCCAGAAATTGAAATATTTTCCATTTCCTTCAGAAAACCCCAGAGGCAATCAAGAAGAAGAAACTGGAAAAAGTAGAATATGCAGAACTCAAGGATACATTACAGGTAGTCTTTGATTTACAACAATTCATTTAATGACCATTTGAAGTTACGGTGGCACTGACTTATGACCATTTTTCACACTTAGGACTATTGCAGCATCCCCATGGTTTCGGTCAGAACTCCGGCCTGGTGATACGCTAGAGGATGCACACAAAAAAGAAAGCGTAAGTGTCCTGATTGAAGGAAATGTTTCAGTGGGAATTCCAAGTTGGTGATACACCAGAGGATGTGCACAGGAGAGAAACCCTTTGAATGTCCTGATTGCGGGAAATGTTTCATTAAAAAATTCCAGCTCATGAGTCACCAGAGGACACATACAGACAAACCATTTGAATGCCCTTTCTGTGGGAAAAGCTTTAGTCACAGTTGCCGCCTGGTGATACACCAGAGGACTCACACAGGAGAGAAACCCTTTGAATGTCCTGATTGTGGGAAATGTTTCAGTCAGAATTCCCAGCTGACGATACACCAGAGGATTCACACGGGAGAGAAACCCTTTGAATGTCCTGATTGTGGAAAATGTTTCATTAGAAAACCCCATCTTATGAATCACCAGAGGATTCACACAGGAGAGAAACCATTTGAATGTGCTCTTTGTGCGAAAACTTTCCGTCAGAATGCCCACCTGATGACACACCAGAGAGCTCACACAGGAGAGAAACCGTTTGAATGTCCTGATTGTGATAAACGTTTCACTAACAATTCCAGCCTGGTAATACACCAGAGGACTCACACAGGAGAGAAACCCTTTGAATGTCCTGATTGTGGGAAATGTTTCCTTAGAAAACCCCATCTTATGAACCACCAGAGGACTCACACAGGAGAGAAACCATTTGAATGTGCTCTTTGTGGGAAAAGTTTCAGACTAAATTCTCAACTGGTGATTCACCAGAGGACTCACACAGGAGAGAAACCATTTGAATGTGCTATTTGTGGGAAAAGTTTCAGTGAGAATTCCAAGCTGGTGATTCACCAGAGGACTCACACAGGAGAGAAACCATTTAAATGTGCTCTTTGTGGGAAAAGTTTCAGTCACAATTCCAATCTGGTGAAACACCGGAGGACTCATATTGGAGAGAAATCATATCAGTGTACATATTGTGAGAAAAGTTTCATTAAAAGATTGCAGCTCATGAGTCATCAGAGGACACACACAGACAAACCCTTTGAATGCTGTTTCTGTGGAAAAAGTTTTAGTCACAATTGCCGCCTGGTGATACACCAGAGAACTCATACAGGAGAAAAACCCTTTGAATGTCCTCATTGTGGGAAATGTTTCAGTGAGAATTCCAAGCTGGTGATACACCAGAAGACTCACACAGAAGACAAGCCCTTTCAGTGTCCTGATTGTGGGAAATGTTTCATTACAAAACCGTATCTTATGACTCACCAGAGGACTCACACAGCAGAGAAACCCTTTGAATGTGCTCTTTGTGGGAAAACTTTCCGACAGAATTCCCACCTGCTGATACACCAAAGGACTCACACAGGAGAGAAACCCTTTAAATGTCCTGATTGTGAAAAATATTTCAGTCACAATTCCAGCCTGGTAATACACCAGAGGACTCACACAGGAGAGAAACCGTTTGAATGTTCTGTTTGTGGAAAATGTTTCATTAAAAATTACTACCTAGTGATACATCGGAGGACTCACACAGGAGAGAAACCTTTTGAATGTCCTGTTTGTGGAAAAAGTTTCATTAAAAATTACTACCTCGTGATACACCAGAGGACTCACACAGGAGAGAAACCCTTTGAATGTCCTGTTTGTGAAAAACGTTTTAGTCACAATTCCAACTTGCAAATACACAAGAGGACTCACATAGGACAGAAACTGTATTAGTGTCCTATTTGTGGCAAATATTTCAGTCACAATTCCAGTATGGTGATACAGCAGAGGATATATACAGGAGAGAAACTCTCGGATGTCCTGATTGTGGGAAATATTTCCGTTTCAATTCAAACCTTGTGAAACACCAGAGGAATCACATGGGGGAGACATTTCAAATGTCCACTCTGTGGACAGTACTTTAGGCCTAGATAACTTTTTATTGCATACAAGAAAATTCACATGAGGCAAAAATTGATGAGTTTGGAGAAGGCTTGAATGTCCGCCAGAGGCACACAATATGCATACAGGTTTATTGCCCATTTGTCGCCTGCATCCCTCCGGCCTAGACTTTTGATGGTAGGACGTTAGCGAGGCAGCTATCCAAAATGGCGGACTTGCCATCTAGTGTGCTGTAGGGGTGAAGATGTTGCTGGACTAGGAATGGGGACATCCAAGTTCCAGTCCCTCCTCAGCCATGAAAGGGCCCTCAGTGTCAGCCCCACTTGATAGACCAGACAAAGAAATCAACTCTACAAGAAGTATCTAACACTTTTTTTTAATTGAGACTGAATAATAAGAAAATCTTGCAAGTCTGGTTGTATTGTACCTCCCCTCCCCCACCATTTCTTTTGCTCCTGTGAATTAGGAAGATATTTATCTGAGCCTGTTTGTAACATGATTTCTGTGGTGTACTTGAGATAAGTTGCATATCTCCCAAGGCCATCTTTTTACTCTCTGCCCAGGGTTGGGGAGGAGAGGTGGCGCTCTGGGCATATGACTGGGTAGTGGTGAAGGTGCTGAATGAGCAGCAGGAAGCTGAGTGTGTACCCCACTCAGCCTTGGAAGGTCCCTAGTGATTCTAGGTCCCTAGGGAGCTCCATTCACTAGCGAATCTCTGAGTTGCTCCCGCTACAATACATCTGAGCTGTTTAAAGTAAGAAAACATTCATAGTAAGCTGAATTGACCTTGAGTGGCCGCAGGGGGAAGAATCAGGCAGGAATTTCTGCACCAGTGGGTCAAGGTTTTTTATATTTCCTGACTACCTCAGAGAGGATATAGTTGCCAATGTGACAAATATAGCAGGGGTGAAATGCTCCTGGTTCAGACTGGATCACCTGATCCGATAGCGATGGCGGTGGGTGCTTCAGAGAACCAGTAGCAAAAATCCCTGCCCCCCCCACCATGTCCAGCTGAGCCGTGCGATCATCAGAGGCTTTTTTTTTTACTTTTAAAAGCATTTTTTTCTACAATCTCTTCGATGCTTTTAAAAGGTTAAAAAAGCCTCCAATGATCCTAGCTGAGCAGCGCGATCGTCAGAGGCTTTTTTTTTTACTTTTAAAACCAATGCTTTTAAAAGTAAAAAAAAGATTGCGCAACACAGCTGATCACCCCCCCTTGTGCGCTGTTCTACTTACCGCATGCCTCCTTCTGACATGGACTGCATGTGCGCACCTCGCATTTGGTGCATGGTGCGCACTGCGCATGCGCAGCCAGCAAACCAGTAGTAAACCGGTTCAGATTTCACCACTGAAATATAATCACCCAGATGGGATGTTCAAAAATTATGCAACAATTTACATGGTGCCTGCTCATTTCTTTATCTGTCAACTGTCCCATTATGCTAGCCAACAAAATAAATTCCTGAGACTTTTTTTTTTCTCCAAGAGTATACGTTACTGAAAAGCCACGTCGGTACTGAAATTGAAAAGCCAGTTCTAACATTTTGTGTGTGGAAATCATAAGATAAATAACTCTTTTCCCCTCTGGATCTCCCATTGCCCTTTGTACATCAATCAGTTGCACCTGAGTTGTTTTGAGAATGATTTGTCTGCCTCGGATGTTTCCCAGAGCTTGGGGGGTGGGAACTGTCTTGGGTTTCCAGATGGCACACTTGCATTCCAGATTTCTACTTCCAAACCACCCTCACATTCAATGTCTTCCCTCCCCCCTCCTGTTGTTTGGTTGCAAGCAGACTGCAAGTCAACCATGACATGCCGACCCTCCAGAAGGATTAATCCTACAAAGAGACAAACAGAAACGTTATTCCTACACTAAGCTTTATACACAAACATCTTATCAGATCCTAGGGCACACCATAAAGTGGGCTTGCTTAGGAAATAAGTATGTATTTACCCAAATCATAGTGTTTTTGGCACTCTCCGGCAGCTCCACAATAAAGTCCATACATATTTCCCTCCAGGTAGCCGTGGGGCTGGCCACCATCTGTAACGGTGCTGAAGCGCACACAGAACAGCTGGCTACATAGGCTTCTATGACAGGATAGTGGGGAATGGAAGGATTTATATTTCTTGCAGACAGCTGGTAATATGCATCTGGTCAGAGCTGAAGAAGATTCTTGGATGAGAAGCAAAACATCCAGTTGCTTCCTGAAAAAGCACCTTTGGGACAACCATGACGTGGATGACAGAGAATCTCTATAGACTTTTAGGCTTCTATGTTCTTCATTCATGGCCATCAAAACTGTCTCTTGATGAAAATATAATCCGGAAAATATTGGACTGTGCAGAGATGGATAGATTGACATTGAAAATAAAAGATAAAGGAGACACAGAATATTATTTAATGTGGAATAGGTTTTATCAATGGTTAGAGATAAGAGGTGGAAATTAGATGAAGAAAGAGTATTGTTATGTTTAAGTAAAATGTGAACATTGTTTATAATTACAAGTATGCTAATATATTTAACAGGAACAGAAATAAGCAAAAATAATCAAATGATTAGAATTATTTTGGGATTATTATTATTATCATCATGAGTATATGTGGATTTTTTTTTCCTTTTTATAAAATTGTATGCCTGGACAATACACTATTCAAAATACTTATATATAAATTTAAAAAAACTTGACAGAAAAAAAAAGTCTCTTTACGAAGTGAAGGGTTTCCACAAATCCAAAATGGCTTTGCTGCAATATTAAAGTCCTCTGGCTCGCCAGGACGTATAGTTTGCGGCCCATCCAGGCCAGGCCATCTCTTAATAACAGCTCACTCTTGTGTCATCTGCTGCCACTCAGGAAGAGAGCTATGGGGGCAAAATGCAGATCACATCATCAGAGGGACAGAGTGGTTGGACTGATGTAGGACTGAAATTGAAAAAAATTAAATTTATCAAGAGGAGGGAAGAGAAATTGGGGAAGACAGATTGGTCAGAGATATCGAGTGCATGAGAGACAGATTACAGGTAGCTGAACAATTGTAGAATGTTAGAAACTCACTATCTGGAGAGCAAGTGAGACTTGAGAAAAGGGCTTTATGTTGCCTTTTTATTATTAAATTTATTTATTATTAAAACTTGTTGCACATCTCGCAGTTTGAGGTGACTCTGAGCGTCTTGCCTTGCCCTAATGTTCATAGCAACACTGACAATACCCATTTTTTCCCTTGTCAAAAGCTACTGAAGCTAATGCGTTTTTAAAAATGAAACATTTTCCAGTCTGCAATTTTTTCTCAAATTGCCACCACCAAGGGAGATGCAACAAATACATCAGCAATATGGTGCTGCTATCACCCAGCAGCCATCAAAGGGTAACAATTGGGCACTTCCAAGAAAAAGAGTTCCTAGCAGGAGTTGCTAATAAACCTGGAGATGCTGTGATCGAAGCCACGATCCCTTTTCTCCTCAACTCAATATCCCTACAGGTCTTCTCCATCAGGTTCATCTGCAAGGCAGAACAGCCTCTACATGTGAAATTTTACACTGCTATTTTTCACTGGGCCTTGGGCCAACTCCCCACACCCGCCACCCGTCGTACACTTGCATTTTGAAGATCTCCCGGGGGCAGCTGTCATTTTCAGTGCACCCACAATTCTTTACGGTGGTCTGCACAGGGTTAAGGTAGCAAAACAGAGCAGTTTCTCCCTCTCCAACATTACAATGATCCAAAAGCAGCCGACATTTTGGCCCTGAGGCAGTTGTTTCAAAATGGCAGCTGCTTCCACAAGCCCACCGCATGGCCCAGGGATGAATCCCGGGCACAATGAAAATAGCAGTTGCTTCCACAACACAGTCATACCACCCAGGGATGAGTGGCTTGCCCATTTTTCCCAACATGAGGTTCAGAGATCTTCAAAAGGTAAGGAGGTAGCGGCTGTGAGGTCTGTTGGCGTGGAAATCAGGCCTAAGGACTGCAGGCACCCAGTGGGAGTGAAAAAGCCTGGGGGGCGAGGGAAAAGCTTGAGGGACCCCACAGTTGGGGTAGGGAGAAATTGCAATGAAAGCCTGGGACTGCATTATGCCTTCAACTCTGAAGTAGCCACTGTTCTGCTTAATGACTTGCAAATTTGTTTAATAACTTCATCAGGAACAGAAGGAGTGCGGCTAGTTAAGCAAAGCAGTCTCGTTTAAGGGCCGTTGCAACATGCAACCACAATTGGTAGTCCCCATTACAGTTATATGTTGAGGACTACTTGTATGGTGGCTGGGGAATTCTGGCACTCAAAATCTGGAGGACACCAAGGTAAAAGAAAGAAATTCCACCTGTGGGAATTCCATGATCAATATACAAAAAACACCACCCAAAAGACTTAGAGGGATTCTACACTTCTGCTGAAGAAAGTATCCAGAAATTGCTGATCTCCAGAAACAGGTACCATATTTTTCGGTCTATAAGACACACTTCCTCCCCACCCCACCCCCAAAAGTGAGTGGAAATGTCGGTGCATCTTATAGACCAAATACGGCCCTGTTTTTGCCCTCCCGAAACCCCTCTTGCACATCCAATTTTCGCCAAAAATGGGCCGCTTTTTCGCAAAAAAAGGGACACACAGAGGGTTTTGGAGGCCTGCAGAGTGCTCCTGGGGGACGGGGAGGCCAAAAACCGAATGCACAGAGGCCAAAAACTTTTCTTTTTTTTTGCTTGTTTCCCTCTTTGAAATCTAGGTGCGTCTTATACTCTGGTAAGTTTTATAATCCGAAAAATACGGTAGTTATCCTTTATCAAAGTAATATTTTCCATTTCTCTCTCTCCAGTTATAGGTCTAATCTTGAGATGTGTTGACTAAAAAGGCCAGAATTCAAAGAGTCAATTTCTTACCTACACTCCCAATGAGAAATCAGAAATGAAATTCAAGCCTTCTCTAAACTCATCTACTTTTGCCTCATGTGGATTTCCTTATGTGCAATAAGAAGTGATTTAGGCCTGAAGTATTGTCTGAGACTGGAGAGCTTTCTCTCCTGTATCTATCCTCTGGTAAAGCAGTCCCCAACCTCCAGGCTGCAGCCCACAGCAGGGCCGTGACCTATTTGGAACCAGTGAGAGTTCCAAATTTGTGAGAGGCGGGCCAGTGCATGTGCACAGTTCCACTCACACAAGCGGTGCCCAAAAGACTTCTCTTCTGTGAATGGAGTTGCGCGCGTGTGTATGCGTGTGTTGTGGCTCCGTTACCTGAGCCTGTGTCATCGGCAGGAGAGGACTCCGAGAGTGAAGGAGAGGAGTTGGCAAGGCCCCCCTCTCCAGGACTCTCCTCTTTGGCAATTCCTTCGGTGTCTGCTGAAGGGCAAGAGATAGGGCCGGGGCCAAGCACATCCACGAAGCCACAGGTGGACAGTGATGAGAGTAATGAGTCTTGGTTAGATCCATGCCAGTGTCGCAGAGATAAGCGCGCACAACAGAAGAGGAGGCGTGCCAGAGATTAGGCTGAGTCACTGGACCACACCCCACAGGGTATAAAAGGGAGCGTGGTAGCCAGTCAAGCCTTGTGACGAACAAAGCTGAAAGCTTCCACGCCATTCTGCATTGCCGGACTTTTGCTATAGACTTTGCTGGATTATATTTGGAATTGATTTACTCTGTAATTATTGAACATTTTACTTTGATGTACCAGAAGCGGAGAGACGTTATCTCTTCGTGAGTAATAAACTCTTGGTAGGCAGCCACTAGGTTGCTGCCAAGTTCCGTTATCATAAGGAAAAGGATTTTGTCGGCTGGTTTGGTTTTTAACTCTTGGACGTCTATTGGTGTGTGTGCGTGTGGGATGGGGACAGAACAGCATGCTATCCCGCTGCTCGGGCAGCCTGAATCCTCTCTCTCCCCCAGCCAGGCTGCCAAGCGGCCTGCTCCCAGTGCTCCAAAATTGGGAAGGTGAGAGTAGAGGCTGAGTGAAACAAACTCACTCTGATCAGCTTTGCTGACTCTCAGAGGCTGCCTGCTCAGGACATCCAATCTGCTTTTGGAGTGTCAGGGCCGTACGCCCAAAGGCTTTTTTCCCCTCTATGCCAGAAGCTTTTGCAAACAGATGAAAGGCAGGGCTACCAAGCTGCAAAGGTTGGGGACTACTCCTCTGGTGTACCATCAGGTCAGAATAAACTTTTTTTTCTGGACACTCATATGGTTTCCCTCACGTATGAGTCCCTGGTGTGTCACCAGGTTGGAATTCTGCCTGAAACATTTCCTACAATCGGGACATTCTTACAGTTTCTCCCTGATGTGGGCCCTCTAGTCTGTCACCAGGTTGGAATTATGAGTGAAACTTTTTCCACACTCTGGAGACTCATATGGCTTCTCTTCAGTGTAAGTCCAGCAAAGGGGTGGGTTCTACTTACCTTTACTACCGGTTTGCAACCGGATCACAGTCAGCACATTCAAAGGGTTTGTCTCCTGTGTGAATCCTCTGGTGTATCACCAGGTGGAAATTCTGACTGAAACTTTTCCCAGTCAGCACATTCAAAGAATTTCTCTTTCTGAGTCCTCTGGTGACTCATGGGGTGGGAATTTCTAATGAAACTTTTCCCAAAAACTGGGCACTCATACACTTTCTCCTTGGTGTGGGTCTTGTGATGTATCACAAAGTTGCCGTACTTGCTAAAGCATTTATCACAGCGAGAACATTTGTAGGGCATCTGTCCTGTGTGTGTGTTTCCATGATCACAAGAGAACTGTTTAGACTAAACCTTTTGTCACATTTGTAGCATTTCTATGGCTTTTCGACAATGTAGATTCTCTCATGCATAATCAGTTGTGATGTACTATCTGTACTTTTCCCACAATAGGCACATCTATGGAGCTTATCCATCACTGATATTGATGTCAAAAATATGGAGAATCCCTTGTTTAGTTTGATTCAAACCGTTTTTTTCCTCATGTAGAGAGGCCTGTGTTAGTTGGCTCTACGTGGCTGTCTTTAATTTACGTTTTTCTCCTCACTGACTTCCAGAAATAACCCTTTTTTTCTGAATGAAAAATAATCTCCCTTAATCTTTCATGTAATATATCCTTGAGTTTTGTACGCTTTACTTTTTGCACCTTGAAATCTCTTCTTGATTTTCTCTCATTTCTCTCTCACCTGCTGAGGAAGAAGAATTTTATGTTTTTTTGACAGAAAAGGAAAATATTTTGATTTCTGGCTTGATTTGCTTCCCATTTCAATGTTGCTTGTTATGCTCAGTTGTCCAGAGTGCTCTTATTGCCATTCTGTTTATCTAAAAGATTCAGAGAAAAGTGTAACCTTGTTTATAAAATGCATGCAAAAAATGTGGGGAAAAAAAGAAAAAAGTATACATTACAATGAATAAGCAAACATCCTACAATACAAGAATAACCTCTTACATTAATTATGATTCATTTGACACATGGAAGACTACCGAGATCCAAGTTCTGTGGCTGGGGCCATACAAAGGCATTCTACCATCAAAAGAAGAAGGGAGGGGGATGACGGGGAAGATGAAAAGGAGAAAGATGAAAGTGCAATAAATCTTTGTGTGTAGGTGATAGGAAACTGGGTGACGGAGAAATGACAGGTGAGAAGGACCAGAGCGGGAAGATCTTATTTGTACCACCATCCCACGGCCAGGGACCCTGAGACATATCCGTATTAACCCCAAATAGTTCTCAAAATATCTTGGTGAGCTACAGTTGGCTGGAAATGGATTTATCATGGGGGGAGATATGGGCTAAACCTAAATTTTATTTTGCATCCAGCGAGCACGGTTATTTCAGAGTTGGCTTGAATTTACTGCAACCAACACTCTTAGTAAAAGAACCTTTGCTTTAATCAATTGCAGTTGAAGGCTTTTCATTCCTAAGGGATCGAATTGGGGCAGGTTTGACGTTAAGTCTGCTCCACAGGTGTGGTCAGCCTGGGACTATGCATACAATGTTGGTTCAAGTTAGCAACCAGGAAGACATTGAGGCCTGGGAGGAAGCATCCTCAAAACCCCCTCCTGGATCTATCTGGATGGCTGGGAGGGACAACCCACCAAGACTCTGATGGTCCCTCAGGGGTCGGAAAAAAGGAAGATTGGGAAGAAAAACCCATGGGAGTGACATTCACTCGTGGGGGCTGAGGCAGCTGCCAGTGAGAGACCTGAGTGGAGCTGGAGGACCTGGAGGAAGAATCGAGCACAGGAGAGCCAGAGCAAGAGGACTGGATGCTGCAGCAAGCCATAAAGTTCCTGAGGGCGGCTTTAGGTAGTCCCAAAGCTCGAGAAGCCCAAGCGAGGGCAGCACATCCCACTGACCAGCTAACTCCAGCCATGGCAAGAGAGGGGACAACTACCTCTGCCGCCACAATGGCAGCAACAGCGAGCCCCTTGGCAGCAAGGTGGAGAGGATGCAAGACACCAGCCCTGGGAGTAAAGTTCAATGGAGACCCTCAATGGAGACCCCAGCCTTGAGAGTAAAGTTCAATGGAGAACCCCAATTGGGATTCTTCCTGGCACACATTTGGACATACATGCATGGTCCAGAAATAGCCACCCCCTTTTCTGTATCAGCCCCTCAAATACTATATATAAGGGCACCCGCAATCCTTCTCTGTATTAGATTAGATATATCCAGTTCCTGCAAACATTCGTTGTACATGTTGGTCTCCAGTTCCCATTTCAACATCTCATTTTATTATTATTATTTATTTTATTATTTATATTTCTATGCCATCCACTCTCCGAGGACTCTGGATGGCTTACATCAAAGACAGTATACTAAATAGCATATTGCCCCCAACAATCTGGGTCCTCATTTTACCCACCTCGGAAGGATGGAAGGCTGAGTCAACCTTGAACCGGTGAGATCTGATCCGCTGATCTGCTGAACTAGCAGTCAGCTGAAGTACCTGCAGTACTGCACCCTAACCATTGCACCACCTCAGCTCCTCGCCACCTCATTTGTATCATGGTGACCAAAACTGGACATCAAAACTGGTGGAGTCTTACCACTGCAATATAATGCAGTACTGATACTTCATGTGATCTTGATACTATCCCACTGTTGACGCAGACTAGGAGTGCATTGGCTTTTTCTGCAGCTGCAGCACTCTGCTGGCTCATACATCTGTGGTTGTCCACTAGGACTCATAGATCCCTCTCACAGTTACTGCTGTCAGGTCTGCCATGTGCATCTTGGCACCTCACAGGCATCCTGCCATTAAAGGCTAGAAAGGGGTGGGTAGGATAAATGGGTAATAAACCTTTGTATACGTGATGGTAAATAGGGAATGGGGTATGACAGGTGATGAAGACCACAAAAGCTCATTACGTTTGCACTAGAATCCAAGGCCAGGCACCCTGAGAAAAAACACCTATATTGCCCCAAAACATCTCAGAGTTCTCAAAACATCTTGGTGAGTTCCGATTGATGGAGACGGACTGGTCATGGGGGGAGGGCTGGGATTAGGGGATTCCTTTCGGTATCTTTTGGCATACAAAATCCAGAGCTAGCCTGACCTTAAGTACAACCAATATCTTTTTAGTAAAATAACTTTTTGCTTCAACCCAGTGGAGTTGAGGGTCTTTCTTTCCTAAGGGGTCAGATTGGGGCAGGTCTGACAACTGCTTTTGAGCCAAGGTCAAGGTCTTTTTTAAAGCTGGGCCTTCTCCTCCCCTTTAAAAAAGCCTGGACAAAATAGCATCATATAGTGCACCAGGCTGATGTTAGTAGGCTCTGAAGTGACCGAGATTTACATTATGTTAAAATACTTAAATATTTACAGAAACTGAAAGCTATAAAAGTGAAAGTGGAGAGAAAGAGAAATTATACACCTTAAATAGACAGAATTGGAGAAAAACTGAAAATTAGAAAGGGAAGATGGTAATGGAATAACTAGAGGAAGCAGGACTGGGTCGATAGAATATAAACAAAAACTGTCCAAACGGCATTTTATTCCAACAACTGAAGCCACTTTGGAGCTCAACCAACCTGCCTTTTGTGCACACCAGTCTCTCTTCCCCAAAATGCTCTGCAGGCAGTTAGTTATTAGAGCTCCCAGGTCTCTCCCTTGACCTGAGAATCTTTTATCTTTCTAAATATTCCACAGAACCCTCTTGATCTCGTTGTACAAAACAGCAGAGAGCTTCTTTTTCAGGACAGATATACAATCCGTAAAAGAACTGAAATTTAAATTGAATATGTTCTCAGACAGGGCTGTTCCCTTACATGGGCAGAGAGAAACAGGGATGCAGCAGTCACCAGAGAGGGAATCTGGGCAGGTAAGAGAGGCAGATTCAGGTGCTGCATCTCCAAGCAAGCCCACCTGGACAGGGCTGCCCATTGGCCAAGCTCACCTGGACGCCACTCTGGTCTCCATCACCCTCCAGATGCCACTGGGCTCCTCCTAGCAGGGTTTTACGCCCTCGGAGGGAGCCCCTCCAGCCACGATCCCTCTGAGCCCAGATCCTCTTCCTCCCCTACAGACCCTGGGAGGCAGATCCTCCCCAGCAGCCACAGGGGAACGTGGGAACGGCGGTACCTAACCTTCCCCAACACCAGGCGGCCTCACCCTGGGAGCCGATCTGCACCAAATATTGGGCTGTGGGGAAGGAGGGGAGGGGGCTCGGAGGGAGGATTTTAAGGGGACTAGAGAGCCGTTCGCAGAAGCAGCAACCGAGGAGGAGAAGCGGCGGCGGTGGAGCAGTTCCCACGGAGCAGAAAACTTTGCAAAGAGAGTCGGAAGGGGAGGGGGCGCAACTGGGGATTCCCTCCTCCTCCTCCTCCTCCTCCTCCTCCCCTGGTCCCCTCCCCCTCTTGGGGCGTCTTTGTCCACCCTCCGCAGCCCTGGTTTAAGAGACGTCGGGAGACCAGGAAGGGGGGCAAGGAGGGGCCTGAAACCGGCTCCCAGCCCCCTTTCCTACCTCCTCTCTAGGCGCAAAAGTTCTCTCCGCTTAACCCCTTCGCTGAAGCCGCTGCGGGGAGGCCTGACTGGGGCGCCGCTGAGCAGTGCCACAGTCCTCGAACCGGGGACAGATAGATAGATAGATAGATAGATAGATAGATAGATAGATAGATAGATAAATTTCTTTCTTTCTTTCTTTCTTTCTTTCTTTCTTTCTTTCTTTCTTTCTTTCTTTCTTTCTTTCTTTCTTTCTTTCTTTCTTTCTTTCTTTCTTTCTTTCTATACCGCCCTTCTCCCGAAGGACTCAGGGCGGTGTACAGCCTATTAAAAACATCAGTTAAAATAGTTTAAAATTATTAAATGCATTCGGCTCAATTTAAAACCCAATTTAAAATTGTTATGTTGATAGCCCAGCCTGGCGGAACAGCAGGGTCTTGAGTGCACAACGAAATACCCGGAGGTCGGAGATCTTACGTATTTCCCGGGGGCAGTTCATTCCACAGGGCTGGGGCTCCCACAGTGAAGGCCCTCCCCCTGGGTGTCGCCAGCCGACATAACTTGGCCGATGGCACCCTGAGGAGACCCTCTCTGTGGGAGCGAACTGGCCGGTGGGAGGCTATTGGTGGCAGAAGTCGGTCGAAGGTACCCGGGTCCCATGCCAAAAGACCACCATACCCCACGGGAAGGCCAAAAGACCAAAAACAAGGGCCCAGATTAAGAATTAGGAATTCATCGCTATTGAAGAAAGGGAAAGAAAGTGCTACAGACTACAACACCCATCACCCTTCACCCCGGGCATTAGATGTTGCGTTTTACACATCTCCCTATTTCGCTTGATGCAGTTGGGTCTTCTGCTTTGAGACTTGGTCCCTTCCAGGGGTGAAATGCTCCCGGTTCGGACCGGATCGCCCGATCCGGTAGCGATGGAGGCGGGTGGTTCAGAGAACCGGTAGCAAAAATCCCTGCCCCCCACCCCCCACCCATTGCCCAGCTGAGCCACGCAATCATCAGAGGCTTTTTTTTTAATTTTTAAAAGCATTTTTTCTACAACCTCTTTGGCTGAAAAAATGCTTTTAAAAGTAAAAAAAAAAAAAAGCCTCTTATGATCACGCGGCTCAGCTGGGATTATCAGAGGCTTTTTTTTTAAAAAAAAAGAAAGCCTCTGCTGATCAGGCAAGTCAGCTGGAATTGGCAGAGGCTTTAAAAGCATTTTTTTACAACCTCTTCAGCCAAAGAAGTTGTAGAAAAAATGGTTTTAAAAGAAAAGAAAAAAAAGTTGGCCACGCCCACTCAGTCATATTACACCCCCCCCCAAAGCCACGCCCACAGAACCGGTAGTAACAATTTTTACATTTCACCACTGGTCCCTTCCAGCAACTCTGTAATTCTGTAAGATTTCTGTAAGAGCTTCATGATGTTGCTCAGCATGTAGCTAATCTTCACAAGCTAAGTACACATTTCACTATTTCACTTGGCTCAGCTTCAAAGGTCGGTTGCTAGGAGTCTGGAAACGACTTGATAGCATGTAATCAGTGAGAAGGTCTGGCCAATGCCATGGGTAGAGAAGGGACAAGCCTGTTTGTCGGCCTCCTATCCGGAGATGGCAGCATCTGTGACTAAAAAGCCAACAGTACAATAGCGGTCTCTCTGGCTGAGCTTCAAGGAGTTAAAACCGTCAAGTACTGTATTGTGAGAAAGAGGAGAAGCACAGAGAAACTTCCTCTCCTGGATCTGCCTCTTTCCAAGGATGGAAGCATCAGCTGGGAGGTGAGTTGAGGGCAGGTCGGAGAAGAATCCGGGAGCAACTCAGGCTGTTTGGTTCCCTCCACGGCCTGGAAGCAGAGAAGCAACTAGAATGAAGAATAACAGTTGGAAGGGATCTTTGAGGTCATCCAGTCCAGCCCCTTGCTCCAGCAGGAGACCTTATACATTTCAGGCACATGGCTGTCCAGTCTCTTCCTGAAAGCCTCCAGAGATGGAGCAATCACAACTTCTGCAGGCAAACCGGTTAATTGTTCTCACAGTCAGGAAATGTCTCCTTGTTTCGAGGTTGCTTCTCTCCTTGATTCGTTTCCATCCATTGTTTCCTGTTCTGCCTTCAGATGCTCTGGAGAAGAAGTTGAGTCCCTCTGTGGCAGCCTCTCAAATATTGGAAGACTGCTACCATTTCACCTCCACTCCTCTTTCTATTCTATAGAGTAGACATACCCAATTCCTGCAACCATCTTTGTATCTTTTAGCCTCAAGCCCCCCAAATATGTTTGTTTATGTTTGTTTATGTTTTATTAAATTTATATACCGCCCTACTCCCGAAGGACTCAGGGCGGTGAACAGGCACAGAATAAAATACATAAATACAAAAGTTAGAAACAATTTAAAACCAAATTAAGTAATTTAGCCCAAGACAATTAAAATCCCAATAATTTAAAACAAATTAAAATTTCAGTTAAAAAAATTAAAAAGAAAGGGGAGAAAATTAGGCCAGGCCGGCTTGCTGGAATAGGAGGATCTTAAGAGCACGGCGGAAAGTGCGCAGATCCGGGATCCTCCGTATCTCCGGGGGGAGCTTGTTCCAGATAGTGGGTGCCCCCACAGAGAAGGTCCTCCCCCTGGGGGCTGCCAGTCAACACTGCTTGGCTGACGGCACCCAGAGGAGCCCCTCTCTGTGAGAGCATACCAGCCAGTGGGAGGCTGTTTGTGGTAGTAGGCGGTCCTGTAAATAACCAGGTCCTAAGCCATGGAACGCTCTAAAGGTGGTAACCAAAACCTTGAAGCGCACCCGGAAGACCACCGGGAGCCAGTGCAGCTCGCGCAGGAGAGGTGTCACACGGGAGCGCCATGTTGCTCCCATAACCACCCGCGCGGCCGCACTCTGCTCCAGTTGGAGCCTCCGGGTGCTCCTCAAGGGGAGCCCCATGTAGAGAGCATTACAATAGTCCAGGCGGGAGGTGACGAGGGCACGAGTGACTGTGTGTAGGGAGTCCCGATCCAGAAAGGGACGCAACTGTCGAATCAGGCGAACCTGATGAAAAATCCTCCCGGTCACGGCTGTCAAGTGCTCTCCTAAAGACAGCCGTGAATCCAGGAGGACGCCCAAGTTGTGAGCCCTCTCCGTGGGGGCCAGCGATTCACCCCCAATAGTCAGCAATGGCGTCAACTGACTATATCGGGATGTCGGAAACCACAGCCACTCGGTCTTGGATGGGTTGAACCTGAGCCTGTTCCTCCCCATCCAGATCCGCACGGCCTCCAGACACCGGGACATCACTTCAAGGGCATCGTTGGGGTGGTCCGGGGTGGAGATATACAGCTGTTGTTGCCCTTTCATGTCTTCTCTCCTAGTAAGTATTAAGTTCGGCATAGTTGATCCTGTTATGTTTTCTTCACAATAATATCAGACTGATCTGCCACTATGTCTTTGATTTTTTACTTCCATGTCTAGCCAACAAGCGTGGTATTTCCTATTGGTGCCCCATCCATGCATTAACCAGGTTCAACTAAAAATACCTATCAGTCTGGCTTTCCACAAATGGAAGCACTGATACACCCAAATGTTGTAAATTTGGAAAAAAATGTATAAAGATATTTTAAATGAGAAAAGGGAACTAAAAACTAAACAGGAATTACAATAGCAAGGGGTGAACCTTGCATGGTGGCCACATTTGCAAATACAATTGAGATATGAGAAAGATGCAAAAACATATGGTTTTCATAAAGCACCATCAACACCTGATCAGATACTATTAGGAACAGATGAAAAGTTAATAAAGAAAATATATAGCTATTTATTAAGCTTTAAAATGGGAGGTGAACAAGTGAAAGAAACAATAATAATATGGCAAAAAATTTCGGATATACTACAGAACTAAATAAATGGCAAAAACTTTGGGATAGAATTTATAAATTGACAATAGCAACTATGTACAAGGAAAACGCAAAGATGTTTAAAAACATGTCTCCAAATGTTGGAAATGCAATCAGATACCAGGTTCGTACTATCATATGTGGTGGGCATGTCCAAAAGTAAAAACATTTGGATGAAAATACATACATGGTTAGATAAATGATAAAGCATCATATAGATCTAAAGCCAAAAATATTTTTGTTAGCTATATTGCCAGAAAATTATGACAAAGGGAATGTACACTGCTCAAAAAAATAAAGGGAACACAAGCAGAAGACATCCGAGATCTGAATGAATGAAATAGCCTTATTAAATACTTTGTTCGTTACATACAGTAGTTTTGTGTTCCCTTTAGTTGTTTGAGCAGTGTATAAACTACTGTATGTAAAGAACAAAGTATTTAATAAGGCTATTTCATTCATTCAGATCTCGGATGTCTTCTGCTTGTGTTCCCTTTATTTTTTTGAGCAGTATATATTTAATGCATGTTTTGACAGCACCAAGAATTGTATTTGCACAATACTGGAAGAATGAGGAAACTCCTACAGGTAAAAATATAATAATAATAATAATAAAAAACCTAGGTTGTGCAGAAATGGATAAGGTAACATAGATAAAAGAAGATACAGAATACTTTTTAGTTTGGGATTTGTTTTATCAATGGTTAGATAATAAAGGTAGAAATTAGAAACTGGGAGAATACTATTATACACAAATAAAGAATATTATTGTTACTAAAATTATGTATACCTAAAATGAGCCAGACAATACACTGTTTACTAAATACGTATATATGTTAAGAAAAATGTATAAATAAAAAATATATTTAAAAAATAACTATTGAGGACCATTTGGGATGTTCAGTTTAGGCAGTCCTCACTTACCATTTGTTTCATGAGCCTTCAAGGTTACTATGGCACTGCAAAAGCAGAAGCAGACCTCATCCAGAAATCTGTGGTCATCGTAACACTTGTTCAGTGACCTGTCAGCAGTTCTTGTGGTTATGAAGGTGCAGGAAAAGGAGTTGCACCAATTTGGGTTCTTGCCAACCGCTGCACTTTTATGATGGTTGCAGCATCCCACACTCCTGATTTGTGACCTTCCCAGCTGGCTTCACACTAGCAAAATCAGTGGGGATGCCAGCAGGAGGTTGCAAGTGACAATCATGTGAAATTGCCTTTAACAACCCACAACTGTAGAGGACCAGATGTAAGTTGGCACTGTCACGTGACATTATGCTTCATGATCGGGCTGCTTAGTGATAGAGATGGCAATCCCAAATGCAGTCAGTAAGTGAGTAACCACTTCAGTCACCAGAGTGGTTTTGGAAAGTATTTTCTGCCCTGGATCTCAGGACCTCCATGGGCAAAAATGAATGTTTAAAATCTTGCAGATGTTTTAGGCATCATTTCATCAGTTAAAGCCACGCATCTCTAAAGTTAGGACAGAAGGTTTGACTAACCATTTTGAGACATTTTTTCAGGCTGAAAACACATGGATTTTCCAGTTATATAATTTTGTAGATTTGTTTATTTCTATTTTTTTCTGTATGCATATATCTACAATTGTATAATCTATCCCCAGCACTTCCAAATATTTTTCATTAAAACTTTGCAGTGCTAAGAATTTACTTTTTTTTCCACAAAACTTTTATTAATTGATCAAAATATAAAATATAGAAGTGCAAAGAAAAATGAAAATAATGGTAAAAGAAGGGAAGGCAAAGGGGAGCAAGAAAAGTGTGGGTTAAGGGAAAAAGAAAAAGAAAAGCATTGACTTCTGACTCCTTTTGGTGCACTAGAACAGGGGTCAGCAACCTGCGGCTCTGGAGCCGCATGTGGCTCTTTCATCCCTCTGCTGTGGCTCCCTGTTGCTGGTCGGCTCCACAATTAATAGGCCTTTCAGTTAGGACAGGCAGAGGAAAAAGGACGCCATGCTAGGAGGAAACTCTATGGTGGAGGAACCAGACTTCCGGTCGGCTCCAGATTTGAACGGGGGCTTCTGGTTAGGACCTTTGTGTCTCTTTGAGTGTTTAAGGTTGCTGACCCCTGCACTAGAATAAGGTACTAACTAACACTTCAATTACCATATTTTTCGGAGTATAAGACACACTTTTTCCCCCCTAAGAGAGGGTGAAAATTTGGGTGCGTCTTATACACCAAATGTAGCCCCGACCACCTGCCAGCCCCCACCCTTTGGCCTCTGCCTCCCAGCAATTTACCCCCTTGCAACAAACAACCCATTTCAGCTTCAGCATAGCCTGATTAGCACAACCAGCTGATTGTCTGTTGGATCGGCCTCCCGACCCTCAGCTGTTTCAGGCTGCAGGGATTACCATTGCCTATTGCCGTGTGGGCCTCCGCTGTCTGCTGCAAGGAGGCAAATTGCTGGGAGGCAGGGTTTTTTTTTTCTTGTGCTAATCAGGCTGTGATGAAAATGAAAATTAAACTAAAGCAGGCTGTTTGCTGCAAGGAGGCAAATTTCTGGGAGGCAGAGGCGGATTTATTTTTTTTTGTTTTCCTCTCCAAAAAAGATAGGTGCTTCTTTTAGTCCAGAGCATCTTATACTCCAAAAAATATCGTATTTACTTTTATATGATAATATAAACTAGCCACTTCTATAACAACAAACATATCTAATCTAAAAATCCAAAATCAAACTTTCATTTTTTTTCCTATCTCAAGAACAAAATCCAAAAGCAGTTTCCACATATAAGCAAAATTATTCTTGTTCTTTTCTTTAATCAAAGCAGTCAGTTTAACCATCCCTGTTAACTCTGTTAGAAGAAATATCCTTTGGGTTCAGCTCCAAGTGGGGAAAAAGACACTGGAAACACAGAGACTGCTTGGAAAGATGGTTTAATGGTGGACAGGATCACATGGTTTGAGTTCCTGAACAGAAAAGGGCCGAGATGCAGCAAGTCCTCGGGTTTTATGCCCTCTCTGGCTTTGAACTTCCTGGGGCCCTGAAAGAGTATCCTGATTGTTTGTCAGACTCCCAGGGGGTGGGGGCCTTAGCTAGCCTTGCTGGCTGATGTAATCTTCCCAGGTGCCATGTGGTGAGTTTCTGTTGCTAGATGGGTCCTATTGTATTAGTTTCTGTTGCTAGATGGGTCCTATTGTGTTGCAGATAATGGTCCATTGACAAGGGGGGGCAGGAATGTGGGAGCTGCTTTGTCTTTAAAACATGCTTCTCCATTTCTTATACAGGGAAACATAATATTCTGCCTTTTTAATATTTTCTAAAATATTTCATTCTTCTAGGAAAGGGGTGGGTGCTAACTTCCTACATAAGCTAACTAAGCTAGCTAAGACCCCCACCCCCTGGGAGTCTGACAAACAATCACTGGAAGCTTTCAAAAAGAGATTCGACGGCCACTTGTCTGAAATGTTACAAGGTCTATTATTTTAGCAGAGGGTTGGAATAGAAGATCTTCAAGGTCCCTTCCAACTCTATTATTCTGTTATCTGTTGTATTAATCTTAATTGCAGCGATTCTATCCAATAATTGCTGTACTAAGAATGTGTATTGACCCAAGCCAACAAGAGAATTTCATGGTTCAATGCAAATGTGAATGTGTCAAGTGAATCATAATTAATCTAAGGTTATTTTAGCATTGTGGCATATTTGTTTTTTACCTTTCATGTATATGGATTTTTATTTCTTTTTTTACATCTTCTGCAATCATTTTATAAACAATTATACTTTACTTTGAATCGTATAGACAAAGAAGACGGCAATAAGAGCACTCCGGACAACTGAGAATAACAAGCAACATTAAAAAGAAAAGCCAATCAAGCCAGAAATCAAAATATTTCCATTTCCTTCAGAAAACCCCAAAATTCTCCTCTTTCCCCAGCAGGTGATCAAGAAGAGATTTCAAACTGGAAAAAGTAGAGTATGTGGAACACAAGGATACATTACAGGTAGTCTTCAACTTACAACAGTACATTTAGTAACTGTTCGAAGTTACAACGCCACCGAAAAAACTGATTTATGACCATTTTTCATACTTATAACTATTGCAGCAGCCCCATGGTCATGTGATTTATATTCGAATGCTTGGCAGCTAGCTCACATTTATGATGGTTGCCGTGTTCTAGGGTCACATGATCCCCTTTCGCAGCTCTACAGATGTGCCTATTGTGGGAAACATGCATGTTTCAAATCACAACTGAGTATGCACGAAATGATCCACATTGGAGACAAGAAGTTAATGTGGCCAAAACTTTAGTCACAACAGCTCCCTTATGGTTCATGGAAGGACCCACAGAGGAGAGAAGCTCTATGACGGCTCCCAATGTAGTGATCTTGGCAACTTGGTGATACATTAGAGAACTCACACCAGGGAGAAACCCTTTGAATGCTCTGATTGTGGGAAAAGTTTCAGTCAGAACTCCGGCCTGGTGATACACTAGAGGATGCACACAAAAAAGAAATCATATGTGTGTTCTGATTGCGGGAAATGTTTCAGTGGGAATTCCAAGTTGGTGATACACCAGAGGACTCACACAGGAGAGAAACCCTTTGAATGTCCTGATTGTGGGAAATGTTTCAGTAAGAATTCCAACATGGTGATTCACCAAAGGACTCACACAGGAGAGAAACCCTTTGAATGTCCCGATTGTGGTAAATGTTTCAGTTTGAATTCCAACCTGATGAAACACCAGAGGACTCACACAGGGGAGAAACCCTTTGAATGCCTTGATTGTGGGAAATGTTTCAGTCAGAAATCCCACCTCGTGGTACACCAGAGGACTCACACAGGAGAGAAACCCTATCAATGTTCTGATTGTGGGAAATGTTTTATTAAAAAATCCCAGCTCATGATTCACCAGAGGATTCACACAGGAGAGAAACTGTTTGAATGTGCTATTTGTGGGAAAAGTTTCGATCAGAATTCCGAGCTGGTGATACACCAGAGGATTCACACAAAAGAGAAACCATTTGAATGTGCTCTTTGTGGGAAAAGTTTTGATCACAATTCCCAGCTGGTGATACACCAGAGGACTCACACAGGAGAGAAACCGTTTGAATGTGCTCTTTGTGGGAAAAGCTTCAATCACAATTCTCACCTGATGACACACCAGAGGACTCACATAGGAGAGAAACCATATGAGTGTCCAGTTTGTGGGAAAAGTTTCAGTGACAATTCCAACCTGGTGAAACACCAGAGGACTCATACAGGAGGGAAATCATATCAGTGTCCATATTGTGGTGAAAGTTTCATTAAAAAATTTCAGCTCACAAGTCACCAGAGAACACACACAGGAGACAAACCCTTTGAATGCCCTTTCTGTGGGAAAGGTTTTAGTCACAACTGCCGCCTGGTGATACACCAGAGGATTCATACAGGAGAAAAACCATTTGAATGTCCTGTTTGTGGAAAACGTTTCATTAAAAATTACTACCTCATGACACACCAGAGGACTCACACAGGAGAGAAACCCTTTGAATGTCCTGATTGTGAAAAACGTTTCAATCATAATTCCAGCCTGGTAACACACCAGAGGACACATACAGCAGAGAAACACTTTGAATGCCCTTATTATGAAAAAAGTTTCAGTCAGAGTTCCAACCTGGAGATACACCAGAGGACACACACAGGAGGGAAACATTTTGAATGTCCTGATTGTGGGAAAAGTTTCATTAGAAAATTCCAGCTCACAAGTCACCAGAGGATTCACACAGGAGATAAACCTTTTGAATGTCCTGTCTGTGGGAAAGGTTTCAGTCATACTTCCAGCCTGGTGACACACCAGAGAACTCACACAGGAGAGAAACCGTATGAGTGTCCTGTCTGTGGCAAAAGTTTTAGTCAGAATTCCAACATGATGATACACCAGAGGACTCACACAGGAGAGAAACCGTATGAATGTGCTGTTTGTGGCAAATGTTTCAGTCAGAATTCCAATATGGTGATACACCAGAGGACTCATACAGGAGAGGAAACATTTTGAATGCCCTGATTGTGGGAAACGTTTCCATTTCAATTCAAACCTTTTGAAACACCAGAGGACTCACATGGAAGAGAGCTTTCCAAAGTCCAGTCTGTTAACATTACTTCAGGTATAAATCTTCCCTTATTGCATACAAAGAAATCCACAGGAGGCAAAAGTTGATGAGGCTTAGACCTGTCGGTGGAGAGAAAAAAGTGGAAACTGTTGTTTGATAAAGGTTGTTCAGAAAATGTGGGATTCCTCAAAAAGGCTTTTGGGTGGTGGGGGTTTTATATTGATTGTGGAATTCCACCATGTGGAATTTCTGTCTTCTACCTTGCTGTCCTCCAGATTATGAGTGCCATAATTCCCCAGCCACGATACAACCAATCCTCGAGATACAAGCCTAATGGGGCCTGCCAATTTTGGTTGCATGTTGTAACGGTGGTTAAGTGTGATTGCCTTGCTGAATTACTGCCACCCCCTTCTCTCCCTGATGAAGCCATCAAATGAATGTGCAAGTTGTTAAGCACAACAGTGGCTACTTCAGAGTTTGGGGAAGCTCTTGGAGGCCTAGCGCATCACCGGCTTGCCTTCCAAAGGCCTCCCCTATCCAAACCTTTGGTTCCTCCCAAGCCTTTCCCTCCCTCACAGGTCCCCATCTTTCTTTCCTTCCACCATAGGGTCTCCAAATGGTCCCCATAGGCCTTTCCCTCCCCCACAGGATCACCACTTTACTGGATCCCTGCAATACTGAGGCCTGACTCCTTCCCTCCCTCCCAGCTTCTTCCTCCTCCATACCATTTAAAGATCTCTGAACCTCATGTGGGGAAAGAGGGCAGGACATGCATTCTCTGGGCTGTGTGAGTGCCTTATGGAAAGAGCCATTATTTTGACTGTGCCCAAGATTCATCCCTGGGCCATGCAGTGCACTTGTGGAAGCAGCTGCCATTTTGCCATGGCTGCCTCTATGTCAACATGGTGGCTCCTTCTGGGTCACTGGGAGTGGGACAAACTGTTCTGTTTTGCTATCTTAACACTTTGTAAGACTGTGTTAAGGAGTTGTGAGTGCATTGAAAATGGTGGCTGTCTCCAGCAGATCTCCAAAAGGGCAGGCGGCAGGCCGTATATTTCTGGGCACATGAGAACAGGACAAGTACCCCTTGTGCCAGTGTTTTGCTGCAGCTGCCAAAAACACCAATGCTGTCTTAGATTGCACCAACAGAGGAATAGTGTGAAGGCAACAAGAAGCTGGTGATACCACACTTAGAATACTGTGTCCAGTTCTGGTTACCATGATACAAAAAATGTTGTTGAGACCCTGGAAAGTGTGCAGAGAAGAGCAACAAAGATGATTAAGGGTCATTAGAAGGGATGTGATAGCTGTCTTCCAGTACTTGAGCATCTGTCACAAAGAAGAACGGGTTGACTTATTCTCTAGGGCACCGGATGGCAGGAAAACAAATAACGGGTGGAAGCTTGTTAAAATGAGGTCCAACCTAGAGGTAAAAAGAAATTGTCAGTCAGTCAGAACAATGAATCAATGCAATAGCTTGTCTCCAGGGATTGTGGATGATCCATCACTGGAGGTTTTCAAGAATAGAGTGGACAACCATTTGAGTGGGGTGGTATAAAGCTCCTGTCTTGAGTAGCAGGTTGGACTAGAAGACCTCTAGGGTCCCTTCCTATAATGCTAGGTTTCCATGAATTTAGAGGCAGGTTAGAAAATAGATAGAGCAGCCCATGAACTTACTCCTCGTAAAGTGGCTTTTAAAAAAAAAATATGTTATTCGGAAAATTAATTTAAATTTAAAATGTAAATACATTTTAAAAAACAAAATAAGGATAGACACAACATTTAAATAGAAGGAAAAATGTGCTTCAAGAAGACAAAAACGGATTTACATATATTATCCCCACCCCCTAGTTGAGTATTTATAAATATATTGGAGCAATATTAGTTTCCTCTCCTTGCGAAGCAGGCCCAAAATTTAAAAAGTAGTTAACAGGTGAACCAACAGCAAAATTAAAACATCAAAGCATTAACAATCTGGTTTTGCATTTAACTTGTATAAAGTCTGGAATGGTTTTTTATTTACCATAAATCAATATAATCATTGTCTCTGATCTGTCCGGGATGAAATATCTTTGCTTGATTCTTACGAATAAAGCTTTTTCTTAAGATTTTGGTTGAGAACAATCAAACAACAATTGTGTCTTATTCCTCAAAATCATAAACCTCTGTTGTCAATCCATTTTCCCCAAAGAGTCCAGTCCAAATACTTTTCCAGTTAGATATGGCATGTCCACTTCCCAGTTACCACCAACTGTAGGCTGCTTTTCAAGACATTTTCTGGGCCATTTCCTGCTGTTTTTCCAGGCTGTATATTGGGCTGTTTTGGGCCGTTTTGTGGACCATTTTTCTGCTGTTTTCTGGGCTGTTTTTGGACCGTTTTTGGGCCATTTTCATGCTGTTTTTCAGGCCATTTTCTGGGCTGTTTTTGGCCGTTTTTTGGACCATTTTTCTGCCGTTTACTGGGCTGTATATTGGGCCGTTTTGGGGGGCATTTTTCAGGCAGTTTCTTGGGGCATTTCTTAGGCCGTTTTTCGAAAACGGCCCGAAAAATGGGTGGGGGTGGAGCCAGCCAGTGGTGGGATTAGCCAGTTCACTGAACTGGGCAGAATTTTAACAACTGGTTTGTCCCGAACTGATCCGAACTGGCTGAATTCCACCTCTGCCCACAGGCCACCCTGGACCCATTGGGGTCTGGTCAGCTCCCCTAGGCACTGCTCACTGCCATTCCAAAAATGGGTTGGCCGGCTGAGGGGGCATCCATTGGTGTCACTATCCACCAGTCTCATTGCCTCACCTTGGTTTTGGCTGGGGCTTCCACCCAACTCCATCAAGGAGGGGCCTGGTCCTAGTCCCCCTCACCAGTTCGGTCTCCAGAGATCTGCCATGACCATCGTCTAGCTGGAGCTTCGGACTGAGTGGACCCACCAGCTCTTGACTGAACTACGACTGGGCCTTCTAAGTAGCTGCTGCCTCCCCGCCCCCCAATTTCCAAAACTGCCAGGACCCAACATCAAAAAAACTGGCCTCACCAAACTGCTCCCACAGCAGCTCCATTATTTGACTGCCAGGTGCGGTGGAATAACTCCATTCCCCATCGTCATCACCCTCAGACAGGCGCCTCTCCTGCCACCACGTCAAATAGCTGCCAGACAGATTCTGTGTCGGTAGCGGGGTCCTGAACCAGCAGTCGTCAATGAACTCCGCCACCATTCCCTGGTGGGTTCAATCTCTTGCCCTGAGTCCTGGACCGATGCCACCTGAGCCGGCTGTACATGTCTGGGAATCTCACGCTCCTTGGGGCATACGTCCAACAGGGCAGCCCCATCGTCCTGCGCTGGAAGGACCACCACTGGGGACAGGTCCTCTGCCACTCTGGCAGTGGCCTCCGTCGCTGTTCCATCAGCAATTCCCACGATGCTCCCCTGCCTTCCTATGCCCTGCAGGGAACCGGTAGGCAAACAGCTGGAGACAAGGTGGGGGGGAAAGGATGGAGCATTGACTTACTGTCACGTTCCGAGCCTTCAGCACCAGAAAACAGCAAGCGACATAGTTCTTGGCATGAGATGCGTTTAATGCAGGCTTGAAAACTTGGCACAAAGTAACTACAATCAAAGTCAGCGCTGGTCGTTGCTGCTTCACACCTGGTTTTAACACCCCTGTATAATCCTCCCCTTCCAGAAGCTTCTGGATACTGAGAATGGCCAAGAAGCTTTGGACGTGGCTGTGTCTTCTCCCTCCCAGCATGCCTACTTTTTGGTAGCTTTTCAGCTGATTGACGCACGCTCCGGGGCTCCAGCTGATCGGCACTTTCCTCTGCAGCCATCAGCTGCTTGGTGCATTACTCGGCCTCAGCTTAAGCCCCATTCAATCCAGGTGCTAACACACCCCATCAGCAGAGCTTTTACTCCTTTCCTTTCCCCCCTCAGGACCGCCCCAGATGGCAACCCTGAGACAGCCCACCAGACGCATGCTGTGTCAGAGTGCACACAGTGTGATATTCTGAGACAGCCCAGGAGCAAAATACAGTAAACAGATGTTTGTCTTTCAAAAAGTGGTTTATCTACAAGGAATATATACATACAAGTACTAGGCAAAGTCAGGCACTCATTCATCAACTATAGAGTGGAAGCACACATGGAGAGAGAGAACACCCTCACAGGGCCTCTCTTATATTTACAGCCTCTTAAAGTGATAACTCTGCTGACTCATTCTCCTTGCATCATCATTTCAGTATTACAGCCTTACAGCAGCTGGTCAGTTATTAAATCATCGTAACCCTGACATGCTGTTACGGAGTTTGACATGCTATTTCTGGTTTTGGAGACCCTGGGTCCCTTCCCAGCTCTTCTTTTGCTTTAGTGCTCTGGATTTTAAGAAGCCACCTCCAGTTCAAATAGGGGTTCCATTACCCTATTTGACGTAGCCAAGCTAATCTTAGCACCAAGGGTCTTTCTATACCCAGCACTATGATGAAAGTGGGTTATTATGTGCACCCCCATCTGCATTTCTATCAGCTCAGTGACAAATGTCACTGGGATCCCCCCCGCTAGATATCTGTCCAGCTGGCAAAAGGCCACTGGAACCTCATCAGTTGCATTTTGAAAATAATCTTTGGGACAACAGCTTGAATACCACATGTAGTATATATAGTTTCTTCATACATGACTTAGCTGAAGAGATTGGAAGGGAACTCATCAAATTTACAGATGACACCCAGTTGGGGGAAATAGCCAACACTTTAGAAGATAAGCCCAAGATCCAAAAGGGTCTTGATGCATGTGAGCACTGGGCCCTTTCCGGCAAAATGCAATTCAGTGGTAAAAAAAGTAAGATCTTACACTCAGGGAAGAAAAGCTAAATGCACATCTATAGAAGAGGTTGTATGTGGCTCTAGAGCAGTAACTGTGATAGGGATCTAGAAATGCTTACATATGAGCTAGCAGTGTGCTGTAATTGCCTAAAAAGTCAATGCAGTCCTAGTTTGCAACACCAGAGGGATAGTGTCAAGATCACCTGAAGTGTTAGTACTATGTTATACTGTATAGGTAAGACTACACTTTGAATACTGCATCCAGTTTTGGTGACCAGGATACAAAATAAGTGTTCAGACCAGGGTGAAATGCTCCCAGTTCAGACCGGATCGCCCGATCCAGTAGCGATGGAGGTGGGTGGTTCGGAGAACCGGTAGCAAAAATCCCTGCCCCCACCCCCCCACACACACACATGCCCAGCTGAGCCGCACAATCATCGGAGGCTTTTTTTTTTTACTTTTAAAAGCATCTTTTCTACAACCTCTTTGGCCGAAAAAATATTTTTAAAAGTAAAAAAAAAGCCTCTGATAATCGCGCAGCTCAGCTGGGATCGTCAAAGGCTTTTAAAAGAAAAAAAAGCCTCTGCCGATCAGGTAACTCAGCTGGGATTGTCAGAGCCTTTTGAAAGCATTTTTTTTACAACCTCTTCAGCCAAGAGGTTGCAGAAAAAAATGCTTTGAAAAGCCTCTGACGATCCCAGCTGAGCCACGCGATCATCAGAAGCTTTTTTTTTTTTACTTTTAAAAGCATTTTTTCGTGGGAAGAGGTTGTAGAAAAAATGCTTTTAAAAGTTAAAAAAAAAATGGCCACACCCACCCAGTCACATAACCCCCCACCAAGCCACGCCCACAGAACCGGTAGTAACAAATTTTAGATTTCACCACTGGTTCAGACTGTAGAAAGAGTGCAGCGAAGAACAACAAAGACATTTAGGGGACTGGAGTGTAAAGCATAGGATGAACAAATGTAGGAATTGGATAACAGAGAGAAGGACTGGGGCAGAGGTAAAATTCAGCAGGTTCTGGAGAACCAGTAGCAGAAATTTTGAATAGTTTGGAAAACCGGCAAATACCATCTCTGGCTGGCCCCAGAGTGGGGTGGGAATGGGGATTTTGCAGTATCCTTCCCCTGCCACGCCCACCAAGCCACGCCCACAAGAACCGGTAGTAAAAAAAATTTTGAATTCCATCAATGGACTGGGGTGATATGATAGCAGTCTTGCAGTATTTGAAGGACTGACGCAGAAAAGAGGAAGCATACAGCTAATCTTCACCAGCTAAGTACATATTTCACTGTTTCACTTGGCTCAGCTGCAAAGGTCGGTTGCTAGGAGACTGAAAATGATTGATAGCACGTAATCAGTGGGAAGATCTGGCCAATGGCATTGATAGAGATGGGGCAAGCCTGTTTTTTGGCCTCCCTATCAGATAGGGAGCAACTGTGACTGCAAAGCCAACAGTACAATAACGGCCGCCCCCCGGTTGATCTTAAAGGAGTTAAAACCATCGAGTGGTGTATTGCTAGAAAGGATGGAAGGAGAGGAGAAGCCCAGAGGAACTTCCTCTTCCGGAAAGGAACAGGAGAGGAGAGTGGCGTGCAGAGAGGCTCTGTCGCTTATTCCAAGGATCGAAGCATCAGCTGGAAGGTGAGTTGAGGGCAGGTCGGAGGGGAATCCGGGAGCAACTCAGGCTGTTTGGTTCCCTCCACGGCCTGGAAGCAGAGAAGCAACTAGAATGAGGAATAACAGTTGGAAGGGATCTTTGAGGTCATCCAGTCCAGCCCCCTGCTCCAGCAGGAGACCTTATACATTTCAGGCACATGGCTGTCCAGTCTCTTCTTCAAAGCCTCCAGAGATGGAGCAACCACAGCTTCTGCAGGCAAACTGGTTAATTCTTCTCACAGTCAGGAAATGTCTCCTTGTTTCCAGGTTGCTTCTCTCCTTGATTCGTTTCCATCCATTGTTTCCTGTTCTGCCTTCAGATGCTCTGGAGAAGAAGTTGAGCCCCTCTTCTTTGTGGCAGCCCCTCAAATATTGGAAGACTTCTATCATTTCAACCCTCCTCCTTCTCTTTCTCTTCTGTAGACTAGACATACTCAACTCCTGCAACCCTCTTTATATGTTTTAGCCTCAAGCCCCCAAATATGTTTGTTGCCCTTTCATGTCTTCTCTCTTAGTAAGTATTAAGTCCAGCATAGTTGACCCTGTTATGTTTTCTTGGCAATAATCTGCCACTATGTCTTTTTGATTTTTTACTTCCATGTCTAGCCAACAAGCATGGTATTTCCTATTGGCGCCCCCTCCATGTATTAACCAGGTTCAACTACTGAGGACCTTTTGGGATGTTCAGTTTGTATAGGTAGTCCTCGCTTACCATTTGTTTCATGAGCCTTCAAAGTTACTATGGCCCTGCAAAAGTAAATGAAGACCTGGTCCAGAAATTTATGTTCATTGTAGCACTTCTTCAGTGACCTGAACAAGTCAGCAGTTCCTGTGGTTATGAAGGTGCAGGAAAAGGAGTTGCAGTAATTTTGTTTCTGCCAACCTGTGTACATCTATGATGGTTGCAGCATCCCACACTCCTGATCCCCATTTGTGACCTTCCCAGCTGGCTTCACACAAGGAAAATCAGTGGGGATGCTGGCAGGAGGTTGCAAGCCACAGGTGAAATTGCCTTTAATCACCCTCAACTGCAGAGGAACAGATGTAAGTTGGCACTCTCACGTGGCATCATGCTTCGTGATCAGGCTGCATAGTGACACAGATGCCAGGCCCAAATGCAGTCAGTAAATGAGGACTGCTTCAATAGGAATGTCACCGGAGTAGTTGTGGAAAGTATTTTTTGCCCTTATTTGGATCTCAGAACTTCCATGGGCAAAACGGGTGCTTCAAATCTTGCAGAGGCTTTAAGCATCATTTCATCAGTTAAAGCCCCACATCTCTAAAAGTAGTTTGAAAGGTTTGACTGTAACCATTTTGGGACATTTTTCAGGCTGAAAACATGGATTTTCCAGATATATACATTTGTGTGTTTGTTTGTTTCTATTTTTCTCTGTATGCATATATTTATTTATTTATTATTCGTATTTCTATGCCGCCCACTCTCCGAGGACTCTGAACAACATATTGCCCCCAACAATCTGCATCCTCATTTTACCCACCTTGGAAGGATGGAAGGCTAAGTCAACCTTGAGCCCGTGAGATTTGATCTGCTGAACTAGCAGTCAGCTGGAGTAGCTGCAGTACTGCACTCTAACCACTGCGCCACCTCTGCTCTTTGTATATATCTACAATTGTATAATCTATCCCCAGCACTTCCTGATATATTTCATAGTAACCTTTCCATTTCACAAAATTTTTATTAGTTGCTCAAAATATAAAATACAGAAGTGCAAAGAAAAATGAAAATAATGGTAGAAGGGAGGAAAAGGAGGAGCGAGAAAAGAGTAGGGTTAAGGAGAAAAGAAAAAGAAAAGCATTGACTTCTGACTCCTTTTGGTGCACTAGAATAAGGTACTAATATAAAACCTCAACTATTTACTTTTATATGATAATATAAAGTAGGCACTTTTATAACAACAAAATTATCTAATCAACAAAACCCAAAATCAAACTTTCATTTTTTATCTCAAGATCGAAGTCCAAAAGCAGTTTCCATGTAGAAACAAAATAGTGTTCTTTTCTTAAATCAAAGCAATCACTTTAGCTATCTCTGCTAATGCCATCAGGTTTTTCATCCATTCATCCATTGTGGGAATGAAAATATCCTTCCATTTTTGTACCCAAAGCATTCTTGCATCCATCGACATGTATAACATCTATGTTCCATTCTTTTCAACTTCTTTATCCATTAAGCCTAATAAACTATCTAGTTTTATTTTATATTCACTTTAATAGTCTTCTGTATTAAGATGTGTATCTTACTTCATTTCTTTTGCTTTGTGACATGCCAATCATAAATGATAAAAAGCTCTTCTTTATATTTCCAAAATTCATTGCCTTTATATGATTCCCTAACCATATCATACCATAAATAGTTGTGCCTTCAAAATCTTAATTCATCACCCTCTACTCAAGTAACTTCTTGGAGAGTCACCCACTCTTTTTGCCAGACAAAACAAGGATCAAAGTACAATTTCAAATCTGGTAAACCCAGCCTCCTCTTTCCTTACCGTCTTGGAATAATTTATATTGTTTATTCCCTTGCAATATATACTTAGAGATCTCCAACTGCCATTGTTTAAATGGAGTATCACTTACAAATATTGGTAAAGTCTGAAACAGAAAATGTATCTTTGGTAATTCAGGTGCTGGAGGCTAAAACATACAAAGAATGGTTACAGGAATTGGGTATGTCTAGTCTAATGAGAAGTATTAGCGGAGACATAACAGCAGTGTTCCAGTATCTCAGGGGCTCCAATAAAGAAAAAGTCAAGTCCATCTATTTTCCAAAGTATCAAAAGAAACAATGGATGGAAACTAACCAAAGAGAGATGCAACATAGAACTAAAGAGAAAATCCTAACAATTACAGCAATCAACTAATGGAATAACTTGCCTTCAGAAGTTTTGGGTGCCCCATCACTGGAGGCTTTCAAACAGAGATTCAACAGCCACTTGTCTGAAATGGTAGAGCAAAGAGTAGGCTAGAAGACCTTCAAAGTCCCTTCTAATTCTATTATCTATCTATCTATCTATCTATCTATCTATCTATCTATCTATCTATCTATCTATCTATCTATCTATCTATCTATCTATCTATCTATCTATCTAAAAGCAAAATATCACTCATGCATCATGACAAAATCTCCAGAACTGTAGAGCCTATAAACTTGAAATTTGTCACATATATTCCTCTTGGCTTCTAGGTGCTCACTAAGAAAGGATTTTTCAAAATGACCGTCAGAGGATTAGTACTTCCTATATTATTATTAACACGCTCTGATGCTAAGGAGTTCTTCTCCCCCTCCCCACCTGAAAAAAAATCTGTTCCAAATGCAAAACACAAGCAGAGGAGAGGAGTTTCAGTTTTCCTTTCACAGCAGCAAGCAGGGGATAGGATAGGGGAGGCTTCTGTTGGACAAGCCTGAGGGAGAAAAGGGGGGTAGGATAGGATAGGATAGGATAGGATAAGGGAGGCTTCTGTGGGGCAAGCCTGAGGGAGAAAAGGGGATAGGATAGGGTTGGCTTCTGTGGGGCAAGCCTGAAGGAGAGAAGGGGAGAGGAGAAGCCGATCGTAACTACTCATTAATTTTCAAACTGTAAGTGTCGATTTATCATTTATTATAAATTTTATATTTATTATTATTTATCACATAGTTTCATAGCGGAGCACAGGTATTCAGCTAGTTCTGTTATATGTTGTATTCATCTTAATTACAGTGATTCTATCCAATAATTGCTGTATTAAGAATATGTATTGACTCAAGTCAATAAGAGCGTTTCATGGTTGAATGCAAATGTGAACTTCGATCTCTGTAATCTTCAATGTGTGAAATATAATCAATTAAGGTTATTTTAACATTGTGGCATATTTGCTTTCCACCGTTATTGTGCCATATATATTTTCTTTTTCCACATCTTCTGCAATCATTTTATAAAGAATAAAACTTACACATTTCTTTGAATCTTACAGGCAAAGAGGATGCCAGTAAGAGCACTCTGGACAACAGAATAACAAGCAACATTAAAAAGGAAAGCACATCAAGCCAGAAATAAAAATATTTTCCATTTCCTTCAGAAAACCCCGGATGTGAGGGCGATCTGGCTGCGACATCTGTCACCCCATTGATCGCCAGGGTTGATTCGGCTGATCTGGCTGGCTAGGCGGGTGTCCCCTTCCTCCCTCACCGCTCCATGTGCGTCCCTCCCAAAGCTGCGTGCTCGGTGGAAGAGGACGACCATCCCAGATAGAAGGAGTGTACCAATCTTCGGTCAAGGGTATACGATAGCTGCGCTCCCCTGCTAGAACCTCCAAACAAGCTCAAGAAAACCCCAAAATTATTCTTCTTCCCCAGCAGGTGATCAAAAAGAGATTTTGAACTGGAAAAAGTAGAGTATGAAGAACTCAAGGATACATTATATGTAGTCCTCAACTTACAATACTTCATTTAGTGACCGAAGTTACAACGGCCCTGAAAAAATTGACTTATGACTGTTTTTCATACTTATGACTATTGCAGCAGCCCGATGGTCACGTAATTTATATTTGAATGTTTGGCAGCTCCCATTTATGATAGTTGCTGTGTTTTAGGGTTGTGTGATCCCCTTTTGCAGCTCTACAGATGTGCCTATTGTGGGCAAAATGCAGATTTCAAATTACAACTGAGTATGCATGAAATGATCTACATTAGAGAAAAGCAATACTAATGTGGCCAAAGCTTTAGTCAGAACAGCTCCCTTGTGGTTCATGGAAGGACCCACAGAGAAGATCTACAAGAGCTTCCAATGTAGTGAGCTTGGCAACTTGGTGATCCATTAGAGAACTTACACCAGGAAGAAACCTGGTCTCATTGTGGGAAAAGTTTCAGTCTGAACTCCGGTCTGGTGATACACTAGAAGATGTACACAAAAAAGAAATCATATGACTGTCCTGACTGTGGGAAATGTTTCAGTGGGAATTCCAGCCTGGTGAAACACCAGAGGATTCATACAGGAGAGAAACCTTTTGAATGTCCTGACTGTGGGAAAAGTTTCAGTTATAGCTCCTGCCTAGTGACTCACCAGAAGACTCACACAGGAAAGAAACTCTTTGAATGTTCTGATTGTGGGAAAAGTTTCATTAAAAAATACAAGTTCATCAGTCACCAGAGGACACACACAGGGGAGAAACCGTTTGAATGTCCTGATTGTGGGAAAAGTTTCAGACAAAACTCCAGCCTAGTGATTCACCGGAGGACTCACACAGGAGAGAAACCGTATGAGTGTCCAGTTTGTGGGAAATGTTTCATTGACAATTCCAACCGGGTGAAACACCAGAGGACTCACACAGGAGAGAAACCATTTCAATGTTCTCTTTGTGGGAAAAGTTTCATTACAAAATACAACTTTATCTGTCACCAGAGAACTCACACAGGAGAGAAACCCTTTGAATGTCCAGAGTGTGGGAAAAGTTTCAGTCACAGTTCCCAACTGGTGATACACCAGAGGACTCACACAGGAGAGAAACCATATGAGTGTCCGGTTTGTGGGAAAAGTTTCATTGACAATTCCAGCCTGGTGAAACACCAGAGGACTCACACGGGAGAGAAACCATTTCAATGTGCTCTTTGTGGGAAAAGTTTCAAGCACAATTCCAGCCTGGTGATACACCAGGGGACTCACACAGGGGAGAAACCATATAAGTGTTCGGTTTGTGGGAAAAATTTTGTTTGCAATTCCATCCTGGTGAAACACCAGAGGACTCACACAGGAAAGAAATCATATCAGTGTCCATATTGTGGGGAATGCTTCATGAGAAAATTCCATCTCATGAGTCACCAGAGGACACACACAGGAGATAAGCCCTTTGAATGCCCTTTCTGTGGGAAAAGTTTCAGTCACAAAAGCCGGCTGATGAAACACCAGAGAACTCATACAGGAGAGAAACCGTATGAGTGTCCAGTTTGTGGCAAAAGTTTCAGTGACAATTCCAACCTGGTGAAACACCAGAGGACTCATACAGGAGGGAAATCATATCAGTGTCCATATTGCGGTGAAAGTTTCATTAACAAAATTCAGCTCATGAGTCACCAGAGGACACACACAGGAGACAAACCCTTTGAATGCCCTTTCTGTGGGAAAAGGTTCAGTCATAAAAGCCGCCTGATGAGACACCAGAGAACTCATACAGGAGAGAAACCATATGAGTGCCCTGTTTGTAGCAAAAGATTCTGTCAGAATTACAACCTGGTGAAACACCAGAGGGCTCACACAGGAGAGAAGCCCTTTGAATGTCTTGATTGTGGGAAAAGTTTCACTAAGAATTCCAGCCTGGTGAAACACCGGAGGACTCACTCAGGAGAGAAACCCTTTGAATGTCCTCATTGTGGGAACACTTTCATTACAAAATTACAGCTCACAAATCACCAGATGACACACACAGGAGAGAAAGCTTTTGAATGTCCCGACTGTGGGAAAAGTTTCACTAAGAATTCCAGCCTGGTTAAACACCAGAGGACTCACACAGGGGAGAAATTGTATCAGTGTCCTGTTTGTTGATGAGTTTGGAGAAGGTTTGAATTTCATTTCTGAACTCCCATTGAGAGTGTAGGTGAGAAATAGACTCTGAATACTGGCCTGATCATTTTGCTGAATTACCCCCACCCCCTTCTCTTACTGATGAAGTTGTCAAATGAATGTGCAAGTTGTTAAGCTTCACAGTAGCTACTTCGGAGTTTGGAGTTTGTCCTCATGGAGCCAATGACGATGCGGAACCAAAATGCAACCCTGTGGAGTCTTGGCTCGTTCTGGCCTCCCGGATGCCCCACTTCCCCGCTGGGCTGCTGGGCAAAGATTCTCCTCAGAGAAAAAGGAGAGAGCATCACCTGAGGAGAATCGCTGCCACCGCTAGGTTGCACACTGGTACCTCATAGAGGCCTCTGGGGAGGAGACGGTGGCGAGGGAGAAGGGGAAGCCCTGGCAGCTGCACTGGGCGAGGAGGGGTGTGTGCTGGGGCTGTTGCCGTCGCTTCGCTGCTTCTCTCCCCCACCCTGGCTCGCCTATCTCTTTAAATCACACCTCTTATCACCACACGTGCTCCGTTCCCCGTGCCACCCTGAAATGGGCCTGTCCTTGGTAGAGAGCGTGCGTGGCAGGCTCCTCTCCATAGCTGCTGTCAGTTGCTGCCACCAGCAGGCCCAAGCAGGACAAACCATTTGGGAAAGGATGGGGGGGGGATAAGATAAGGAGGAGAAACAGAGGCATCTCGGCTTGCTCTCGCCTCCCGGATAGTTTTTCCGGCAGAGCTGCCTGTGTTGGGATGCCCCAAGGATGCCCCACATCCCTCCGGCCAGCTGGGCTTCGTGGGTGGGCTGCTCCTGGACTCGTCAGCCTGTGGACAGATGTCAGATTTCCACCCTCCATCACCTGTTCAGGGGTTCCTTTCCCTCCCCTGGGGAGAGAGAGAGAGAGAGGGAGGGAAAGGCAGGGCATCCCAACACAGCTCTGCCGGAAAAGCCATCTGGGAGGGAGGCGAGAGTGAGCCGAGATGCCTCCATTCCTCCTCCTTACCTTATACCCCCCCCCCCGCATCCTTCTCAATTGGTTTGTTACGCTCACGCCCTTGAGAGGAGCCTGCCACGTGTGCTTTCTACTGAGGACAGGCTCACTTCTGCGGGGGGGGGGGGGGGAGAGAACGTGTGGTGACAAAGAGGTGTGATTTAAAGAGACAGGCAGAGGCAACACCCCCGGCACACACCCCTCCTTGTCCGGTGTGGCTTCTCCTTCGTCATGGGCTCCAGGAGGAGGTGGGGATCCCATCTCCCCCATTCGGAAGTGGGCTAAATTTCATTGTGCTGCTGCGCAAGGCAGCAACAGCAAATGTAACGCGATGAAGGCGGAAGGCTGTTTCACATGGCATTTTTAGTCCCACAAACAATGGCGAGAAATGCAACGGAGCTGGGCTGGAGTGACCCCCCCCAGGGGAAAAAGAGAGGGTGAGAGAGGGAAAGAGAGAGAGGGAGGGAGGAAAAGAGAAAGGGGAAAGAAAAAAGGGGGGAGACAGGGAAAAAGGGAGGGAGGGGGAAAGGGGGAAGAGAGAAAGGAGAGGGAGCAGTAAAGAGAAAGAGGTAGAAGAGAAAGAAGGGAAGGAGGGAAAGAGATTGAGAGAGGGGAAAGAGGAGGAAAAGAAAAGAGGGGAAATATATCACAAGTTTTTCTTTTTTATTGTTGCTAAATGTAATATTTCAAAAACAGGAAAAAAGGGGGCATAAAAGTGCATTTATCACATTTTTATTAGAACGATTAGCTGAACTCTGCCTTGTTTATCATTATTTTAGGTCATAAAACCTCATTATTCAGGTTAAATTGCCATGTTGGCACTTTGCGATAAATAAGTGGGTTTTGGGTTGCAGTTTGGGCACTTGGTGCCGAAAAGGTTCGCCACCCCTGCCATAGGCCATTCCTCCCCCATAGGGTCTCCACTTCTACTGGATCCCTGCAATCCTTAGGCCTGACTCCCACCTACCAGGCATCACAGTCTCCTCCTCCATACCTTTTGAAGATTTCTGAGTCTCGTGGGGAAAGAGGACAGGACATACATCTCTGGGCTGTGTGACTGCCTTATGGAAAGAGCCGTTATTTTGACTGTGCCCAAGATTCATCCCTGGACCATGCAGTGGACTTGTGGAAGGAGCTGCCATTTTGCCATGGCTGCCTCTGTGTCAATATGGTGGCTGTTTCTGGGTCACTGGGAGTGGGACAAACTGTTCTGTTTTGCTACCTTAACACTGTAGACTGTGTTAAGGAGTTGTGGGTGCACTGAAAATGGTGGCTGTCTCCAGGAGATCTCCAAAAGGGCAGTATTATGCTGCAGCTGCCAATAAAAGTCAATGCAGTCCTAGGTTGTATCAACAGAGGAATAATGTCAAGACAACTAGAAGAGATAGAATTGCTTTATGCAGTGCTGGTGATACCACACTTAGAATACTGTGTCAAGTGCTGGTCACCATGATATAAAAATGTTGAGACCCTGGAAAATGTGCACAGAATAGCAACAAAGATGATAAAGGGTCAATAGAAGGGACATTATAGCTGTCTTCCAATACTTGAGCTTACCATATTTTTTGGAGTATAAGATGTGCCTTCCCCCCGCCCCAAAGGGTGAAAATCTGGGTGCGTCTTATATTCCGAATGTAGCCCCACCCAACCTCTCAAACGGAGGTTTCAGGGGCTGAAAAAAGCCGCTAAAACTGAAATGGAGTTTCAGAAAAAAAAGCCTTTGAAACAGAGCTTCAAAAAAAAAAAAAAGCCTCCAAAACAGAACTTCAGAAAAAAACCCTCTGAAATGGCAGGAAAAAAAGCCTCTGAAACAGAGGTTTCAGAGGCTGGAAAAAAAGCAAGGAGCAGAGCTCACAATCAATGAAACTGTTGCTAAAATTCACTACTGGGAAAAGCTGATTGGCGGTATTCTGGGAGGCCGATCCATCCGCCAATCAGCTTTTTTCTTATTTTCCTCCCCAAAAACTAAGGTGTGTCTTATACTCCGAAAAATACAGTAATCTCTTCTAGGGCATCAGACAGCAGGACAAGAAGTAATGGGTGGAAGCTTGTTAAAATGAGGCCTAACCTAAAATATAATTTGTTTTGTCAGTGAGAGCAATTAATCAATGCAATAGCTTGCCTCCAGGTTTTGTGGGTATTCCATGAGGTTTTCAAGCGTAGGCTGGACAATCATTTCAGAGGGATGGTTTAAGTGTCCTGCCTTGAGCAGCAGGTTGAATTAGAAGACCTCCCATTAGAGTCCCTTCCAAGTCTATAATGCCTTGATGGCGAACCTATGGCACGCATGCCACAGGTGGCACGCGTAGTCATATCAGTGGGCACCCCAGCGCAGCTCCAGTGCGCATGCCAGCTGATTTTCGGGCCTTCTGGGCCCACCAGAAGTAGGGAAACAGGCTGTTTCCTGCCTCCAGAGGGCCTGGAGTGGGTGGGGAAGGCCCGTTTTTCTTTCTCACCTGGATCCAAATCCTCTCTATGTATCTGGGGAGGGCGAAAACAGCCTTCCCCATCCCTCCAGAGATCCTCTGGAGGCCCGAAATGGCCCACATAGAATTATGGGTGTGGGCACACACGTGCGCGAACCTCCCCCGCCCCCCTCTTCCTAGCATGCGATGGCAAAAAGGTTAGCCATCACTGCTATAATGCAATGTTTCCATGAATTTAGAGACAGTTTAGAAAATAGCGAAAGAGCAGCCCCATGAACTTGCTTCTTGTAAAGTGGCTTTTTTGAAAAAGAAATTATTTTATTCAGAAAATTAATATAAATAAATCTCCAAAAAATACCCACAAAATTTTAAAAACAAAGATAGACACATTTTAAAAGAAAGAAAAAAATGTGTATTAAAAAGATAAAAACAGATTTACATATATTATCTATCTATTATCTATCTACTATATAGAGAGGCAATGCCAGATCCCTAACATGATACTGCCATTCAAATGCAGGGAGGGGGGAGCATGAGGATAAGATATCCTTTATAACCTTTTTCCTGGTGCCTAAGCGTCCTGCAATATTCTCACCTTTTTTGGAATTTAATTTCTCATCTTTTCATCTCATCTTCACACCTGTGGATTGGCTGAATCCACATTTGGACTAAAGGGAGGGATTCTAAAGCCCTATTTCTAACTCTATAGTTTGGGAGGGAATTTAGAGTCTGCTTCGCCTTGTCCTGCTATCCCTTCTTCTCAATAAAAGGTTCCTTTTGAAATACCACATTTCAAGAGTCTATACTTTCTTGGGAAAGGAGGAGAGGTAGGGCCTTATAGGTAAAGTAGTTAACAGGTGAACCAACAAAGTTAAAAGAGGAAAGCATTAATACTCTAGTTTTCTATCTAACTTTTATAAAGTCTAGAACGGATTCTTATTTACCATAAGTCATCATAATCATTGTCTCTGATCTTTCTGGGATGAAATATCTTTGTTTGATTCTTACGAATTAAACTTTTTCTTAAGATTTTGGTTGAGAGCCATAAAACAACAATTGTGTCTTATTCCTCAAAATCATAAACTTCTGTTGTCGATCCATTTTCCCCAAAGAGTCCAGTCCAAATAGTTTTCCAGTTAGATATGGCATGTCCATTTCCCAGTTACCACCAACTTCATCACATCAAAGTCCAGTTCATCAGCTATTGAGTCTGTTCACTCCAAATGTGTAGAATCCACATCCACTTCAGCCTTCTCCAACCAACCAGCAGTTTCCAAATCGTAGTGAGGAGGCTTTTAAGAAGTGTCTGTGCTCCCCATGGGAGCTTCTTGGGAAGAGCTCAGGCTCACAAAGGGATTCCTTTGTGTGTGCTCATAATCCCAAACGCCTCCATCAGTCCCAGAGGAAGGGAACCTCCCAGAACAGAAATGTTTTCTCTCACCACGATCCTTCACATCCTTCTGGATATGAATTATTTCCTCCCTGTGATGCTTCTAGCAAATGACATCCACTGCACATGGCTTTTTGTTCCTGTGTGTAATAAAGGTAGTCCTCCCTTACCATTTGTCTCCTGTAGTAACCATTGAAGATTATGATGGTATGGGAAAAAAAACAGCTTTGCAAACAAACATTGTATTTTAAAATATCGAATTGTCCCATAATCATGTGTTAGCCATTAGCATGCTTCCCAACCAGCCAAGAAAAGTTCATGGAGAAGACAGAAATGAAATTACTAGCAGTCAGGTGATGCCTCACTTAATGTCCGCAGTGATTTAATTTAACAACCATGGGCAAAGTGAGGTCAAAAGCCTGTTGCAATCAAGGGCAATTAAATGCTGTTTTTTCAATCATAACCCTCTTTAATTCTGACTTGATAATCTGCTTCTTATAGTCCAGTTTGATAAAAATCTTCCCTTTTGCCAGGTGTGCTAGCATGTCCTTCGTTAGGGGCAGCAGGTAAAAGTTTTGAACAGATATAACATTTAGGCCTCTATAGTCTACGCACAGACAAAGGGACCAATCCTTTTTTTTTCCTGGAACAAGACTGGGGCTGCCACCCTGGGTTGAGCCTTTTTTAATTTTTGTCTATCAAAGTCCTCCAATTCCCTAGGAGTCATTGAATAGATGCTCCAAACTCCGCTGAAGATGTTACCTAGCCGGATAAAACATTCAGAAACCAACCCACAAGTTCAGAGAACGAACCTTCACCCTCAGTCATTAAATGAAGTTTGGATTTAGGCAGTTCAGCACCTAGCACGAGTACTATGGAGCAGTCCGTTGGCCAGTGGGGTGGGAGCTCATCTGAGCGCTTCTCGCTAAAGATGTCCCACAAGTCCCAGTACTCCTAAGGAATGCTAGGATCAGCCTTTCGCTCTTGCATTACTGCTCCCACCTCCTGCCTTGGCTTTGGGGTCCCTTCCCAGGTCTCCTTTTGCTTTAGTCCTCTGGATTTTAAGCAGCTGCTTCCTCCAGATCACATAGGGGTCCATTTCCATAGCCGTGCTAATCCTAGTACCAGGGGTCTTTACATATCCAGCGCTATGATGAAACTGGGTCTCTGTGTGGTCCCCCATCTGCATTTCTATCAGCTCAGTGACGAATGTCACTAGAATCCCTGCTACAGATCGGTCTAGCTGGCAAAATGCAACTGGCACCTTGATTGGTCTAAATCTCATCCCCAGCTTCTCAACCAGGGCAGGCTTGACTAGGCATCTGGTGCACCTTGAGTCCAGAAGGACCGCTAAATTGGCTTTTTGTCCTGAGGATTGGACTACGAGTTCAATGGAGGCTGTCACCAGAGTGATTGGGCCACTTACAATGAGTCGTCATTGGAGTTGGTGTCACTCTCCCCAGGACCCTCTGCTGGGCTAATTGGAGTCATCTCGCCATCTTTGGGGAATGGGGTGAACTCTTATGACCTCAACTCTTTCCAGGGCTGTTTTGTGGGCTCCTGGTGACAGCTTGGTGGGCTCTTTGGTAAAACCCCAGGGTCACCTTTGGGCAGGATGACTGGATTTGCATTTGGTGGCCTGGTGGCCCTCCTTCTCACTTGAAGCAGGCGGTGGAACGTCACTGGGAGCTCTCCACTGGGAAATATCCATCCCAGGTGGTGTGGATGAAGCCTCCCATCAGAATTCAATCTCTTTTTGATCTCTCCCTTGATCTTCCATAAATGGGCCATGGCCTATTTGGAACCGAGCTGTGCATGAGGTGGGCCAGTGGACGCGCACAGCTCCACTCATGCGAGCATCAGCGCAAAAACTTCTCTCTTGTGTGAGTGGAGCTCGAGCGATCCTATTCCCTTTTCTCTCCCCCCATCACACAATCCAGGCTGCTAAGCTTCCTGCTCTCAATGCTCCAAACACAGAATGGGGAGAGGAGAAGCTGAATCTGACAGGTCAGCCCTGCTCAGCTTTGCTGACTCCCCAAAGCTTTGGGTGCGGAGAAGCCTGAACGGGTGCAAAATTACACCCCAAACATTTCTCTCTTGCATGAGGTGAACTATATTGAACTATAGTTCAACTATAGTGAACTATTAATGGGGTGGCGCATACGAACACCACATGCGCCACCCCATTAATCACACGGCCTGGTTCCTCTCCCACCCCACAACCAGGCCACCAAGATGCAAAGGGTGGAGACCACTGCTCTGATGTACCACCCAAGTCAGAATTCCGACTTAAACTTTTTCCACACTCTGAACACTCATTCAGCTTCCCTCATTTGTGAGTCCCCTGGTATCACCAGGTTGGAATTGTAACTGAACCTTTTCCCACACTCTGGACACTGATACAGTTTTTCTCCTGTGTGAGTTCTCTGGCGTAATACCAGGTTGGAATTATAACTGAAACTTTTCCCCACAATCAGGACATTCAAAGGGTTTCTCCCTGATGTGGGGCCTCTAGTCCAGGGGTGTCAAACTCACGTCGTCATGGTGGGGTCACTTGACGTATCAGGATTTTCCCCTTTGCTAAACCGTGCGTGGGCATGGCCAGCGCATGACACATCCGGCCTGCGGGGTGCGAGTTTGACAGCCCTGCTCTAGTCTGTCACCAGGTTGGAATTATGAGTGAAACTTTCCCCACACTCTGGAGACTCATGTGGCTTCTCTCCAGTGTAAATCGAACACCTTAGAACACTAACTAAAACTTTTCCTGCATTCTAGAAACTCATGCCATTTGTCTGCTGTGTGAGTCCTCTGATATATGACCAGGTTGAAATTCGGTCTGAAACTTTCCCTACACTCTGAACACTTAAATGGTTTCTGTCCTGTGTGAGTCCTCTTTTCACTCATGATGTGGGAAATCTTACAGAGACTTTTCCTACACTCTAGACACTCATGTTTTCTCTCCTGTGAGTCCTCTGGTGTGTCACAAGGCTAGAATTCTGACTGAATCTTTTCCCACACTCTGGACACTCATATGGTTTCTCTCCTGTGTGAGTCCTCTGATGAGTCACAAGGCTGGAATTCTGACTGAAACTTTTCCCACACTCTGAACAATCATACGGTTTCTCTCCTATGTGAGTTCTCTTATGTGTCACCAGGTTGGAATTCTGACTGAAACTTTTGCTACAGTCTGGACACTCATATGGTTTCTCTCCTGTGTGAGTCCTCTGGTGTGTCACTAGGCTGGAATTCTTACTGAAACTTTTCCCACACTCTGGACACTCATATGGTTTCTCTCCTGTATGAGTCCTCTGGTGTGTCACTAGGCTGGAATTCTTACTGAAACTTTTACCACACTCTGGACACTCATATGGTTTCTCTCCTGTATGAGCCCTCTGGTGTGTCACTAGGCTGGAATTCTTACTGAAACTTTTACCACACTCTGGACACACATATGGTTTCTCTCCTGTGTGAGTCCTCTGGTGTGTTACCAGACTGGAATTCTTACTAAAACTTTTCCAACATTCTGGACATTCATACAGTTTTTCTTCTATATGAGTTCTCTTGTGTGTCACTTGGCTGGAATTCTGACTGAATCTTTTCCCAAAATCAGGACTTTCATACGGTTTCACCCTGTTGTGAGTCCTCTGATGTGTTATGAGTTGGGAATTCTTACTGAAACTTTTCCCACACTCTGGACACTCATATCGTTTATCTTCTGTATGTGTCCTCTGATGTTTCACCTGCTTAGAACTGCTACTGAAACTTTTCCAACAATCTGGACACTGATATGGTTTCTCACCTGTGTGAGTTCTCTGGTGTATCACCAGGCTGGAATTGTGACTGAAACCTTTTCCACAATCCGGACATTCAAACGGTTTTTCTCTTGTGTGAGTCCTCTGGTGTGTCACCAGGCTTGAAATCTGACTGAAACATTTCTCACAGTCAGGACATTCAAAGGGTTTCTCTCCTGTGTGAATCCTCTGGTGTATCACGAGATGGGAATTCTGACTGAAACTTTTCCCACAGTCAGGACATTCAAAGGGTTTCTCTCCTGTGTGAATCCTCTGGTGTATCACCAGGTGGGAATTCTGACTGAAACTTTTCCCACAATCAGGACATTCAAAGAATTTCTCTTTGTGAGTCCTCTGTTGACTCATGAGGTGGGAATTTCTAATGAAACTTTTCCCAAAAACTGGACACACACTTTCTCCTTGGTGTGAGTCTTGTGATATACCATAAAGTAGCTGTACTTAGTAAAAGCACTTACCACAGCAAGTGCATTTGTAGGGCATCTGTCCAGGGATGAAATTCACTTACCTTCCCTACTGGCTCGCAAATGTGTGCACAGAGGCTGAAAAGTGTCGCAAAAAGGGATGTCATTACGTGGGTGGGCAGGGGTTTCGGGCAGTTGGCCCTACCGACTCGCGTGAGCCAAATAGACCCGGCTGTATTTCACCCCTGCATCTGTCCTGTGTGTCTCTTTCCATGAATCACAAGAGAGCTGTTTAGACTAAACCTTTTGTTACATTGGTAGCATTTCTATGGCTTTTCGACAGTGTAGATCCTCTCGTGCATAATCAGTTGTGATGTACTATCTGTGCTTTTCCCACAATAGGCACATCTATGGAGCTTATCCATCACTGATATTGAGGAGGTCAAAAATATGGAGAATCCCTTGTTTAGTTTGATTCAAACTGTTTTTTTTCTCACATATAGAGGCCTGTGTTACTGTCGGTTCTACATGGCTGTCTTAATTTACCTTTTTCTGTTCACTGACTTCCAGAAATATCCCTTTTTTCTGAATGAAAAATAATCTCCCTTGATCTTTCATGTAATGTATCCTTGAGTTTTGTATGCTCTATTTTTTGCAGTTTGAAATCTCTTCTTGATTTTCTCTCATTTCTCTCTCACCTGCTAAGAACAACTTTGTGGTTTTCTGAAGGAAATGGAAACTACTTTTGATTTCTTTCCTGATTCGCTTTCCTTTTCAATGTTGCTTGTTGTCCTCAATTGTCTGGAGTGCTCTTATTGGCATCTTCTTTGTCTATAAGATTCAAAGAAAAGTGTAATTTTAATTGTTTATAAAATGGTTGCAGAAGATGTGGAAAAAAGAAAGAAGTATGCATTACAATGAATAAGCAAACACGCCACAATACAAGAATAACATTTTACATCAATTATGATTCATTTGACACATGGAAGACTACTGAGATCCAAGATCAAATATCCATTCAGTCCTGAAATTTTTTTTGACTTGGGTCAATCACAAATTCTTAGCCCTACAAAGGCTAAAAATAGGGAGTAGAGAATGACAGGTGATGAAGTCCAGAGAACCTCAGTACCAGTTTGCATCAGAATCCAAGGCCAGGCACCCTGAGAAAGAATGCCTATTATTCCAAAACATCTCAGAGTTCTGAAAACATTTTGGTGAGTTCCGATTGATGGAGACAGACTGGTCATGGGGGAAGGGCTGAGATGAGGGGAATCCTTTCTGTATTTTTTGGCTTACAAAATCCAGAGCTAGCCTGACCTTATTGCAGTCAACATCTTTTTACTAAAATAACTTTTTGCTTCAACCCAGTGGAGTTGAGGGTCTTTCTTTCCTAAGGGATAAGATTGGGACAGGTCTGACAACTGCTTTTGAGCCAAGGTCAAGGTCCTTTTCAAAACTGGAGAGCTATGGGGGCAAAATAAGCACTTAGCAATAGCACTTAGACTTATATACCACTGCATAGTGCTTTTACAACCCTCTCTAAGCGGTTTAAAGTCAGCATATTGCCCCTAATAATGGGTCTTCATTTTACCCACCTCGGAAGGGTGGAAGGCTGAGTCAACCTTCAGCCGGTGAGATTTGAACTGTCAAACTACAGCTAACAGTCAGCTTAAGTAGCCTGCAGTAATGCACTCTATTCACTGCACCACCTTGGCTCATTAAAATGTTCATTTGAATGTTCATTCTTTTGCCTGTATCCTACGCCAAGGAACTTTTAAAAATTATTTTTAACAGTACTTAAATATGTGGGAACGTATGTGTGTAATGCCCTTGGCATTAAACTTAGCGAACTGTTTTGTATTAAAAATGATCAGTTTAGACCAGTGGCCTCCAACTTTTGGGCCCAGGGGCCCAGTTCCGTGGTGACTTTTCCATGTACCAAAGGGTTTTGCATGCTACCTGCATCCCACATTTGGGGCTTCGCTTGTTTCTGCAGCCCAGTCGCTGACATGCCACAGCCTAGTGTCGGTCCAAGGACCAGGGGTTGGGGGATCCCTGATCTAGACAGATTTATCCTTTCAAAGCACTTGGGGAAAATTTTTTAAATGTTATCTAATTTTAGGTTCTATTTAATTGGGCCAAACTATGTTATAATAATAATTTTAATTAGCAATTTTATGATGTTTGTGTATCTATATTTTTCTTGACCGTACACTGCCTTGAGTCCTACGGGAGAAAGGCGGTATAGAAAATAAAAAAATAAATAAAATAAAATAAAATAAAATAAAATAAAATAAAATAATAAAATAATAAAATAAAATAAAATAAAATAAAATAAAATAAAATAATAAAATAAAAAGACTTCTTCCCTCCTCTTTAAAAAAAGCCCAGTCAAAATACCATCATCTATGTTCCAGGCTGATGTTAATAAGTTCTGAAGTGCTCCAAGGATTACATTATATTAAAATATTTTCAGAAATCTCTAGAGAAAAGGAAAGCGAAAATGGAGAGTTCTGTGCCTTATACAGACACGAAATTTGGAGAAAAACTGAACATTGGAAAGGGAAGGTTGCAATGGAATAACTAGAAGGTGGAAGGATTGGCTGGATACACTATAAACAGAAACTCTCCACAGGGCATTTTATTCCAACAACTTTGGAGCTCAACCAACCTGCCTCTTGTGCACACCAGTCTCTCTTCCCCAAAATGCTCTGCGGGCAGTTAATTATTAGAGCTCCCAGGTCTCTTCCTTGGCCTGACAACCTTTTTTATCTTTCTAAATGCAGCACTACCCCTGGAAGGGCCGCTGGTGTCCTTGCCCTCTTGATATGGCCGCAGGTCTACACTGGTCCCTCGGTCAGGCACCTCTAACTGGCCTGGGTCGTGTAGTGTCGTAGTGGTCAGCCTCCTCTCAGCAGGCAGGACACGTGGTGGGGTGACGGTCAGTCTTTTCCCAGCCGGTGGGTCACAGGATGAGATGGTCTTCATGCGACTGGTGGGACCTTCATCCTTCCTTTCTCAGCAACCGAGGAGGAGGAGACGGAGAAGCGGCGGCGCAGAGGTTCCCACGGGAGCAGAAAAGCTTGCAAGGAAAGGCGGAGAATCGGAAGGGGAGGGGGCGCAACTGGGGAAACCCCCACCTCGCTCTCCTTCCCTCCCCCAAGGAATCCCTCCTCCCTTCCCGCACCTGGGGATTCCCCCCCTCCTCCTGGTTCTCTCCCCCTCTTGGGGCGTCTTTGTCCACCTAGCGCCCCATCTCCGCAGCCCTGGCTTAAGAGTTGCTGGGAGATCAGGAAAGCGGGCAGGAGGGGGGCCTGCAACTGGCTCCCAGCCCCCTTTCCTGCCTCCTCTCCAGGCGCAAAAGGTCTCTGTTTTTAACCCCTTCACTAAAGCGCTGCAATCAAAACTGTTTGATTGGGAGCAACCTGTTTAGGGCTAAGGGAGGTTTCAAGCAGCAGTTACTTATTTTTATCTCTGTACCTGTTGCTCTTTTTTTTTTTAAATTTGATTTATATGCCGCCCTTCTCCAGAGACTCAAGGCGGCTTACAATGCGTTAAGCAATAGCCTTCATACTTTTGTATATTTATACAAAGTCAGCTTATGGCCCCCACAATCTGAGTTCTCATTTTACCTACCTTAGAAAGGATGGAAGGCTGAGTCAACCTTGAGCCTGGTGCTAATTGACTCTGCACTGAAGCTCCCTACTGTTTATAGTTTGGAGTCTCACAAAGACAAGCCTTGGGAGAAGCACCCGGCCCTTAGAATTTCTGTTTACAGCTTGCTGGTAATTTTGGCACTCTACTCCTGCCAAACGTGGGTTTTGAAAAGTATCTTTGGGGGAGCAGCTTGAGTGCTACATCTAGAATATCCAGTTTGTTCATACTTGACTTAGATGAAGAGCTTGAAAGGGAACTCATCAAATTTACAGATGACCCCTAGCTGGGGGGAAATAGCCAACAGTTTAGAAGATAAGCCCAAGATCCAGAAGGGTCTTGACACACGTGAGCACTGGGCCCTTTCCAGCAAAATGCAATTCAAGTGGTGAGAAAAATAAAAGGCAAGAAAAGCCAAATGCACATCTATAGAAGAGGTTGTATCTGGCTTAAGAGCAGGAACTATGAGAGGGACCTAGAAACAATTACATTTTTAAAAAAATTTGATTTATATGCCGCCCTTCTCCGGAGACTCAGGGCGGCTTACAATGCGCTAAGCAATATGAGCTGGGGGTGTGATGTAACTGGCAAAAACGTCAATGCAGTCCTAGTCTGCAGCACCAGAGGGATAGTGTCAAGATCTCAAGATCACCTGAAGTGTTAGTACTGTAGTATACTGTATAGTTAAGACTACACTTTGAATACTGCATCCAGTTTTGATCACCAGGATACAAAAAATCTGTTGAGACTCTAGAAAAATTGCAGAGAAGAACAAAGACATTTACACATTTCACTATTTCACTTGGCTCAGCTGCAAAGATAGGTTGCTACGAGTCTGAAAATGACTTGGTAGCATGTAATCAGTGAGAAGGTCTGGCCAATGCCATGGGTAGAGAAGGGACAAGCCTGTTTTTCGGCCTCCTACCGCTAGATGGCAGCATCTTTGACTAGAAAGCCAACAATAGAACAGCGGCCTCTCTGGTTGATCTTAAAGGAGTTAAAGCCATCGAGTACTGCATTGCTAAAAAGAAGGAGAAGCACAGAGGAACTTCCTTTTCCGGAAAGGAACACGAGGTTAGAGTGGAGTGCAGAGAGGCTCTGTCGCTTCTTCCAAGGATGGAAGCATCAGCTGGGAGGTGAGTTGAGGGCAGGTCGGAGGGGAATCCGGGAGCAACTCAGGCTGTTTGGTTCCCTCCACGGCCTGGAAGCAGAGAAGCAACTAGAATGAGGAATAAGAGTTGGAAGGGATCTTTGAGGTCATCCAGTCCAGCCCCCTGCTCCAGCAGGAGACCTTATACATTTCAGGCACATGGCTGTCCAGTCTCTTCCTGAAAGCCTCCAGAGATGGAGCAACCACAGCTTCTGCAGGCAAACCGGTTAATTGTTCTCACAGTCAGGAAATGTCTCCTTGTTTCCAGGTTGCTTCTCTCCTTGATTCGTTTCCATCCATTGTTTCCTGTTCTGCCTTCAGATGCTCTGGAGAAGAGGTTGAGCCCCTCTTCTTTGTGGCAGCCCCTCAAATATTGGAAGACTTCTATCATTTCACCCCTCCTCCTTCTCTTTCTCTTCTGTAGACTAGACATACCCAACTCCTGCAACCCTCTTTTTATGTTTTAGCTTTGTTGGAAGAAATATCCTTCTGGGTTCTGTTCCAAGTGCGGAAAAAGACTGTAGGAAGTTAGCACCCACCCCTTTCCTCGAAGAGTGAAATATTTTAGGAAATATGAAAAAGGCAGAATATTATATTTCCCTGGGATAAGCATGTTTTGAAGCAGCTCCCATCTTCCTGCCCCCACCCTTTGTCAATGGGCCATTAAGGCCTGGCCAGTCTGTTCTACATAACAAAGATCTACCTCCTTCAGGCAGAGCCATAGTAGGAATTGCCAAACTCCAACAAAGATAGGATTAGCTCTCTACACAATAGCAGCAGAAACTCACCACATGTGACCTGGGAAGTACATGTGACCATCAGCCAGCAAGGCCCCCACCCCCTGGGAGTCTGACAACCAATCAGGATACTCTTCTGGGGCCCCAAGAAATGCAGAGCCAGAGAGAGCATAAAAACCCGAGGATTTTCTGTATCTGCCCCCTTTTTCTGTTCAGGAACTCAAGCCATGTGATCCTGTCCACCATTAAACCATCTTTCCAAGCAGTCTCCATGTCTCCAGTGTCTTTTTCCCCACTTGGAGCAGAACCTAGAAGGATGTTTCTTCCAACAAGACACTGGAAACATGGGGACTGCTTGAAAAGGTGGTTTAGTGGTGGATTACATGGTTTGAGTTCCTGAACAGAAAGGAGCCCAGATGTTGAGTGTGCTTTGGTTTGTAGGAAGTTAGCACCCACCCCTTTCCTAGAAGAATGAAATATTTTAGGAAATATTAAAAAGGCAGAATATTATGTTTCCCTGGTTGAGAAATGGAGAAACATGTTTTAAAGACAAAGCAACTCCCACCTTCCTGCCTCCCCTCCCCCCGCCTTTTTTTTTAATGGGCCAGAGGCAGAAACTCAATCTTTGACAATAGGACAACCAATCAGGATACTCTTTCTGGGCCCCAGGAAGTTCAAAGCCAGAGAAAGCATAAAACCTGGGGACTCGCTGTATCTCAGCCCCTTTTCTGTTCAGGAACTCGAACCATGTGATCCTGTCCACCATTAAACCATCTTTCCAAGCAGTCTCCATGTTTCCAGTGTTTTTTTCCCCACTTGGAGCTGAACCCAGAAGGATATTTCTTCCTACAGGTTTTTATGCCCTGTTATGTTTTCGTGGCAATAATAATGCACTGATCTGCCACTGTGTCTTTTTGATTTTTTACTTCCATTTCTAGCCCAACAAGCACGGTATTTCCTATTGGTGCCCCATCCATGTATTAACCAGGTTCAACTAAAAAGGTCCTATTGAGGACCTTTTGGGATGTTCAGTTTGTATAGGTAGTCCTTGCTTACCATTTGTTTCATGAGCCTTCAAAGTTACTATGGCTCTGCAAAAGCAAATGAAGACCTCGTCCAGAAATCTGTGTTCAGCATAGCACTTCTTCAGTGACCTGAACAAGTCAGCAGTTCTTGTGGTTATGAAGGTGCAAGAAAAGGAGTTGCATCAATTTTGGTTCTGCCAACCTGTACACATTCATGATGGTTGCAGCATCCCACACTCAGGATCGCGATTTGTGACCTTCCAAGCTAGCTTCACACAAGGAAAATCAGTGGGGATGCTGGCAGGAGGTTGCAAGCCACAGTTAGGTGAAATTGCCTCTAGAACCCACAACTGCAGAGGACCAGATGTAAGTTGGCGCTCTCACATGACATCATGCTTCATGATCAAGCTGCTTAGTGATACAGATGCCATTCCCAAATGCAGTCAGTAAGTGAGGACTACTTGAATGTGGACATCACCAGAGTGGTTGTGGAAAGTATTTTCTGCCCTTATTTGGTTCTCACGACTTCCAAGGGCAAAACGGGTGCTTCAAATCTTGCAGAGGCTTTAGCCATCCTTTCATCAGTTAAAGCCCCACATCTCTAAAAGTAGTTTGAAAGATTTGACTCTAATCATTTTGGAACATTTTTCAGGCTGAAAATACATGGATTTTCCAGATACATAAATTTGTAGGTGTCTTTATTTGTACTTTTCTCTTTATGCATATATCTACAATTGTATAGTCTATTCCCAGCACTTCCAGATATACTGTATTTCATTTATTGGATTTATATACCACCCTACTCCCGAAGGACTCATAATAACCCTTTGGAGTGATAAGAATTTAGGGTTTTTTTCTTCACAAAAAAATTTATTAATTGATCAAAATACAAAATAGAGAAGTGTAAAGAAAAATGAACATAATGCTAAAAGAAGGGAGGAAAAGGAGCGAGAAAAGTGTAGGGTTAAGGGAGAAAGAAAAAGAAAAGCATTGACTTCTGACTTCTTTTGCTGCACTAGATTAAGGTACTAATATAAAACCTCAACTATTTACTTTTATATGATAATATAAAGTAGCCACTTTTATAACAACAAATTTATCTAATCTAGAAACCCAAAATCAATTTAATTTTTTTTCTCTCAAGAACAAAGTCCAAAAGCAGTTTCCACGTACAAACAAAATTAATCAAAGCAGTGAATTTAGCCATCTCTGCTAACTCCCATCAGGTTCTGCAGCCATTCATCCATTGCGAGAATGAAAATATTCTTCCATTTTTTCCATTCATATGACATCAATGTTTTTTCAAGTTTTTTATTCATAAAGCCTAAACTAAACTATCTGCTTTTCTCTTCATGTTCACTTTAATAGCCTTCTGTATTAAGATGTGTATCATACTCCAACATTTTTTTGCTTTGTCAGAAGTCCACCATAAATGGTAAAAAGCTCATCTTTATATTTCCAAAATTCTTTCCCTTTATATCATTCCCTAGCCATATCATACCACAAATACTTGTGCCATTAAAATCTAATTCATGGCCCTCTCTGTCAAGTAACCTCTTAATTTGAAGAGTCACTCTTTTTGCCTGACAAAACAACAAAGATCAAAGTACAATTTGAAATCTGATAAACCCAAGCCTCCTCTTTCCTCAGCATCTTACAATAATTTATATTTAAATCTTTTTCCCCCCTTGCAATATATACTTAGAGATCTCCATCTGCCATTGTTTAAATGGAGTATAGAATAGAATAGAATTCTTTATTGGCCAAGTGTGATTGGACACACAGTCTTGGTGCATACACTCTCGGAGTACATAAAAGTATCACTTACAGAAGTGATATCACACTTACATGAAACAGAAAATCCATATTTGGTAATTCGGCTGCTGGAGGCTAAAACATACAAAGAATGGTTACAGGAATTGGGTATGTCTAGTCTAATGAGAAGGATTAGCAGAGACATGACAGCAGTGTTCCAATATTTGTGGGACTCCTATAAAGACAAAGACAAGTCAAACTATTTTCCAAAGAACCAAAAGAAACAATGGATGGAAACTAACCAAAGAGAGAAGCAACTAGAACTAAAGAGAAAATTCCTAATGTTTACAGCAATCAACCAAAGGAATAGTGTGCCTTCAGAGGTTTTTGGTGCTCGATCACTGGAGGCTTTCAAAAAGAGATTCGATGACCACTTGTCTGAAATATGTTATAAGGCTGTGATGGTGAACCTATGGCATGCATGATTTTCGGGTCTCTCTGCTGGGCGATGCGCATGCAGTGGGGGGGTGCATCGACCCACCCCGTGGCCCGTTTTTGATCCCAGTAGGCTTCAGGGAGGTCTGCTAGCACAAAAACAGGGCTTGGGGGGGTGGCACCCCCCTCCCCCGCAACCCGCTTTTGGTCCCAGAAGGCTTTAGGATCAAGGTCCCTTCCAACTCTATTCTGTTATATTCATCTTAATTACAGCGATTCTATCCAATAATTGTTGTACTAAGAATGTGTATTGACCAAAGTCAAGAGAATTTCATGGTTGAATGCAAATGTGAATTTGGATCTCGGTAATCTTCAACGTTTCAAGTAAATCATAATTAATCTAAAGTTATTTTAGCATTGTGGCATATTTGCTTTTTACCTTTAATGTATACAGTTTTCTTATTCTTTTTTTACATCTTCTGCAACCATTTTATAAACAATTAAAGTTACACTTTACTTTGAATCGTATAGACAAAGAAGACGACAATAAGAGCACTCCGGACAACTGAGAATAACAAGCAACGTTAAAAAGTAAAGCCGATCAAGCCAGAAATCAAAATATTTCCATTTCCTTCAGAAAACCCCAAAATTCTCCTCCTTTCCCAGCAGGTGATCAAGAAGAGATTTCAAACTGGAAAATGTAGAGTATGCGGAACACAAGGATACATTACAGGTAGACCTCAACTTACAACAATACATTTAGTAACTGTTCGAAGTTACAATGCCACAGAAAAAACTGACTTATGACCATTTTTCATACTTATGACTATTGCAGCAGCCTTATGGTCATGTGATTTATATTTGAATCGTTGGCAGCTGGGTCACATTTATGATGGTTGCCATGTTCTAGGGTCACGTGATCCCCTTTTGCAGCTCTACAGACGTGCCTATTGTGGGAAACATGCATATTTCAAATCGCATCGGAGTATGCATGAAATGATCCACATTGGAGACAAGAAGTTAATGTGGCCAAAGCTTTAGTCAGAACAGCTCCCTTGTGGTTCATGGAAGGACCCACAGAGGAGAGAAGCCTTACAAAGGTTCCCAATGTACTGAGCTTGGCAACTTGGTGATACACTAGAGGATGCACACAAAAAAGAAATCATATGTGTGTTCTGATTGCGGGAAATGTTTCACTGCAAATTCCCTCCTTCTGATGCACCAAAGAATACATACAGGAGAGAAACCCTTTGAATGTCCTGATTGTGGAAAAAGTTTCAGTAAGAAGTTCACCCTGGTGCTTCACCAGAGGACTCACACAGGAGAGAAACCCTTTGAATGTGCTCTTTGTGGGAAAGGTTTTAATCACAATTCCCACCTGGTGGTACACCAGAGGACTCACACAGGAGAGAAACCCTTTGAATGTGCTCTTTGTGGTAAATGTTTCAGCCTCAACTCTAGCCTAGTGATTCACCAGAGGACTCACACAGGAGAGAAACCATTTCAATGTGCTCTTTGTTCGAAAAGTTTCAGTCAGAATTCTGATCTGGTGAGCCACCAGAGGACTCACACAGGAGAGAAACCATATGAGTGTCTGATTTGTGGAAAAAGTTTCACTGACAATTCCAACCTGGTGGTACACCATAGGACTCACACAGGAGAGAAACCATTTCAATGTGCTCTTTGTGGGAAAAGTTTCAGTCACGGTTCCCAATTGGTGATACACCGGAGGACTCACACAGGAGAGAAACCATATGAGTGTCCAATTTGTGGGAAAAGTTTCATTGACAATTCCAGGCTGGTGAAACACCAGAGGACTCACACAGGAGAGAAACCGTATGAATGTGCTGTTTGTGGCAAAAATTTCTGTCAGAAGTCCCAAATGGTGATACATCAGAGGACTCACACAGGTGAGAAACCCTTTGAATGTGCTGATTGTGGGAAAAGGTTCAGTCAGAAAAGCCTCCTGGTGATACACCAGAGCACTCACACCGGAGAGAAACCATATAGGTGTCCTGTTTGTGGCAAAAACTTCTGCCAGAAGTACCAAATGATGATACATCAGAGGACTCACACAGGAGAGAAACCCTTTGAATGTCCTGATTGTGGGAAAAGTTTCAGTCACAAAAGCCGCCTGGTGATACATCAGAGGACTCACACAGGAGAGAAACCATATGAGTGTCATGTTTGTGGCAAAAATTTCCGTCAGAAGTCCCACATGGTGATACATCAGAGGACTCACACAGGCGAGAAACCCTTTGAATGTCCTGATTGTGGGAAAAGATTCAGTCAGAAAAGCCGCCTGATGATACACCAGAGAACTCACACAGGAGAGAAACCATATGAGTGTCCTGTTTGTGCCAAAAATTTCCGTCAGAAGTCCCAAATGGTGATACACCAGAGGACTCACACAGGAGAGAAACCCTTTGAATGTTCTGACTGTGGGAAAATATTTACTTGTACTTCCAGCCTGGTGAAACATCAGAGCACTCATACAGGAGAGAAACCGTATTAGTGTCCTGTTTGTGGCAAAAGTTTCAGTCAGAATTCCCAAATGGTGATACACTAGAGGTCTCACACAGGAGAGAGACACTTTCTATGCCCTGATTGAGGGAAACATTTCCATTTCAATTCAAACCTGGTGAAACACCAGAGGATTCACGTTGGAGAGATCTCTCAAATGTCTAGTCTGTGGACAGTATTTTAAGCCTAGATAACTCCTTATTCCTTACAAGAAAATTCACATGAGGCAAACGTTGATGAGTTTGGAGAAGGCTTGAATTTCATTTCTGAACTCCCATTGAGAGTGTAGATGAGAAATAGACTCTGAATACTAGCCTGATCTTTTTTCGTCAACACATCTCGGGTTTAGATCTGTAGTTGGAGACAAAAAATGTGGAAAGTGTTATTTGATAAAAGGTGAACTACCTGTTTCTGGATATCATAGATTATATTGATTATGGAATTCCACTATGTGAAGTTTCCATCTTCTACCTTGTTGTCCTCCAGATTGAGTGCCATAATTCCCCAGCCACCATACAACTAGTCCTCGAGATACAAGTGTAATGGGCCCTGCCAATTTTAGTTGCATGTTGTAACAGTGGTTAAATGAGATTCCATTGTGGTGGGTGGGAGTGTTTTGGGATTGTTATGTGTGTTGGACCTGGTCTTTGGGTGTTAAGTGAATTTAGTTGTGTGGGTATACTGTGTATACACGTACAATGACAATAAAGTTATTTATTGAATTACCGCCACCCCCTTCTCTTCCTGATGAAGCTGTCAAATGAATGTGCAAGTTGTTAAGCACAGCAGTGGCTACTTCAGTGTTTGGAGAAGTCTTGGAGGTGTAGCACAGTCCCCGGCTTGCCTTTCAAAGGCTTCCCCTGACCTAACCTTTGGGTCAGCCCAGGCCTTTCCCTTCCTCACAGGTCCTCATAGGCCCTTCCTCCCTCATAGTGTCCACACATGGACCCCATAGGCCACTCCTCCCCTGCTACTTGATCCCTGCAAATCCTTAGGCATGACTTCAACCCTGTCAATATGGTGACTGCTTCTTGGTCACTGGGAGTGGGACAAAATGTTCTGTTTTGCTACCTTAACAATTTAGACTGTTAAGAAATTGTGGGTGAACTGAAAATGGTGGGTGCCTCTGGGAGATCTCCCAAATGACAGGCTAATTTTTGTCTTTGAATCTTACAGGCAAAGAGGATGCCAATAAGAGGACTCCGGACAACAGAATAACAAGCAACGTTAAAAAAGAAAACAAATCCAGCCAGAAATCAAAATATTTCCTATTTTCTTCAGAAAACCACAAAATTCTCACCAGCAGGTGATCAAGAAGAGATTTCAATTTGGAAAAAGTAGAGTATGCAGAACACAAGAATACATTACAGGTAGTCCTCAACTTACAACAGTTCATTTAGTAACTGTTCGGAGTTACAACGCCACCGAAAAAACTGACTTATGACCATTTTTCATACTTATGACATTGCAGCAGCCCCATGGTCATGTGATTTATATTTGAGTGCTTGGCAGCTAATTCACATTTATGACAGTTCCCATGTTCTAGGACCACGTGATCTCCTTTTGCAGCTGCACAGACGTGTCTATTGTGGGAAAAGTGCATATATAAAATTACAACTGAGTATGCACGAAATGATCCACATTGGAGAAAAGCAATACTAATGTGGCCAAAGCTTTAGTCAGAACAGCTCCCTTGTGGTTCATGGAAGGACCCACATAGGAGAGAATCCCTACAGGAGCTCTCAATATAGTGAGCTTGGCAACTTGGTGATACATTAGAGAACTCATATCAGGGAGAAACTCTTTGAATGTGCTGATTGTGGGGAAAGTTTCGGTCTGAACTCCGGCCTGGAGATACACTAGAAAATGCACACAAAAAAGAAATCGTATGAGTGTTCTGATTGCGGGAAATGTTTCCGTGGGAATTCCCAACTTGTTATGCACCAGAGAACACATACAGGAGAGAAACCCTATGAATGTGCTGATTGTGGAAAAAGTTTCAGTCAGAATTCCTGCCTGGTGAATCATCAGAGGACTCACACTGGGGAGAAACCATTTGAATGTCCTGATTGTGGGAAAAGTTTCAGTCAGAGATTCACCCTGGTGCTTCACCAGAGGACTCACACAGGAGAGAAACCCTTTGAATGTCCTGATTGTGGGAAAAGTTTCAATCACAATTCTCACCTGGTGGTACACCAGAGGATTCACACAGGAGAGAAACCCTTTGAATGTCCTGATTGTAGGAAAAGTTTCAGACACAACTCCAGCTTAGTGATTCACCAGAAGACTCACAGTGGAGAGAAACCCTTTGAATGTCCTGATTGTGGGAAAAGTTTCATTACAAAATATGAGGTCATCATTCATCAGATGACTCACACAGGAGAGAAACCCTTTGAATGTGCTGTTTGTGGGAAATGTTTCAGTCAGAATTCCCACCTGGTGAAACACCAGAGGACTCACACAGGAGAGAAACCCTTTGAATGTCCTGATTGTGGGAAACGTTTCACACGCAACTTCAGCCTAGCGATTCACCAGAGGACTCACACAAGAGGGAAACTCTTTGAATGTCCTGATTGTGGGAAAAGTTTCATTACAGAATCTGAGGTCATCAGTCATCAGAGGACACACACAGAAGATAAACCATTTGAATGCTCTTTCTGTGGGAAACGTTTCAGTCACCATTCCAGCCTGGTGACACACCAGAGGACTCACACAGGAGAGAAACCGTATGAGTGTCCTGTTTGTGGCAAAAGATTCTGTCAGAAATCCCAAATGGTGATACACCAGAGATCTCACACAGGAGAGAAATGCTTTGAATGTGCTCTTTGTGGGAAAAATTTCGCTAAGAATTCCAGCCTCGTGATGCACCAGCGGGCTCACACAGGAGAGAAACCCTTTGAATGTACTGATTGTGGGAAAACTTTCATTACAAAATCTGAGGTCATCAGTCACCAGAGGACTCATACAGGAGAGAAAGCAAATGAGTGTCCGGTTTGTGGGAAAAGTTTCATTGACAATTCCGACCTGGTGAAGCACCAGAAGACTCACAAAGGGGAGAAATCATACCAGTGTCCATATTGTGGGGAATGTTTCATTAGAAAATTCCAACTCATGAGTCACCAGAGGACACACATAGGAGATAAACCCTTTGAATGCACTTTCTGTGGGAAACGTTTCAGTCACAATTCCAGCCTGGTAGTACACCAGAGGATTCATACAGGAGAGAAACCGTATGAGTGTCCTGTTTGTGGCAAAAATTTCTGTCAGAAGTCCCAAATGCTGATGCACCAGAGGACTCACACAGGCGAGAAACCCTTTGAATGTCCTGATTGTGGGAAAAGGTTCAGTCAGAGATTCACCCTGGTTCTTCACCAGAGGACTCACACAGGAGAGAAACCGTATGAGTGTCCTGTTTGTGGCAAAAGTTTCTGTCAGAAGTCCCAAATGGTGATACACGAGAGGACTCACAGGCGAGAAACCCTTTGAATGTCCTGATTGTGAGAAAAGTTTCCATTTCAATTCTAACCTGATAAAACACCAGAGGAGTCACATGGGAGAGACCTCTCAAATGTCCAGTTTGTGGACAGTACTTTAGGCCTAAATAACTCTTTATTGCATACAATAAAATTCATATGAAGTCAAAGTTGATGAGGTTAGAGAAGACTTGAATTTCATTTCTGAACTCCCGTTGAGAGTGTAGATGAGAAATAGACTCTGAATACTGGCCTGATCCATTATAGTCCACATACTGCAGGTTTAGACCTGTAGTTGGAAAGAAAAAATGGAATCTGTTATTTGATAAAGGCACGTGGAGTTTCCTGTCAGGATTCCAAGTAACATACCCATGTCAAACAACACTGCAAGACACAAAGATTCCTCAAAGAATAGTTTTTTTGGATATGTCATATTGGCACAAATTGGTGAGAACCTAACTCTAACCTTGCTGTCCTCCAGATTATGAGTGCCATAATTCCCCAGCCACCATACAACTAGTCCTCGAGATACAACTGTAATGGGCTCTGCCAATTTTGGTTGCATGTGGTATCAGTGGTTAAGTGAGATTACCTTGCTGAACTACCCCCACCCCTTTCTCTCCCTCATAAAGATGTGAAATGAATGTGCAAGTTGTTAAGATCAGCAGTGCATACTTCAGAGTTTGGAGAAGCTCTTTGAGGCCTAGGGCGGGCCCAGGCTTGCCTTCAGAAGGCCTCCCCTATCCCAACCTTTCGGTCCTCCCAGGCCTTTCCCTTCCTCACAGGTCCCCATAGGCCATTCCTCCCCCATAGGATCCCCACTGCTACTTTATCCCTGCAATCCTTAGGCATGGCACCCATCCTACCAGGCATCATGGCCTCATGTGGGGAAAGAGGACAGGACACGTATTCTTTGAGTTGCGTGAGTATCTTCTGGAAAGAACCGTTATTTTGACTGTGCCCAAGATTCATCCCTGAGCCATGGAGTGGACTTGTGGAAGCAGCTGCCATTTTGCCGTGGCTGCCTCTGTGTCAATATGCTGGCTGCTTCTGGGTCATTGGGAGTGGGACAAACTGCTCTGTTTTGCTACCTTAAAAATAGACTGGACGGTTTTGGTTGCAGCTGTGAAAAACAGCCAATGCAGTCCTAGGCTGCATCAACAGTGGAATAATGTCAAGACAACAAGAAGAGAGAATTGCTTTACACAGTGCTGGTGATACCACACTTCTGAATTCTGAAGTCCAGTTCTGGTCACCATGATTTAAAAGTGTTGTTGAGACCCTGGAAAATGTGCAGAGAAGAGCACCAAACTGATAAAGGGTCATTAGTAGGGATGTGATAGCTATCTTCTAGTACTTGAATAAATTTTTAAAACAAAAGTTACAATGTACTTCAACCACCTTTTTAAATTTTTGTCTATCAAAGCCCGTAAGTCCTCCAGTTCCCTAGGAGTCATTGAATAGATCCCCTAAACTCCGCTGAAGATGTTACCTAGCCGGATAACAAAACATTCAGAAACCAACCCACAAGCTCAGAGAACGAACCTTCACCCTCAGTCGTTGAATAAAGTTTGGATTTAGGCAGTTTAGCACCTAGCACGAGTACTATGGAGCAGTCCGTTGGCCAGTGGGGTGGGAGCTCATCTGAGCGCTTCTCGCTAAAGATGTCCCACAAGTCCCAGTACTCCTATGGAATGCTAGGATCAGCCTTTCGCTCTTGCATTACTGCCCCCACCTCCTGCCTTGGCTTTGGGGTCCCTTCCCAGGTCTCCTTTTGCTTTAGTCCTCTGGATTTTAAGCAGCCGCCTCTTCCAGTTCACATAGGCATTCCATTTCTGTAGCCATGCTAATCCTAGTACTAGGGGTCTTTACATACCCAGCGCTACAATGAAACAGTCTGTGTGGGCCCCCTTCTGCATTTCTATCAGCTCAGTGACGAACATCACTGGAATACCCCACCCCACCCCGCTACAAGATCTGTCCAGCTGGCAAAATGCCACCGGCCCCTTGATTGGTCTAAATCTCATTCCCAGCTTCTCAACCAGGGCATGGTTGACTAGGCACTCTGAATGCAGAAGGGCCACTAAATTGGCTTTTCGTTCTGAGGATTGGACTACAAGTTCAATGGGGACTATCACCAGAGTGATTGGGCCACTTACAAAGGGGTCATCATCAGAGTCGGTGTCACTCTCGCCCAGGGGTGAAATGCTCCCGGTTCGGACCGGATCGCCTGATCCAGTAGCGATGGCGGCGGGTGGTTTGGAGAACTGGTAGCAAAAATCCTGCACACACACCCCATGCCCAGCTGAGCCGCATGATCATCAGAGGCTTTTCTTTTTTTACTTTTAAAAGCATTTTTTCTACAACCTCTTCCTACGAAAAAATGCTTTTAAAAGAAAAAAAAAGCCTCTGACGATTGCGTGGCTCAGCTGGGATCGTCAGAGGCTTTTCAAAGCATTTTTTCTGCAACCTCTTGGCTGAAGAGGTGGTAAAAAAAATGCTTTGAAAAGTCCCTGACAATCCGAGCAGAGTTGCCTGATCATCAGAGAGACTTTTCAAAGCATTAGAAAAAAATGCTTTGAAAAGTTAAAAAAAAAAGTTGGCCACGGCCACCCAGTCACATTACACCCCCCCACCAAGCCACGCCCACAGAACCGGTAGTAACAAATTTTACATTTCACCCCTGCTCTCGCCACAACCTTCCTCATGGGCTAGTCAAAGTTTTCTCGCCATCTTTGGGGGATGGAGTGAACTCTATGACCTCCACTCTTTCAAAGGCCGTTTTGTGGGCTCATGGTGGCAGCTTGGTGGGATTCTTGGTGAAACCTCAGGGTCACCTTTGGGCAGGATGATTGTATTTGCATTTGGCGGCCTGATGTTCCTCCTTGTCATACTTGAAACAGGCAGTGGAACATTACTGGGGTCCCTCCACTGATTTCTGCCTCTCCCATCCTGTCAGTTCTAGAAGCCATCTTTTTCTTTGGAGCTTCAGGGCTGCCACATTTTGTGCCTGGGAAAATGGGGGGGGGGCAGGAATTACAAGGAGTCAGTGGAGGATTAGCCATGAAAACATTCCTTTCTCTGGGAGTCAAGGACATTCAGCCTGCACCTGGATGGGAGTGAAGGGGGGTTGTCTCCAGTTGGGGCAGTGAAATTATTGGACCATGTGATGGACTGTGGGTGCAGGGGATGGATCTTTGACTTCTTTTGGGTGGGGAAAACCCGGAACTCTCAGATTCGGGTTTTCCCAGATGTGCCAATTTGACATCTCTAATAAAATTGAACTTTGAGGAATTGCTAGCCTCAGAGTCTTCTTTCTTTGGGGGTGTTACTTGGAATGCTGACACATCCACTTGGACAAATCCATTCCGAGAGGAGGTCTGGACGGAGCCTCCCACCAGCATTCAGTCTCCTCCTGATCACCTCGAGCTGACTTGTGCACGGTCCCCATGGTAGAGGTGATGTCCTTTGCGGGTTGACCACAATCGTAGTTCTGCCTAATGTCAGATCTGCCCCAGTCAGATCCCTTAGGAAAGAAAAACCCTTGACTCCATTTTGGTGAAGTAAAGGTACTTTTACGAAGAGATGGTGGTTGCAGTAAAGTTGGGCAGAATCTGAGTTTCCCGTGCATCAATACAAAAGTATTTCCTTCATTCCTGTCCCTTCCCACATGACCAGCCCAAACACAGCCAATGAGATGCCGCCAAGATGTTTTGGGAATGCTGGGATGTTTGGGATGGTAACTTGAGCCTGGTGGCGCAGCAGACTAATGCTACTGTTAAAGGTAGTATTTAGCTTCCAGCTGCCTGCAATTACTGCGAGTTCAATTCTCACCAGACTCAAGGTTGACTCAGCCTTCCATCCTTTCAAGGTAGATAAAATGAGGACCCGGTTTGTGTGGGCAATAAGCTGACTTTGAATAAAAAAGAACACCACTTGGGGGGGCCCAAAAAAGCCCTACTAAGCAAGTATATACAAAAGTATGAAGGCTATTGCTTAATGCATTGTAAGCCGCCTTGAGTCTCTGGAGAAGGGTGGCATATAAATCAAACAAATAAATAAATAAATAATAAATAAATAAATTTCCTACACTCAGGGCAAACGGCCTTGAAGGTGTCTGGCACGAACCGGTGACATGATGACCTGCTTTTCTTCAGTTGTCATTCTCCCCTCATGAATTCCCACACAACATGCCCATTTTATTGCCCATTTGTTTATTGCCCATTTATGGCCAGCTTGATGTCACTCGTGTGGGTGGTGCCTGTGGGGACCAGGCGGGATTGGGGAGGGAATCTAGGGATCTCCAATGGGTGGGGCAGGTGGAGGGAGGCTCATCCAGTGGGATGAGGTGAGGCAGTGGGCAGGGCAACTACAGTCAGAAACAGTCAGCCACCCTGTGCTCGCTGCCCTTTGTGTGCAGGGGGGATAGTTTCTGGCTGTAGCTGCAGCCTGTCAGCCCTCAGTTGGCGCACGCTAAAGCTCCTGAGCCTACTGCTACCACTGGGCTGGCTGTCCATGCAGATTGCTGGGTGCTCTTACTCTGTCCCACTGTCTGTTTTTGCTTGCGATTGGAGAGCAGCTGGTCATCTCCTTGGCCCCCGCACAGGTGTTGCCCTTGGCCTGCGCTTGGAGCGCATTTCCCTCATGTAATCGATGCACCTCAGCCCTGTTACAGTCTGCCACCGCCACTCAGCAGAACTGCCCAGCCCAAAAGTGGCGAAGTGACCAGCTAGAAAGGCCGAGTAGAGGTGGTAGAGCATGCCCAGGCCCAGCAGGCAAAAGATGGCCACCTTGAGTGGGCAAAGCCAGATCCCCATTGGCCCCATGGCCACCCAGGCCTAGCAGAGATGGGGGGAAGGTATGCAATCCCGAGTTCTAGATGTGCTTAGAGCCAAGGGAGGTCACATTAAATAGCAATAGCAATAGCACTTAGACTTATATACCACTTTACAGTGCTTTACAGCCCTCTCTAAGCGGTTTACAGAGTCAGCATATTGTCCCCAACAATCTGGGTCCCTATTTTACCCACCTTGGAAGGATGGAAGGCTGAGTCAACCTTGAACCTGCGCTCCTTCCGCCGTGCTGTGAAGACCTTTTTATTCCATCAAGCGGGCTTGGCCTGATCTCTTCCCTTTTTAAATATGTAAATTTTAATCTGTTTTTAAATTATTGGGGTATTTTAATTTGTCTGGGCCAAATAATTTAATTTGATTTTATCGGGTTTTTAAATTTTGTGTATTTATGTATTTTATTGTTGTCTGTTCACCGCCCTGAGTCCTTCGGGAGTAGGGCGGTATACAAATCAAAAAAAAAAAAAAAAAAAAAAGAACCTGGTGAGATTTGAACTGCCAAATTGCAGTCAGCCGGCAGTCAGCAGAAGTAACCTGCAGTCCTGCATTCTAACCACTGCGCCACAAAGGCTCTTGCTGACTATTCCCTGAAGAAGCCATTTTGTTTTGCGATTTGTGTTTGTTTAAATGTTATATACATATTTCTGGTATTTGAATCTTAATATAGAGATGGAAAAATAATTATGGTCATTTAAATTTTGCTAAAATAACAAATACAACGATGGTTTAAAACTTTTGCACAATACTATCTAAGCTGTGCTCAGGACCAGAAGTATCTTGCTCTTGTGGGAAGCCTCACCCTCCAAAGAATTGAAATATTTTTGGGAATATTAAAAAGCAGATTATTATATGTCTCCAAAGGGAGAAATGGTGAAACATGCTCTTAAAGTAAAAAAAAAAACAGACTCAGTCTTAATAGCTCCCAGTAGATATTTTGGGCCCATTAAGAAAGACCCATTTTGCCTTTGTGAAACAAGTAAAACAAATCAAATAATAAAAACACATGAAGCAAACCTCCAGATTACAAAATCCTGTAAAAAAAACCTGTATAAAAGTCCAAGTACCAGCAAAACCACCTGTTCAGCAGATCCAGAACGACACGCTGTCTTTATGTGTGGTTCTGTTCATCAATAAACTTTCTTTCCAATCAGCCTCCATGTTGTTTCTAGCATCTTTTTCCCAGCTTGGAACTGAACCAGATGGATTTTCCTTCCAACACTCTCATCCCAACCAAGTTTGTACAATTAACTGAAAACAGGTAAATTCTATTCCAGTTGTACTTTGAATTGATGCATTCCAGTAGTAGGATTCAATTTCGGTTGCTACTGGTTTGCTTGTGGGTGTGCGCATGTGTGCGCTTCTTCTGCACATGCGCAGAGATGTCCGAGCAGGTGGGCGGAGCCTCCCACTACCGCCGCTACCGGTTCCCCCAATCTGGGGGAAACTGGTAGCAACCCACCACCGATGCATTCCCTTCTTGGGAATAAACAAGTAAAAAGCTTCTTTAATGGGCCTTTTGCATTTCTTTGTAAAGGAGCAATTCCACTTTTTCTCCTTCTTGTTACTTTTCCTTTAAAGCCATGTTTTGTAGCAGTAACATTCCAAAATTACGAGCAAGCTGTCAACAGAAATCCTGAGAGCAGGGTGCTTCTCCCAAAGCTTGTCTTTGTGATACTTCAAAGTATAAACAGTAGTGAGCTTCAGTACAGAGTCAATTAGCAACCAAATAGTGGTGCCAACACATACAGAATGAAAATAAGTAACAGCTGCTTGAAACCTCCCTCAGCACTTAAACAGTTAAATATGTTGCTGCCAATCAAACAGGAAGGGACCATTATAGCTTGTGGCCTCCCCTTGTTTTTTCAGGATCCCTCTCCATTTGAAATCTCTGAAAATGACTGCAAATGCTGATAGCAGTTAGGCTGGCATTGTGAGGAAGAGTGTTGTTGTGGTGTCCGATGGCGGCTGTTCCTAATTTCATTTTAACTCGATTGGTGGAAAGGGGGAATCAAATCGAGGCACTAATGACGGGGTGAAGGATGGTGGGTGTTGTAGTCCAACATCTACAGGACTTTCTTGCCCATCTTCAATAGCGACAAATTCCTAGTTTGCTTTTAGAGGTGCAAATTAGCGCATGCAACTATCTTTTTAAATTTGGATCCTTGTTTTGGGTCTTTTGGCCGTCCAGTGGGGTATGATGGTCTTTTGTGGTCCCTGGCTGGAAGACTTTGGCATCGCTCAGCAGTGACCCAGTCACCCCCTCCCCTCAGCGGCTTCAGCAAGCGGTTCAACGCAGAGAGCTTTTCTTTTGTGCCCAGAGAGGTGGGAAAGGGGAAAAGGGGGAGGGCTGGGAACCCAGTTTCAGGCCCCTCCCGCCTCCCTTCCTGGTATCTCACAGGGAGGGATGCTCAAGGGGCACCAGGTGGGCAAGGAGGCTGCGAGATGAGGAGGGGACTGAGAGGGGGAGGGGGAGGAGGTGCACTGATCGGCCACTGTCTCTTCTGAAATTTTTGTGTTTTTAGTTTCCTGTCTAGCCAGCAAGCACAATCTTTCCTAATAGAGCCCCATCCGTGTATTAACCAGGTTCAACTAAATCATACTTATGGAGGACCTTTTCAGATGTTCAATTTGTATAGGTAGTCCTCATTTACCATTTGTTTCATTAGTCTTCAAAGTTACAATGGCACTGTGAAAGCTGACGTACACCTGGTCCACAAATTTATGGTCATTGTAGCATTCGTTCAGTGACCACACATCAGCAGTTCCTGTGGTTATGAACGTGCAGGAAAAGGAGTGCCACCAATTTGGGTTCTTGCCAACCAATGCACATTTATGATGGTTGCAGCATCTCACACTCGGGATCCCCATTTATTACCTTCCCAGCTGGCTTCTGACAAGCAAATCAGTGAAGATGTCAGCAGGAAGTTGCAAGTCAGGGTCATGTGAAATTGCCTTTAATAACTCACAGTGATTTGTTTTAACAGTGGCAGAGGAACAGATGTAAGTTGGCACTGTCATGTGGCATCATCCTTAATGATCGGGCTGCATAATGACCCAGATGCCAATCCCAAATGCAGTCAGTAAGTGAGGACTACTTAAATGGGGATGTCACCAAAATAGCCGTGGACAGCATTTTCTGCCCTTACTTGGAGCTGAAGGCTTCCATGGGCAAAACTGGTGTTTCAAATCTTGCAGAGGCTTTAGGCATCATTTCACCCTAACCCTAACCCCACATCTCTAAAATTAGCTCAGAAGGTTTCACTGTAACCATTTTGGGACATTGTTCAGGCTTAAAACACATGGATTTTCCACATATATACATTTGTAAGTGTGTGTGTTTGAACTTCTCTATGCATGTATCTACAATTGTATCATCTATCCCCAGCATAAGTGGTGGGTTTCCCCCGGTTCGCACCAGTTCTATAGAACCGGTAGTAAAACTGGCGGGAGGCTCCGCCCACCGACCCCGACATCATCAAAATGCTTCTGCGCACGGCCCCGTTGCGAACCGGTAGTAAAGGTAAGTAGAACCCATCCCTGCCCAGCATGCAGTGGCTGTCACAGAATTGGAGAACAATGCGATGGTTGTAAATGCAACGATTGTTTGCAGAAACAGAAAGAGAAATTTACTTTAATTAAATAATTTGTGAAGTTCTCAATCTTTCAAAAGAAGGAATAAAATTGCCGGGCACAGAGCCCAGAAGAACCAAGGGATGACATGCACCTTCAGATACCCCAAGCGCCATGCTCAGGCTGCTTTAGAGGTTGTAAAGTTACCAGGGGAATCATAGCTTATTTGTCCAGTTTGAAATGTCCTAACTTCCTTCTCTCAGACTGGTAATGCTGGAGAAGACCAACCCTGAATCTGAGAAGAAGGCCAATCAAAACAGATCCAGTTTAGCCATTCTAATTTTTTTAACTCTGCATAAAGAAATGTCATTCTTTCATAGAATTTAGGACTGAGGTAAATAGCAATGCAACAATAAATTAAGAGGCAGAAGCCTAACAGCAGCTCATATCATCAGAGGCACAGACTAGCTGGACTGATGCACGATCGAAACTGAAATTTTAAATTTTTAATGAGGGAAGGGGAAACTGAAGAAGACAGATTGGTTATAGAGATGCAGAATGCACAAGGGACAGATTACATACAGATAGCTTAACAATTGTAGTGTGCTAGAAACCCAGCGTATATGTGGCGACTTCACCACTGAGCAAGAGTTCAGAAAAGGGCTTTACGTTATCTTTTTATTATTAATTTTATTATTAAACTTATTCACTGCACATCTCACAGTTTGAGGGGACTGAGCATTTTGCCTTGCCCAAATGTTCATAGCAACACCATCCACTTTTTCCTTCTCAAAAGCTAATGATAGTTCATACACAATGCATTTTAAAAAATGAAACATTTTTCACTGATCAATTTTTTTTCTCACATTGCTACCAAGGGGGATGCAACAATTTTTTCAGCAACTTGGTCCTGCTGTCACCCAGCAGCAATCAAATGGTAATAAGGCGCCTCCAAAAACGCGAGATCACAGCAGGAGTTGCTAATAAACCTGGAGATCCTGTGATCAAACCCAGGATACCTTTTCTCCTTAACTCAATATTCCTACAGCTCTTCAACAGGTTCACCTGCAAGGCAGAACAGGCTTTACATGTGAAATTTTACACTGCTTTTTTTCACTGGGCTTTGGGCCAACTCCCCCGCACACCCATCATACACTTAGTTTTTGGAGATATCCCAGAGTCAGCCCTCATTTTAAGAGCACCACAACTCCTTAAGATGGTCTTCAGAGTGTTAAGGTAGCAAAACAGAGCAGTTTCTCCCTCTCCCACACAAAAGTGACTCAAAAGCAGCCACCATTTTGGCCCTGAGGCAGTTGTGGCAAAATGGCAGTTGCTTCCACGAGTACATTGCTCGTTTGGCCCATTGGTGAATCCTGGGCACACTGAAAATGATGACTGCTCTCAGGATACAGTCATGTAGCCCAGGAATGTTTGGTCTACCCTCCTTTCGCAAGGTGAGATCAGAAACCTTCAAAAGATAAGGAGGTTTAGGGCGTGAAGCCTGGTGGGGTGGGAATTTGGCCTAAGGGCTTCAGGGCTCCAGTGGGAGTGGGGAAAGGCCTGGGGGGAGAAAGGTTGGGTGGGATCTGTGGAGGAGGGAAAGGCTTGGGGGAACACAAGAGTTGGGTAGCAGAGCACTGGGTGCCTCAGGGAGGCCTAGGGAAGGGAAGCCTGGGCCACGTTTGGACTCAAGAGCTTTCCCCAATACTGAGGTAGCCACTGTTCCACTTAACGACTTGCACATTTAATGGCTGCCTCAGGGAGAGATTAGTTAAGCGAAGCAGTCTCACTTAATACAACAGACAACTAATTGGCAGGCCCCATTAGAATTGTGCATCAATGACTACCTGTATGGCGGCTGGGGAATTCTGGTGCTCAAAAGCTGGAGGACACCAGTACTTCTGCAAAAGGAAATATCGAGAATTTTTTTGCTGATAATCAGAAGTTGGTAGTGAGCGTTTTTCAAACTAAGATTTTCCATTTTTTTCTCTCCATCTACCTGTCTTATTCCGAGATGTGTTCACTTAAAAGCATTAGGCCAGAATTCAAATACTGGTAGTCCTTAACTTACAACAGTTCGCTTAGTGACCATTCAAAGTTACAATGAAAATAGTGACTTATGAGCATTTTTCACACTTATGACCATTGCAGCATCCCCATGGTCATGTGATTTACCTTTGGATACTTGACAACTGACATTTATAATGGTTGCACTTCCCAGAGTCATGGGATCACCTGTTGCAACCTGACAAACAAAGTCAATGGGGAAATCAGATTCACTTAACAACCATGTTGCTCATTTAACAACTGCATTGATTCACCTAAACAAATGTGGCATGGAAAGTCGTAAAAGGGGGCAAAACTCATTTAAAATATGAGATTCTATAAAGAATTCTATTCTATTCTATTCTATTAAAAAATTTATCACACAGCAACGTAACTTTCAGGCTCAATTATGATTGTAAGTAGAAGATTACAGGTAGTCAATTTCTCATCTACAATCCCAATGAGAGATTAGAAATGAAATTCAAGCCTTCTCTAAATTCATCAATTTTTGCCTTGTGTGGATTTCCTTGTGTGCAATAAGAGATGATTTACGCATGAAGTACCGTCCACAGACTGGACATTTGAAAGGTTTCTCCCCTGTGTGTAAACCTACATGACTTAGAAGACTAGACCTACTACTAAAATCTTTCCCACAATCGGGACACTCATACGGTTTCTCTCCTGTATGTATCCTCTGGTGTACCACAAGGCTGGAATTCCGACTGAAACTTTTCCCACACTCTGGACACTCATATGGTTTCTCTCCTGTGTGAATCCTCTGGTGTATCACCAAGTGTGAATTCTGACTAAAACTCTTCCCACAATCAGGACATTCAAAGGGTTTCTCTCCTGTGTGGGTCCTCTGGTGTATCACCAGGCTGTAATTCTGACTGAAACTCTTCCCACAAATAGGACACTCAAAGGGTTTCTCTCCTGTGTGAGTCCTTTGATGTATCACCAGGTGGGAATTTGTAATGAAACTCTTCCCACAATCAGGACAGTCATACAATTTCTCCCCTGTGTGAGTCCTCTGGTGTATCACCAGGTTGGAATTCTGACTGAAACTTTTCCCACAGTCAGGACATTCAAAGGGTTTCTCTCCTGTGTGAGTCCTCTGGTGTATCACCAGGTTGAAATTCTGACTGAAACTTTTCCCACAGTCAGGACATTCAAAGAGCTTCTCTCCTGTGTGAGTCCTCTGGTGTTTCACCAGGGTGGAATTCTGACTGAAACTTTTCCCACAATCGGGACACTCAAAGGGTTTCTCTCCTGTGTGAGTCCTCAGATGTCTCATGAGGTGGGAATTTCCAATGAAACTCTTCCCACAATCAGGACAGTCATGTGATTTCTCCTTATTGTGAGTCCTCTGATGTATTACCAAGTTGCTGTGCATGCCAAAGCTTTCATCACATTGGGAAAATATGTAAGGCTTCTGTTCTGTGTGGGTCCTTCCATCAACCACAAGGGAGCAGCTCTGACTAAAGTTTTTACCACATTCAGAATATTTATATGGCTTTTCTCCAATGTGGATCATGTTGTCCATAATCAGCTGTGACTTGCAATCTGTTCCTTTCTCACAATAGGCAGATCTATGAAGCTTTTCCGCCACTGATATTGAAGAGGTCAAAAATAGGTGCGATCCTTGTTGGATGGAACTTTGATTCAAAGTATTTTCTTCCTCACAGGGTGAAGCCTGCATTGTGACTGCCCTATGTGACCATCCAATTAACCTTTTACTTCACACTGACTTCCAGATATTTCCCTCTTTTTCTAAACGGAAAAATAATCTCCTGTGATCTTTTTGTATATTGTATCCTTAAATTCTGCATAAATTACTTATTCCAGCTCAAAAAACTCTTCTTGTTGATTTTCTATCCTTTGTCTCTCAGCTTTTGGGGCAGGAGAAGAATTATGTGGTTTTCTGAAGGAAATGGAAAATAACTGCTTTCCTTTTCAACATTGCTTGCTATTCTCAGTTGGACAGAATGCTCTTATTGCCATCTTCTTTGTCTGTAAGATGCAAAGAAAAGTGTAACTTTAATTATTTGTAAGATGGTTGCAGAAGATGTGATAAAAAGGATACATTACATTGAAAAGCAAACATGCCACAATATTAGAATAACTTTTTACATTAATTATGATTGATAGAAGATTAGAGAGATCCAAGTTCAAATACTCATTTACTCATGACATTCTCTTATTGACTTGTGTCAATCATAAATTCTTGGCACTGCAAACAGTTATTATCAAATATATCTGGAAGTGCTGGGGATAGATTATACAATTGTAGATATATGCATACAGAGAGACGTACAAATACACACACCTATAAAGGTATACATGTAGAAAATCCACGTGTTTTCAGTCAGAAAAATGTTTTGCCCATTGAAGTCCTGAGCTCCAAGTAAAGGCAGAAAATACTGTCCACTGTCACCATTCTGGTGACATCCCAATTCAAGCAGTCCTCACTTACTTACAGCATTTGGGATTGGCATCTACATCATTAAGCAGCCTGATCATGAAGCCTGATGTCATGTGACAGCGCCAACTTACATCTGCTCCTCTGCAGTTGTTAAGCAAATCACTGTAGGTTGTAAAAGTCAATTTCTCATTATTGTCACTTGCAACTTCCTGCCGGCATCCCCACTGATTTTCCTTGACAGAATCTAGCAGGGAAGGTCACAAATGGGGATCATGAGTGTGGGATGCTGTAACCATCATAAATGTTCACCGGTTGGCAGCACACAAACCAAACAGGACAACATGCTCCTGGCCTCCCCACCAACCTGTCCTCAACTCACCTTCCAGATGCTGCTTCGACCCTTGGAAGAGCACAAAAGCCATCCTGCACATCACCCTCCTCCCATGGTGAGCAGGAAGAGGAAATTCCTTTGAGCTTCTCGGCTCCTCCTATCCTTTCTAGCAATAAAAGTAACTTGATGGTTTTAACTCCTTTAAACTCAACCACAGATGTGGCTACTGTATTGTTGGCTTTCTAGGCACAGATGTTGCCTTCATGATCGCCATCTCCTGATAGGAGGTGGAAAAACATGCTTGTTCCATATCTACCTAAGGTGTTTGCAATCTACCTTTGCAACTGACTCTAGTGAAATGTGACACTAATTACCTTCTCAAGATTAGCTACCTGCTCATGAGGTTCTAACAGCATTAAAGAATAAGAATCGGAAGGGACCAACTCTCCAAGCAGGAGATACTATACCATTCTGGACAAATGGCTGTCCAATCTCCTCTTAAAAACCTCCACTGAGGGAACACTGACAACTTCTGGAGGCAAGGCATGCTACTGATTGTTCTCACTGACAGGAAATTTCTCCTTAAACCTCAAAAAGGTTGGATCTCTTTTTGGTAAGTTTCCATCTGTTACTTCTCCTGCTCTCAGGCGCTTGGGAGAATAGGCCAACCCCCTTTTCTTTATCAGCCTCCAAATAGATTGCTATCATGTCACCCTGAATCGTTTTCTGTGTTAGACATATCCAGTTCCTGCAATCTTTCTTTGTATGTTTTAGCCTCCAATCCCCTAATCATCTTCGTTGCTCTTCTTCGAACTCTCTCGAGAGTCTCAATATCTTTTCTGTATCATGGTGACCAAAACTGGATGCAATATTCCAAGTGTAGTCTTACCAGTCAGTATACGCAGAACAAGCACTTAATGTGATGTCTGTGCAGATTCTCAGTCATCCAGGTCATTATTACCACAAAAGTGCTTTTTCAAGAGGCAACTGGATTTTCTTTGTTATAAGCTATAGAACATCTGAATGTTCATACTTTCTTTTCCTAATATCCTATGCCAAGTAACTTTTAATATGTGGGAGCATGTGTGGGCAATGTCCTTGGCATTAAACTTACAGAACTGTTTTGCATTAAAAATGATCAATCCAGACAGTGATTTATCCTTTTGAATTGCTTGGGGAAAATGGGCCTTCTCCTCCCTTTTAAAAAAGCCTGGACAAAATAGCATCATATAGTGCACCAGGCTGATGTTAGTAGGCTCTGAAGTGACCGAGATTTACATTATGTTAAAATACTTAAATATTTGCAGAAACTGAAAGCTATAAAAGTGAAGGTGGAGAGACTCAAGAGAAATTCTACACCTTAATAGACAGAATTGGAGAAAAACTGAAAATTAGAAAGGAAGATGGTAATGGAGTAACTAGAGGAAGCAGGACTGGGTGAACAGAATATAAAGAAAAACTCTCCACAGGGCATTTTATTCCAACAACAGAAGCCACTTTGGAGCTCAACCAACCTGCCTTTTGTGCACACCAGTCTCTCTTCCCCAAAGTGCTCTGCAGGCACTTTGACCTGAGAATCTTTTATCTTTCTAAATATTCCACAGAACGCTCTTGATCTCTTTGCAAAGCTGTTTGTAAAAAACAGCAGAGAGCTTCTTTTTCAGGGTAAATTATATAACCCATAAAAGAAATAAAAATTGAAAATGTCCGCACACAGGGCTGTTCACTTACATGGGCAGAGAGAAACAGGGATGCAGCAGTCACCAGAAAGGGAATCTGGGCAGGTGAGAGAGGCAGATCCAGGTGCTGCATCTCCAAGCAAGCCCACCTGGACAGGGCTGCCCATTGGCCAAGCTCACCTGGACGCCTCTCTGGTCTCTGTCACCCTCGAGATGCCACTGGGCTCCTCCTAACAGGGTTCCCGCCCTCGGAGGGAGCCCCTGCAGCCACGATCCCTCTCAGTCCAGATCCTCTTCCTCCCTTCCAGACCCTGGGAAGCGGATCCTCCCCAGCAGCCACAGGGGAACGTGGGAACGGCGATGCCCAACCTTCCCCAACACCAGGCGGTCTCACCCTGGGAGCCGATCTGCACCAAATGTGGGGCTGCGGGGAAGGAGAAGGGCTCGGAGGGAGGATTTTAAAGGGACCGGAGAGCCGTTCGCAGAAGCAGCAACCGAGGAGGAGGAGGAGGAGGAGAAGGGGCGGGAGTAGCGGTTCCCACGGGAGCAGAAAAGCTTGCAAGGAAAGGCGGAGAGTCGGAAGGGGAGGGGGCGCAACTGGGGAAACCCCCACCTCGCTCTCCTTCCCTCCCCCAAGGAATCCCTCCTCCCTTCCCGCACCTGGGGATCCCCCCTCCTCCCTTCTCCTGGTCCCCTCCCCCTCTCGCAGCGTCCTTGCCCACCTGGCGCTCCCCCCCGAGAGGGGATCTCCGCAGCCCTGGTTTAAAAGCCTTCGGGAGACAAGAATGGGGAGCAGGAAGGACCGGAAACTGGCCCCTATTTTCCCCCTTTCCTGCCTCCTCTCTAGGCGCAAAAGAAAACCTCTCTGCGTTTAACCCCTTCGCTGAAGCCGCTGCTGGGAAACTGCAAACAATGCCAAAGACAGCCACCCCCAAGGAAAGCCCAAGCCCAAGATCAAAAACAAGGACCGAGATTGAAAAAGGTAGTTGCATATGCTAACCTGAACCTCTAAATGCAAATTAGGAATTCATCGCTATTAAAGATTAGCGAGAAAGCCCTGGAGATGTGGTTGGACTACACTACATTGGCGATTTGCGATTTGCTGAATACAGTATCTACCCTTATACGGTATGTCAAGAGGAGTCTGGCAGCATCTTTTCTGACGAACAAATTGCATTAAAATGCCTAATGTGCAAAAGTGATATTCCCATGCCATCCGATTTTGGCTCTCATAAATTCACACGGCTCTCCTCCCAAAAATATGGAGAACCCCTTGTTCTGAGTAGGAGGATCCATTCCCTGCCTTCCTTCTCCTGTGTTAAGGGTTTTCATCTCTAAAATGAAGCTGCACCCAAAAAACAACTTGATTCCTCCTTTCCACCAATAGAGTTACATGTTCCCCAAGGATAAAAGGAGCCATAAGACAGCACAATAGTGCTGTAGATCACAGCCTAATTGAGGGAATTTCATGCAACCTCCTTTCCTAACTGCTATCAGCATTTTGCAGTAATTTTCAGAGATTTCAAATGGAGAGGGATCATGAAAATCAAGGGGAGGTCACAAGGTACATTGTTCCCTCTTGTTTGATTGGCAACAACATATTTAACTTTTTAGTGTTGAGAGAGGTTTCAAGCGGCTGTTACTTATTTTCACCTTTATTTGGTTGCTAATTGCACTGAAGCTCCTTACTGTTTATATACTGCTCAAAAAAATAAAGGGAACACAAGCAGAAGACATCCGAGATCTGAATGAATGAAATAGCCTTATTAAATACTTTGTTCGTTACATACAGTAGTTTTGTGTTCCCTTTAGTTGTTTGAGCAGTGTATAAACTACTGTATGTAAAGAAGAAAGGATTTAATAAGGCTATTTCATTCATTCAGATCTCGGATGTCTTCTGCTTGTGTTCCCTTTATTTTTTTGAGCAGTATAGTTTGGAGTATCACAGAGACAAGTTTTGGGAGAAGCACCCTGCTCTCAGGATTTCTGTTGACAGCTTGCTCATAATTTTAGAACTCTACTGCTGCAAAATATGGCTTTAATGGAAAAGTAATAGTATTGTGCAAAAGTTTTAAGCCATCATTAGATTTGTTGTTTTAGCAAAGTTTTAATGACCATAATTATTTTTCCATTTTTATATTAAGGTTCAAATAGGAAATACACGAAACATGTATATAAAATGTAAACGAACACAAATCGCAGAACAAAATGACTTCTTCAGGGAATGGTCAGCATTTAGTGTGAACTATATTGGCTCTAAGCATATCTGGAACTCTTTTGGGGAGATTGTTCTGAAGTTTTCTGTGGTTATCTTCTGGTATATTATACCAGGCTTTTTTCAGCACATCCCAGAGTTGTTCTTTAGATTTAGGTTGTCTTATTTCTTTCTCTATCCAACTGATCCCATACAGTGTTCATAATATTCAGATCTGAACTCTGTGGAAGCCAGTCTATCACTGTGTTTTATCAGCTCTTTTTCTCTCTGAATATCCCTTCACTGCAGGAACAATGTGCTTGGGGCTGTTATCATGCTTAAAAATAAACCCATTCCCAATCAGGCCCTTTTCAGAAGGAATGGCATGATGAATTAAAACCTATCTGTACTTTCCAGCATTCATGATCCCATCAATATTGCCAACACCACTTGCAGAAATTTAGCTCCAAACCAGGACTTATCTATCTCTCTCCAACTCTTCTCACATATTGTTGACAATTGGATCCAAAAATTTCAATCTTGGATTCATCATTCCATAACATTCTTTTTTTTACTGAGCCTTAGTTCAGTTTTTGTGAGGTTTAGCATATCTTAGCCTTTTCATCCTGTTCCCGTTCTGCAAAAGGCTGTGGATGGCTGCTACCCATCCACAAAGACCATTCCTGATAGGGCTTGTTCAGACTGTAGAAGGATCAACTTGTCATCCCAGTTAAGCTGCCAGATGCTGAACCAGGTCCTTAGTGAATTTCCACATCAGAATTTGAAAGTTTCCTTGGCCTTCCAGTGAACGACTTGCCTCCAGAAGTTATGGGGGCTCCATCAATGAAGGTTTTTAAGTGGATTGGACAGCCATTGGTCCGGAATGGTACAGGGTTTCCTGCTTGGAGTTCCTTCCAACTTTTATTCTGTAATAACTTCATGAAGTTTTAGGGCTCAGCATGTAGCTAATCTTCATATGGTAAATGGTGTCAGATTTCACTATTTTATTTGGCTCAGTTGGAATGATAGGTTGCTAAGGAGTCAAAAAATGATTTGATAGCATATAACCAGTAAAAACATCTTGCAAATGCCTTAGGCAGAGACAGGACAAGCCAGTTTTTCGGCCTCCTATCATGAGATGGCAGTCAAATAAGCAGCGTCTGTGACTAGAAAGCCAACAATATGATAGTGGAATCTGGTGGAGCTAAAAGGAGTTAAAACATCAAGTACTGCGTTTCTAGAAAGGATGGGGGAGGAGAAGCAGAATGGAACGTCTGGCTCACTCATGGGAGGAATGTGGTGTGCAGAGTGGCTCTTGTGCACTTCCAGGGGAAGAGCAGCAACTGGAAGGTGAGTTAAGGACAAGTTGGAGGAGTGAAAAGAGCATTTTTTCAGGGTCTCCTCCTTGTGCAGGGTGTTGGACTAGAAGACCTTCAAGATCCTTCCAACCCTATTATTCTGTGAGTCTGGGAGCAAGTAAGGCTGTTTGATTTCTTCCATGGCATGGAAGCAACAGGGTGAAACAAGTCAGCTGCTGCTACATGTTCCTTTCCCTCCCCAAATTTAAGTTCACTGGCGCTACACACTTTAAAACTGGTGACATACACCTGGTCAACAAATTTGTGGTCATCGCAGCACTTCTTCAGTGACCACACATCAGCAGTTCCTGTAGTTTTGAAGGTGCAGGAAAAGGAGTTGCACCAATTTGGGTTCGGCCAACATTTATGATGGTTGCAGCATCCCATAATCATGCTCCCCATTTGTGACCTTCCCACCTAGCTTTTGACAAGCAAAATAAATGGGTGTACTGGCAGGAAATTGCAAGTCACAGTGATGTGAAATTGCCTTTAACAACCCACAGGAATTTGCTTAACAACAGCAGAGGAACAGTTGTAAATTGGCACTGTCATGCGACATCATGCTTAATGATTGGGCTGCTTAGTGACAATGAGAGTAAAAAATGACAGTATCTTCTGTCCTTATTTGGAGTCGAGAACGTCCATGAGCAAAATTGTTGCTTCAAATCTTGCTGAGGATTTAAGTATCATTTAATCAATTAAAGCTCCACATCTCTAAAGTTAGCTCAAATGTTTTGACTGTAACAATTTTAGGACATTTTTCAGGCTGAAACACATGAACTTTCTCCGTATATACATTTGTATTTCTCTCTGTATGCATATATCTGCAATTGTATAATCCTGTGATGGTGAACCTATGGCACGCGTGCCACAGGTGGCACACAGAGCCATATTGGTGGGCATGCAAGCATTGCCATAGTTGAGCTCAGGTGCCCACAAGCTGATTTTCAGGACTTTCGGGCCCACCGGAAGTCAGGAAACAGGCTGTTTCCAGCCTCCGGGGGGTTGGGGAAGGCCTGTTTTTCGCTCCTATCAGGCTCCTAAAAAGGCTCTGGAGCCTGGGGAGTACAAAAAACAGGCCTACCGGGCCTACCGTGCTATTGCGTGCGAAAAGCGGGGGGAGTGCAGGGGGGGCTCATGTGTGCATGCATGGGGGTTGCACATGCATGCGTGGGGGGCCAGGTGCATTGAATTATAGGTGTGGGCACGTGCACACGCGACCCCTCACGCGACCCCCACTTTTGGCACATGACAGCAAAAAGGTTCTTTTTATTATATATAAAAAAGGCAAAATAGAGAAGCCATATGTGGAAAAAGTAACATCTTATGATTGAATATCTTCTAGAGCCGCCAATAGAATAGAAATAGAATAGAATAGAATAGAATAGAATAGAATAGAATAGAATAGAATAGAATAGAATAGAATAGAATAGAATAGAATAGAATAGAATAGAATAGAATAGAATTCTTCATTGGCCAAGTGTGATAGGACACACAAGGAATTTGTCTTGATGCATACGCTCTCGGTGTACATAAAAGAAAAGATACATTCGTCAAGAATTATAAGGTACAACACTTAATGATAGTCATAGGGAAACAGTCAATATAAATCTTAAGAATACCAGCAACAAGGTTACAGTCATAAGTGGGAGGAGATGGGTGATAGGAATGATGAGAAGATTAATAGTAATGCAGACTTAGTAACTAACTTGAAAGTGGTGAGAGAATTATTTGTTTAGCAGAGTGATGGCATTCAGGGAAAAAATTGTCCTTGTGTCTAGTTGTTCTGGTGTGCAGTGCTCTATAGTGTCATTTTGAGGGTAGAAGTTGAAAAAGTTTATATCCAAGATGCGAGGGGTCTGTAAATCTTTTCACAGCCCTCTTTTTGACTTGTGCAGTATACAGGTCCTAAATGGAAGGCAGGTTGGTAGTAATTGTTTTTTCTGCAGTTCTAATTATCCTCTGAAGTCTGTGTCTGTCTTGTTGGGTTGCAGAACGAAACCAGACAATTATAGAGGTGCAGATGACAGATTCAATAATTTCTCTGTAAGACTGTATCAGCAGCTCCTTGGGCAGTTTGAGCTTTCTGAGTTGGCGCAGAAAGAACATTCTTTGTTGTGCTTTTTTGATGTTTTAACCTCCGTCTGTATATGGATTCATCATTGTCTCGAATGAGACTGATGACTGTTGTGTTATCTGCAAACTTCAGTAGTTTAACAATGGATCCTTTGAGATGCAGTCATTGGTATATAGAGAGAAGTGGAGAGAGCACACAGCCTTGTGGGGCCCCTGTGCTAATTGTACAGGTATCTGATGTGATTCTGCTTAGCTTCACCTGCTGCTTCCTGTCTGTTAGGAAGCTTATGATCCACTTACAAGGGTGTTCAGGTACCGCTAGCTGGTTTAGTTTAGTTAGAAGAGTGTCTGGAATGATGGTGTTGAACGCTTAACTGAAGTCTACAAAGAGGACCCTTGTGTAGGTCTTTGGAGATTCAAGATGTTGTAGGATGTAGTGCAGAGCCATATTAACAGCATCATCTGTTGATTTATTTGCTCGGTACGCAAATTGCAAGGGGTCTAACAGTGGATCCATGATGGTTTTCAAGTGAGACAGCACTAGCCTTTCAAAGGTTTTCATAACTACAGATGTTTGAACAACTGGTCTGTAGTCGTTCAGTTCCTTGATGGTGGGCTTCTTCGGCACTGGGATAATAGTAGAGCGTTTGAAGCAAGAAGGAACATAGCACATCTCTAGCAATTTATTGAAGATACGGGTGAAGATGGCAGCCAATTGGTCAACACAGACTTTTAAGCAAGGAGGAGTTATCTTGTCTGGGCCTGGAACTTTTCCTGGCTTTTGTCTGTGAAATAGGTCTTGCACTTCTTTTTCTGTGATCACTAGGGGTCATGAACCCAATGGGATGAGGTCAGTTGTAGGAGATTTGGCTGTTTTTGGTGTGTCTGAGATGTGGGTTGTGGAGATAGGTGGCTGTAGTTTCCTTTCAAACCTGCAGTAAAACACGTTCAGGTCATCTGCCAGTTGTTGATTTCCTTCAGCCTGGGAAGGAGGTTTGCCGTAGCTGGTGATATTTTTAAGAGTTTTCACATGTTTGCTGGTTCATTTGTTGAGAACTGATTCTTTAGCATTTCAGAGTAGCTTCTTTTTGCTGCTCTGCTCTCCCTTGTTAATACGTTTCTGGCCTGATTGTACAGCATTTTATCACCTTTTCTGTAGACTTCCTCTTTGGAACGATGTAGCTGCTTAGGTTTAGCTGTGAACCAAGGTTTGTTGTTACTGTATATTCGCAAGTTCCTGGTCGGTACACATAGGTCTACGCAGAAGCTGACATATGATGTTACAGTATCTGTGAGTTCATCTAAGTCTACAGAGGTACTTTCGAAAACATTCCAATCAGTGCAGTCAAGGCAGGCCTGTAGCTTTAATTTTGCCTCCTCAGTCCAGGTCTTCACTGATTTAATTGTTGGTTTTGTGATTTTAAGTCTTTGCCTGTAAGCAGGTACAAGATGAATCATACCCTGGAATATGCATGCTGTTGTCATCAATAATCATCATGTAACCAGGTTTCAATAAAGGATAGGGCAGCTTTATTTATTTCATAGGCACTGTGAAAATCAGAGTTGCATCTGTTTAAAAGGAGTATTTAATCCATCTTGTTAGCAAGCGAGTTTATATTTGTCAGGAAGATCGAAGGGAGAGCTGTTCTATTTCCCTTATTTCTTACCTTGTTTAAAATTCCCGCCCTTTTACCTTGTCTCAGTTTTCTTTGTTTGGTTTTCTTGGTAATCCATAGCTCCAGGGAAATTGCTTCTTCCTGTATTAGAATCTCCTACATGTGTGTAAAGACGGGGGTGGGGGTGGCGGGGGTGGGGGGGTAGGATGTGTGTGAGATCACAGAAAGTTGCTTCTTAAAGAAACATTGCTTAATTCTTAGCAGATGGTCTTGTGAGTAAGAAATCCATAGTGAGTCGCAGAGAATAATTAAAAATAAAGAAGCCATTAGAGAGCATTTGATTGAGGCAGTCTTTGCCATCTTGGATCATCTAGCAGCAATAATTTGAAGTAATTCTTTTCTGTATGACTTTATCAGTCTGTAACATCGTTGTGGAGGAATTTTGGTCCACTTACAACATTGCTTCAATTCATTGAGGTTTCTGGGCATTTATTTTTGCACATCTCTCCTGAGATCCTGCACCAGCATTTCAATCAGGTTGAGGTCTGGACTTTTGCAACACTTTGATTCTTTTCTTTTTAAGCCGTTCTGTTGCAGATTTGCTGGTGTGCTTTGGGATTATTGTCCTGGTACATAATCCGATGTCGGCCAAGCTTTAGCTGTTGGACAGATGACCTCTCATTTGACTCTAGAATACTTTGGTATAGAGAGGAGGTCATGGTCGACTCAATTATTGCAAAGTGTTCAAGTCTTGTGGCTGCAAAACAAGCCCAAATCATGAATCCCTCAATCACCGTGCTTGACGGTATGTATGAGCTGTTTGTGCTGATATGCTGTGTTTGGTGGCACTGTGTATTATGGCCAAACTTCTCCACTTTGGTTTTGTCTGTCAAAGGATAGTGTTCTAGAATAATTGTAATTTGTTCAGATGCAACTTTGCAAACTTTAGTTATGCTGCCATGTTTTTTTAGAGAGGAGGCTTTCTCCTGGCAACACTTCCAAAGGAAACCTACCTCTTTAATCTTTTTCTGATTGTATTGTCATGAACTTTAAAATTTAACATGCTAACTGAGGCCTGTAGAGTCTGAGATATAACTCTTTTTTTGCTATTTCTCTGAGCATTGTATGGTCTTTGGGGTGAATTTGCTGGGATGTCCACTCCTGGGAACATTGGCAACTGTCTTGAATGTTGTAGGGACAGCTTTCAGGCTGAAAACACATGGATTTTCCACATATATACATATTTGTAGGTGTGTGTATTTGTACATCCCTCTGTAGGCATCTATCTACAATTGTATAATCCATTCCCAGCACTTCTAGATATATTTCATGATATCCCTTTGCAGCAGGGGTGAAATGCTACCAGTTTGGTCCAGTTCATCCGAACCGGTAGTAAAAAAATGCTACTGTTTCGCCGAACTGGTAGTAAAAAAATGTTTTTTAAAAAGTTTCGACAATCAGCTGAGTGAGCCGCAATCGTCGGAACTTTTTTTTTTTACTTTTTAAGCATTTTTTTACTGCCGATTCTCCAGAACTAGAAGTTAAAAATGCTTGAAAAAGTATTTTTCACAAAATCATATCATAGCCCTTTTTGTCTAGTTCAAATCTTTTTTTCCATTGTAAATGTATTTGTAAATGTATAAATAAATGGCAAATATCCTTCTGACTCCAACTCCTCATTAGATTTGAGGATAGGGTCACAATAATTGAACAATATTATTTGACCATAAGTCCACCAAACTTAGAGTTGTCCATCTGTCATAGTTTAAATTGAGTTACAATTAAACATTTAAAGTGTAAAAGAGAAACGGCATGTTTCGTAAAACATTTACCTGAATTACTGAGATTCTACCCAATATTTGCAGTGTGAAGAATTTGTGATTGACCCAAGTCAACAACTGTATTTCATGATTGTATGATTTCATGAACTTGGATCTCAGTAATCTTCAATGTGTCAAATGAATCATAATTAACATTAGAAAATTTCAGCATCATGGCATGTTTGCTTTTTACTTGTAATGTATACTTTTCACATCTTCTGCAACCACTTTATAAAGAAACAATTTTAAACTTACACTTTTCTTTAAATCTTACAGATGAAAAGGATACCAATAAGAGCATTTCGGACAACTGAGGATAACCAACAACTTTGAAAATGAAAGCAAATTGAGCCCTCAGAAAAGCACACAATTCTTCTCTTTCCCCAGCTGGTGAGAGACAAAGGGGAGAAAATCAAGAAGAGATATCAAACTGGAAAAAGTAGAGTATACAGAACTCAATAGATTACATGAAAAGGTCAAAGGAGATTATTTTTTCCATTCAGAAAAAAAGGAAAATATCTAGAAGTGAGTGAGGAGGAAAAAGACAATTGGATAGCCACAAAAGGTAGACAGAAATGCTGGTCTTTAGACAGTAATGCAGGCCTTGCCCTATGAGGAAGAAAACAGTAGCTTGAATCAAAGCTCCATGCAGCAAAAGACCACACGTATTTTTGACCTCTTCAAGAACATCAGTGGTAGAAAAGCTCCATAGATGTGCCTATTGTGGGAAAAGCACACATAGCAAATCTGTTCTGATTGTGGGAAAACTTTCAGTCAGAATTCCAACCTGGTGAGACACTAGAGGATGCACACAGGAGAGAAACCCTTTGAATGTCCTGATTGTGGCAAACGTTTTAGTTGGAATTCCCATTTGGTTAAACACCAGAGGACTCACACAGGAGAGAAACCCTTTGAATGTCCTGATTGTGGGAAAAGTTTCAGTGAGAATTCTAACCTGGTACACCATCAGAGGGCTCACACAGGAGAGAAACCCTATGAGTGTCTTCATTGTGGCAGGGGTTTCAGTCAGAATTGCAACCTGGTGAAACACCAGAGGACTCACACAGGAGAGAAGCCCTTTGAATGTCCTGATTGTGGGAAAGGTTTCAGTCAGAATTCAAGCCTGGTGATTCATCAGAGGACTCACACAGGACAGAAACCCTTTGAATGTCCTGATTGTGGCAAACGTTTCAGTTTGAATTCCCATTTGGTTAAACATCAGAGGACTCACACAGGAGAGAAACCCTTTAAATGTCCTAATTGTGGGAAAAGTTTCAGTCAAAGGTCCAGCTTGGTGGTACACCAGAGGACTCACACAGGGGAGAAACCCTTTGAATGTCCTGATTGTGGGAAAAGTTTCAGTCAAAATTCTGAGCTGGTGAATCATCAGAGGACTCACACAAGAGAAAAACCCTTTGAATGTCCTGATTGTGGGAAAAGTTTCAGTCATAATTCTAACTTGATAAGCCACCAGAGAACTCACACAGGAGAGAAACCCTTTGAATGTCTTCATTGTGGCAGAGGCTTCAGTGAGAATTCCAACCTGGTGACACACCAAAGGACTCACACAGGAGAGAAACCGTACAAATGTCCTGATTGTGGGAAAGGTTTCAGTCAGAATTCAAGTCTAGTGGTTCATCAGAGGACTCACACAGGAGAGAAACCCTTTGAATGTTCTGATTGTGGCAAACGTTTCAGTTGGAATTCCAATTTGGTTAAACACCAGAGGACTCACACAGGAGAGAAACCCTTTGAATGTCCTGTTTGTGGGAAATGTTTCAGTCAGAATTCAAGCCTGGTGATTCATCAGAGGACTCATACAGGAGAGAAACCCTTTGAATGTTCTGATTGTGGAAAACGTTTCAGTTTGAATTCCCATTTGGTTAAACACCTGAGGACTCACACAGGAGAGAAACCCTTTGAATGTCCTGATTGTGGGAAAAGTTTCAGTGAAAGGTCCAGCTTCGTGACACACCAAAGGACTCACACAGGAGAGAAACCGTACAAATGTCCTGATTGTGGGAAAGGTTTCAGTCAGAATTCAAGTCTGGTGGTTCATCAGAGGACTCACACAGGAGAAAAACCATTTGAATGTCCTGACTGTGGTAAAAAATTCAATTGGTACCGCAGCTTGATGAAACACCAGAGGACTCACACAGGACAGAAACTCTTTGAATGTCCTGATTGTGGGAAAGCTTTCAGTCAGAATTGCAACCTGGTGGAACACCAGAGGACACACACAGGAGAGAAACCATTTGAATGTTCTGATTGTGGCAAACGTTTCAGTTGGAATTCCAGTTTGGTTAAACATCAAAGGACTCACACAGGAGAGAAACCCTTTGAATGTCCTGATTGTGGGAAACATTTCAGTCAAAGGTCCAACTTGGTGATACACCAGAGGACTCACATGACAGAAATGATATGAATGTCCAGATTGTGGAAAACGTTTCAGTCATAATTCTGATCTAGTGAAGCCATACGAGGGTCCAGAGTGTGGGAAAAGTTTCACTAACTGTTCTGATCTGGTGAAACCCCAGAGGACTCACACAGGAGAGAAGCCTTTTGAATGTCCTGATAGTGGGAAAAGTTTCAGTCACAATTTTAACCTGGTGAGTATACATACAGTACAGGAGAGAAAACAAATGACATATAAGTAATGTAGGTTTACACACAGGAGAGAAAGTCAAGGAAATAATAATAATAACTTTATTGTCATTGTACGTGTATGCACATAATACCCATACAACGAAATTCACTTAACACCCAAAGACCAGGTCCAACACACATAACAATCCCCAAACACACTCCCACCCACCGCAATTCTCCACCCCTAAACCACCCAAACATCCACACAACAGACCAAGTAAATCCACATTAGGCAAAAGGTGATGAATTTAGACAAAGTTTAAGTTTCATTTTTGATCTGTCATTGGAAGTGTAAGTGAGAAATTGACTATTTAAGTTCCGTCCTGATTCATTTTACTGGAAGATATCTCAGAAGTAGAACTGTGATTGGAGAGAAAAAATGGTAAATATTAACTTGATAAAGGTGTACTGTCCGGTGTTTTGTGTGTGTGTGTGTTATCAAGCAATTCCCTCTCCACAGGATCCCTCCAAGCCTTTCCCTCTCCCACAGGGTCCCTATAGGCATTTCCCTTCTTCCCAGGGTCCCCAAAGGTGTTTCCTTCCCCACAGAGTCCCCACAGGCCTTTTTCCCACCCACAGGGTCCCCAAAGGCTTTTTTCCCCTCCTGCTGCGTCCCCACAGTCCTTAGGCCTGACTCCCACCCCACCAGGCCTCACAGCCTCCTCCATACCCTATGAAGATCTCTGAACCTCAAGTTGGTGAAGAAGGCCAGGACACGCATCCCAGGGCCAGATGGCTATGTTCTGGATGCAGCCGTTATTTTCAGTGTGCCCGGGATTCAACCCTGGGCCATGTGATGGACTGTGGAAGCAGCTGCTATTTTGTCACACCTTCCTCAGGGCCAAAATGGCAGTTGCTTCTGAGTCATTGTTGCATGGGAGAGGGAGAAACTGCTCTGTTTCGCTTCCTTAACACTGTGCAAACTGCATTATGGGATTGTGGGTGCACTGAAAATGAGGGCTGCCTCCAGGAGGAATATTGAGTTGAGGAGAAAAGGGATGGTGGCTTTGATGACAGGATCTCCATGTTTATTAGCAACTCCTGCTGTGATCTCATTTTCTTGGAGGTGCCTGCTTTTTTCCCTTTGATGGCTGCTGGGTAATAGCAGCACTCTGAAATATCTATTGTATCCCCTTTGGTGGTGGCAATGTGAGGAAAAGGTTGAACGGTGGAAAATCTTTCATTTTTAATAATGCATTGTGTAATGTAAGGACTATCAATATCTTTTGGCAAGGAAAAAATCAGGTAGCGTCAGTGTTGCTAGGAATGTTAGGGCAAGGCGAGGCACTCAGAATGGCCTCAAACTGCCAGATGTGCAGTGAATAAGTTTAATAATAAAACTAATAAAATTATAACAGAAAGCCCTTTTCTCAATTCTTCTTCAGTGGTGAGTTCTCCACACATAGTGGGTTTCTAACACTCTACAATTGTTAATCTACCTGTAATCTGTCTCTTTTGCATTCTGCACTTCTATAACCAATCTGTCTTCTTCAGCTTCATTTCCCTTCTCATTATAAATTTAAATTCTTATACGCTTCTGCCTCTTAATTTGTTGAATTGCTATTTGCCTCAGTCCTAACTTCTATGAAAGAATGACATTTCTTTATGCAGAGTTAAAAATTAGAATGGCTACACTGGATCTGTTTTGATTGGCCTTTTTCTCAGATACAGGGATGGTCTTCTCCAGGATTGCCTGTCTCAGAGGTCAAAATTAGGACATTTCAAACTGGACAACTAAGGTTTCCCTTGTAAAATTACAACATCTAAAGCAGCCATTGGTTGTGCCAGTGGGTTTGTAGCTTTTGAAAATCATAAAATACAGAGAGTCTGTCTGACTTCCCTGATGATTCTCCCAGTTCTAAACTGGATCCAACAGACATTATGAAAGTCAAGGTCCTCATGGATGGAAACAGAGCCAATAGATGAAATGGCCACTATCACCATTCATACTTTATTAAATCTGCATTAAAATGGCAGTGTAGGATACTGCTCTAAAAACGTTAACTTGGTGTTCAATCAGTCTGTGCTTTGGTTGAATGTTCTATTTTTCCTTTTTGTTTTTTTACAAATTTTCTTTTGAAACATTTCTTCTACCATATACAATCAATCAACCCCTTCTTTTTAAACCCGATTTTCTAGGCCCTGCTGCATATTGTTCTCTCTCTGACCTAATGGAGACTTCTCTGCAGGCAGATTTACAGAAGCACATGGCATTTTTTCAGAAATAAAATTTCCTCCTTCAGGAATGAATTGGCGTTGTGGGTGTTCTTGGATGCAACCCTGGCCAGCAGGAATTAAGCTGGCTCCCTTGGAGTGTCTGGCCTCATGGTGCTGCCGTGTCCTAAATCCTTGGACGCCACAGGAAGTCAGTTTTGGGATTGTGGGAAAGACCGCATCCCCAGAAGAATGAAATATTTTTGGGAATATTAAGAGGCAGAATATATTCCCCCAAAGGAGAAATGGCATTCTCAAGCAAATGTTTTTTACGTAAGGCAAATAAAACTTTCATTCCAAAAAACTGCTCATCGTATTTTTTTTGCAAAGACTCTTACACATGATAATGTGCAGATCACATGCAAGAATTTTCTTGCTTTCCAGCTTCAGTAGGGTGTCTTGCATTATTGACATGAAGAAGTGCGTGAAATATAAATACAATTCTGAAATTGTTGGTTCATCGTCCTTTGAGAGTTCATTTTCCTGATCCGAAATAAGGTTCCAGATAACCTTATGGCACTCATCAGATCCAAGAGAAATAAAATACGATTTTAGAGGTATCCAGTTTAAAAGAAGTCTTTCGACCGCTTTAAACAAACTTAACCAACGTGTTGGAACATGGCGCAAAACTTCATGGAATTCTGACTCGCAAAACTTGCGTACCATTTCATCATAAAGCTTTTGAAAAAAAAAATGTCCACTATTTTGTGAAAAAAAATAGTGAACATGTGAAAAAAGTGGACTGTCCGCTCAAAGTGGCCACCTGGCAACAGAGCCCTCTATGCGGGCACAACAACCATCACCCCGGCCCAGTTCCACCACGCATGCGTGTGCGCCTCCCACTGGCCAGCTTGTCTTCGGGTCTCCGCCGCAGATTTGTGGGGCATATGTAGGGACAGACATGCGCATATGTGGGTGTGGGGTGCATGGATGGGGGGGGTGCGGGTTGGTGCAGGAAGCTTTCCAGGCCCAAAACAGGGCCAAGGGGCCCAGGACACATGGGGGGGGGGTTGGGGCGCATCCGTGGGAACACACGTGTAGGTGTTGGGGGCTTTAGCATTGCATTTTCAGGATTCACAGAATGTGCATGCATTCTGGTTTGTATGTGCACGCTTTGGGCACTCAGCACCAAAAAGGTTTACCATCACTGTTATAGGGTCCCCTACTTGGAGAATTGGTCCCTTCCAACTCTTATTCTGTAAATCTTTAATAACTTTATGAACGTTTAAGGCTCAGCCTGTAGCTAATCTTCCCAAGTTAAGTAGGGTCACGTTTCACTATTTCACTCGCATCGGCTGCCAGGAGTGGAAAGTGACTTGAGGTCGTGGAATCGGAGAAAACGTCTTGCAAACGCCTTCACAGGTAGAGACGGGACGAGCCTGTTTTACGGCCTCCTATCGGGAGATGGCGGTCAGATGGGCAACATCGGCGCCTAGGAAGCCGTCGCTACAGAGGCATCTGGGGCTGAGCCTTAAGGAGTTAAAACCATCAAGCACTGCATTGCGAGAAGGGAGGGGAGGGGAGGGCTGGATCTACCGGATCGCTCGCGGGAGGAAGGTGGTGCGCCGAGTGGCTTCTCTGCTCTTCCAAGAGCCGAAGCAGCAGCTGGTGGGTGAGTGGAGGGCAGGTCGGAGGAGAGGCTGGGAGCAGGAAGGGCTGCTTGATTTCCTCCGCTGCGTGGAAGCAGAGAAGCAACCGGAACATAGAATAGAATATAGAAAAACAGAGTTGGATGGGACCTTGGCGGTCATGTAGTCCAACCCTCTGCTCAAGCAAGAGAACTTGGACCATTCAGACAAATGGCCGTCCAGTATCTTCTTCAGAGCCTCCAGTGAGAATCACCCACAACTTGGGCAGGGAAGCCCTTCCTTCCACTGGTCGCTGTCAGGAAATTTCTTCTGGTTTCTAGGATGCTTCTCTCCTTCATTGCTTTCCATCCATTACTTCTTGCCTTGCCTTCTGGTGCTTTGGAGAAGAAGTTAATCTTCTCTTCTTTGTGGCAGCACCTCAAGTATCGGAACATGTCACCTCTAATCCTTCTGTTCACCAGACTAGACCTACCCAATTCCTACGACTTTTCTTCACATGTTTTCGCCTCAAGCCCCCAGTCATGTTTCTTCCTCTTTCATTTCTTCTCTTCAAACTAACCTTCCTGTTTGTAAGTATTAAGTCCAGTATAGCTGACCCTCTAATTATCTCCTATTTTTTGCACAACAGAGTTGTCAGGTTCCTCAAGAACCTTTAAGAAGAAACTGGACAGCCCTTTATCCAAAATGGTACAGGCTCTCCCCCTGACTGAGCAGGGGACTGGTCTAGATCTAGAAGTTCTCCAAGATCCCTTCAAAATCTGTTGTTCTGTTATGGACCTACTGGTTGTTTTTTTTGCAATAATATCGGAAATCTCTTCTGGGGTTTTTGCTTTTTTATTTCCATGTCTAGCCAAGAAGCATTTGATTTCTTATTGGTGCCCCATCCATGTATTAATCAGGTTCAACTGTGTTTAAGCCAGCACTTTTTTAAAAATAGCTTTGAGAACCTTTGGGATGTTCAGTTGTATAGGTAGTCCTCACTTAGCATTTGTTCCCTGACCCTTCAAAGTTACAATGGCACAGTAAAGGCAGATACACATCTGATCCACACATTAGTGCTCATTGTAACTCTTGTTCAGTGACCTGAACAAGTCAGCAATTCCAGTGGTTATGAAGGTGAAAGAAAAGGAGTTGCAACAATTTGGGTTCTGCCAACTGGTGCACATTTATGATGGTTTCAGCATCCCACACTCGGGATCCCCATTTGTGACCTTCCCAGCTAGATTCTTGTCAAGCAAAATCAGTGGGGATGCCAGCAGGAAGTTGCAAGCCACAGTCAGGTGAAATTGCCTTTAAAAACCCACAGTGATTCGCTTAACAACTGCAGAGGAACAGATTTAAGTTGTCGCTTTCATGTGATATCATGCTTCCTGATCAGGGTGCTTAGTGACACAGATGCCAGCCCCAAATGCAGTCAGTAAGTATGGACTGCTTCAATAGGAATGTCACCAGAGTGGTTGTGGACAGTATTTTCTGCCCTTACTTGGAACTGAGGACTTCTATGGGAAAACTGGTGCTTCAAATCTTGCAGTCTTTAGGCATCATTTTATCAATTAAATCCCCCACATCTCTAAAATTAGCGCAGAAGGTTTGACTGTAACCATTTTGGGTTTAGGGACAGCTTTCAGGCTGAAAACAGATGGATTTTCCACATATGTACATACTTGTAGGGGTTTCTATTTGTACTTCTCTCTGTATGCATCTAGCTACAATTGTATAATCCATCCCCAGCACACCTAGATATATTGATTGGTTTGGCATGATCTGTTTTTAACAACCCGTGCTGGCTACTAGTTATTACTTTACTCGTTTCTAGGTGTTGGCAGATCTGTTTTTTTAATTATCTTTTCCAGTATCTTCCCAGGTATTGATGTTAGGCTGATTGGTCTATAGTTTCCTGGGTCTGTTTTTTTTTTCCTTTTTGAAGATGGGAACCACATCAGCTCTTTTCCAGTCCTCTGGTAGTTTCCCGGGTGTTCCAGGATTTTTGAAACATGTGGTCCAGTGGTTCCTAGATGCCTTTGGCCAGCTCATTTAGAACTCTGGGATGTAATCGGTCAGGTCCTGGTGATTTGTATTCATCAAAATCAGACAGGTATTCTCTTACTGTTTTTTTGCTTATTTTAACTTTTATTTCCAGTCTGTTTTATACAGTTATGTTTCTGGTACATTGGACTATAGTTTCTTTTTGCGTGAAGACCGATGCAAAGAATGAGTTAAGCAGCTCTGTTGTCTCTCTGTTGCCTGTTACTTCTTTGCTGTTTTCTCTCTTTAGTGGACCGTTTCCTTGATTTTTTTCTTGTTGTTTATATGTTGGAAGAAACTTTTTAAATTATCTTTGACTTTTGTTGCAAATTTTTGTTCGTTCTGAGTCTTTGCTTTCCTGACTTTGTCTATGCAGATTCTGGCTATCTGTCGATATGCTGCCTTAGTCTCTCTCTCCATTTTTTGTACTTGTCCTTTTTGTCTTTCAATTTGTCAGAGAGATCTTTGTGCAGCAATGCTGGTTTCTTCTTGGATTTCTTGTCTTTCTTTCTCAGCGGTATTGTGCTAGTCTGGGCTTTTATTATTATATTGTGCAGACTTTCCCAAGATTTTTGAGTTGTTTTCCTCTTTAGGATTTTCATCCAAGGAATCTTTCCCAAGTTCTCTCTGAGTTTATTAAAATCAGCTCTTTTAAAATTGAAGACTCTGGTATCACTATGTTCTGTTACTTGTGTTTGCATTATGTTGAATTCTAGTATGACATGGTCTAGTATGCCATGGTCACTCTCACCCAAGCAGTGGTGGGATTCAATTTTTTTAACAACTAGTTCTGTGGGTGTGGCTTATTTGGGGGCGTGGCTTGGTGGTCATGTGACCGGGTGGGTATGGCTACGTGCATAAGGACTACTCAAGAGGGCTGAAAAAAGTGAATTATGACCGGTCCTTGTACTTTTGACTGATCCTCATACTGATTGACCGTCCTTACATTTATGCCCATTGCAGTATTATTAACTGTAGAATCACTCATTTCACAATTGTGGTGCTTCTCTTCACCATGGTGACAAGATAGGGCGCAAAACGAAAAATGTGATGATGGTATAAGTAAGTATGAAAAACTGTCATAAGTCACTTTTTTCAGTGCCATTGTAACTTTGAATGGTCACTAAATGAACTGTTGTAAGTCAAAGATTACCTATACAAAAATACAAAAAAGCTTCTTTGTTTGCAAAAAGCTGCCCTAAATACCAATCATTACATTAGAAATACCTGCAAGCTGGAGTTACAAATCCGGCAGGGTGCCAGAGCACCTTGAGGAATTAAAATAGTTAAAATGCAATGATAACTATCAGCAGCCAACTCTTGCTCATAAAGTAAAACCCTGTAGCAGAGAGGTAATTTAAGCTCTCCAGAAAGAGCACACCCAGGAGAAGCAATCCTTAGATGCATTAGCACCACTTAAAGATACCAGCTGGTCTTACTCACCCCATAAGATATCCCAAGGAAATCATCCAGATTTAAGGAAAGATCACATGCCCCCCAGAAAGACAGTAAACAAAATCAGTGCGAAGCTTGCATCCTGCCTCTTGGAAGTACACCTCAAAAGGACAGTGCCAAGAACCACTAAAGCAGTGAAGGAAGACCCCCTCCCCAGATAAAAAAAGCACTTGAGATAAGCCTAACTATAAAGAAAGCAATTAGAATGTAGCAAAAGAGCAAACACAGTAGTTGTTGGTTGTTAAACCAATTACAGAACAAATAGACACAGGAACTAGCCAGATTTCCGAAGTGCTTCTTTTCAGGAACAGAGATTAACGTTTTTCCTTCCAAACAAAGCTGAATAGGGAAAATTATCCCATCAATAAACACAGGATTAAACATCACCAAGCACAGAATTAAACTTCACCAAAGACCAGTTTTAGACCAAAAGTCAGAAAGAGTATGTTAACTCACCTTTGAATGTCAATCTTCCTAGTTAGCCAAGAAGCCTTGCTGAATGGCACTCATGTTGGTTCCTTGCCATTAAAAGCTTCTTTCCATCAGCTCTTCCTTATTCAATTATTTCTTCAAAGTGCTGATCATTGCATCCCGGCTGGAAGAACTCCAACAGGGGAGTATTTCCTCCCAACAGCATTGTAAACAGCTTAAAACAATCCTTCCCCTTTAAGAAAGTCAAGCAAAGAAAAAGAAAGTACCAGCAAAGAACATAAAAACTCCTGAGAAGCTCAGACAATAAGTCTTGCGAAGAATGTAATAAAGGTTAATAGAAAGGAAGTTTCTGTAAGCAGGGCAATAAAGATTAGGCTAGAAACAACACCAGAACATTGTAATTCCTTACAGGATTAACCCTGTAAAGTGGGAAAAAACAAGAGATTTCTTCTAACAACTGATTCTCTGAACTGCTTAGAAAGTTAACAACCAGTTCTAGCGAACTTGTAGAATCCCACCTCTGCACCCAAGGTTTAATTCTGTTATATTCTTTCATTGTTCAAGCATTATATTACATCCAAAGTTCTTTGCCCACTGAATCATACAATGCTTCACATACTCATTCTGCAAGTTCAATTTCAATAGCGGTTTATAAACCTCAGCAGTAATACATTCAACAATTCATTTCCAATTTCCAATTCATTTTTCACAAAATGGTATCCATAGCTGTTTTTGTCTAGTTCAAATCTTACTTTCAATTGTAAATATATAAATCAATGGCAAACATCCTTTTAATTCCAACTCCTCTTTAGATTTGAGGATAGGGTCACAATAATAGAACGATATTATTTGACCATAAGTCCACCAGTCTGGCCTCGCCACCATTTCTTTTCTAAAAAAAAGTGTCTCCTGGGGAGACACTTAAAGAGGAAGGCATGTCTAAATCTGATATTCTTTATCACTTTAATCTTTATTCATGCCTGTCAATCTCAAGGAACCTCTTATTTTGGAGAGTCACTCACTCTTTTTGCCAGAAAACAACAGGCATGGAAGGACAATTTCAAATTTGGCAAACTCAAACGTCTTTCCTTAGTACCTTACAATAATTTATGTTTAATTTTTGATTTTTCCCTTGCCATATAAACGTAGAGATGTCCATCTGCCATATTTTCAGTTATAACATTTAAAGTATGAAAGAGAAATAGCATATTTGGAAAAACTACCCAATAATTGCAGTATGAAGAATTTGTGATTGACCCAAGTCAACAAGTATATTTCATGACTGAATGTATATTTGAACTTGGATCTCAGTTATCTGCAATGTGTCAAATAAATCATAATTAACATTAGAAGCTATTTTAGCATTGTGGCATGTTTGCTTTTTACTTGTATACTTTTTTCACATCTTCTGCAATAAAGAAACAATTTTAAACTTACACTTTTATTTAAATCTTACAGATGAAGAAGATACCAATAAGAGCACTCCGGACAACTGAGAATAACCAACAACTTTGAAAATGAAAGCAAATTGAGCCTTCGAAAAGCATACATTTCTTCTCTTTCCCCAGCTGGTGAGAGACAAAGGGGAGAAAATCAAGAAGAGATTTCAAACTGGAAAAAGTAGAATATGCAGAACTCAACAATAGATTACATAAAAAGGTCAAAGGAGATTATTTTTTCCATTCAGAAAAAGAGGGAAATATCTAGAAGTGAGTGAAGAGGAAAAAGACAATTGGATAGCCACAAAAGGTAGACAGTAATGCAGGTCTCTAGACAGTAATGCAGGCTTTGCCCTATGAGGAAGAAAACAGTAGCTTGAATCAAAGTTCCATGCAGCAAAAGACCACACGTATTTTTGACCTCTACAAGAACATCAGTGGTAGAAAAGCTCCATAGATGTGCCTATTGTGGGAAAAGCACACATAGCAAATCACAGATTATGCATAACAGGATCCACATTGGAGGAAAGCCATACAAATTCTCCAAATGTTGGAAAAGATTTAGTTAGACTAGTTACCTTGTGGTTCATGAAAGGACTCATACAGGAGAGAAGCCCTATAGCTGCTCCCAATGCAGTAAATGCTTTTGCAAGCATGGCAAATTGGTGATACATGAGACGACTCACAGGAGGGGAAATCCCTTTGAATGTTCTGATTGTGGGAAAACTTTCAGCCAAAATTCCAACCGGGTGGTACACTAGAGGATGCACACAGGAAAGAAATCATATAATTGTCCTGATGGTGGGAAATGTTTCATTGCAAATTCCCAGCTGGTGATACACCAAAGGACTCACACAGGAGAGAAACCCTTTGAATGTTCTGATTGTGGCAAACGTTTCAGTTGGAATTCCCATTTGGTTAAACACCAGAGGACTCATACAGGAGAGAAACCGTTTGAATGTCCTGATTGTGGTAAAAGTTTCAGTGAGAATTCTAACCTGGTAAACCATCAGAGGACTCACACAGGAGAGAAACCTTTTGAATGTCCCAGTTGTGGGAAAAGTTTCACTTGGTACTCCAGCCTGGTAATACATCAGAGGACTCACACAGACGAGAAACCCTTTGAATGTCCTGTTTGTGGGAAATGTTTCAATCAGAGTTCCCACATGTTGGAACATCAGAGGACACACACAGGGGAGAAACCTTTTGAATGTCCTGATTGTGGGAAAAGCTTCCGTTGGTTCTGCAGCCTGGTGATACACCAGAGGACTCACACAGGAGAGAAACCCTTTGAATGTCCTGATTGTGGGAAACGTTTCAGTCAGAATTCTAGCCTGGTGAAACACCAGAGGACTCACACAGGGGAGAAACCCTTTGAATGTCCTGATTGTGGGAAATGTTTCAGTCAGAATTCCACCCTGGTGATACACCAGAGGACTCACACAGGGGAGAAACCCTTTGAATGTCCTGATTGTGGGAAAAATTTCAGTGAGAATTCCAATTTTGTTAAGCATCAGAGGATTCACACAGGAGAGAAACCCTTTGAATGTCCTGCTTGTGGGAAACGTTTCAGTCAGAATTCCAGCCTGGTGAAACACCAGAGGACTCACATGAGGGAAAAAATGTGAATGTCCAATTTGTGGAAAAAGGATACACCAGAGGATTTATACAGGAGTGAAGCCACACGAGTATCCAGAGGGTGGGAAAAGTTTCACGTACTGTTCTGAGCAGGGATGGGCTTCAACAGGTTCTGACCAGTTCTAGAGAACCGGTAGCGGAAATTTTGAGTAGTTTGGAGAACCGGTAAATACCATCTCTGAGTGGCCCTGCGCCCATCCATTCTCTGCCTTCCCTTGCCACGCCGACCAAGCCATGCCACACCCAAAGAACCGGTAGTAAAAAATTTTGAAACCCACCACTAGTTCAGACCTGGTGAAACACCAAAGGATCCACACAGGAGAGAAACTCTTTGAATGTCTCGTTTGTGTGAAAAGTCACCATTTTAACCTCGTGAGACACCAGAGGATACATACAGGAGAGAAACCATACAAATGACCTATAAGTAATGTAGGTTTACACAGAGGACAGAAAGTCAAGGAAATCCACATTAGGCAAAAATTGATGAGTTTAGAGAAGGCTTAAATTTCATTTTTGTTTTGTCTTTGGAAGTGTAGGTGAGAAATTGACTATTTAAGTTCTGGCCTGATTCATTTTACTGAAAGATATCTCAGTAGTAGACCTGTGTTTGGAGAGAAAAAATGCTAAATATTAATTTGATAAAGGTGTATTAACCTTTTTTCTTTTGTTATCCTTTCCCTCTCCAAAGGATCCCTCCAAGCCTTTCCCTCTCCCACAGGGTCCCTATAGGCATTTCCCTGCTCCCCAAGGTCCCCACAGGGGTTTCCTTCCTTCACAGGGTCTCCACAAGCCTTTCCCTCACCCACAGGTTCCCCAAAGGCTTTTTTCCTCTCCTGCTGTGTCCCCACAGTCCTTAGGCCTGACTCCCACCCCACCAGGCCTCACAGCCTCCTCCATACCCTATGAAGATCTCTGAACCTCAAGTAGGTGAAGAAGGCCAGGACACGCATCCCAGGGCTGGATGGCTATGTCCTGGAAGCAGCCGTTATTTTCAGTGTGCCCGGGATTCAACCCTGGGCCATGTGATGGACTTGTGGAAGCAGCTGCCATTTTGTCACACTTCCCTCAGGGCCAAAATGGCAGCTGCTTCTGAGTCATTGTTGCGTGGGAGAGGGAGAAACTGCTCTGTTTCGCTTCCTTAACACTGTGCAAACTGCATTAAGGGATTGTGGGCGCACTGAAAATGATGGCTGCCTCCAGGAGGTCTCCAAAAGGTAAGTGTTTGATGGGTGAGGGGTGTGTAGGGAATAGGCCCAAAGCCCAATGAAAAAACCAATGTAAAATTTCAAATGAAAAGGCTGTTCTGCCTTGCAGATGAACCTGATGGAGAAGAGCTGTAGGAATATTGAGTTGAGGAGAAAAGGGATGGTGGCTTTGATGACAGGATCTCCATGTTTATTAGCGACTCCTGCTGTGATCTCATTTTCTTGGAGGTGCCTGCTTGTTTCCCTTTGATGGCTGCTGGGTGATAGCAGCACTCTGACATTTCTATTGTATCCCTTTTTGTGGTGGCAATGTGAGAAAAAAATTGAACAATGGAAAATCTTTCATTTTTAATAATGCATTGTGTAATGTAAGGACTATCAATATCTTTTGGCAAGGAAAAAATCAGGTAGTGTCAGTGTTGCTAGGAATGTTAGGGCAAGGCGAGGCACTCAGAATGGCCTCAAACTGCCAGATGTGCAGTAAAGAAGTTTAATAATAAAACTAATAAAATGGTAACACAAAGCCCTTTTCTCAATTATTTTTCAGTGGTGAGTTCTCCATGCATTCATTGGGTTTTAACACTCTACAATTGTTAATCTACCTGTAATCTGTCTCTTTTGCATTCTGCACCTCTATAACCAATCTGTCTTCTTCAGCTTCATTTCCCTCCACATTATAAATTTAAATTTTCAGTTTCACTACTTCCTCAGTCCAGCCACTCTGTACCTCTGATGTGAGCTGTAATTAGGCTTCTGCCTCTTAATTTATTGCATTGCTATTTACCTCAGCTTTAAATTCTATGAAAGAATGACATTTCTTTATGCAGAGTTAAAAAATTAGAATGGCTAAACTGGATCTGTTTTGTTTGGCCTTCTTCTCAGATTCAGGGATGGTCTTTAGCATTACCAGTCTGAGACAACAAAAGTAGAACATTTCAAACTGACAACTTAAGGTTTCCCTTTTAACTTTACAACCTCTAAAGCAGCCATTGGTTGTGCCAGTGGGTTTGTAGCTTTTGAAAATCATAAAATTACAGAGGGTCTGTCTCACTTCCCTGATGAGTCTCTCAATTCTGAACCAGATCCAACAGACATGAAAGTCGTGGTCCTCGTGGATGGAAACGGAGCCAATAGATGAAATGGCCACTATCACCATTCATACTTCATTAAATCTGCATTACAGATTATTACAGATGCACCACAGTACTAGACAACACAGTATCAACAGTAGAGACCTTCAAATTTTTAGGTTGTAACATATCTCACGACCTAAAATGGACACCCAACATCAAAAACGTCATCAAAAAAGCACAACAAAGAATGTTTCTGTGCCAACTCGGGAAGCTCAAACTGCCCAAGAAGCTGCTGATATAGTTCTACAGAGGAATTATTGAGTCTGTTATCTGCACCTCTATAACTGGTTTAGTTCTGCAACCCAACAAGACAGACACAGACTTCAGAGGATAATTAGAACTGCAGAATATACAGTTACTACCAACCTGCCTTCCACTGAGGACTTGTATACTGCACGAGTCAAAAAGAGGGCTGTGAAAATATTTACAGACCCCTCGCATCTTGGACATAAATTGTTTCAACTCCTATCCTCAAAACAACATTATAGAGCACTGCACACCAGAACAACTAAACACAAGAACAGTTTTTTCCTGAACGCCATTACTCTGTTCAACAAATAATTCCCTCAACACTGTCAAACTAGTTACTAAGTCTGCATTACTATTAATCTCATCATTCCTATCACCCATCTCCTCTCACTTATGACTGTAACCTTGTTGCTGGTATCCTTAAGATTTATATTACCTGTTTCCCTATTACTATCATTAAGTGTTGTACCTTATGATTCTTGACGAATGTACCTTTTCTTTTATGTACACTGAGAGTGCATGCACCAAGACAAATTCCTTGTATGTCCAATCACACTTGGACAATAAAGAATTCTATTGAAATGGCAGTGCAGGATACCTCTCTAAAAACATTAACTTGGTGTTCTATCGGCTTGTACTTTGGTTGAATATTCTATTTTTCCTTTTTGTTTTTTTTACAAATATTTCTTTTGAAGAATTTCTTCTACTTTATACAGACAATGAACCCCTCTTTTTTAGGTCACTTCTCTGTGACCTAATGGAGACTTCTCTGCAGGCAGATTTACAGAAGCACGTGGCATTTTTTCAGATATAAAATTTCCTCCTTCAGGAATGAATCAGCACTGTGGGTGCTCTTGGCCAGCAGGAATCGGCACTGTGGATGCAGCCCTGGCCAGCAGGAATGAAGCTGGCTCCCTTGGAGTGTCTGGCCTCATGGTTCTGCTGTGTCCTAAATCCTTGGACCCCATAGGAAATCAGTTTTGGAATTGTGGGAAAGACCACACCCCTGAAAGAATGAAATATTTTTGGGAATATTAAGTGGCAGAATATTATATTTCCCTAAAGGACAAATGGAGAAACATGCTTTTAAAGAAAGAAAGCATCCTTTCTTAATAGACCCCAGCAGATTTTGTGTTTATTAAGGAAGACTGGGCCAACCTATTCAGAAGTAACAGACCTTCATCTCCAGGGATGGCATTAACATTTACATTCTCCACCACCCAAATTCTAAGAACAGGAGTTTGTAGAGATTCTGTGTCATCCAGGTCATGGTTGTCCCAAAGGTGCTTTTTCAGGAGGCAATTGGACGTTCTTGTTTGTTTTTTCTTTTGAAGATGTTTCCCTTCTCATCCAAGAAGCTTCTTCAGCTTTGACAGGATTCCATTCTCCGCTATCCTGTCAGAGCAGAAGAAACTTCTTGGATGAGAAGGGAAACATCTTCAAAAGAAAACAAAAAAGAAAGCCCAGTTGCCTTCTGAAGAAGCATCTTTGGGACATCTAAGAACAGGACATGATCTTTTAGGACATAACAGGATTAACCCACCACCATTAAAATAGCAAAATGGAGGGGACCTCAGTAGATTGCAGAACCCCAGCAGCATCACAGAAACCTATAAAGATACATCTACTCATTCAACCAGTCGGTCAGCTGCCCTGGAACCATGGGCTGGTTCTGCTCATCAATAAAAGGACCAACTTTCTTAAACAGCCTCCATTTTATTTCAAGCTTGGAACTGGACCTGGAGTTTTCTTCTAACAGGATATAGAGCAGTTTTAACCTCCACTGAGAGTCACGCTAAAAAAAGATCAGGTATCTCTAGATCAGCTTTTTACAATGTAACACCCTGCAAGGGTTTTGCCCAAGGTGCCTGCCTCGGAATAATCGAGGTGGAAATCTACCTCCTCTGGAAATTGAGGAGATTGCTCAAAGCAATTCTTTAGGCTCTGCAAGAATGAAGATAAAAAGATGCTACAGGTAATCCTCGACATACAACCACAATTGAGGTGGGCTGACACAGAAAGGGGGGAGGGGGCAGCCTATTCTTCAGAGGGAGACATATAAGAAAGGGATCCAACCTAGAATCAAGGAGAAACTTCCTGTCAGTCGGAACAATTGATCAGTGGAATGGTTTGGCTCCAGAAGTTGTGGGTGCTCCATCACCCGTGTTTTTTAAGAGGCGACTGGAGAGCCATTTGTCCGGAACAGTATAGGGTCCCTGCATGGAGAATTGGTCCCTTCCAACTCTTACTCTGTAATTCTTTAATAACTTAATGAACGTTTAAGGCTCAGCCTGTAACTAATCTTCCCAAGTTAAGTAGGGTCACGTTTCACTATTTCACTCGCATCGGCTGCCAGGAGTGGAAAGTGACTTGAGGGCGTGGAATCGGAGAAAACGTCTTGCAAACGCCTTCACAGGTAGAGACGGGACGAGCCTGTTTTACGGCCTCCTATCGGGAGATGGCGGTCAGATGGGCAACATCGGCGCCTAGGAAGCCGTCGCTACAGAGGCATCTGGGGCTGAGCCTTAAGGAGTTAAAACCATCAAGTACTGCATTGCGAGGAGGGAGGGGAGGGAAGGGCTGGATCTACCGGATCGCTCGCGGGAGGAAGGTGGTGCGCCGAGTGGCTTCTCTGCTCTTCCAAGAGCCGAAGCAGCAGCTGGTGGGTGAGTGGAGGGCAGGTCGGAGGAGAGGCTGGGAGCAGGAAGGGCTGCTTGATTTCCTCCGCTGCGTGGAAGCAGAGAAGCAACCGGAACATAGAATAGAATATAGAAAAACGGAGTTGGATGGGACCTTGGCGGTCATGACTAGATCTACCCAATTCCTACAACTGTTCTTCATATGTTTTTCCCTCAAGCCCCCAGTCATGTTTGTTGCTCTTTCATTTCTTCTTTAGGCATCATTTTATCAATTAAAGCCCCCACATCTCTAAAATTAGCACGGAAGGTTTGACTATAACCATTTTGGGTTTAGGGACAGCTTTCAGGCTGAAAACATGGATTTTCCACATATATACATACTTGTAGGTGTGTGTTTTTGTACTTCTCTCTGTATACATCTATCTACACTTGTATAATCCATCCGCAGCACTCCTAGATATATTTCATAATAACCCTTTGCAGTGCTAAGAATTTATTTTTACACATCATCAAAACGTAAAAAACAGTAGTGCAAAGAAGAAATAAAAATAATGGGAAAATGGGAAGAAAAGAGGAAGAGAGAAAAGTTTCATTTTTTTCAACTTCTTTACTAAAAGAACATTTTATGATTTTATCTTTATATTCTCTTTAAGAACCTTCTGTATTAAAATGTGAATCCTACTCCAATATTTCTTTGTCACATGTCCACCATACATGATAAAATATCTTATTTACATTTCCAACATTCAAGGTGCCCTTATACATTCTTGAGAATATCTTCAACCTCAAAGATCCCTTCCAACTCTGTAATTCTGTTATAGTCTTCCATTGTTCAAGCATTATATTACATCCAAAGTTCTTTGCCCACTGAATCATACAATGCTTTACATACTCATTCTGCAAGTTCAATTTCAATAGCAGTTTATAAACCTCAGCAGTAATACGTTCAACAATTCATTTCCAATTTCCAATTCATTTTTCACAAAATGGTATCCATAGCTGTTTTTGTCTAGTTCAAATCTTTCAATTGTAAACATATAAATCAATGGCAAACATCCTTCTGATTCCAACTCCTTTAGATTTGAGGATAGGGTCATGATAATAGAACAATATTAGTTGACCATAGGTCCATCAGTCTGGCCTCACTACCATTTCTTTTCTAAAAAAACTTCCTGGGGAGACACCCAAAAAGGAAGGCATGTCTAACAAAGTGATCATTAAAATCAACATTTGCTTTAACTTTATCATCCCATAAAGAGCTGTGCCATCAAAATCTTTATTCATGCCTGTCAAGCTCAAGGAATCTCTTATTTTGGAGTCACTCACTCTTTTTGCCAGAAAACAACAGGCATGGAAGTCAATTTCAAATCTGGTCAACTCAAACCTCTTTCCTTAGCACCTTGCAATAATTTATGTTTAATTTTTGGTTTTTTCCCCTTGCCATGTAAACTTAAAGATGTCCATCTGCCATAGTTTCAGTTATAACATTTAAAGTGTGAAAGAGAAATAGCATGTTTGGTAAAACATTTATCTGAATTACAATTACCCAATAATTGCAGTATGAAGAATTTGTGATTGACCCAAGTCAACAAGTGTATTTCATGATTGAATGTATATTTGAACTTGGATCTCAGTAATCTTCAATGTGTCAAATGAATCATAATTAACATTAGAAGCTATTTCAGAATTGTGGCATGTTTGCTTTTTACTTGTAATGTATACTTTTTTCACATCATCTGCAATAAAGAAACAATTTTAAACTTACACTTTTATTTAAATCTTACAGATGAAGAAGATACCAATAAGAGCACTCCGGACAACTGAGAATAACCAACAACTTTGAAAATGAAAGCAAATTGAGCCTTCAGAAAAGCATACATTTCTTCTCTTTCCCCAGCTGGTGAGAGACAAAGGGGAGAAAATCAAGAAGAGATTTCGAACTGGAAAAAATAGAGTATGCAAAACTCAACAATAGATTACATGAAAAAGTCAAAGGAGATTATTTTTTCCATTCAGAAAAAAGGGAAATATCTAGAAGTGAGTGAGGAGGAAAAAGACAATTGGATAACCACAAAAGGTAGACATTAATGCAGGCCTTGCCCTATGAGGAAGAAAACAGTATCTTGAATCAAAGCTCCAAGCAACAAAGGACCACATGTATTTTTGACCTCTTCAAGAACATCCGTGGTGGAAAAGCTCAAGAGATGTGTCTATTGTGGGAAAAGCACACATAGCAAATCACAGATTATTCATATCAGGATCCACACTGGAGGAAAGCCATAAAAATTATTCAAATGTGGAAAAAGATTTAGTTAGATCAGTTCTCTTGTGTTTCATGAAAGGACCCATACAGGAGAGAAGCCCTATAGCTGCTCCCAATGCAATAAACCCTTTTGCAAGCATGGCAACTTGGTGATACATGAGAGGACTCACAGGAGGAGAAACCCCTTTGAATGTGCTGATTGAGGAAAACTTTCAGTCAGAATTCCAACCTGGTGGTACACTAGAGGATGCACACAGGAAAGAAATCATATAACTGTCCTGATTGTGGGAAAGGTTTCATTGCAAATTCCCACCTGGTAATACACCAGAGGACTCACACAGGAGAGAAACCCTTTGAATGTCCTGATTGTGGGAAAAGTTTCAGTCAAAGGTCCAGCTTGGTGGTACACCAGAGGACTCACACAGGGCAAAAATCCTTTGAATGTCCTGATTGTGGGAAAAGTTTCAGTCAAAGGTCCAGCTTGGTGGTACACCAGAGGACTCACAAAGGAGAGAAACCCTTTCAATGTTCTGATTGTGGCAAACGTTTCAATTGGAATTCCAATTTGGTAGTACACCAGAGGACTCACACAGGAGAGAAACCCTTTGAATGTCCCGATTGTGGGAAAAGTTTCAGTCAGAATTATGACCTGGTGAACCATCAGAGGACTCACACAGGAGAAAAACCCTTTGAATGTCCTGTTTGTGGGAAAAGTTTCAGTTTGAATTCAAATTTGGTTAAACACCAGACGACTCACACAGGAGAGAAACCCTTTGAATGTCCTGATTGTGGGAAAAGTTTCAGTTGGTTCTGCAGCCTGGTAGTACACCAGAGGATTCACACAGGGGAGAAACCATTTGAATGTCCTGCTTGTAGCAAAAGTTTCAATCAGAATTCTGAGCTGGTGAAACACCAGAGGATTCATACAGGGGAGAAACCATTTGAATGTCCTGATTGTGGGAAATGTTTCAGTCAGAATTCAAGCCTGGTGATTCATCAGAGGACTCACACAGGAGAAAAACCCTTTGAATGTTCTGATTGTGGCAAATGTTTCACTTTGAATTCCCATTTGGTTAAACACCAGAGGACTCACACAGGAGAGAAACCATTTGAATGTCCTGATTGTGGCAAATGTTTCAGTCAGAATTCAAGCCTGGTGATTCATCAGAGGACTCACTCAGGAGAGAAACCCTTTGAATGTTCTGATTGTGGAAAACGTTTCAGTTGGAATTCCAATTTGGTTAAACACCAGAGGACTCACACAGGAGAGAAACCCTTTGAATGTCCTGTTTGTGGGAAATGTTTCAGTCAGAATTCAAGCCTGGTGATTCATCAGAGGACTCATACAGGAGAGAAATCCTTTGAATGTTCTGATTGTGGAAAACGTTTCAGTTTGAATTCCCATTTGGTTAAACACCTGAGGACTCACACAGGAGAGAAACCCTTTGAATGTCCTGATTGTGGGAAAAGTTTCAGTGAAAGGTCCAGCTTGGTGGTACACCAGAGGACTCACACAGGAGAGAAACCCTTTGAATGTCCCGATTGTGGGAAAAGTTTCAGTCAGAATTCTGAGCTAGTGAAACACCAGAGGACTCACACAGGAGAGAAACCTTTTGAATGTCCTGATTGTGGGAAAAGTTTCAGTCAGAATTCCAACCTGGTGAAACATGAAAGGAGTCACACAGGAGAGAAACCCTTTGAATGTCTTGATTGTGGGAAAAGTTTCAGTCAAAGGTCCAGCTTGGTGGTACACCAGAGGACTCACACAGGAGAGAAACCCTTTGAATGTTCTGATTGTGGCAAATGTTTTAGTTGGAATTCCCATTTGGTTAAACACCAGAGGACTCACACAGGAGAGAAACCCTTTGAATGTCTTGATTGTGGGAAAAGTTTCAGTCAAAGGTCCAGCTTGATGGTACACCAGAGGACTCACACAGGAGAGAAACCCTTTGAATGTTCTGATTGTGGCAAATGTTTTAGTTTGAATTCTCATTTGGTTAAACACCAGAGGACTCACACAGGATAGAAACTTCTTGAAACATGGTGTCAGAAGTGGGATTGAAAAGCCCTGATAAGCCATCATTACAAGTATATATCTACATATGACAGAAACCGAAAATACCTCACAGGAGCAGCTGAAGGCAACTGCTGGAGATGCATAAAATGCATCTCAAACTAATCCTGCCAACACAGAAGACATAACCACTGTAACAAATGTCTTAATTGTGGCAGAGGTTTCAGTGAGAATTCCAATCTGGCTACACACCAAAGGACTCACACAGGAGAGTAAACCATTTGAATGTCCTGATTGTGGGAGAAATTTCAGTGAGAATTCCAAACTGGTGAAACACCAGAGGACTCGCACAAGAGAAACGATATGAATGTCTCGATTGTGGAAAAGGTTTCAGTCATAATTCTGATCTATTGATACACCAGAGGATTTATACAGGAGTGAAGCCATACGATGTGAAGCCCACAATGTGGGAAAAGTTTCAGTCAGAATTTCAACCTGTGAACCACCAAGGACCTTGTTCTTGGCAAAGAGAGCCAAGAACAAAGGTTTAAGAAAGCTTCATACATTTTCAGTAAAGAAGAAGGCGGGACAAGATTTATAATACAAAATATCATCTAATAAACATTTTAGTAATAATTCTACAATTTGTTCTATTGGTCTCTAGCTGTCCCTATTCCTAAGCTTTGGCTAATGAATGCCCCAGGAGTTATCTAATACACATTTTATTTGCTGCAGGCCATCTCTATTCCTAACTTTTAGCTGAGGTCTGCATGTTGTCTAACTCTTGTTACTTTTATCAGCTTTCTAACTACCCAGAATTGTTACAAGATTTACACATGCATATTTCCTGTAGATAAGCATTCTTTGTTCTTGCCAGACAGACTCCACAATTACAGGCTTCTTGATTTACTTTCAAGTGTGTGCCATGACCTGGCTTTATTTTAGCAGACAACCCATTAAAGCATACAAATGTCCAGAGTGTGGAAAAAGTTTCACTTTCTGTTCTGACCTGGTGAAACACCAGAGGACTCACACAGGACAGAAACCATATGAATGTCCACAGTGTGGGGAAAGTTTCAGTCAGAATTTTAACCTGGTGAACCACCAAAGGATCCACACAGGAGAGAAACCAGGGGTGAAATCCAGCAGGTTCTGACAGGTTCTGGAGAACCGGTAGCAGAAATTTTGAGTGGTTCAGAGAACTGGCAAATACCATCACTGCCTGGCCCCAGAGAGGGGTGGGAATGGAGATTTTGCAACATCCCCTAGAAGTGGGGAGGGAATGGGGATTTTGCAGTATCCTTCCCCTTGAGTGGGGTGGGAATGGAGATTTTGCAGTATCCTTCCCCTGCCACACCCCAACAAACCACGTTTCGCCCACAGAACCCGTAGTAAAAAAATTTGGATTTCACCACTGAGAGAAACCCTTTGAATGTCCTGATTGTGCAAAATGTTTCAATCACCATTTTAACCTCGTGAGACACCAGAGGACACATATAGGAGACAAACCATACAAGTGACCTATAAGTAATGTAGGTTTACACAGAGAAGAGAAAGTCAAGGAAATCCACATTAGGCAAAAGTTGATGAGTTTAGAGAAGGCTTAAATTTCATTTTTGATCTGTCATTGGAAGTGTAGGTGAGAAATTGACTATTTAAGTTCTGGTCTGATTCATTTTACTGGAAGATATCTCAGGGGTAGACCTGTGATTGGAGAGAAAAAATGGAAAATATTAATTTGAAAAAGGTGTACTATCTGGGTTTTTTTTTATCAAGCATTTCCCTCTCCACAGGATCCCTCCAAGCTTTTCCCTCTCCCATAGAGTCTCTATAGGCATTTCCCTCCTCCCCAAGGTCCCCATAGGTGTTTCCTTCCCCATAGAGTCCTCACAGGCCTTTCCCTCCCCCACAGGTTCCCCAAAGGCTTTTTTCCTCTCTCACTGCATCTCCACAGTCCTTAGGCCTGACTCCCACCCCACCAGGCCTCACAGCCGCCTCCTCTCCTTTGAAGATCTCTGAACCTCAAGTTGGTGAGGAAGGCCAGGACATGCATCCCAGGGCCGGATGGCTATGTCCTGGAAGCAGCCGTTATTTTCAGTGTGCCCGGGATTCAACCCTGGGCCATGTGATGGATTTGTGGAAGCAGCTGCCATTTTGTCACACCTCCCTCAGGGCCAAAATGGCAGCTGCTTCTGAGTCATTGTTGCATGGGAGAGGGAGAAACTGCTCTGTTTCGCTTCCTTAACACTGTGCAAACTGCATTATGGGATTGTGGGTGTTGCAATATTTTCAGGATCAGACTCAATAAAGATAATAGGAGTTAGAGCTTTAAATATATTTCTTTTTAATTATGATAGGCATTCTATATTCACTGAATATTCAAGGTAGAAGCAGCGAGAATGGTGAGGGTGGCTCCTTATATATACAAGGGGTGGAGCTAGGAATGGGAGTGGTAAGTTATGAATACATTAAAGTCCAAAGAATAAGTTAACCTCTGATGTTCCATATATACATTATTTACACATTGGAGAATAAGGCATTTACATCTGACAAATCCCCCTCTAAATGCCGGTTCGTTACACAACACCAATTACATTCTGATTCAGGACAATATAATACATATAATTTAGAAGTTAAATATTTGTGTTGTTTAGAAGGTAAGGGTTTTGTTAATATGTCAGCTAATTGTTCAGAAGTATCGCAATGTATTGCTTTAATGAATCCGTCTTGAGACAGTTGTCTCACATGCTTAAACTTTATATCAATATGCCTGGACCTTTGTCCAATTGCATCGGATCTGGATATTTCAATGGCCGCTTTATTGTCTTCATGCATAATAAATGGTAAAGTGGGTTTCTTCCAAACATCAGTGATCAGATCATTGAACCATACAAGGTTATTTGCAGCCTTGGACAAACAAACATATTCCGCTTCTGTAGTAGAAGTGGCTACTAGTTCTTGTTTACCAGTATACCAGTAAACTGGACAATCATTCAATAGAAAAACATAACCAGAAGTACTCTTTCTGCATGATGTATCACCAGCCCAATCTGCATCAGCATAACAAGTAATTTTTGGTTCTCTGTCATTATTGGGTTCCAACATTAAACAAAAATCTAATGTACCCTTCAGATATCTTAGAATTCTTTTGACAGCTTCCCAATGATACAAGGTTGGTTTACTAACATATCTTGACAATAGATTGAGAGGTAATGCAATATCTGGCCTAGTCCAATTAGATATATAAAGGAGTGATCCTATAACTGATCTGTAAAATGTGTTGTCTTTAAACTCAGGGGAAGATTCATCAGTGTTTCTAAGAAAATCAGTTTGCATAGGGGTGTCACAGGTTTTGGCATTATTTAAGTTACATTTGTTTAGGAGTTCGATGATTTTATCTTTCTGTGTAAGTTTGAATCCCCTTTTAGTTTTGTTAATTTGCACACCAAGGTATTTATTCACTTTACCCAGAGATTTCAGTGAGAAGTGTTCATTTAACTTATTTACAAAGATTTCCCTGCTCTCTTTATGCTTTCCAATGTATAAAATATCGTCCACGTAAATTAATACAAATTCAATATGATCATTACTCTTTTTTACAAAGAAACAGTTATCAGCAGTGGTGGCGTTGAAATCCATGGTCTTAAGTACTTTTACCAAGCAATCGTACCATCTTTTGCCGGATTGCTTTAATCCGTACAGACTCTTATTTAATAACCAAATTTCGTTCTTATTAGTGTATTGACTGTGTGGTGCTCTTACATATATTTCCTTATCTAATTTTGCATGTAAGTATGCGGTCTGTATGTCATATTGGAATACGTCCAGATTGAGTGCAGATGCTACTACAAGGGCTGTTTTGACACTCTCTGTTCTCACTGTGGGTGAATATGTATCAGTATAGTCTTCTGGATATTTTTGTGCATAGCCTTGTGCAACTAGTCTAGCCTTGTATAAGGTATTGCCTCCTTCTAAGTTCTTAATTTTATAAATCCACCTGGTACCTATAATTGTTTTATCCTTAGGTGCGATCGCAGGTGTGAATACATTTAATCCTTGTAAACTTTCCATCTCTTTTTCCATAGCTAGTTCCCATTTTTCTCTTTCTTCATGTGGAAGTTTCAATACTTCTTCATATGTATTAGGTGTTATTTGTTCTCCATTCATATGCATTATGTAATCTTTGTATTTATTTGGTATTTGGTTTCTACTGTTTCTAATAGTTCTTTCAGACTTGCTATGGTTATCATGCAAATATCTAGCTTCCTTTTTTGTTAATGTGTCTGTCTTTATTTTATGCTGACTATTAGTCCAAGTTTTGGTTTTGTTCTTACTTTTGTTAATATTTTGATTTTCTGTTGTTCCTTCCTCGCAAGATATCGTATCTTTACATTTATTAGGAAATATTTCATTAAGGTGCAATTTTGACCAATTGGCCTGTTCATGGAACACAGCTGTTCTGGATACTATAAATTTGTTATTACTATCAATAAATCTGTACCCTTTGGTTCCAGTTTCGTATCCCATGAATCTTAATCTCCTGGATACGTTTTCTCCCTTTCTCCTCAATTGTTTAGGTATGTGTACGTCTGCAGTGACTCCAAATATGTGCATGTGTGATAATTTGGGTTTTCTATTGTACATCACCTCATATGGTGTCTTATTCACAATACTGGACCAGGTTCTATTTTGAGTGTAATTTGAATAATGTAATGCCTCTGACCAAAATTGTTTGCCTAAACCAGCATCCTCTAATGTGCACCTAATCATGGTTTGTAGTGTGGAATTTTTCCTCTCTGCAACTCCATTTTGAAATGCAGAAAAAGGATTGGACGTGAAATGTAACATTCCTCTATCCTTTAACCATTGGGAGAATTCTTTAGACATGAACTCACATCCCCTATCTGTCATAATTTGCTTTATTCTGATATTATGTTGTGTTTCTATACGTTTGTAGAATTCCTTAAATTTCTGAAATGTTTCATCCTTGTGCTTTAATGTGTAAACAAAACCATATCGGCTGTAGTCATCCACTATTGTTAGGAAGTAACGTTTTCTATAGGTAATTGAGGGACTTAATGGACCAACTAAGTCCATATGTACCAAATCAAAAATATTGTTAGTTGATCTGTTAGATTTTTTTGGTCTGGGACTGGTTTTTAGTTTGGTGGATTTACATACTGAGCATTCCAAATAATTTTCACAATTTTTTATTTTGACACCTTCTGCGTGTTCAGTCATTTTTTGTACTACAGGAAAGCTTGCATGTCCTAACTTCCTGTGTAAGATGTGAGCACACTCATCATGAATTGGTTTACCTATTTTTGGTTTCTTTTCCTTGTATGTATTTTTGTGATCATGAGTTATTCTACACTCATCATTGTCACTGTTACTGACATTTTCATCATCTGCTTCAATACAATCTTCCATATTTGAATCAATGTTATGTAAACATCTTTCTTTAGTTATCAGATAGGGTAGACCTCCTTTTATCATTACAGTACCTACATTTGTTTTGTTCTTTTCTATAGTTGCTTTCCCCTTTGAGAAAACTATATTGATATCAGATTCTCTGCTTAATTTTATGGCACTTAGTATGTTGTGAGGTATTTCTGGGATTAATAATACCCCCTCTATTTTCCCTAGACCAGGCAAGGTCACATTTCCTTTGCCTAGTACTTGAACCTTTTCTTGATTAGCTACCTTTATCACAAACTTATCTTCTATAAATGAAGATAATATACTTTTGTTGTTGGTGGTGTGATTTGTTGCACCAGAATCAATAAGCCAATTGTTATTCTCATCCTGCTGTGTTCTGGTGCTGTCTTGTTTATTTAGCCCATTCAGTGACCCAGATTTCCTCTCTTTTGAATTTTCTCTACCCCCTCTACCTTCTTTGTAATTTGGTGGACTTCTATATTTGTGTCTATCTGTGGAAGATTGTCTGTAATTATATTTGCTCCTATATTCTGGCCTATGTCTCTCTCTTGAGACTTTGGGGCAGTCTCTTCTACTATGTTCCCTGGATCCACAATTGTAGCATCTAAAGGCCTCATTATGTTTATCTTGAAAGACTACTTTCCTAAAAGGTTTGTGGTCTGTTTGGTTACTGGATCGATTTTTTCTTAAATTGTCTTCTGCTATCAATTTGTTAGATAGACTTTCTATGGATAAATATCCCAAATTAATGGTATCTAAGTGTGACATAAAGCTATCCCATGATGGATCAAGTGAATTGATAATAACACTTTTCATTGTTTGATCTGAAATCACTTCCCCCCTCAATTGTAGCTCAGCTCTTATTTTGTTTAGATTTATCAAATGCTCACTTATAGAAACCCCTGGTTTTACTCTAGAGGAAAAGAAATCCTTAGACATTCTTGTGGTTGTAGCTACGCTATCGCTGTGAAATAGATTAAACATGCATTGAATTATTTCTGATACAGTTAGGTTTGGTTTGATGCTATGATACATTGCAGGAGACACGCTAGATATTATTATGAAAAATGCTCTATGATGTAAACAATCTATTTTTAAAGTCCAAGGTCTTCTTGGAGGGCTAGTTATAAAGAATAGTAAATTTTCTTTCATGAAAATAACCTGAAGCTGTTGATACCACTCTTGTAAATTAATGCCATCAATTCTAAGTTTTGGGAAGTCACTGGGTAAGTTACCTACATTATTCTGTCCATTACTTACAACCTGGAGCAGTCCGTGATCTCTCAAGTGCAGGAAATTACAGAACGGCATTGGGATGCTTGCAATGAGTCTGCGCGGTTCTCTGGCCAGTTCAAGTCCTTCTGGGTCGTCTACGTAGTTTCGCACATGCGCGTTGCTCATTTCTTCTTTGGTGGCGTCGTGGAAGGTTCTCTCCCTTTCAGCTCTCTCGATCCGCTCCTCCTCAGATGAGTCGGTCTCTGGCTCGGTTTTTGGGGTTCTGGTGGTGGCGACGGTTCTTTTCTTCTTTTTGTGTGCGTTGGCATTCGATCTTGTCTGTGGTGTAGGGCGAAATCGGCATGGCTCTCTGGGCTCGGGCGTCGTCGCTTTCGAAGTCAGGATGGGAGCGTGCAGGTCTTGAGTCGCCGGTTTGATTTCTTGCTTCTTCGTAGATGTCTTGGTAATTTTCAGTCTTGGCCCAAAAGCAGCAAAAAGCGTTTTCATTGCTGATTTTACTTGAGATTTTGTTAAATCGTCTTCACTTTCTGATTTTGGATCATCTGAAGAGTTTGAGACTTCTTTCTCACTTTCTTCGTCTGATAGTGTTTTTCGCGCCAGAAATTTTGAACTGAGCGTTTTGATTGGCTCTGCTCCATTCTCTTTTGAAGTTCGTTGAAACCAAGATGGCTGCCATTCAAAATTTCGCGCGGGATCACATCTTTTCTTTTTAACAACTATTTTCTCAGTAGTCATCTCACTTACGGTTTTTTGATCTTTGGGTTTTTCTTTAATGACGTTTTTCTCTCTCGCTGCTCCGCTGTTCTTCAGCATCTCCTGGAGGTCCGCGATGAGACTTTCATCATTCTTTTGGTTTTTTAGTATCTTTAATATCTCTGACCTGAGTTCGTTATTTTCTATTTCGATTTCTTTCTGGTCATTATTTTCACTCATTAGTTCTTCTTCTTCAGTGGTGTATTCTTCGGATTCTCTCGAAATCGCATTGGTGGATTCGTTGATCATCTCTTGATCAGTTTCTATTTCTTTGCTGTAGGCCCTGGTGTTGGGCCTATCTTTCTTGGACATTTTTAATTACTTATTGAGTCAATTAACCATCCTCTGCTACCAGCTTGTTGCAATATTTTCAGGATCAGACTCAATAAAGATAATAGGAGTTAGAGCTTTAAATATATTTCTTTTTAATTATGATAGGCATTCTATATTCACTGAATATTCAAGGTAGAAGCAGCGAGAATGGTGAGGGTGGCTCCTTATATATACAAGGGGTGGAGCTAGGAATGGGAGTGGTAAGTTATGAATACATTAAAGTCCAAAGAATAAGTTAACCTCTGATGTTCCATATATACATTATTTACACATTGGAGAATAAGGCATTTACATCTGACAGTGGGTGCACTGAAAATGAGGGCTGCCTCCAGGAGGTCTCCAAAAGGTAAGTGTTTGATGGGTGAGGGGCGTGTAGGGAATAGGCCCAAAGCCCAATGAAAATATCAATGTAAAATTTCAAATGAAAAGGCTATTCTGCCTTGCAGATGAACCTGATGGAGAAGAGCTGTAGGAATATTGAGTTGAGGAGAAAAGTGATAGTGGCTTTGATGACAGGATCTAAACGTTTTATTAGCAACTCTTGTTGTGATCTCATTTTCTTGGAGGTGCCTGCTTGTTTCCCTTTGATGGCTGCTGGGTGATAGTAGCACTCTTGTCAACATTCCAGAAAAACCCCAACTCCAACTAAAAGCTCTGAAGCAAGCATTTTTCAAAGTTCTATTTACTAGAATAGGTAAACTGGCACATCTGGGAAAACCCGAACCTGAGAGGTCCGGGTTTTCCTTCAGTAAATCAAAACCCCCAAAACCATCCCCTCACTCCTCAGCCGATCACATGCTCCAATCACCATCCGTCCCATCTCGAGACATCACTCCAACCACTCCTTCTCCAGGTGCAGGATAGACCTGACCTTGACCAACAGGAAGAATGCTATTATGTCTACAGACAACCCCTCTACCATATTCCCCCTCCGACTTTCCCACACATGAGAAGGTGGCAGCGTGGAAGCTTCCAGCCTAATATGGCTTCCAAAGCTGACAACTCTGACATATCTATTATATCCACTTGGTGGTGGCGATGCGAGAAAAAAATGGAAGGTTGGAAAATCTTTCATTTTTAATAATGCATTGTGTAATGTAAGAATTGGTTGTGCCAGTGGGTTTGTAGCTTTTGAAAATCATACAATTACAGAGGGTCTGTCTGACTTTCCTGATGATTCTTCCAGTTCTGAACTGGATCCAACAGACATTATGAAAGTTGAGGTCAATTCACAAGTAACAGACTTTCTTCTCCAGGGATGGCATTAACATTTACATTCTCCACCACCCAAATTCTAAGAACAGGAGTTTGTAGAGATTCTCAGTCATCCAGGTCATGGTTGTCCCAAAGGTGCTTTTTCAGGAGGCAATTGGACTTTCTTGTTTGTTTTTTCTTTTGAAGATGTTTCCCTTCTCATCCAAGAAGCTTCTTTAGCTCTGAAAGGATTCCATTCCCCGCTATCCTGTCAGAGCTGGATAAGCTTCTTGGATGAGAAGGGAAACATCTTCAAAAGAAAACAAAAAAGAAAGCCCAGTTGCATCTAAGAACCTTTTAGGACATAATAGGATTAATCCATCACCATTAGAAGAGCAAAACAGAGCTCACTACATTGCACAACTCCAGCAGCATCACAGAAACCAATAAAGATCCATCCACTCATTCAACCAGGCGGGTCAGCTGCCCTGGAACCACAGGCTGGTTCTGCTCATCAATAAAAGGACCAACTTTCTTAAACAGCCTCCATTTATTCCCAGCTTGGAATTGGACCTGCATTTTTCTTCTAACAGGATGTAGAGCAGTTTTGATCTCCACTGAGAGTCACGCCAAAAAAAGATCAGGAATCTCTAGATCAGTTTTTTACAATGTAACACCCTGCAAGGGTTTTGCCCAAGGTGCCTGCCTCGGAATAATCGAGGTGGAAATCTACCTCCTCTGGAAATTGAGAAGGTTGCTCAGAGCAATTCTTTAGGCTCTGCAAGAATGAAGATAAAAAGATGCTGCAGGTAATCCTCGACATACAACCACAATTGAGGTGTGCTGACACAGAAAGGGGGGAGGGGGCAGCCTATTCTTCAGAGGGAGACATATCAGAAAGGGATCCAACCTAGAATCAAGGAGAAACTTCCTGTCAGTCGGAACAATTGATCAGTGGAATGGCTTGGCTCCAGAAGTTGTGGGTGCTCCATCACCCGTGTTTTTTAAGAGGCGACTGGAGAGCCATTTGTCCGGAACAGTATAGGGTCCCTGCATGGAGAATTGGTCCCTTCCAACTCTTACTCTGTAAATCTTTAATAACTTTATGAGCGTTTAAGGCTCAGCCTGTAGCTAATCTTCCCAAGTTAAGTAGGGTCACGTTCCACTATTTCACTCGCATCGGCTGCCAGGAGTGGAAAGTGACTTGAGGGCGTGGAATCGGTGAAAACGTCTTGCAAACGCCTTCACAGGTGGAGACGGGACGAGCCTGTTTTACGGCCTCCTATCGGGAGATGGCGGTCAGATGGGCAACATCGGCGCCTAGGAAGCCGTCGCTACAGAGGCATCTGGGGCTGAGCCTTAAGGAGTTAAAACCATCAAGCACTGCATTGCGAGAAGGGAGGGGAGGGGAGGGCTGGATCTACCGGATCGCTCACGGGAGGAAGGTGGTGCGCCGAGTGGCTTCTCTGCTCTTCCGAGAGCCGAAGCAGCAGCTGGTGGGTGAGTGGAGGGCAGGTCGGAGGAGAGGCTGGGAGCAGGAAAGGCTGCTTGATTTCCTCCGCTGCGTGGAAGCAGAGAAGCAACCGGAACATAGAATAGAATATAGAAAAACAGAGATGGATGGGACCTTGGCGGTCATGTAGTCCAACCCTCTGCTCAAGCAAGAGAACTTGGACCATTTCAGACAAATGGCCGTCCAGTATCTTCTTCAGAGCCTCCAGTGAGAATCACCCACAACTTGGGAAGGGAAGCCCTTCCTTCCACTGGTCGCTGTCAGGAAATTTCTTCTGGTTTCTAGGATGCTTCTCTCCTTCATTGGTTTCCATCCATTACTTCTTGCCTTGCCTTCTGGTGCTTTGGAGAAGAAGTTAATCTTCTCTTCTTTCTGGCAGAACCTCAAGTATTGGAACATGTCACCTCTAATCCTTCTGTTCACCAGACTAGACCTACCCAATTCCTACAACTGTTCTTCACATGTTTCGCCTCAAGCCCCCAGTCATGTTTCTTCCTCTTTAATTTCTTCTCTTCAAAGGAACCTTCCTGTTTGTAAGTATTATGTCCAGTATAGCTGACCCTCTAATTATCTCCTATTTTTTGCACAACAGAGTTGTCAGGTTCCTCAAGAACCTTTAAGAAGAAACTGGACAGCCCTTTATCCAAAATGGTACTGGCTCTCCCCCTGACTGAGCAGGGGATTGGTCTAGATCTAGAAGATCTCCAAGATCCCTTCCACCTCTGTTGTTCTGTTATGGACCTGCTGGGTTTTTTGGCAATAATATCGGAAATCCCCAGAAATCTCTTCTGGGATTTTTGCTTTTTTATTTCCAGGTATAGCCAACAAGCATGGTATTTCCTATTGGTACCCCATCCATGTATTAATCACGTTCAACTGTGTTTAAGTCAGCACTTTTTAAAAAATAGCTTTGAGAACCTTTGGGATGTTCAGTTGTATAGGTAGTCCTCACTTACCATTTGTTCCCTGAGCCTTCAAAGTTACAATGGCACTGTAAAGGCAGTTATACATCTGGTCCACACATTAGTGCTCATTGTAGCACTTGTTCAGTGACCTGAACAAGTCAGCAGTTCCTGTGGTTATGAAGGTGCAAGAAAAGGAGTTGCAACAATTTGGGTTCTGCCAACTGGTGCACATTTATGATGTGCACCGGTTTGCAGAACCGGTTCAGCATCCCACACTCAGGATCCCCATTTGTGACCTTCCCAGCTAGATTCTTGTCAAGCAAAATCGGTGGGGATGCCATCAGGAACTTGCAAGCCACAGTCAGGTGAACTTGCCTTTAAAAACCCACAGTGATTCGCTTAACAACTGCAGAGGAACAGATGTAAGTTGGCACTGTCATGTGATATCATGCTTCCTGATCAGGGTGCTTAGTGACACAGATGCCAGTCCCAAATGCAGTCAGTAAGTGAGGACTACTTCAATAGGAATGTCACCAGAGTGGTTGTGGACAGTATTTTCTGCCCTTACTTGGAATTGAGGACTTCCATGCAGAACTGGTGCTTCAAATTTTGCAGTCTTTAGGCATCATTTTATCAATTGAAGTCCCTACATCTCTAAAATTAGCATAGAAGGTTTGACTGTAACCATTTTGGGTTTAGGACAGCTTTCAGGCAGAAAACATGGATTTTCCACATAGACATACTTGTAGATGTGTGTTTTGTACTTCTCTCTGTATACATCTACCTACAATGGTATAATCCATCCCCAGAAGTGCAAAGAAGAAATAAAACTAATGGAAAAATGGGAGGAAAAGAGGAAGAGAGAAAAGTTTCATTTTTTTTCAAGTTCTTTATCCACTAAAAGAAAACTTTCTGGCTTTATCTTTATATTCTCTTTAAGAATCTTCTGTACTAAGATGTGAATCCTACTCCAATATTTCTTTATCACATGTCCAACATAAATGATAACATCTCTTGTTTACATTTCCAACATTCAAGGTGCCTTTATACATTCTTGAGAATTTCTTCAATGTTAGATACCCATATCATAAAACCATTTGGTATAGAGCTTGAAATTGATGAGATATTTACCAACTTTTACTTTAATGGCTTGCAATAAAAAAAAGAATATGAAAAAACTCCTAAGCTTAAAATAGCGGCAAATTGACAAACGGAGGGAATAAAACCCGGAAACAAAAAGGCGAAAAAGGCCCAAGGGAAGCTTTAAGAATACAGACAGCTTTGAAAAAAGCCCAAATAATTTGAAAGCGACTTTAGGGAAAAAATTTTTATTTGAATTTCTAAACCCCTTGGATTTATCTGACAATCAACTGTTTTTGACAGATTGCTTACCTTGGATCTGGGCATGAGACCCATCTACTGGAGAAAGAGAAGTAATACAACACTATAGCCCCAGTATATTCAATAAAAGCTAATCTAATACACACAAAGTCTAATACACAGAACAGAAGTAACAACATCTGGTGAATGGCCTGACCTTGACTCTGTTGTTAGAAGAGGACTGGGAAAATTCGAGAACATTCAATAGTGTTTTTTTCCTTTCCTTTTGAAGAGTTACAAAAGGAACTAATTTGCAAATAACTAAATTTTATTAAAATTGACTATTGGATTATGGATTGAAAAGACTGGAAGAATTTGGTGGATTAACTTGAATTAATTTGGACTTGGACTATTAATGTTATTTAATAGAATATTCTAAGAGGCAAAAGAAGAAAAGGCCAGAAGAAAAGAGAGAAAAAGGAAATAAGACTTTAACATTTGGACAATTGGGAGATACATAATTGGGGAACTATATGATTGTAAATTACACCATTTCCCCCAAAATAAGACATCCCCTGATAATAAGCCCAATCGGGCTTTTGAGCGCATGGCAATAAGGCCAAGTGCTTATTTCAGGGTTCAAAAAAAATATAAGACAGGGTCTTATTTTCAGGGAAACACAGTATTACAAAATAAAATGTAGGGGTTTGGAGGTATAACTATGGGATTGATGTAACGATTAAATAGAAGCTTCTTCAATATTGAGGTATTGGAATAATAGAATACTTTTTATAAGCTGTATTAAATCACTAAAATGAATCTAGAAATGTATGAAGAAATATTGTGCATGTTAAAAAGTCTGTGTGAATCCTTAAGAAATAACAAAGAGACAAAGGGATTGTTTAAAGATACAGAAAATGTAGAAGCTATTCAACAATTGGTGGGAAAAGAGGAACACGATATTCAAAAAATAGATGAGAAACTAGAAAAAGCAGGGGAAGGGGAGAATAAAAATGAGAAGCAAGAAGTTAGGAACGAAGAGAAGAAGAGACTAATAAATAGAAGACAAATACATAACATCACAATTTATAATGGTATAGAGAAAAGTGAGAAAAACCCCTTTAAAAAACAAAAGGGAGTTTTGTGAATGGGTGTTCAAAAAATGCAGCAGAAAGAGGCAAAAGGCACACAGAAGGGAAAGTTTAGTAGACACAAAAAAATTAAAAAGAGATACAAGATTCCAAGAGGGAGAGATAAAAGACTGACCAAAAAATCAATAAACGATGGAATTTCAGAAAGTAAGAGATGATGGATAATGAGAAAATATATTAATAAAATGAGAAAACAGCACAACCCCAATATGTTTAAATTAGTAGATGGTAATTTAAGATTAGACATTTTAACTGAAATACTAATATGAACAGTGTACTAAAAGATATTGTGAATTTAAAATATTAAGGATTAGAAATGGTGGGGACTTTGAGATATACTCCTGTGATGGATTGAATACTGTTAATAATTGGTGTTATTAGTAATCCTATACATTTGGAATATTGATGTTATGGTGGAATAATATAATATTCAATAACAACAACAACAACAACAACAACAACAACAACAACAACAACAACAATAATAATAATAATAATATTTCTATACCGCCCTTCTCCCGAAGGACTCAGGGCGGTGTACAGCCAATTTAAAAGCACAAGACACAACAATGATTAAAAATTAAAATAATTAAATAGATTTGGCCGGATTAAAACCTCCCCAAAATTTAAAATACCCCAATTTAAAATTATTATATTGATAGCCCGGCCTGGCGGAACAACAGGGTCTTCAGTGCGCAGCGAAACACCCGGAGGTCGGAGATCTTGCGTATTTCCGGGGACAGTTCATTCCACAGGGCTGGGGCTCCCACAGAGAAGGCCCTCCCCCTGGGTGTTGCCAGCCGACATAACTTGGCTGATGGCACCCTGAGGAGACCCTCTCTGTGGGAGCGAACTGGCCGGTGGGAGGCTATTGGTGGCAGAAGTCGGTCTCGAAGGTACCCAAGTCCTGTGCCATGGAGCGCTTTAAAGGTGATGACCAACACCTTGAATCGCACCTGGAAGACCACTGGGAGCCAGTGCAGCTCGTGCAATATTCAATAATATTGAATGACAACATTTACTAAGGGATAATAAACACAGGATGCGAAGAAATGTTATTTATGCTTAAATGAATTAAAGAGGAAATGTAAAAGGAATATGAAATGAGACTAGTATTGTTTGAAGTTGGAAGATTAGAATTCCATATATTATTTGGATTATTATTGTTAACGTTGTATAAAAAAGACCTGGCCCAATCAATGTACTGTCCACAAAATATGTATGTTCCTATTGGGGAAAAAAAACTTAATACAAAAAAAGATAGAGGAACCTCTTATTTTGGAGAGTCACTCACTCTTTTTGCCAGAAAACAACAGGCATGGAAGTACAATTTCAAATCTGGTCAACTCAAACCTCTTTCCTTAGCATCTTGCAATAATTTGTTTAATTTTTGGTTTTTTCTCCTTGCCATATAAACTTATAGATGTCCATCTGCCATACTTCCAGTTATAACTTTTAAAGTGTGAAAGAGAAATAGCATGTTTGGTAGAACATTTATCTGAATTACAGAGATTCTACCCAATAATTACAGTATGAAGAATTTGTGATTGACCCAAGTCAACAAGTGTATTTCATGATTGAATGTATATTTGATCTTGGATCTCAGTAATCTTCAATGTGTCAAATGAATCATAATTAACATTAGAAGCTATTTCAGCATTGTGGCATGTTTGCTTTTTACTTGTAATGTATTTTCACATCTTCTGCAACCGTTTTATAAAGAAACAATTTTAAACTTACACTTTTATTTAAATCTTACAGGTGAAGAGGATACCAATAAGAGCACTCCGGATAACTGAGAACAACCAGCAGCTTTGAAAATGAAAGCAAATTGAGCCTTCAGAAAAGCACACAATTCTTCTCTTTCCCCAGCTGCTGAGAGACAAGGGGGAGAAAATCAAGATGATTTCAAACTGGAAAAAGTAGAGTATGCAAAACTCAACAATAGATTACATGAAAAGGTCAAAGGAGATTATTTTTTCCATTCAGAAATAGAGGGAAATATCTAGAGGTGAGTGAGGAGGAAAAAGACAATTGGATAGCCCAAGTCTACAGTAGACAGTAATGCAGGCATTGCCCTGTGAGGAAGAAAACAATAGTTTGAATCAAAGCTCTATGCAACAAAAGATCACACATATTTTTGACCTCTTCAAGAACATCAGTGGAGGAAAAACTCCATACATGTGCCTATTGTGGGAAAAGCACAAATAAGCAAATCATATATTATGCATAACAGGATCCATACTGGAGGAAAGCCATAGAAATTATCCAAATGTGGAAAAAGATTTAGTTAGACCAGTTCCCTTGTGGTTCATGAAAGGACCCACACAGGAGAGAAGCCCTATAGCTGCTCCCAATGCAGTAAACGCTTTTGCAAGCATGGCAACTTGGTGATACATCAGAGGACTCAGGAGGGGAAAACACTTTGAATGTGCTGATTGTGGGAAAACTTTCAGTCAGAATTCCAAGCTGGTGTACACCAGAGGATGCATACAGGAAAGAAATCATATAACTGTCCTGATTGTGGGAAAGGTTTCATTGCAAATTCCCACCTTGTGATACACCAGAGGACTCACACAGGAGAGAAACCTTTTGAATGTCCTGATTGTGGCAAACGTTTCAGTCGGAATTCCAATTTGCTTAAACACCAGAGGACTCACACAGCAGAGAAACCCTTTGAATGTCCTGATTGTGGCCAACGTTTCAGTCGGAATTCCAATTTACTTAAACACCAGAGGACTCACTCAGGGGAGAAACCCTTTGAATGTACTGATTGTGGCAAACGTTTCAGTTTGAATTCCCATTTGGTCAAGCACTACAGGACTCACACAGGGGAGAAACCCTTTGAATGTCCAGATTGTGGGAAAGGTTTCAGTCAGAATTCAAGCCTGGTAATTCATCAGAGGACACACACAGGGGAGAAACCCTTTGAATGTCCTGATTGTGGGAAAAGTTTCAGTTTGAATTCCAATTTGGTTAAACACCAGAGGACTCACACAGGAGAGAAACCCTTTGAATGTCCTGATTGTGGCAAACGTTTCAGTCTGAATTCCTATTTGGTTAAACACCAGAGGACTCACACAGGAGAGAAACCCTTTCAATGTCCTGATTGTGGGAAAAGTTTCAGTTGGAACTCCAGCCTGGTGATACACCAGAGGACTCACACAGAAGAGAAACCCTTTCAATGTCCTGTTTGTGCGAAATGTTTCAATCAGAATTCCCATCTGTTGGAACACCAGAGGACTCACACAGGAGAGAAACCCTTTGAATGTTCTGATTGTAGCAAACGTTTCAGTTGGAATTCCAATTTGGTTAAACACCAGAGGACTCACACAGGAGAGAAACCCTTTGAATGTTCTGATTGTGGGAAACGTTTCAGTCTGAATTCCAGCCTGTTTAAACACCAGAGGGCTCACACAGGTGAAAAACCCTTTGAATGTCCTGATTGTGGGAAAAGTTTCAGTTGGAACTCCAGCCTGATGATACACCAGAGGACTCACACAGAAGAGAAACCCTTTGAATGTCCTGTTTGTGGGAAATGTTTCAATCAGAATTCCCACCTGTTGGAACACCAGAGGACACACACAGGAGAGAAACCCTTTGAATGTTCTGATTGTGGCAAACGTTTCAGTTGGAATTCCAATTTGGTTAAACACCAGAGGACTCACACAGGAGAGAAACCCTTTGAATGTCCTGATTGTGGGAAAAGTTTCAGTCAGAATTCCCAGCTGGTGAACCATCAGAGGACCCACACAAGAGAGAAACCCTTTGAATGTTCTGATTGTGGCAAACGTTTCAGTTTGAATTCCCAATTGGTTAAACATCAAAGGACTCACACAGAAGAGAAACCCTTTGAATGTCCTGATTGTGGGAAAAAATTCAGTCAGAATTCTGAGCTGATGAACCATCAGAGGACTCACACAGGAGAAAAGCCCTTTGAATGTCCTGATTGTGGGAAAAGTTTCAGTTGGTACTGCAGCCTGGTGATACACCAGAGGACTCACACAGGAGAGAAACCCTTTGAATGTCCTGATTGTGGGAAAGGTTTCAGTCAGAATTCCATCCTGGTGGAACACCAGAGGACACACACAGGAGAGAAACCATTTGAATGTTCTGATTGTGGCAAACGTTTCAGTTGGAATTCCAGTTTGGTTAAACATCAAAGGACTCACACAGGAGAGAAACCCTTTGAATGTCCTGATTGTGGGAAAAGTTTCAGTCAAAGGTCGAACTTGGTGGTACACCAGAGGACTCATACAGGGGAGAAACCTTTTGAATGTCCTAATTGTGAGAAACATTTCAGTGAGAATTCCAAACTTGTGAGACACCAGAGGACTCACACAAGAGAAACAATATGAATGTCCAGATTGTGGAAAAAGTTTCAGTCATAATTCTGATCTAGTGAAGCCATACGAGTGTCCAGTGTGTGGGAAAAGTTTCACTTACTGTTCTGACCTGGTGAAACATCAGAGGACTCACACAGGAGAGAAACCCTTTGAATGTCCTGATAGTGGGAAAAGTTTCACTCATCATTTTAACCTGGTGAGGCACCAGAGGAAACATACAGGAGAGAAACCATATAAATGACCTATAAGTAATGTAGGTTTACACACAGGAGAGAAAGGGTTTTTTTGGTTATCAAGCATTTCCCTCTCCACAGGATCCCTCCAAGCTTTGCCCTCTCCCATAGAGTCCTTATAGGCATTTCCCTCCTCCCCAGGGTCCCCAGACAGTACACCTTTCCTTCCCCATAGAGTCCCCACAAGCTCTGGGGATCAGAAAATCTTTCATTTTTAATAATACATTGTGTAATGTAAGAATTATCAATAGCTTTTGGCCAGGAAAAAATCAAATAGCATCAGTATTGCTATGAATGTTAAAGCAAAGCAAGGCAATGGAAACACAGCCAATAGATGAAATGGCCATTATCACCATTCTTACTTTATTAAATCTGCATTAAAATGGCAGTGCAGAATGCCTCTTGTTAAAAGAAATTTCCCCAGTTCATTCCCAGCTGGGACACACTACCGAAGCTGAGAAGAAATGGATGCAGAAGCCAGCTGCCAGAAAGTGGAATTCTTTTAATGTAGGAAGTCAAGAATAAAAAAGTGACACAGACCAAGCGTTCCTGGCTTGCAAGCAGAGTGGCATGATAAGTTTATGGATTTTTATATCCATTTTCCCTTTGATGTTTGTGTGGTTTGATGAGATTTTGCTCCGAGTTCTGTCTTCCTGCCTTAATGGGTTAATTCTGTTCCTGGGGCTTTGTCTTTCTTATCCTGGGATTCTGCCAGGAAAGAGGGAAAGAGGAGTCCCAGGTGAGTTATTTTTGGTTGGTTTGAGTATTTTCAGGACCTGCGTCATAGTCTAGTTTTTCTGTTATTCCTTCGGCTGTAGCCCAGACTTTTAGTTTACTTTGTTATTTCTAGTAAGGAGCGTCAATGGCTTTTGGCAGCACATCCAGACTTTCAATCAGCTCTGGCTGGGACTTTCGTTTTAGGCTTTCTTAAAATGGAAGGGCTAGCTTGTGTCTCTTGACACTGTTTTCTGATATTTCTGGTCCTGTGAGGTTTCTGGCACTGTCATTTTGGGGTGTACGTCTCACACTCTCTAAAAAGGTTAACTTGGTGTTCAATCAGCCTTGTGCTTTGGTGAAATATTCTGTTTTTCCTTTTTGTTTTTGTTTTTTTTACATATATTTCTTTTGAAACATTTCTTCTACCATATACAGACAATCAACCCCTCTTCTTTAGACCCCATTTTCCAGGCCCTGCTGTATATTGTTCTCTGTGACCTAACAGAGACTTCAGTGCAGGCAGATTTACAGAAGCACATGGCCCTTAGCAGATATAAAATTTTCTCCTTCAGGAATGAATTGGGGCTGTGGGTGCTCTTGGATGCAGCCCTGGCCAGCAGGAATGAAGCTGGCTCCCTTGGAGTGTCTGGCCTGATGGTGCTGCCGTGTCCTAAATCCTTGGGAGCTGTTCTGACCCAGGGTTAGCAGAAACAAGAAATAGACTCCTCACCAGCAAAAACCCTTCTTTATTTACCTCTTGTGAATTAATTGGATTCACCCACCGAAAGTCCAGGCAAAAGTCCTGCAAGGAGTTTACTGCAGCAGCAGACCTTATCAGTTCCTCAGGATAATTGCAAGGCCTTGAGCTCCCAGCCAAAAGGTTCTGGCAAGCAGTCTTTGTTGCATGAAACACAATGAGCAAAATCACCAGAAAAGGACTGTTGTCTCCTACAACAACCACTCCCCTTTCCTTCTATTTATTCCCAGGGAGGAGCCATTCAGCATTTGCTTCCTGAGTGGACTCCTTGTCCTCCTTTTTTCACCTCTCCTAAGTGCTCTGTGCATACCTGCATCTGGAACAGGCCTCCCCTGGCAGCTGGGGGGGCCACAACAAGGAGCCACAGGAAATCGTTTATAGAGGCAGAATATTATATGTCCCAAAAGGAGAAATGGAGAAACATGCTTTTAAAGGAAGAAAGCAGTCTTTCTTAATAGCCCCCAGCAGATAGTTTATGTTCATTAAGAAAGACTGGGCCAGCCTATTCACAAGTAAAAGACCTTCATCTCCAGTGATGGGGTTAAAATTTACATTTTGTACCACCCAAATTCTCCCCCCCCCAAGTTTTTTATTCTTTATTTTTTTACAAACATATTATTATGTGAACAGTGTGACACCGGAGTGTCTTACATTTTGGTACAAATAAAACAATATTCTTCATATTTAATACAATTGACAATCTTATATAGTTTTAGTAATAATACACCTATTTTGTTCAATATAATCTTTCATTATTTGATTATTCGATATTTAAGTATGTTATTTTTATGCCAATTTCCATATATTAAATGTCACTGTTTACTACAAATAAAATATTAATAATCATATTTGTTGTATTTACAGACTTATATAGTTCTAATAGTAATACACACATTTATATTAAATTATAATCTTCCATTGTTTATCCCCTCTCTAATTTTTAGTTATGCCACTGTTATATTTAAAAATATTCCTTCTAGTCACATTTTACTACAAATAAAATATCATATTTACGTTTGACAAGTTACATAAGTCTAATACACATGTTTTTGTTAAATTCTAATCTTTCCTTATTAAATAGTTCAATATTTTAGTATGTTGTTTTTTTGCCGATCAAATTCTGAATATCATTCCTTTTACTACAAATAGAATGTTGGTAATCATATTTGTTACGTTTAACAAACTTATATTGTTCTACTAATAATACATATATTTATGTTAAGTTATAATCTTCCATTGTTTGATTATTCAATATTTCAATGTTATTTTTATACCCATCACCATATTATTTAAACATATTAAAGATTACTGTCATTAAAATTCTAGGTTCCTTTCTTGTTATTACTTCACCTTGTAATGTAAAAATGTATATTCCATTAGTCTCCCTTTCTCTAACTTCCAACCCTATTTTAACTTATATCACTATTGTTTTTAAGAAATGTTCCCTTTTTTATCTATCATCTCTCGCCTGCTTTAAAGCTTTAATTATTCATTTCTTAGCTTCTCCCATATTCCTCTCTTGGATCTTTATCTCTATCTGCTTCCTCTTCTTGGCCAATCTTCTTAAACATTTCTCCCTTCTCCACCCTGTTCCATTGTCTAATTTTCAAGTTGTCTACTCTTGCCCCTATCTCTCTCTCAAAAAAGTCTTCCTGCAGTTCCAGTTCCAGTTTAACTTCCCTTAAAATACTCTCCCCTTGGTTTATTTCATCAATCATTATTATTTTTATTTTTATCTCCTTCTTGTCATTTCTTTTTGTTTGTTGTTTTGTCTGTTCTATTTTTTCAGCTGCTCTTTCAGTTAGCTCCTCCTCTTCCTGGGCATCATGGTTTCTCCTTGTCCTTTGTGTCATAATTTCCAACTCTTCATCTATGCTCTGCATTTTGTTCATAATCTCCTCGCATCTTCTTGTCAAGGTGTCTTTAATACTCTGAGTTCTTGTTTTGTTTATTTTGTTTCTTTTTGTCCAATAATCCAACAACCTTATATTCAAACCTAAAGCCACTTCTCAAAAAATTCAATGTCCAATGTCCAAGAGTCTTTATACCCCAAAATTAATCAGCCTGTAGTCCAAAAGTGGAAACCTCATAAATCCCTCTGCCAGTTCAGTCTTATATTGAAGCTTTCAGGGGTCATTTTAATAATAAAGTTCTTTTTATTCTCACATTTAGATTTCCTAGAGCCAAGTCTTTCCAGGATTTTGGGAATATGTTGTACCTTCCTTTGGTAGCAGGCGGCACTCTTCAATCACATTTCAATATTAACATTTTTATCCAATTTTATTGGAATACTCCAAAATATAAATATGGTTATGAATAGACCTAGCTATCTCATAAGTGCAAACATTTGCTGTGCGCTGTTGAGGAGGGTGGGGGCTATTAAGAGTGAGTCTGTTTCCTGCCTAAAAAAACATGTTTCTCCATTTCTCATCCAGGGAAATATATCAGAGGCGTCCCTTTGCTGGCAAATCAAACTCGGAAACAAGGTTACTTGCTGCAGGTTTTAATGTGGCCGCAGTCCGGCAGAACTGAGTTTAACAGATACAAAAGTCAGTGCTGGGAGCTACTGCCAGCATTGTAAATAGCTCTGAATTAATATAGGCATGCCCATGGCCCAGTCCACCCCCATAGCCATCATCCGGCTGTGTTTATTCCTCCTCCTGGGTCTCCCTGGCTACCATGGCGCAGGTGCAGCCGTTAGGAACCACAGAAGCTACGAAACGGCGGTTCACAGTCCTCCGCCCTTCCGCTGTGCCACCATCACCACCAATCAGCTGATGGAAAAGGGCCTGCTGGCCAAAGGAGTGTTGGAAGAAACATCCTTCTAGGTTCTGCTCCAAGTGGGGAAAACAGACACTGGAAACATGGAGACTGCTTGGAAAGATGGTTTAATGGTGGACAGGATCACATGGCTTGAGTTCCTGAACAGAAAAGGGGCAGATACAGTAAATCCTCGGGTTTTTATGCTCTCTCTGGCTCTGCATTTCTTGGGGCCCTGAAAGAGTATCCTGATTGGTTGTCAGACTCCCAGGGGGTGGGGGCCTTGCTGGCTGATGGTCACATGTGCTTCCCAGGTCACATGTGGTGAGTTTCTGCTGCTATTGTGTAGAGGGCTAATCCTATCTTTGACAATTCCTACTATGGCTCTGCCTGAAGGAGGTAGATCTTTGTTATGTAGAGTAGACTGGCCCAGGCCTTAATGGCCCATTGACAAAGGGTGGGGGGCAGGAAGGTGGGAGCTGCTTTGTCTGTAAAATATGCTTCTCATATTTCTGCCTTTTTCATATTTCCTAATATTTCACTCTTCCAGGAAAGGGGTGGGTGCTAACTTCCTACAGGAGCAAGAAGCCGTTGGGAGCACCTGGGACATCAGCTACTGAAGCCACGATACTCCAGCAGCCGTCATGCCGCCCCCGCAGCAGTTTCCCCATACCCCCCAGGTATGGCAAGCCAGGGCTTGACAACATAATATTCTGCTTTTTTAATATTTCCTAAAATATTTCATTCTTCTAGGAGAGGGGTGGGTGCTAACTTCCTACACCTATAAAGATCCATCCACTCATTCAGCCAGTCGGTCAGCTGCCCTGGAACCACAGGGCTGGTTCAGCTCATCAATAAATGGATCTCCTTTCTTAAACAGCCTCCATTTTATTCCCAGCTTGGAACTGGACCTGGATTTTTCTTCTAACAGGATGTAGAACAGTTTTGATCTCCACTGAGAGCCATGCTAAAAAAAAAGATCACAAATCTCTAGATCAGCTTTTTACAAAGTAGCATCCTCCAAGGGCTTTGCCCAAGGTGTCTGCCTCGGAATAATCGAGGTGGAAATCTAGCTCCTCTGGAAATTGAGGAGGTTGCTCAGAGCAATTCTTTAGGGTGTGCAAGAATGAAGATAAGAATATATGTAGGAAGTTAGCACCCACCTCTCTCCTAGAAGACTGAAATATTTCAGGAAATATTAAAAAGGCAGAATATTATATTTCCCTGAATGACAAATGGAGAAACATGTTTTTAAGCAGGAAATAGACTCACTATTAATAGCCCCTATTATCCTCAATAGCCCAAAGCAGAGGTCCTCACTTAAGAGATAAAGAGATTGCTAGGTCTATTCATAGGCAAATGCTCTCACCCAAGATCCAACAAAGGTAGGATTAGCCCTCTACCCACCTAGCAACAGAACTCTCCACATGGCAGCTGGGAAGATTACATCACACAGCAAGGCTCAACCAAGCATGGGACTCAGGACAGCCTACAGATTGCCCCTCAAGCTCAAATTCAAAAGCTCAGAGAGAGTATAAAACTCAGGCACTCTCAATATCTCTTCCCTTTTTTTTTCTTCACCCAACATCTTCAAGCCTGTGATCCTGTCCACCATTAAACCTTCTTTTCAAGCAACTTCCATGAATCCAGTCTCTTTTTCCCCACTTGGAACTGAGCCCAGAAAGATATTTCTTCCAACAAATGCTGCAGGTAATCCTCGACATACAACCACAATTGAGCTGGGCTGACACAGAAAGGGGGGGGGTATTCTTCAAAGCTCCTGAGAGTAGGAAGAGAAGGAACAGAGGGAGAACATATCAGAAAGGGAACCAACCTAGAATCAAGGAGAAACTTCCTGTCAGTCGGAACAATTGATCAGTGGAATGGTTTGGCTCCAGAAGTTGTGGGTGCTCCATCACCCGTGTTTTTTAAGAGGCGACTGGAGAGCCATTTGTCCGGAACAGTATAGGGTCCCTGCATGGAGAATTGGTCCCTTCCAACTCTTACTCTGTAAATCTTTAATAACTTTATGAGCGTTTAAGGCTCAGCCTGTAGCTAATCTTCCCAAGTTAAGTAGGGTCACGTTCCACTATTTCACTCGCATCGGCTGCCAGGAGTGGAAAGTGACTTGAGGGCGTGGAATCGGTGAAAACGTCTTGCAAACGCCTTCACAGGTAGAGACGGGACGAGCCTGTTTTACGGCCTCCTATCGGGAGATGGCGGTCAGATGGGCAACATCAGCGGCGCCTAGGAAGCCGTCGCTACAGAGGCATCTGGGGCTGAGCCTTAAGGAGTTAAAACCATCAAGCACTGCATTGCGAGAAGGGAGGGGAGGGGAGGGCTGGATCTACCGGATCGCTCACGGGAGGAAGGTGGTGCGCCGAGTGGCTTCTCTGCTCTTCCAAGAGCCGAAGCAGCAGCTGGTGGGTGAGTGGAGGGCAGGTCGGAGGAGAGGCTGGGAGCAGGAAGGGCTGCTTGATTTCCTCCGCTGCGTGGAAGCAGAGAAGCAACCGGAACATAGAATAGAATATAGAAAAACAGAGTTGGATGGGACCTTGGCGGTCATGACTAGATCTACCCAATTCCTACAACTGTTCTTCATATGTTTTCGCCTCAAGCCCCCAGTCATGTTTGTTGCTCTTTCATTCCTTCTTTAGGCATCATTTTATCAATTAAAGCCCCCACATCTCTAAAATTAGCACGGAAGGTTTGATTGTAACCATTTTTGGTTTTGGGACAGTTTTCAGGCAGAAAACACATGGATTCTCCACATATATACATACTTGTAGGAGTGTCTATTTGTACTTCTCTCTGTATGCATCTATCTAAATTGTAGGCAGCAACAGCGGAGGGGTGTGTGAAGTCCTCCCCACCCCACTCGGTGATTCTCCTTTGGTTGGCCAGCAACTTTTGCCAGTCCTTTCGACTAAGATCAGCAGCCACATCGGGGCTCATTGGGAGGGCGCCAAGGAATCGGCAGCTCCCCTGAAACATGGCCACCGGGGGCTATCAGGGCAGCGGTGCTGCCACAACCGATTTCTTGGGAGAGTGGAAGGCTAAGTTGGAGAAGATGCAGGCCAAACAAGCACCGCTGGTCACGGTGAGTGATGGCAAAGCTGCCGCCAAAACTGCCACCAGTGGCAGTGGTGGCTGCACTGCCACAGCCACAGCCACAGCCACCGAACTTAATTACAATAATGGCAGTGGCGGCATGAATTGCATCCCTCTGGCCAGAAACACACCGAAGAAAGACAAATAGCATGTTTGGTAAACCATTTATCTGAATTACAGAGATTCTACCCAATAATCACAGTATGAAGAATATGTGATTGACCCAAGTCAACAAGTGTATTTTTGTATAAAGTGTATAAAGTGTATTTTTATTTGAATGTATATTTGAACTTGGAACTCATTAATCTTCAATGTGTCAAATGAATCATAATTAACATTAGAAACTATTTCAGCATTATGGCATGTTTGCTTTTTACTTGTAATGTATACTTTTTTCACATCTTCTGTAACCATTTTATAAAGAAACAATTTTAAACTTACACTTTTATTTAAATTTTACAGATGAAGAAGATACCAATAAGAGCACTCCGGACAACTGAGAATTACCAGCAACTTTGAAAATGAAAGCAAATTGAGCCCTCAGAAAAGCACACAATTCTTCTCTTTCCCCAGTTGGTGAGAGACAAAGGGGAGAAAATCCAGAAGAGATTTCAAACTGGAAAAGTAGAGTATGCAGAACACAACAATAGATTACATGAAAAGGTCAAAGGAGATTATTTTTTTCCATTCAGAAAAAGAGGGCAATATCTAGAGGTGAGTGAGGAGAAAAAAGATAATTGGATAGCCACAAAAGGTAGACAGTAATGCAAGCCTTGCCCTGTGAGGAAGAAAACAGTAGCTTGAATCAAAGCTCCATGCAACAAAAGATCACATATTTTTGACTTCTTCAAGAACATCAGTGGTGGAAAAGCTCCATAGATGTGCCTATTGTGGGAAAAGCACGCATAGCAAATCACAGATTATGAATAACAGGATCCATGCTGGAGGAAAGCCATACAAATTATCCGAATGTGGGAAACGATTTAGTTAGATTATTCATGAAAGGACCCACACAGGAGAGAAGCCCTATAGCTGCTCCCAATGCAGTATTCCAATCTGGTGGTACAGTAGAAGATGCCCACAGGAAAGAAATCGTATGACTGTACTGATTGTGGGAAAAGTTTCGTTGCAAATTCCCACCTGGTGATACACCAGAGGACTCACACAGGAGAGAAACCCTTTGAATGTCCTGATTGTGGGAAAAGTTTCAGTCAGAATTCCAATTTAGTTCAACACCAGAGGACTCACACAGGAGAGAAACCCTTTGAATGTCCTGATTGTGGGAAAAGTTTCATTGCAAATTCCCACCTGTTGGATCACCAGAGGACTCACACAGGAGAAAAACCCTTTGAATGTCCTGATTGTGGGAAAGGTTTCAGTCAGAATTCAAGCCTGCTGATTCATCAGAGGACTCACACAGGAGAGAAACCCTTTGAATGTTCTGATTGTGGCAAACGTTTCAGTTGGAATTCCAATTTGGTTAAACACCAGAGGACTCACACAGGAGAAAAACCCTTTGAATGTCTTGATTGTGAGAAAAGATTCAGTCAGAATTCAAGCCTGCTGATTCATCAGAGGACTCACACAGGAGAAAAACCCTTTGAATGTCCTGATTGTGGGAAAAGTTTCAGTTTGAATTCCAGCTTGGTTAAACACCAGAGGACTCACACAGGGGAGAAACCCTTTGAATGTCCTGATTGTGGGAAAAGTTTCAGTCAGAATTATGACCTGGTGAAACACCAGAGGACCCACACAGGAGAAAAACCCTTTGAATGTCCTGTTTGTGGGAAACTATTCCGTCAGAATTCCAGCCTGGTGAAACACCAGAGGACTCACACAGGAGAGAGACTCTTTGAATGTTCTGATTGTGAGAAAAGTTTCAGTCAGAATTCAAGCCTGCTGATTCATCAGAGGACTCACACAGGAGAAAAACCTTTTGAATGTCCTGATTGTGGGAAAAGTTTCAGTTTGAATTCCAGCTTGGTTAAACATCAGAGGACTCACACAGGGGAGAAACCCTTTGAATGTCCTGATTGTGGGAAAAGTTTCAGTCAGAATTATGACCTGGTGAAACACCAGAGGACCCACACAGGAGAAAAACCCTTTGAATGTCCTATTTGTGGGAAACTATTCCATCAGAATTCCAGCCTGGTGAAACACCAGAGGACTCACACAGGAGAGAAACCCTTTGAATGTTCTGATTGTGGCAAACGTTTCATTTGGAATTCTGAGCTGGTGAAACACCAGAGGACTCACACAGGAGAAAAACCCTTTGAATGCCCTGAATGTGGGAAAAGTTTCAGTCAGAATTATGACTTGGTGAACCATCAGAGGACTCACACAGGAGAAAAACCCTTTGAATGTCCTGATTGTGGGGAAAGTTTCAGTTTCCATTCCAGTTTGGTTAAACACCGGAGGACTCACACATTGAATAAACCCTTTAAATGTCCTGACTGTGGAAAAGATTTCAGTTTCAATTCCAGTTTGGTTAACCACCAGAGGACTCACACAGGAGAGAAACCCTTTGAATGTCCTGTTTGTGGGAAACGTTTCAGTCAGAATTCCAGCCTGGTGATACACCAGGGGACTCACACAGGGGAGAAAGCCTTTGATTGTCCTGATTGTGGGAAACGTTTCAGTCAGAATTCCAGCCTGGTGGAACACCACAGGACTCACACAGGTGAGAAACCATTTGTATGTCCTGATTGTGGGAAATGTTTCAGTCGGAATTCCAGCCTAGTAATACACCAGAGGACTCACACAGGAGAGAAACCTTTTGAATGTCCTGTTTGTGGAAAACGATTCAGTCAGAATTCCAGCCTGGTGAAACACCACAGGACTCACACAGGGGAGAAACCTTTTGAATGTCCTGTTTGTGAGAAAAAATTCAGTGAGAATTCCAAACTGGTGAAACACCAGAGGACTCACACGAGAGAAACGATATGAATTCTGATCTACTGATCAGTGCTGAATTTCATTTTTTTTTACTACCAGTTCTGTGGGTGTGGCTTGGTGGGCATGGCTTGGTGGGCATCACAGGGGAAGGATACTGCAAAATCTCCACTCCCACCCCATTGCAGAGGAAAGATATTGCAAAATCTCCATTCCCACCCCACTGGGAGCAGCCAGAGGTGGTATTTGCCGGTTCTCTGAACTACTCAAAATTTCTGCTTCCGGTTCTCCAGAACCTGTCAGAACCTGCTGGATTTCACCCCTGCTGCTGATACACAAGAGGACGTATACAGGAGTGAAGCCACACACGTGTCCAAATTTTGGGAAAAGTTTCAACCTAACTTCAAACCTACACTAGAGAACTCACACAGGAGAGAAACCCTTTGAATGTCTGGATTCTGCTAAAAGTCACCATTTCAACCATACAAATGACCTATAAGTAATGTAGGTTTACACACCGGAGAAAAAGTCAAGGAAATCCACATTAGGCAAAAGATGATGAGTTTAGAGAAGGCTTAAATTTCATTTTTGATTTGTCATTGGAAGTGTAGATGAGAAATTGACTATTTAAGTTCCGTCCTGATTCATTTTACTGAAATATATCTCAGAAGTAGATCTGTGATTGGAGAGAAAAAATGGTAAATATTAATTTGATGAAGGTACTAACCTGTTTTCTTTTGTTATTAAGCATTTCCCTCCCACAGGGTCCCTATAGGCATTTCCCTGCTCCCGAAGGTCCCCACAGGGGTTTCCTTCCTTCACAGGGTCTCCACAAGCCTTTTTCCCACCCACAGAATCCCCAAAGGCTTTTTTCCTCTCCTGCTACATCCCCACAGTCCTTAGGCCTGACTCCCACCCCACCAGGCCTCACAGCCTCCTCCATAACCTTTGAAAATCTCTGAACCTCAAGTTGGTGAAGAAGACCAGGACACACATCCCAGGGCTGGATGGCTATGTCCTGGAAGCAGCCGTTATTTTCAGTGTGCCCGGGATTCAACCCTGGGCCATGTGATGGACTTGTGGAAGCAGCTGCCATTTTGTCACACCTCCCTCAGGGCCAAAATGGTGGCTGCTTCTGAGTCATTGTTGCATGGGAGAGGGAGAAACTGCTCTGTTTCGCTTCCTTAACACTGTGCAAACTGCATTAAGGGATTGTGGGTGAACTGAAAATTATGGCTGCCTCCAGGAGGTCTCCAAAAGGTAAGTGTTTGATGGGTGAGGGGCGTGTAGGGAATAGGCCCAAAGCTCAATGAAGAAAACAATGTAAAATTTCAACTGAAAAGGCTATTCTGCCTTGCAGATGAACCTGATGGAGAAGAGCTGTAGGAATATTGTATTGAGGAGAAAAGGGATGGTGGCTTTGATGACAGGATCTAAAAGTTTTATTAGCAACTCCTGCTATGATCTCATTTTCTTAGAGGTGCCTGCTTGTTTCCCTTTGATGGCTGCTGGGTGATAGCAGCACTCTGACATTTCTATTGTATCCCCTTTGGTGGTGGCGATATGAGGAACAAGTTGAACAGTGGAAAATCGTTCATTTTTAATAATGCATTCTGTAATGTAAGGACTATCAATATCTTTTGGCAAGGAAAAAATCAGGCGCCGTCAGTGTTGCTATGAATGTTAGGGCAAGGCAACGCACTCAGAATGGCCTCAAACTGCCAGATGTGCAGTAAATAAGTTTAATAATAAAATTGTAACACAAAGCCCTTTTCTCAATAATTCTTCAATGGTGAGTTCTCCACACATATAGTGGGTTTCTAACACTCTACAATTGTTAATTTACCTGTAATCTGTCTCTTTTGCATTCTGCACCTCATAACCAATCTGTCTTCTTCAACTTCATTTCCCTCATTATAAATTTAAATTTTCAGTTTCACTAGTACCTCAATCCAGCCACTCTGTGCCTCTGATGTGAGCTGTAATTAGGCTTCTGCCTCTTAATTTGTTGCATTGCTATTTACCTCAGTCCTAAATTCTATCAAAGAATGACATTTCTTTATGCAGAGTTAAAAATTTAGAATGGCTAAACTGGATCTGTTTTGATTGGCATTCTTAGATTCAGGTCTTCTCCAGCATTGCTAGTCTGAGAGGTCAAAATTAGGACATTTCAAACTGGACAACTAAAGTTTCCCTTGTAACTTTACAAATATCTTTTGAAACATTTCTTCTACCATATACAATCAACCCCTCTTTTTTAGACCCTGTTTTCTAGGCCCTGCTGCATATTGTTCTCTCTCTCTGACGTAATGGAGACTTCCATGCAGGCAGATTTACATAAGCACGTGGCATTTTTTCAGATATAAAATTTCCTCCTTCGGGATTGAATTGGCGCTGTGGGTGCTCTTGGATGCAGCCCTGGCCAGCAGAAATGAAACTGGCTCCCTTGGAGTGTCTGGCCTCATGGTGCTGCCATGTCCTAAATCCTTGGGCACTACAGGAAATCAGTCAAAGTTTTGGGATTGTGGGAAAGACCCTACACCTGGAAGAATGAAATATTTTGGGGAATATTAAGAGGCAGAATATTATATTTCCCTAAAAAACAAATGGAGAAACATGCTTTTAAAGGAAGCAGACTCAGTCTTTCTTAATAGACTCCAGCAGATTTTGTGTTCATTAAAGAAGACTGGGCCAGCCAATTCACAACTTAACAGACTTTCATCTCCAGCGATGGCATTAACATTTACATTCTCCACCACCCAAATTCTAAGAACAGGAGTTTGTAGAGATTCTCAGTCATCCAGATCATGGTTGTCCCAAAGGTGCTGTTTCAGATGGCAACTGGACTTCGTTGTTTGTTTATTTTACTTTTGAAGATGTTTTGCTTCTCATCCAAGAAGATCCTTCAGCTCTGACAGGATTCCATTCCCCACTATCCTGTCACAGATGAAGAAGCTTCTTCGATGAGAAGGGAAACATCTTCAAAAGAAAACAAAGAAGGAAGTCCAATTGCCTTCTGAAAAAGCACCTTTGGGACATCTAAGAACAGGATATAATAGGATTAACCCACCACCATTAGAATAGCAAAACAGAGTTCACTACATTATACAACTCCAGCAGCATCACAGAAACCAATAAAGATCCATCCACTCATTCAACCAGTCGGTCAGCTGCCCTGGAACCACAGGCTGGTTCTGCTCATCAATAAACGGACCTCCTTTCTTAAACAGCCTCCATTTATTCCCAGCTTGGAAGTGGACCTGGATTTTTCTTCTAATAGGATGTAGAGCAGTTTTGATCTCCACTGAAAGTCACACACAAAAAAAGATCGGGTATCTCTAGATCAGCTTTTTACAAAGAAGCACCCTCCAAGGGTTTTCCCAAGGTGCCTGCCTCGGAATAATCAAGATGGAAATTTACCTCCTCGATTGGTAGGACATTGGGAAGATTGCTCAGAGCAATTCTTTAGGCTCTGCAAGAATGAAGATAAAAAGATACTACAGGTAATCCTTGACATACAACCACAATTGAGGTGGGCTGACACAGAAAGGGGGGAGGGGGCAGCCTATTCTTCAGAGGGAGACATATCAGAAAGGGATCCAACCTAGAATCAAGGAGAAACTTCCTGTCAGTCAGAACAATTGATCAGTGGAATGGTTTGGCTCCAGAAGTTGTGGGTGCTCCATCACCCGTGTTTTTTAAGAGGCGACTGGAGAGCCATTTGTCCGGAACAGTATAGGGTCCCTGCATGGAGAGTTGGTCCCTTCCAACTCTTATTCTGTAATTCTTTAATAACTTTATGAGCGTTTAAGGCTCAGCCTGTAGCTAATCTTCCCAAGTTAAGTAGGGTCACGTTCCACTATTTCACTCGCATTGGCTGCCAGGAGTGGAAAGTGACTTGAGGTCGTGGAATCGGAGAAAACGTCTTGCAAACGCCTTCACAGGTGGAGACGGGACGAGCCTGTTTTACGGCCTCCTATCGGGAGATGGCGGTCAGATGGGCAACATCGGCGCCTAGGAAGCCGTCGCTACAGAGGCATCTGGGGCTGAGCCTTAAGGAGTTAAAACCATCAAGCACTGCATTGCGAGAAGGGAGGGGAGGGGAGGGCTGGATCTACCGGATCGCTCACGGGAGGAAGGTGGTGCGCCGAGTGGCTTCTCTGCTCTTCCAAGAGCCGAAGCTGCAGCTGGTGGGTGAGTGGAGGGCAGGTCGGAGGAGAGGCTGGGAGCAGGAAGGGCTGCTTGATTTCCTCCGCTGCGTGGAAGCAGAGAAGCAACCGGAACATAGAATAGAATATAGAAAAACGGAGTTGGATGGGACCTTGGCGGTCATGACTAGATCTACCCAATTCCTACAACTGTTCTTCATATGTTTTCGCCTCAAGCCCCCAGTCATGTTTGTTGCTCTTTCATTTCTTCTTTAGGCATCATTTTATCAATTAAAGCCCCCACATCTCTAAAATTAGTACGGAAGGTTTGACTGTGACCATTTTTGGTTTTGGGACAGTTTTCAGGCAGAAAACACATGGATTCTCCACATATATACATACTTGTAGGAGTGTCTATTTGTACTTCTCTCTGTATGCATCTATCTAAATTGTATAATCCATTCCCAGGACTTCTAGATATATTTCATAATAACCCTTTGCAGTGTTAAGAATTTCTTTTTAACCAAATATTTTATTAATTCATCAAAATGTAAAATACGGAAGTACAAAGAAGAAATAAAAATAATGGAAAAATGGAGGAAGAGAGGAAAGTGTAGAGGAAAGGGGAAAGGAAAAAGAAAAGCATTGTCTTTGACTCTTTTGGTGCAGTAGAATAATAATATAAAACCTCAACTGTTTACTTTTATCTGATAATATGAACTAGCTACTTGTATAACAACAAACGTATTTAATCAACAAAACCCAAAATCAAACTTTCATTTTTTTCTATCTCAGGAACAAAGTCCAAAAGTGGTTTCCATGTAGAAACAAAATTAATCCTGTTCTTTTCTTTAATCAAAGCAGTAAATTTAGCCATCTCTGCTAATCATCAGGTTTTGCAGCCATTCATCCATTGTAGGAATGAAAATATCCTTCCATTTTTGTGCATATAGCATTCTTTTTTTTTTATTGAAAAAGTTTTAAGCAAGAAAAAACACAATTTTCCCACAACCCTCCCACCCATCCCCCCTCCCCCTCCCCGACTTCCCAGAGCAGAACACAAGGTATTTCAGTTAACTTTTTAACAATAAACTAAATTGCTTAACTATCCATTAAACTAACATCCCCTCTTTAAAAAAATGCTTAACCCCCCCATAGATAAAATCATGCTTCTTGGATATAATACTTCTGAAATCACTCATATAACACTTATACCATTAAAGATTCATTCATAAGCTATTTGATATTTTTTAGTCTGATACTTATTTTGAATATAATCAATCCATCTTCTCCAATCCAATATATATCTTTCTTGTGTATGATCCTTCAAGTATGCTGAGATTTTAGCCATTTCAGCTAAATTAGTTACTTTCAGTATCCAAGCATCAATAGTAGGCAAAAAGTCCTTCTTCCAATGTTGTGCTATCAACAATCTTGCTGCTGTTATTAAATTCAGGATCAGTTTAGTCTCTACAACTGTACAGTCCGTAGTTATACCCAGTAGAAACAAGTGTGGAGTAAATTTCAATCTTTTTTTAAAAATATTCTGCATCACCCACCAAATCTTTATCCAGAATGCTTTGATTTTTTTACAAGTCCACCATATATGATAATAAGTTGCATCATCACAATCACATCTCCAACATTTAGCTTGCACATTAGGATACATACATGATAGTTTTTTGGGATCTAAGTGCATTCTATAAAACATTTTATAAAAGTTTTCTCTTAAATTTTGTGCTTGTGTAAATTTCTAATCCAAATCTTTTCCCAAATCTCCATCATCACTGGCTCTTGAAAATTTTGTGCCCATTTCATCATGCAATCTTTAACCAGTTCCGTCTCTGAATCTATTTCCAATAAAGCATTATACAACCTTTTGATATGCATTTGTTTTTGATCTCTAATTTGTTTTACCAAATTTTCCTCATTTTGCACAAAACCATCTCTGCTAACCATCAGATTTTGCAGCCATTCATCCATTGTGGGAATGAAAATATCCTTCCATTTTTGTGCATATAGCATTCTTGATGCCAACAACACATATAACATCAAAGTTTCATTTTTTTCAATTTCTTTATCTACTAAAAGAAAACTTTCTGGTTTTATCATTATATTCTCTATAAGAAACTTCTGTATTAAGATGTGAATCTTAATAGAATATTTCTTTGTCACATGTCCACCATAAATGATAACATTTCTTATTTACCTTTCCAACATTCAAGGTGCCTTATACATTCTTGAGAACTTCTTCAATGGTAGATCCCAACATCATAAAACCATTTGGTATAGAGCTTCCTCCCTGAGCAGGAGGTAGGACTAGAAGACCTCCAAGGTCCCTTCCAACTCTGTAATTCTGTTGTATTCTTCCAGTGTTCAAGCATTATATTAAATCCAAAGTTCTTTGCCCACTGAATCTTACAATGCTCTACATCAGTGATTCTCACCCTTCCTAATGCCGCAACCCTTTAATACAGTTCCTCATGTTGTGGTGACCCCCAACCAGGGGTGGGTTCTAAATTGTTTTACTACCGGTTCTGTGGGCGTGGCTTATTTTGTGGGCGTGGCTTGGAGGTCATGTGACTGGGTGGGCGTGGCTATTTGTATAGGGACTACTCAGAGGGCTGAAAAAAGTCATTTCTGACAGGTCCTCGCACTTTTGACTGGTCCTCACACTTATGACCATCCTCACATTTATGCCTGTGCAGCATTCTTAACAACCATGTCACTCATTTCACAACTGCTTCTCTTCAACATGGTGATAAGATAGGGCAAAAAACGTAAAATGTGAGGACAGTCGTAAATTTGAGGACTGGTCAAAAGTACGAGGACCAGTCAAAAATAACTTTTTCAGCCCTCTGAGTAGTCCATATCCATAAAAGGATATAGCAATAGAAAGGGATGAAGGAAGGGAAGGGAAATTAGAGTAGGAGTGAGGGTAAGAGAGGGAGGAAGAGAGGAGGAGAAAGAGAAAGGAAGAAGGAAAAAAAGACAGAGGTGGTAGGTTTGAGGAGAAAGATTGCTGTACAATAAAAAAGATGAAAGGGAAGAAAGCCAACCCCCAAAAATATTAAGATATTAAGATAAAGAATGAATTGTTAAAGAATAAAAGAGAACAAATAGCAATAAATAGCAATAATTAGAAACACACATACAAACATACAACGTATTTTCTTTGAACAGAGTATTTGGCCGGTTCACAAATTTAAACAGTTGTAGGAGGTTAGCACCCACCCCTTTCCTAGAAGAATGAAATATTTTGGGAAATATTAAAAAGGCAGAATATTATATTTCCCTGGATGAGAAATGGAGAAGCATATTTTACAGACAAAGCAGCTCCCACCTTCCTGCCCCCCACCCTTTGTTAATGGGCCAGAGGCAGAAAGTCAATCCTTTGTCAAAGGACATTTGCAACACAATAGCAACAAAAACTAACACAATGGGCCCCATATAGCAACCGAAACTCACCACACGTGACCTGGGAAGCATGTGACCTGGGAAGCACATGTGACCATCAGCCAGCAAGGCTAGCTAAGACCCCCTCGTGGCCTCGCTGAATACCCCTGCAAGGTCTTGGTACTCCCTTGGGATCTGGTTTGCGTTACAAGCGGTGGTGGGTGCGGCTGCCAATTGCTTTGCTGCACCTTCTGGGAGGGACCCTTGTGTTGGTGGTGTTTTCTTCTGTAGTGGAGGGCTGCTTTGGGGTTTCAGCGTGGGAGGGAATTCTTCTGGTCGGGGCGGCAGGGGTTGGGGCCCCTTTGCTATTCTCAGCCTGCGGGTTCCCTCTTGCCACCAAATGATTGGGCCCCATTTGTCGAGCCACGAGAGTCCCAATATGACTGGTTCTGTCATCTTGGGGGCTATTATGAAGCGGATCGTCTCCCAGTGATCTGCGAGTTCTAGTCTCACGGGTTCAGTCAAGTGTGTGGCGTACGCTCCTCCCACTAGGGACCCATGAACTTGCTCGAAGCGAATTGGTTGTTTGAGCTGTTTAGCTCGGATTCCCAATTTTAGAACTGTGGGTAGGTTGATTAGGCACCGTGTGCTACCCGAGTCTATTAGGGCTTGGAAAGTCTCTTGGGCCCCTGTTTTGGGGGCTGTTAGGCGTATGGGGAAAAGAAAAGGATGGACGGGTCCACTCACCATCAGGTCATCCTCGCCTTCGTCCTCAGTGTCATAGGGTTCGGGGGACTGATCTCCCTCATCTGTGATTCCTCTGGTTTCGGTCAAATGAGCGAAAAACTCCGGGATTTGGGGAGCTTCCCGCGGTACGTGGGTGACGCGCTTGGGCCCTCGTTCCAGTCGTGCTTTGGGCGGTGGAGCTGGTCCCGGTCTAGGCATTCCACATCTTGCTGCTATGTGGCCGCTTCCTCCACATCTGTAGCATTTCAGTGGGCTCCGTGGGGCAGTTGGTCTGTAGGAGGGCTGTGACGTTGGGGTTTCTCGTCTGTTGAGTGGCCCCTGGTCTGGTCGGCCTCTCTCCTTTCCCTCTGGTGGTTTTGACGTGTCACTCGCCCGCAGCCCTCTGTCGACTTTTATCGCTACCCGGAACCATTCAGCGAGTCGGTTTGGGATGTCACGATAGGCAGTCACTTGGGAAATTCTTTTATCTAGGCTTGTTCTAAAAAAATACACCAGCAATCGCTCTGGTAGGGGAGGCAGTGTCCCAATGACTCTCCTGAATTCACGGATATGCTCTCTGATAGGCTTCCCCCTCTGCATTAGGTTTCTGAGCTCGTCTTCCACATAGGGGTCCTCCTCCTCCTCCTCATAATGGGCTCTCAATAGTTGCAAGAACCCATCCGCATCTTGTAGCTGGGGGGCCCTGTTTTTGTAGAGTGATGCTAACCACCTCTTTGCTTCTCCCTCCAGCCCTTCCGAGATAGCATTCACTAGGGCTCTGGGGAAAGGGTAGAGGCGTCCGAACCGCTCTATGTATATCTCAGCTGAATCGAGGAATTGGGCGAGGTTGTCTGGGTCACCATCGAACTTCCCTCTGACCTGGGGTGGCTCCTCCCTCTCTGCCCTCTCCTCTCTGTGCTGAGTTCTGGAGGGCCGGCCTTGGTGTTGATAGTCCTCTGCCTCATCTCTCATCCTGGGGTAGGGAGGTGCTGCCTTGTCTGAGCTTCGCTGCCATTCCCATCCCCAGCTCGCCCTTCCCAATTCACTTAGGGGTTTTTCTTTATCTTTTACATTTGCAAAAGGAAATTCCGCCTCTAAGGCTTTTGGCACAGTCCCCGGGTACTTATCTGGCTCACGTTTCTTTGCTTGAAGTTCTGCGGGGAGGGAAGGCGGAGAAAGTTGAACCTTTGTATTTTCCAAGTTGGCTGGAATCATGACCGCTTCTGCTCCTCCCGTTTCTTGAAGCAGGCTTTCCTCCGAGAGCTTGGCTTCAGCCATAGTCCGTCCGACCAGATGTCTGGGAGGGAACGGGATGATTTAAACTCAGCCAGCCTGGATTTGGAGGAGAGTTTGGCTGTCTGTCAGGTTTCGGTGCTATCTTAAATAAACTTCATTCTCAAGCGCAAAGTCTCTAATGAATCACTTTTATTTTAAGAGTAGCAGAATCCGACATTCCTGATTCAAGTTGCAGCCAAACTGGCCCCTCCTTCCAACCCCCTCCTCTTCCGCTCTCCAACCCCAATGTCCCATTGGCCATCATGCAGATCCATCTCTACATCCCGGCACGTTCTTTTCACAGGAATGTGGCCCCCACCCTCGTCACCCAGGAAACACTATCTGTAACATACAAAAAACTAGGTAAAAGTTCATCTCAGCAATAAATCAAACTTCTGCTCTCTGCTTAATCTCGTTCATGTCAGCGTTGGAAGAGAGCCTAATTTGGAACGCTGACAGCGGGCCAAACAAGCACCGCTGGTCACGGTGAGTGATGGCAAAGCTGCCACCAAAACTGCCACCAGTGGCAGTGGTGGCCGCACTGCCACAGCCACAGCCACCGAACTTAATAACAATAATGGCAGTGGCGGCATGAATTGCATCCCTCTGGCCAGAAACACACCGAAGAAAGACAAATAGCATGTTTGGTAAACCATTTATCTGAATTACAGAGATTCTACCCAATAATCACAGTATGAAGAATATGTGATTGACCCAAGTCAACAAGTGTATTTTTGTATAAAGTGTATAAAGTGTATAAAGTGTATTTTTATTTGAATGTATATTTGAACTTGGAACTCATTAATCTTCAATGTGTCAAATGAATCATAATTAACATTAGAAACTATTTCAGCATTATGGCATGTTTGCTTTTTATTTGTAATGTATACTTTTTTCACATGTTCTGTAACCATTTTATAAAGAAACAATTTTAAACTTACACTTTTATTTAAATTTTACAGATGAAGAAGATACCAATAAGAGCACTCCGGACAACTGAGAATTACCAGCAACTTTGAAAATGAAAGCAAATTGAGCCCTCAGAAAAGCACACAATTCTTCTCTTTCCCCAGTTGGTGAGAGACAAAGGGGAGAAAATCAAGAAGAGATTTCAAACTGGAAAAGTAGAGTATGCAGAACTCAACAATAGATTACGTGAAAAGGTCAAAGGAGATTATTTTTTTCCATTCAGAAAAAGAGGGAAATATCTAGAGGTGAGTGAGGAGAAAAAAGATAATTGAATAGCCACAAAAGGTAGACAGTAATGCAAGCCTTGCCCCGTGAGGAAGAAAACAGTAGCTTGAATCAAAGCTCCATGCAACAAAAGATCACATATTTTTGACTTCTTCAAGAACATCAGTGGTGGAAAAGCTCCATAGATGTGCCTATTGTGGGAAAAGCACGCATAGCAAATCACAGATTATGAATAACAGGATCCATGCTGGAGAAAAGCCATACAAATTATCCGAATGTGGGAAACGATTTAGTTAGATTATTCATGAAAGGACCCACACAGGAGAGAAGCCTTATAGCTGCTCCCAATGCAGTATTCCAATCTGGTGGTACAGTAGAAGATGCCCACAGGAAAGAAATCGTATGACTGTACTGATTGTGGGAAAAGTTTCGTTGCAAATTCCCACCTGGTGATACACCAGAGGACTCACACAGGAGAGAAACCCTTTGAATGTCCTGATTGTGGGAAAAGTTTCAGTCAGAATTCCAATTTAGTTCAACACCAGAGGACTCACACAGGAGAGAAACCCTTTGAATGTCCTGATTGTGGGAAAAGTTTCATTGCAAATTCCCACCTGTTGGATCACCAGAGGACTCACACAGGAGAAAAACCCTTTGAATGTCCTGATTGTGGGAAAGGTTTCAGTCAGAATTCAAGCCTGCTGATTCATCAGAGGACTCACACAGGAGAGAAACCCTTTGAATGTTCTGATTGTGGCAAACGTTTCAGTTTGAATTCCAATCTGGTTCAACACCAGAGGACTCACACAGGAGAGAAACCCTTTGAATGTTCTGATTGTGGCAAACATTTCAGTTTGAATTCCCATTTGATTCAACACCAGAGGACTCACACAGGAGAGAAACCCTTTGAATGTCCTGATTGTGGGAAAAGTTTCAGTCACAATTCCAATTTAGTTCAACACCAGAGGACTCACACAGGAGAGAAACCCTTTGAATGTCCTGTTTGTGGGAAACAATTCAGTCAGAATTCCGGCCTGGTGAAACACCAGAGGATTCACATGGGAGAAACCCTTTGATCATCCTGATTGTGGGAAAAGTTTCTGTCATAGGTCCAGCTTGTTGATACACCAAAGGACTCACACAGGGGAGAAACCCTTTGAATGTCCGGTTTGTGGGGAAAAATTGTGAGAATTCCAAACTGGTGAAACACCAGAGGACTCACACGAGAGAAACAATATGAATGTCCAGATTGTGGAAAAAATTTCAGTTGGAATTCTGATCTACTGATACACCAGAGGAGTTATACAGGAGTGAAGCCATACGAGTGACCAGAGTGTGGGAAAAGTTTCACTTACTGTTCTGACCTGGTGAAACACCAGAGGACTCACACAGGAGAAAAACCATATGGATGTCCACAGTGTGGGAAAAAATTCAGTCAGAATTTCAACCTGGTGAACCACCAAAGGACCCACACAGGAGAGAAACCCTTTGAATGTCTGGATTGTGTGAAAAGTCACCGTTTTAACCTGATGAGACACCAGAGGATACATACAGGAGGGAAACTGTTGTGTCTTCGAGGCTACCACATCGAACGTGGAGCATGCCAACGTAGAGGCGCATTTGAATTGCCTGGGTCAGGACGGGAGAGCACAGCCTCGCCATTGGCTAGCTGTCTGACAGCAAAGTATATAAAGAGCTGTCAGACAGTAAAGTGCCAGGTCTTTCTGGGTTTGCCTCATTCTACTTGTTACCTTGTTAGGTCGTTCAATAAAGGGTTATCATTCAAACAACTGTCTCGCCTTAGTCAATCGCCAACCTGCACTTAGTATGTAATACTGGTGACGAAGGTGGGATATCTGAGGTGAATGACAGGCTGAGTCACGGAGCTGAGCGAAGATATGTTGAGCTGAATGCTGCCTAGTCACTGAAGCAATCTCCACAGCCGCTTGTCCTTTTCAGGATGGCTACACTGAACCCATTTGTGGCTTTTAGCCCGGTCACCGAGACCTGGGATGTGTATTTGGAAAGATCCGAGTGTTTCCTGCGGCAAACGATCTCACCAAACTGTCAAGTAGCTGGAAGAGAGCTCACTTTTTAAACTCATGTTGCCCCGAAATGTTTGGAATGGCTAGGGCTTTGGTTGCCCCTCAAGCCATCCATACCGTGCCTTGGAAAGTTCTGCTCAAGAAATTGAGGAACCATTACGCCCCAGTTCCATCATGAATATCTCAGCGATTCGCGTTCCGTCAAAGGATGCAGAAGAGCCCATTAATCAGTATATGGCCTCCCTACGGACCACCCTAGACTGTGTTTTTCACGACCTGGATGATTCCCTTCTAGAGTAGCTAATATGTGGTGTGAACGACCTGCAGTTGCAACGCCACCTGTTAGCGCAGACCGAGTTCAATCTCCAGACCACACTTGATTAAACCCGTGCCTCTGAGATGTCTAATAATAAGCTGAAATACAAAAGTCCCATTTTGGGGCTGTTCCTGCCGGCCAAACCACAGCAGTTAATCACAAAGATAACAGCGACCTGGATGAGACCTCCAATGATGATGGTGATGTTAGCCGCCTCAGGACATTAATCGGAATAAAATGAACATCAGAAAAAAAATTCCCTCAGACTCCATGCAATGGAGGGCAACCTGCAAGTTCAAAACCTCCATCTGGCATCGGTGTGGCAAGAAAAGTCACTTGGCCAAGGTCTGCTGTGCCCCTCTGCCTGCTGCTGACCAGCAAAACCATTGGGATAAGCCACCCAAGCGTTCCTACATCAGACGACCACACAACAGATCACAAATATCAAGGCAAGACTGTTTCGCAATCTCCCGCGACCCTTGCCACTGAGGAAGCTGTTAGCCATGCCACTACTGGGTCCCCCAACAACAAGCTTTACCTCATCGTCAAAATAGAGGGTGCCCTGTGCAAGATGGAGGTAGACACCGGCTCTTCAAAATCAATCATTTTCTGGTGCACCCTCAAAAGGTTGGTGCTCAACATTTCTAAAAAATGCTTACATCACTGCAACATCAGGCTTCAGGACTATCAAGGAAACTCTATTCCAGTTTTGGGAAGGGGCTGTTTTCAGGTTGAAAGCTCCAACTTCACCGGCCCACTGCAGCTTGTCATCGTGGATGGGGCCCTACCTAGACTATTAGTGTTAGATTGGTTCCAGGCTTTGGGACTCAGCATATCTGGCATCCATTCAACCTCTTCAGATGACTTAGCAGAGTTAACCAAGGAATTCACAGACGTTTTCAATGGCACCTTGGGTAAATATAAGGGGAGTCCCATTTCTTTCCATTTGGACACACGGGTTGCCCCTGTTCACCTGAAACCTAGAATGATGCCCTTGCGTTCTGTCCAAAAGTGGACGAGGAGCTTGATAAATTAATAGCTCAAGGCATCTTAGAACCATTGGAGAGCTTTTAAATGCCGCCACCTCCAATTTCAGGAATATTTCAGAACCTAATGGAGCGACTGCTCCAGGGCATTCCAGGTGTCATGCCCTATTTCGATGATGTCCTGATCTCCGTTAGGAACCAGACACATACTGGAGGAAAGCCATAAAAATTATCCAAATGTGGAAAAAGTTTTAGTTAGATTACCTCCCTTGTGGTTCATGAAAGGACTCACACAGGAGAGAAACCCTGTAGCTGCTCCCAATGAAGTAAACGCTTTTGCAAGTATGGCAACTTGGTGATATATCAGAGAACTCACAGGTGGGGAAAACTCTCTGAATGTTCTGATTGTCGGAAAACTTTCAGTCAGAATGCCAACCTGGTGTGACACTAGAGGATGCACACAGGAAAGAAATCATATTACTGTCCTGATTGTGGGAAACGTTTCATTACAAATTCCCACCTTGTGATACACCAGAGGACTCACACAGGAGAGAAACCCTTTGAATGTCCTGATTGTGGGAAAGATTTCACTCAGAATTATACAGGAGAGAAACCATACAAATTACCTTTAAGTAATGTAGCTTTACACATAGAATATAATAGAATAGAATTTTTATTGGCCAAGTGGGATTGGACACACAAGGAATTTGTCTTGGTGCATATGCTCTCAGTGTACATAAAAGATACGTTCATCAAGAATCATAAGGTACAGCAGTTAATGATAGTTATAGGGTACAAATAAGCAATCAATTATCAGTTCCTCAGGATAATTGCAAAGCCTTGAGCTCCCAACGAAAAGGCTGCAAATTAAGTTCTGGCAAGCAGTCTTTGTTGCATGAAACACAATGAGCAAAATCTCCAGAAAAAGGACTGTTGTCTCCTACAACAACCACTCCCCTTTCCTTCTATTTACTCCCAGGGAGGAGCCATTCAGCATTTGCTTCCTGAGTGGACTCCTTGTCCTCCTTTTTTCACCTCTCCTAAGTGCTCTGTGCATATGTGCATCTGGAACAGGTCTCCCCTGGCAGCTGGGGGGCCACAACAAGGAGCCACAGGAAATCGTTTATAGAGGCAGAATATTATATGTCCCAAAAGGAGAAATGGAGAAACAGGCTTTTAAAGAAAGAAAGCAGTCTTTCTTAATAGCCCCCAGCAGATAGTTTGTATTCATTAAGAAAGACCTTCATCTCCAGTGATGGGATTAAAATTTACATTTTGTACCACCCAAATTCTTTTTTTTTCCCCAAGTCTTTTTTTTAAAATATTTTTACAAACATATTGTTATGTGAACAGTGTGACACCGGAGTGTCTTACATTTTGGTACAAATAAAACAATATTCTTCATATTTAATACAGTTGACAATCATATAGTTTTAGTAATAATACACCTATTTTGTTCAATTATAATCTTTCATTATTTGATTATTCGATATTTCAGTATGTTATTTTTATGCCAATCTCCATATACTAAATGTCACTCCTTTTACTACAAATAAAATATTAATAATTATATTTGTTGTATTTAAGACTTATATAGTTCTAATAGTAATACACACATTTATATTAAATTATAATCTTCCGTGGTTTATCCCCTCTCTAATTTTTAGTTATGTCACTGTTATATTTAAAAATATTCCCTTTCTAGTCACATTTTACTACAAATAAAATATTTATCATATTTACGTTTAACGTTACATAATTCTAATAATACACATGTTTTTGTTAAATTCTAATCATTCCTTATTAAGTTGTTCAATATTTTAGTATCTTGTTTTTATGCTGATCAAATTCTGAATATCATTCCTTTTACTACAAATAGAACGTTGGTAATCATATTTGTTACATTTAACAAATTTATATAGTTCTATTAATAATACATATATTTAGGTTAAGTTATAATCTTCCATTGTTTGATTCTTCAATATTTCAATATGTTATTTTTATACCCATCACCATATTATTCAAACATATTCAAGATTAACCGTCATTAATGTTATTATCACACTTAGATCTCCAAGAGCCAAGTCTTTCCAGGATTTTGGGAATATGTTGTACCTTCCTTTGGCAGCAGGTGGCAATCTTAAATCAGATTTCAATATTAACCATTTTTATCCAATTTTACTGGAATACTCCAAAATATAAATATGGTTAGCTTTTTATGTAAATAACTCTAGCATTTTAAAATGCCTATCCAAAACAAACGCCTGTCCAATTTGAAAATCCAACTTTCTGTATTTTTAGCAAATTTTCTGTTTTCTTACCTTTGATTCTTTTTCCTTCCATTTTAAAGTTTTACTCAAGGTGTTAAGTCGCAGCCATTTTAAAAATAATTATGAGTCTCTCTTTTCCTGGATATTCTTTTGGAGTTACACATTAAATAAAAAGGATTCTTCTCACCCAGTTCCATACAGTGTTCACCAATTCCGCTCCAGTTAGGATTAGAGGGCTAATCCTACCTTTGTTGGATTTTGGGTGAGGGCATTTGGTTAGGAATAGACCTAGCTATCTCTTAAGTGCAGACATCTGCTGTGGGCTATTGAGGAGGGTGGGGGCTATTAAGAGTGAGTTTTTTCCTGCCTAAAAAAACATGTTTCTCCATTTCTCATCCAGGGAAATATATCACAGGCGTTCCTTTCCAGGCAAATCAAACTCGGAAACAAGGTTACTTGCTGCAGGTTTTAATGCGGCCGCAGTCCGGCAGGATTGAGTTTGGCAGATACAAAGTCAGCGCTGGGAGCTACTGCCAGCGTTGTAAATAGCTCTGAATTAACATAGGCATGCCCACGGCCCAGTCCACCTCCATAGCCAGCATCCGGCTGTGTTTATTCCTCCTCTTGGTCTCCCTGGCTATCATGGCGCAGGCGCAGCCATTAGGAACCACAGAAGCTACGAAACGGCGATTCACAGTCCTCCGCCCTTCCACTGTGCCACCATCAACACCACTCAGCTGATGGAAAAGGGCCCACTGGCCAAAGGAGCAAGAAGCCGTTGGGAGCACCTGGGACGTCAGGTGCTGAAGCCACGCCACTCCCGCAGCCGTCACACCGCCCCCGGCAGCCCCCAGGTATGGCAAGCCAGGGCTCGACAACATAATATTCTGCCTTTTTAATATTTCCTAAAATATTTCATTCTTCTAGGAGAGGGGTGGGTGCTAACTTCTGTAAGAAGAAATATCCTTCTGGGTTCAGCTCCAAGTGGGGAAAGACACTGGAAACATGGAGACTGCTTGGAAAGATGGTTTAATGGTGGACAGGATCACATGGTTGAGTTCCTGAACAGAAAAGGGGCGACATACAGCGAGTCCCTGGGTTTTTATGCTGTCTCTGGCTTTGAACTTCCTGGGGCCCTGAAAGTGTACCTTGATTGGTTTTATTTATTTATTTATTTTTATTTTATCTTGAATTTATATACCGCACCTTCTCCCGAGGGACTCAGGGCGGTATGCAGCCAGATAAAAACATAGAATATAAACATTAAAAAACAATTAAAAGGATATTAATTTGGCCCCAATTTAAGATAACAAACCAATTAAAAATTAAAAAAATATTAAAAAATATGTTAAGCCAGCCCGGCTTGCTGAAAAAAGAAAGTTTTAAGGGCACGGCGGAAGGCACCGAGGTCTTGGATCCTCCTTATCTCAGGGGGCAGCTGATTCCAGAGGGTAGGTGCCCCCACAGAGAAGGCCCTCCCCCTGGGGATCGCCAGCCTACATTGTTTGGCTGATGTCACCCCGAGGAGGCCCTCTCTGTGGGAGCACATAGGTCGGTGGGGGTCTTAGCTAGCCTTGCTGGCTGATGTAATCTTTCCAGGTGCCATGTGGTGAGTTTCTGTCCTAGATGGGTCCTGTTGTGTTAGCTTCTGTCCCTAAATGGGTCCTATTGTGTTGCATTGACAAAGATTGAGTTTCTGCCTCTGGCCCAGTGATGGGATTCAATTTCTTTAACAACCGGTTCTGTCGGCATGGCTTAGTTGGGGGTGTGGCTTGGTGTTAATGTGACCGGGTGGGCGTGGCTAGCTGGTCATGTGACCGGGTGGGCGTGGCTAGCTGGTCATGTGACCGGGTGGGCGTAGCTATCTGCATAGGGACTACTCAGAGGGCTGAAAAAAGTCCTTTCTGACCAGTCCTCGCACTTATGACCATCCTCACATTTATGCCCGTTGCGGCATTCTTAACAACCGTGTCACTCATTTCACAACTGCTTCTCTTCATCATGGTGACAAGATAGGGCAAAAACGTAAAATGTGAGGACAGTCGTAAGTGCGAGGACCAGTCAAAAATAACTTTTTCAGCCCTCTGAGTAGTCCATATGCATAAAAGGATGCAGCAATAGAGAGGGATGAAGGAAGGGAAGGGAAGTTAGAGTAGGAGCGAAGGTAAGAGAGGGAGGAAGAGAGGAGGAGAAGCAGAAAGAGGAAGTAGGGAGGAGAAGAAGGGGGGAAGAGAAAGTAAAAAGGAAAGAAAAGACAGAGGTGGTAGGTTTCAGGAGAAAAATTGCTGTACAATAAAAAAGATGAAAGGCAAGAAAGCCAACCCCAAATAAATATAAAGATATTAAGATAAAGAATGAATTGTTAAACTTTAAAGAATAAAAGAGAACAAATATGAATAAATAGCAATAATTAGAAACACACATACAAACATATAATGTATTTTCTTTGAACAGAGTATTTGGCCAGTTCACAAATTTAAATAGTGTTTAGTCATTTCAATTAAATTTACAATTTCTATATTTCCTTTTTGCCATATTTATTCCTCATCTATTTTTTAAAAAAACCAATATTACCCTTCATCCTCATCTCTAATCTTAATCAAATTCAATTTTTCCCTTCTATATTATACCCCTTCCCATTGTCATCTATTTTTATATTCATCCTCACATTGGTTAATTATGTAATATTAGTTCTTTAATACAAATTCAACATTTTAATATAAATCAATTAGTTATATAACTATCTTTTTTTGTATATTAATCAATATGAACATGAATATTCCAATTATTTCCATGCAATCCAATTTCTTACAAATCAATTAATTATATTTACCAATAATAATAAACCAAATAATTTCCCCCATATATTCCTCCAAACCACAGCTTAACCATTTCTGCTTTCAACACAATATACAATTAATAGTATCTCAATTATTACAATTCCCTAGTTAAGTAAGCTTTTTTTGTGTGTGTTTTAAAATCTTGAACTCTCCTCTCTTGCCCTAAATTTTCCATTGTTTGCAGTTTTGCACCTACCTTTTTTGGTGAGGAAAAAGAAAAAGAAATCTCTCTCTGCCTCATTTTGTCACCTTGCAGCAAAGACCCTGCTTTACTTTCAGTTTCGCTTTTTCAGCATAGCTAGGGGGAAAAAAATCTGCTCCAGCACTCTTTGCAGATAGCAACAGTGCTGCGAGGCACAGGCCAAAGGGTGGGAGCCACCCTCCTTGCCACTTAGCCCCCCCTGCCGCCCCCCTTGCCTCTTACCGCCCCCTAAGGCATTCCACCGCCCCCCAGGGGCGCCCACTTTGGCAACCACTGGCTTAACTACTTAACTACTTAACAACTGGTTCTACCAAAGTAGAATCCCACCATTGGATCTACCCATTTATTTTTGCAGGCGTTGGTCTACTCATTTGTTTTCTTTTAACACTGATTAGCTCTAGGGTGGCCCTTTGAAGCCCCGTGGCAGTTGCGAGGCCAATAAAATTATAAAAAACACTGAACTGTTTGTTCAATTGCTGGCTCGCCCACCCCTCACCCAGTGGTGCAGAGGGGCGGGGCAAGGGGTGGGACAAACCAGCAATTTAACAAACGGTTCAGCCGAACTGCCTAGAACCGGCAGAATCCCACCACTGCTCTGGCCTATTGACAAAAGGGGGGCTGGCAGGAAGGTGGGAGTTGCTTTGTCTTTAAAACATGCTTCTCCATTTCTCATGCAGGGAAACATAATATTCTGCCTTTTTAATATTTCCCAAAATATTTCATTCCTCTAGGAAAAGGGTGGGTACTAACGTCCTACACTTCCTACAGCTATAAACATCCATCCACTCATTCAGCCAGTCCGTCAGCTACCTGGAACCACAGGTTGGTTCAGCTCATCAATAAACAGACTTTGTTGCTTAAACAGCCTCCATTTTATTCCCAGCTTGGAACTGGACCTGGATTTTTCTTCTAACAGGATGTAGAGCATTTTTGATCTTCACTGAGAGTCACACCAAAAAAGGATCAGGAATCTCTAGATCAGCTTTTTACAAAGTAACACCCTCCAAGGGCTTTGCCCAAGGTGCCTGCCTTGGAATAATCGAGGTGGAAATGTAGCTCCTCTGGAAATTGAGGAGGTTGCTCAGAGCAATTCTTTAGGGTGTGCAAGAATGGAGATAAAAAGATATGTAGGAAGTTAGCACCCACCCCTCTCCTAGAAGACTGAAATATTTCAGGAAATATTAAAAAAGCAGAATATTATATTTCCCTGAATGACAAATGGAGAAACATGTTTTTAAGCAGGAAATGGACTCACTATTAATAGCCCCTATCATCCTCACTTAAGAGATAAAGAGATTGCTAGATCTATTCATAGGCAAATGCTCTCACCCAAGATCCAACAAAGGTAGGATTAGCCCTCTACCCACCTAGCAACAGAACTCTCCACATGGCAGCTGGGAAGATTACATCACACAGCAAGGCTCAACCAAGCATGGGACTCAGGACAGCCTACAGATTGCCCCTGCATGGCCCCATGGGAGTCATGCAACCAATCAGACAAGCTCAAATTCAAAAGCCCAGAGAGAGTATAAAACTCAGGCACTCTCAGCATCTCTTCCCTTTTTTTTTCTTCACCCAACATCTTCAAGGCATGCGATCCTGTCCACCATTAACCTTCTTTCCAAGCAACTTCCATGAATCCAGTGTCTTTTTCCCCACTTGGAACTGAACCCAGAAAGATATTTCTTCCAACAGATGCTGCAGGTAATCCTCGACATACAACCACAATTGAGGTGGGCTGACACAGAAAGGGGGGAGGGGGCAGCCTATTCTTCAGAGGGAGACATATCAGAAAGGGATCCAACCTAGAATCAAGGAGAAACTTCCTGTCAGTCGGAACAATTGATCAGTGGAATGGTTTGGCTCCAGAAGTTGTGGGTGCTCCATCACCCGTGTTTTTTAAGAAGCGACTGGAGAGCCATTTGTCCGGAACAGTATAGGGTCCCTGCATGGAGAGTTGGTCCCTTCCAACTCTTATTCTGTAATTCTTTAATAACTTTATGAGCGTTTAAGGCTCAGCCTGTAGCTAATCTTCCCAAGTTAAGTAGGGTCACGTTCCACTATTTCACTCGCATCGGCTGCCAGGAGTGGAAAGTGACTTGAGGGCGTGGAATCGGAGAAAACGTCTCGCAAACGCCTTCACAGGTGGAGACGGGACGAGCCTGTTTTACGGCCTCCTATCGGGAGATGGCGGTCAGATGGGCAACATCGGCGCCTAGGAAGCCGTCGCTACAGAGGCATCTGGGGCTGAGCCTTAAGGAGTTAAAACCATCAAGCACTGCATTGCGAGGAGGGAGGGGAGGGGAGGGCTGGATCTACCGGATCGCTCACGGGAGGAAGGTGGTGCGCCGAGTGGCTTCTCTGCTCTTCCAAGAGCCGAAGCTGCAGCTGGTGGGTGAGTGGAGGGCAGGTCGGAGGAGAGGCTGGGAGCAGGAAGGGCTGCTTGATTTCCTCCGCTGCGTGGAAGCAGAGAAGCAACCGGAACATAGAATAGAATATAGAAAAACGGAGTTGGATGGGACCTTGGCGGTCATGACTAGATCTACCCAATTCCTACAACTGTTCTTCATATGTTTTCGCCTCAAGCCCCCAGTCATGTTTGTTGCTCTTTCATTTCTTCTTTAGGCATCATTTTATCACTTAAAGCCCCCACATCTCTAAAATTAGCACGGAAGGTTTGACTGTAACCATTTTGGGTTTTGGGACAGCTTTCAGGCTGAAAACATGGATTTTCCACATATATACATACTTGTAGGAGTGTCTATTTGTACTTCTCTCTGTATGCATCTATCTAAATTGTATAATCCATTCCCAGGACTTCTAGATATATTTCATAATAACCCTTTGCAGTGTTAAGAATTTCTTTTTAACCAAATATTTTATTAATTCATCAAAATGTAAAATACGGAAGTACAAAGAAGAAATAAAAATAATGGAAAAATGGAGGAAGAGAGGAAAGTGTAGGGGAAAGGGGAAAGGAAAAAGAAAAGCATTGTCTTTGACTCTTTTGGTGCAGTAGAATAATAATATAAAACCTCAACTGTTTACTTTTATCTGATAATATGAACTAGCTACTTGTATAACAACAAACGTATTTAATCAACAAAACCCAAAATCAGACTTTCATTTTTTTCTATCTCAGGAACAAAGTCCAAAAGTGGTTTCCATGTAGAAACAAAATTAATCCTGTTCTTTTCTTTAATCAAAGCAGTCAATTTAACCATCTCTGCTAACCATCAGATTTTGCAGCCATTCAGCCATTGTGGGAATGAAAATATCCTTCCATTTTTGTGCATATAGCATTCTTGATGCCAACAACACATATGACATCAAAGTTTCAATGTTTTCAATTTCTTTATCTACTAAAAGAAAACTTTCTGGTTTTATCATTATATTCTCTATAAGAATCTTCTGTATTAAGATGTGAATCTTAATACAATATTTCTTTGTCACATGTCCACCATAAATGATAACATCTCTTATTTACATTTCCAACATTCAAGGTGCCTTATACATTCTTGAGAATTTCTTCAATGGTAGATACCAACATCATAAAACCATTTGGTATAGAGCTTCCTGCCTGAGCAGGAGGTAGGACTAGAAGACCTCCAAGGTCCCTTCCAACTCTGTAATTCTGTTACATTCTTCCAGTGTTCAAGCATTATATTAAATCCAAAGTTCTTTGCCTACTGAATCATACAATGCTTTACATACGCATTCTGCAAGTTAAGTGTCAGGGTTCCAAGTAACACCCTCAACCAATGAAGATTCCAAGGCAGGCAATTCCTCAAAGTTCCAATTTATTGAAGATGTCATATTGGCACATCTGGGAAAAACCAAATCTGAACACTTCTGGTTTTCGCCACCTAAAATTAAGTCATAATTCCATCCCCTGCACCCACATGTCCATCACACGATCCAATCACTCCACCTTCCCAACTGGAGACATCCCCCAGTCATGCCTATTCAGGTGGAGGCTGAACGTACTTGACTCCCAGAGAAAAGAATGTTGTTATGGCTATCTATCCCAACCAGCACACAATCCCCCACTCCTGATTTCCAGGCACTAAATATGGCAGCTTTTAAAATCCAAAAGAAAGAGTTTCAGTTATAACATTTAAAGTGTGAAAGAGAAATATTCATTGGAAACCTTCAGTCTCAAAAGACACTGGTATTGTGCTCTGGAAAGAGGTCCTAAAACAGCATCTGGTGTGACTAAAAGGGCCAGTTCGAGAGTGGCAATCCCTTCCACACTGAGAGCAGATACTGTACATTCTGTCCCCTGCCCAGCTCCCAGATTTTGCTGGTTCCGAGACTGCCTCTTTGCCTCAGCCTGCCAAACAAGTGTTTCTTCGAATTGAAGAAGGCCATGCTGTATCTTTAGCCTCCAAGCTGAATGATCAGAGGTCAAGGTTTCCCAGTCATTAATGCTCATTCCCAAAGCCTTTAGATCCCTCTTGCAGATATCCTTATATCGCAGCTGTGGTCTCCCTCTAAGGCTCCCTCTAAGACTCTCTCTCTAAGGCTCCCTCTAAGACTCCCTCTGTGGTCTCCCTCTAATCCTGCACTAATTCTCCATACAGGAGTTCTTTCGGAATCCGACCATCAGCCATTCTCACAACATGTCCAAGCCAGCGTAGACGTCGCTGTTTCAATAGTGTATACATGCTAGAAATTCCAGGACATTCCAAGACTGTGCTATTTGGAACTTTGTCATGCCAGGTAATGCGAAAGATACGTCGGAGACAGCGCATATGAAAGGTGTTCAACTTTCTCCTGCCGTGCATAGAGGGTCCAAGACTCAGTACAGTACAAGTGTGTGCTCAGGACACAGGCTCTATAGACCTGGATCTTTGTATGTTCCTTATTAAGCCATACTCTTTTTGTAAGTCTGGAGAACGTGGTAGCCGCTTTACCAATACATTTATTCAGCTCAGTATCTAAAGAGAGAGTATCGGCTATAGTTGAACCGAGGTACACAAAGTCATGAACGACCTCCAGTTCTGGTGAAGAGATTGTAATACAGGGAGATAAATCCACGTCCTGACCCAAGACTTGTGTATTTTTCAGGCTGATTGTTAGCCCAAAGTCTTGGCAGGCTAAAACCTTGCTATCCTATCCTATCCATCTGCAGTCTGCTCAGCTCCGTGTCTATGACATCTGACTTACGTAAGTCATCTATTTCTTGTAAATCGTCTGAAAGACCGGGGGTCATTGTCCGAACATTCTAAGTGCCCAACTTCAGGGCTAAAGTTTCCTTATGTTTGTTGCATGGTGCAAAGTTATCAATCTGCTTGTTGGCTTTGACCTTAAATCCCACGCACCCTGTGAGGTTGGCAGACTGTGGTGGGGCAGCACCTTACTGGCTGGGGGCTGCCCTGCTTAAGACAGGCAGTAGGCGCCCAATGAGGTATGATGACCTCTCTGACCGTCAAAAGTGGCCCCTGGCGTCATGCTCTACGCCAATCGAGCAAAGACTTATAACCAGTAACTACCACTTCCCGTGTTGTTTCAATGCTGTATGCAAAGCTGGATTGTCCTCTTCAGTGCACGAAGCCTCAGTATATTAATATGGAGGATAAACTGTTACCAAAGCAGCAGATCCCCCCTCTCCACATTGCTGGAATAGTCCAATGGAACAGCAGAGCCGATATGATTAGTTCCAGCTACATTGCAGGAGTTATCAGAACGTGATTGTACACAATCACGAACTCCTTCCAGGGCTCCGGCTCCAGATTTTGCCTTGAGGTTGACTCCTGAAGTCTTTTCCAATAGTAGATCTAGCCACAAGGCAGTGGAGGTTTGTAATCAAAGTTTCCCTTCTCCTAGAAGATGGTTCTGCCATTTTATCTGCCATTGGGGCATAAAGCTCTCTTCTGGCATCAAAAACCATTGACTACCTTCTCCTGTAACCTGGAAAGGAGCCCTTATGAGGTGCTACCAGCCGGGCTAGCTGGATCAAGTGTTTTTTTTTAAGGGAGATATTACTCCTCCAGCACTCCTCATCTCAATAGGTAAGGAATTTTTAATACGTTTGTCGAGCAGGAGCTGAAGAGTTCCCGGAGTTGTTTTCCATGGTGTTGTTGTTGCTGCCACCGCCATCTGCACTATATATATGTATATATGTATTTTGTTGTGTGATTGTATCTTCTCTTTTACGTTCTTTTTGTCCTGCTTCATCATCATCATATTCATCCAAGCTCTCGGTGGCTGGGATGTTCACGACACCTGTCGAGCATCTTTTCTCCCTCAGCTTCCTTTTCTCGATCTGCCCTTTTCCTTTCCAGGCACTGGGGCCAGAGGAGTCTTTGCCCTTGGGAGCCACTTCTCCTCCTCAGGGGAAGTTGGCGCCACGCTGGTTCTGCTTCCCGGGGGCTCCGCCTCCTCTGGTTCTGGCTGCCAGCTGGGGCTCCTTCGGGGTGTTTCTGGCCAGAGGAATGTAATTCCACAGCCGCAACCAGACAACTTACCTGGGGAAACCACAGCCTCTGTAGCCTTCTTACTAGGCAACATCAGAGGAGGATTGTGTGGAGTTCTCCCCACCCCGCTCGGTGACTCTCCTTTGGTTGGCCAGCAACTTTTGCCAGTCCATTTGATTAGTAAAACTCGGAAGGTCACCAGCCATGTTGGGGCTCCTTGGGAGGGCGCCAAGGAATCGGCAGCTCCCCTGAAACATGGCCACCGGAGGCTATCGGGGCAGCGGTGCTGCCACAACCCATTTCTTGGAAGAGTGGAAGGCTAAGTTAGAGAAGATGCGGGCCAAACAAGCACTGCTGGTCAGGGTGAGTGATGGCAAAGCTGCCACCAGTGGCAGTGGTGTCCGCACTGCCACAGCCACTGCACTTAATAACAATAATGGCAGCGGCTGCATGAATTGCATCTCTCTGGCCAGAAACACACCAAAGAAAGACAAATAGCATGTTTGGTAAACCATTTATCTCAATTACAGAGATTCTACCCAATAATCGCAGTATGAAGAATTTGTGATTGATCCAAGTCAACAAGTGTATTTATATTTGAATATATATTTGAACTTGGAACTCATTAATCTTCAATGTGTCAAATGAATCATAATTAACATTAGAAACTATTTCAGCATTGTGGCCTGTTTGCTTTATAAATTTTATAAAGAAACAATTTTAAACTTACACTTTTATTTAAATTTTACAGATGAAGAAGATACCAATAAGAGCACTCCGGACAACTGAGAATTACCAGCAACTTTGAAAATGAAAGCAAATTGAGCCCTCAGAAAAGCACACAATTCTTCCCTTTCCCCAGCTGGTGAGAGACAAAGGGGAGAAAATCAAGAAGAGATTTCAAACTGGAAAAGTAGAGTATGCAGAACTCAACAATAGATTACATGAAAAGGTCAAAGGAGATTATTTTTTCCATTCAGAGAAAGAGGGAAATATCTAGAGGTGAGTGAGGAGAAAAAAGACAATTGGATAGCCACAAAAGGTAGACATTAATGCAAGCCTTGCCCTGTGAGGAAGAAAACAGTAGCTTGAATCAAAGCTCCATGCAACAAAAGATCACACGTATTTTTGACTCCTTCAGGAACATCAGTGGTGGAAAAGCTCCATAGATGTGCCTATTGTATGAAAAGCATGCATAGCAAATCACAGATTATGCATAACAGAATCCATGCTGGAGGAAAGCCATAGAAATCCGAATGTGGAAATGATTTAGTTAGATTAGCTCCATTGTGGTTCATTAAAGGACCCACACAGGAGAGAAGCCTTATAGCTGCTCCCAATGCAGTATTCCAATCTTGTGTTACAGTAGAAGATGCCAACAGGAAAGAAATCGTATAACTGTCCTGATTGTGGGAAAAGTTTCGTTGCAAATTCCCACCTGGTGATACACCAGAGGATTCACACAGGAGAGAAACCTTTTGAATGTCCTGATTGTGGAAAATGTTTCAGTCAGAATTCCAATTTGGTTCAACACCAGAGGACTCATACAGGAGAGAAACCCTTTGAATGTCCTGATTGTGGGAAAAGTTTCATTGCAAATTCCCACCTGTTGGATCACCAGAGGACTCATACAGGAGAGAAACCCTTTGAATGTCCTGATTGTGGAAAAGGTTTCAGTCAGAATTCAAGCCTGGTGATTCATCAGAGGACTCACACAGGACAGAAACCCTTTGAATGTTCTGATTGTGGAAAACGTTTCAGTTGGAATTCCGATTTGGTTAAACACCAGAGAACTCACACAGGAGAAAAACCCTTTGAATGTACTGATTGTGAAAAAAGTTTCAGTCGGAATTCAAGCCTGCTGATTCATCAGAGGACTCACACAGGAGAAAAACCCTTTGAATGTCCTGATTGTGGGAAAAGTTTCAGTTTGAATTCCAGCTTGGTTAAACATCAGAGGACTCACACAGGGGAGAAACCCTTTGAATGTCCTGATTGTGGGAAAAGTTTCAGTCAGAATTATGACCTGGTGAAACACCAGAGAACTCACACAGGAGAGAAACCCTTTGAATGTCCTGTTTGTGGGAAACTATTCCGTCAGAATTCCAGCCTGGTGAAACACCAGAGGACTCACACAGGAGAGAAACCCTTTGAATGTTCTGATTGTGGCAAACGTTTCATTTGGAATTCTGAGCTGGTGAAACACCAGAGGACTCACACAGGAGAAAAACCCTTTGAATGTCCTGATTGTGGGAAAAGTTTCAGTCAGAATTATGACTTGGTGAACCATCAGAGGACTCACACAGGAGAAAAACCCTTTGAATGTCCTGATTGTGGGGAAAGTTTCAGTTTCCATTCCAGTTTGGTTAAACACCGGAGGACTCACACATTGGATAAACCCTTTGAATGTCCTGACTGTGGAAAAGGTTTCAGTTTCAATTCCAGTTTGGTTAACCACCAGAGGACTCACACAGGAGAGAAACCCTTTGAATGTCCTGTTTGTGGGAAACGTTTCAGTCAGAATTCCAGCCTGGTGAAACACCAGAGGACTCACACAGGAGAGAAAGCCTTTCAATGTCCCGATTGTGGGAAACGTTTCAGTCAGAATTCCAGCCTGGTGGAACACCACAGGACTCACACAGGTGAGAAACCATTTGAATGTCCTGATTGTGGGAAATGTTTCAGTCGGAATTCCAGCCTAGTGATACACCAGAGGACTCACACAGGAGAGAAACCTTTTGAATGTCCTGTTTGTGGAAAACGATTCAGTCAGAATTCCAGCCTGGTGAAACACCGCAGGACTCACACAGGGGAGAAACCCTTTGAATGTCCTGTTTGTGGGAAAAAATTCAGTGAGAATTCCAAACTGGTGAAACACCAGAGGATTCACACGAGAGAAACGATATGAATGTCTAGATTGTGGAAAAAGGTTCAGTCGGAATTCTGATTTACTGATCAGTGCTGAAATTCAATTTTTTTTACTATCGGTTCTGTGGGTGTGGCTTGGTGGGCGTGGTGTGTGGCTTGGTGGGCTTGGCTTGGTGGGCGTCACAGGGGAAGGATACTGCAAGGATACTGCAAAATCTTCATTCCTACCACATTGCAGGGGGAGGATATTGCAAAATCTCCATTCCTGCCCCATTCTGGGAGCAGCCAGAGGTGGTATTTGCCTGTTCTCTGAACTACTCAAAATTTCTGCTTCCGGTTCTCCAGAACCTGTCAGAACCTGCTGGATTTCACCCCTGCTACTGATACACCAGAAGACTTATACAGGAGTGAAGCCACACAAGTGTCCAGATTTTGGGAAAAGTTTCAGCCTAACTTCCAACCTCGTGAGGTTGGAATTCCAACCTACACTAGAGAACTCACACAGGAGAGAAACCCTTTGAATGTCTGGATTCTGCGAAAAGTCACCATTTCAACCATACAAATGACCTATAAGTAATGTAGGTTTACACACAGGAGAAAAAGTCAAGGAAATCCACATTAGGCAAAAGGTGATGAGTTTAGAGAAGGCTTAAATTTCATTTTTGATTTGTCATTGGAAGTGTAGATGAGAAATTGACTATTTAAGTTCCGTCCTGATTCATTTTACTGAAATATATCTCAGAAGTAGACCTGTGATTGGAGAGAAAAAATGGTAAATATTAATTTGATAAAGGTGTACTGTCTGGTGTTTTGTGTGTGTGTGTGTGTTATCAAGCAATTCCCTCTCCCCAGGATCCCGCCAAGCCTTTCCCTCTCCCACAGGGTCCCTATAGGCATTTCCCTTCTCCCCAGGGTCTCCACAAGCCTTTTCCCCACCCACAGGGTCCCCAAAGACTTTTTTCCTTTCCTGCTACATCCCCGCAGTCCTTAGGCCTGACTCCCACCCCACCAGGCCTCACAGCCTCCTCTTCTCATTTGAAGATCTCTGAACCTCAAGTTGGTGAGGAAGGCCAGGACACGCATCCCAGGGCCGGATGGCTATGTCCTGGAAGCAGCCGTTATTTTCAGTGTGCCCGGGATTCAACCCTGGGCCATGTGATGGACTTGTGGAAGGAGCTGCCATTTTGTCACACCTCCCTCAGGGCCAAAATGGCGGCTGCTTCTGAGTCATTGTTGCATGGGAGAGGGAGAAACTGCTCTGTTTCGCTTCTTAACACTGTGCAAACTGCATTATGGGATTGTGGGTGCACTAAAAATCATAGTTGCCTCCAGGAGGAATATTGAGTTGAGGAGAAAAGGGATTGTGGCTTTCATGACAGGATCTAAAAGTTTTATTAGCAACTCCTGCTGTGATCTCATTTTCTTGGAGGTGTCTGCTTGTTTCCCTTTGATGGCTGGTGGGTGATAGCAGCACTCTGACATTTCTATTGTATCCCCTTTGGTGGTGGATATGAGGAACAAGTTGAACAGTGGAAAATCGTTCATTTTTAATAATGCATTCTGTAATGTAAGGACTATCACTATCTTTTGGCAAGGAAAAACTTGGGCAGCGTCAGTGTTGCTATGAATATTAGGGCAAGGCAAGGCAAGGCACTCAGAATGGCCTCAAACTGCCAGATGTACAGTGAATAAGTTTAATAATAAAATTATAACACTAAGCCGTTTTCTCAATAATTCTTCAGTGGTGAGGTCTCCACACATACATTGGGTTTCTACCACTCTACAATTGTTAATCTACATGAAATCTGTCTCTTTCGCATTCTGCACCTCTATAACCAAACTGTCTTCAACTTCATTTCCCTCATTATAAATTTAAATTTTCAGTTTCAATAGTACCTCAATCCAGCCACTCTGTGCCTCTGATGTGAGCTGTAATTAGGCTTCTGCCTCTTAATTTGTTGCATTGCTATTTACCTCAGTCCTAAATTCTATGAAAGAATGACATTTCTTTATGCAGTTAAAAAATTAGAATGGCTAAACTGGATCTGTTTTGATTGGCATTCTTAGATTCAGGGCTTATCTTCTCCAGCATTACCAGTCTGAGACAACAAAATTAGGATATTTCAAATTGGACAACTAAGGTTTCCCTTGTAATTTTACAAATATTTCTTTTGAAACATTTCTTCTACCATATACAATCAACCCCTCTTTTTTAGACCCAGTTTTCTAGGCCCTGCTGCATATTGTTCTCTCTTTCTCTGACCTAATGGAGACTTCCATGCAGGCAGATTTACAGAAGCATGTGGCATTTTTTCAGATATAAAATTTTCTCCTTCAGGAATGAATTGGCGCTGTGGGTGCTCTTGGATGCAGCCCTGGCCAGCAGAAATGAAACTGGCTCCCTTGGAGTGTCTAGCCTCATAGTGCTGCCATGTCCTAAATCCTTGGGCACTACAGGAAATCTGTCAAAGTTTTGGGATTGTGGGAAAGACCCTACACCCGGAAGAATGAAATATTTTGGGGAATATTAAGAGGCAGAATATATTCCCCCAAAGGAGAAATGGAGAAACAGGCTTTTAAAGAAAGCCGTCTTTCTTAATAGACCCCAGCAGATATTTTGTATTCATTAAGAAAGACTGGGCCAGCCAATTCACAACTTAACAGACTCATCTCCAGCGATGGCATTAACATTTACATTCTCCACCACCCAAATTCTAAGAACAGGAGTTTGTAGAGATTCTCAGTCATCCAGATCATGGTTGTCCCAAAGGTGCTGTTTCAGGTGGCAACTGGACTTCCTTGTTTTGTTTGTTTTTTCTTTTGAAGATGTTTTGCTTCTCATCCAAGAAGCTTCTTCAGTTCTGACAGGATTCCATTCCCCACTATCCTGTCACAGATGAAGAAGCTTCTTCAATGAGAAGGGAAACATCTTCAAAAGAAAACAAAGAAGGAAGTCCAATTGCCTTCTGAAAAGCACCTTTGGGACATCTAAGAACAGGATATAATAGGATTAACCCACCACCATTAGAATAGCAAAACAGAGTTCACTACATTATACAACTCCAGCAGCATCACAGAAACCTATAAAAATCCATCCACTCATTCAGCCAGTCCGTCAGCTGCCCTGGAACCACAGGCTGGTTCTGCTCATCAATAAACGGACCTCCTTTCTTAAACAGCCTCCATTTATTCCCAGCTTGGAAGTGGACCTGGATTTTTCTTCTAATAGGATGTAGAGCAGTTTTGATCTCCACTGAAAGTCACACCAAAAAAAGATCAGGAATCTCTAGATCAGCTTTTTACAAAGAAGCACCCTCCAAGGGTTTTGCCTAAGGTGCCTGCCTCGGAATAATCAAGATGGAAATTTACCTCCTCTGGAAATTGGGAAGGTTGTTCAGAGAAATTCTTTAGGCTGTGCAAGAATGAGATAAAAAGATACTACAGGTAATCCTTGACATACAACCACAATTGAGCTGGACTGACACAGAAAAGGGGGGGGGGCAGCCTATTCTTCAAAGCTCCTGAGAGTAGGACGAGAAGGACCAGAGGGAGACATATCAGAAAGGGAACGCCTTCACAGGTAGAGACGGGACGAGCCTGTTTTACGGCCTCCTATCGGGAGATGGCGGTCAGATGGGCAACATCGGCGCCTAGGAAGCCGTCGCTACAGAGGCATCTGGGGCTGAGCCTTAAGGAGTTAAAACCATCAAGCACTGCATTGCGAGAAGGGAGGGGAGGGGAGGGCTGGATCTACCGGATCGCTCACGGGAGGAAGGTGGTGCGCCGAGTGGCTTCTCTGCTCTTCCAAGAGCCGAAGCTGCAGCTGGTGGGTGAGTGGAGGGCAGGTCGGAGGAGAGACTGGGAGCAGGAAGGGCTGCTTGATTTCCTCCGCTGCGTGGAAGCAGAGAAGCAACCGGAACATAGAATAGAATATAGAAAAACAGAGTTGGATGGGACCTTGGCGGTCATGACTAGATCTACCCAATTCCTACAACTGTTCTTCATATGTTTTCGCCTCAAGCCCCCAGTCATGTTTGTTGCTCTTTCATTTCTTCTTTAGGCATCATTTTATCACTTAAAGCCCCCACATCTCTAAAATTAGCACGGAAGGTTTGACTGTAACTATTTTGGGTTTTGGGACAGCTTTCAGGCAGAAAACATGGATTCTCCACATATATACATACTTGTAGGAGTGTCTATTTGTACTTCTCTCTGTATGCATCTATCTAAATTGTATAATCCATTCCTAGGACTTCTAGATATATTTCATAATAACCCTTTGCAGTGTTAAGAATTTGTTTTTAACCAAATATTTTATTAATTCATCAAAATGTAAAATACGGAAGTACAAAGAAGAAATAAAAATAATGGAAAAATGGAGGAAGAGAGGAAAGTGTAGGGGAAAGGGGAAAGGAAAAAGAAAAGCATTGTCTTTGACTCTTTTGGTGCAGTAGAATAATAATATAAAACCTCAACTGTTTACTTTTATCTGATAATATGAACTAGCTACTTGTATAACAACAAACGTATTTAATCAACAAAACCCAAATCAGACTTTCATTTTTTTCTATCTCAGGAACAAAGTCCAAAAGTGGTTTCCATGTAGAAACAAAATTAATCCTGTTCTTTTCTTTAATCAAAGCAATCAATTTAACCATCTCTGCTAACCATCAGATTTTGCAGCCATTCAGCCATTGTGGGAATGAAAATATCCTTCCATTTTTGTGCATATAGCATTCTTGATGCCAACAATACATATAACATCGAAGTTTTTTCAATTTCTTTATCTAAAAGAAAACTTTCTGGTTTTATCATTATTTTCTCTGTAAGAATCTTCTGTATTAAGATATGAATCTTAATACAATATTTCTTTGTCACATGTCCACCATAAATGATAACATCTCTTATTTACATTTCCAACATTCAAGGTGCCTTATACATTCTTGAGAATTTCTTCAATGGTAGATACCAACATCATAAAACCATTTGGTATAGAGCTTCCTGCCTGAGCAGGAGGTAGGACTAGAAGACCTCCAAGGTCCCTTCCAACTCTGTAATTCTGTTACATTCTTCCAGTGTTCAAGCATTATATTAAATCCAAAGTTCTTTGCCCACTGAATCATACAATGCTTTACATACGCATTCTGCAAGTTAAGTGTCAGGGTTCCAAGTAACACCCTCAACCAATGAAGATTCCAAGGCAGGCAATTCCTCAAAGTTCCAATTTATTGAAGATGTCATATTGGCACACCCACATGTCCATCACACGATCCAATCACTCCACCTTCCCAACTGGAGACATCCCCCGTCAGGCCTATCCAGGTGGAGGCTGAACGTCCTTGACTTCCAGAGAAAAGAATGTTGTTATGGCTATCTATCTCAACCAGCACACAATCCCCCCTCTGATTTCCAGGCACTAAATGTGGCAGCCGTTAAAATCCAAAAGAAAAGATGGGTCCCAGGGCTGATATTCAATTTCAATAGCAGCTTATAAACCTTAGCAGTAATATTTTCAACAATTTATTTCCAAACATCCTTCTGAATCCAAATGCTCTTTAGATTTGAGGATAGGGTCACAATAATTGAACGATATTATTTGACCAAAAATCCACCAATCTAGCCTCGCCACCATTTCTTTTCTAAAAAAACTTCCTGGGGAGACACCCCAAAAAGGAAGGCACGTCTAACAAAGTGATGATTAAAATGAACATTTGGTTTAACCGTATCATACCATAAAGAGCTGTGCCATCAAAACCTTTATTCATGCCTGTCAAGTTCAAGGAACCTCTTATTTTGGAGAGTCACTCACTCTTTTTGTCAGAAAACAACAGGCATGAAAGTACAATTTCAAATTTGGCAAACTCAAACGTCTTTCCTTAGTACCTTACAATAATTTATGTTTAATTTTTGATTGTTCCCTTGCCATATAAACATAGAGATGTCCATCTGCCATATTTTCAGTTATAACACTTAAAGTATGAAAGAGAAATAGCATGTTTGGTAAAACATTTATCTGAATTACAAAGATTCTACCCAATAATTGCAGTATGAAGAATTTGTGATTGACCCAAGTCAAGAAGTGTATTTCATGATTGAATGTATATTTGAACTTGGATCTCAGTAATCTGCAATGTGTCAAAAGAATCATAATTAACATTAGAAGATATTCCAGCATTGTGGCATGTTTGCTTTTTACTTGTAATGTATACTTTTTTCACGTCTTCTGCAACCATTATATATAGAAACAATTTTAAACTTGCACTTTTATTTAAATCTTACAGATGAAGAGGATACCAATAAGAGCACTCTGGACAACTGAGAATAACCAGCAACTTTGAAAATGAAAGCAAATTGAGCCCTCAGAAAAGCACACAATTCTCTTTTCCCAGCTGGTGAGAGACAAAGGGGAGAAAATCAAGAAGAGATTTCAAACTGGAAAAAGTAGAGTATGCAGAACTCAACAGTAGATTACATGAAAATTATTTTATTCCATTCAGAAAAAGAGGGAAATACCTAGAAGGAGGGGAAAACCCTTTGAATTTGCTGATTGTGGGGAAACTTTCAGTCAGAATTCCAACGTGGTGGTACACTAGAGGATGCACACAGGAAAGAAATCATACAATTGTCCTGATTGTAGCAAACGTTTCAGTTTGAATTCCCATTTGGTTCAACACCAGAGGACTCACACAGGAGAGAAACCCTTTGAATGTCCTGATTGTGGGAAAAGTTACAGTCAGAAGTCCAGCTTGGTGGTACACCAGAGGACTCACACAGGAGAGAAACCCTTTGAATGTCCTGTTTGTGGGAAACGATTCAGTCGGAATTCCAGCCTGGTGAAACACCAGAGAACTCACAAAGGGGAGAAACCCTTTGAATGTCCTGATTGTGGGAAAGGTTTCAGTCAGAATTCAAGCCTGGTGATTCATCAGAGGACTCACACAGGAGAGAAACCCTTTGAATGTTCTGATTGTGGCAAAGATTTCAGTTTGAATTCCAATTTGGTTCAACACCAGAGGACTCACACAGGAGAGAAACCCTTTGAATGTTCTGATTGTGGAAAACGTTTCAGTTGGAATTCCGCTTTGGTTAAACACCAGAGAACTCACACAGGAGAAAAACCCTTTGAATGTACTGATTGCGAAAAAAGTTTCAGTCGGAATTCAAGCCTGCTGATTCATCAGAGGACTCACACAGGAGAAAAACCCTTTGAATGTCCTGATTGTGGGAAAAGTTTCAGTTTGAATTCCAGCTTGGTTAAACATCAGAGGACTCACACAGGGGAGAAACCATTTGAATGTCCTGATTGTGGGAAAAGTTTCAGTCAGAATAATGATCTGGTGAAACACCAGAGGACTCACACAGGAGAAAAACCCTTTGAATGTCCTGAGTGTGGGAAAAGTTTCAGTCGGAATTCCATCCTGGTGGAACACCAGAGGACACACACAGGAGAGAAACCATTTGAATGTCCTGATTGTGGCATACGTTTCAGTTGTAATTCCAGTTTGGTTAAACATCAGAGGACTCACACAGGGGAGAAACCCTTTGAATGTCCTGATTGTGGGAAAAGTTTCAGTCAGAATTATGACCTGGTGACACACCAGAGGACTCACACAGGAGAAAAACCCTTTGAATGTCCTGATTGTGGGAAAGGTTTCAGTCGGAATTCCATTCTGGTGAAACACCAGAGGACACACACAGGAGAGAAGCCATTTGAATGTCCTGATTGTGGCAAACGTTTCAGTTGGAATTCCAGTTTGGTTAAACATCAGAGGACTCACACAGGGGAGAAACCCTTTGAATGTCCTGTTTGTGGGAAACGATTCAGTCAGAATTACATCCTGGTGGAACACCAGAGGACACACACAGGAGAGAAACCCTTTGAATGTTCTGATTGTGGCAAACGTTTCAGTTGGAATTCCAATTTGGTTCAACACCAGAGGACTCACACAGGAGAGAAACCCTTTGAATGTCCTGATTGTGGGAAAAGTTTCAGTCAGAATTCAAGCCTGGTGATTCATCAGAGGACTCACACAGGAGAGAAACCCTTTGAATGTCCTGATTGTGGAAAAGGTTTCAGTCAGAATTCAAGCCTGGTGATTCATCAGAGGACTCACACAGGAGAGAAACCCTTTGAATGTCCTGATTGTGGGAAAAGTTTCATTGGAAATTCCCACCTGTTGGATCACCAGAGGACTCACACAGGAGAAAAACCCTTTGAATGTCCTGATTGTGGGAAAGGTTTCAGTCAGAATTCAAGCCTGGTGATTCATCAGAGGACTCACACAGGAGAGAAACCCTTTCAATGTTCTGATTGTGGCAAACGTTTCAGTTTGAATTCCAATTTGGTTCAACACCAGAGGACTCACACAGGAGAGAAACCCTTTGAATGTTCTGATTGTGGAAAACGTTTCAGTTGGAATTCCAATTTGGTTAAACACCAGAGAACTCACACTGGAGAAAAACCCTTTGAATGTACTGATTGTGAAAAAAGTTTCAGTCGGAATTCAAGCCTGCTGATTCATCAGAGGACTCACACAGAAGAAAAACCCTTTGAATGTCCTGATTGTGGGAAAAGTTTCAGTTTGAATTCTAGCTTGGTTAAACATCAGAGGAGTCACACAGGGGAGAAACTCTTTGAATGTCCTGATTGTGGGGAAAGTTTCAGTCGGAATTCCATCCTGGTGAAACACCAGAGGACACACACAGGAGAAAAACCATTTGAATGTTCTGATTGTGGCAAACGTTTCAGCTGTAATTCCAGTTTGGTGAAACACCAGAGGACTCACACAGGGCAGAAACCCTTTCAATGTCCTGATTGTGGGAAAAGTTTCAGTCAAAATTCCAGCCTGGTGAAACACCAGAGGACTCACACAGGAGAGAAACCCTTTGAATGTCCTGATTGTGGGAAATGTTTCAGTCAGAATTCCTACCTGGTGATACACCAGAGATCTCATACAGGAGAGAAACCCTTTGAATGTCCTGATTGTGGGAAAAGTTTCAGTCAGAATTCAAGCCTGGTGATTCATCAGAGGACTCACACAGGAGAGAAACCCTTTGAATGTCCTGATTGTGGCAAACGTTTCAGTTTGAATTCCAATTTGGTTCAACACCAGAGGACTCACACAGGAGAGAAACCCTTTGAATGTTCTGATTGTGGCAAACATTTCAGTTTGAATTCCCATTTGGTTCAACATCAGAGGACTCACACAGGAGAGAAACCCTTTGAATGTCCTGATTGTGGGAAAAGTTTCATTGCAAATTTCCACCTGTTGGATCACCAGAGGACTCACACAGGAGAAAAACCCTTTGAATGTTCTGATTGTGGGAAAAGTTTCAGTCAGAATTCAAGCCTGGTGATTCATCAGAGGACTCACACAGGAGAGAAACCCTTTGAATGTTCTGATTGTGGGAAAAGTTTCAGTCAGAATTCCAACCTGGCAAAACACCAAAGGACTCACACAGGAGAGAAACCCTTTGAATGTCCTGATTGTGGCAAACATTTCAGTTTGAATTCCCATTTGGTTCAACACCAGAGGACTCACACAGGAGAGAAACCCTTTGAATGTCCTGATTGTGGGAAAAGTTTCAGTCAGAAGTCCAGCTTGGTGGTACACCAGAGGACTCACACAGGAGAGAAACCCTTTGAATGTCCTGTTTGTGGGAAACAATTCAGTCAGAATTCCAGCCTGGTGAAACACCAGAGGACTCACAAAAGGGGGAAACCCTTTGATCGTGCTGATTGTGGGAAAAGTTTCTGTCATAGGTCCAGACTGTTGATACATCAAAGGACTCACACAGGGGAGAAACCCTTTGAATGTCCGGTTTGTGGGAAAAAATTCAGTGAGAATTCCAAACTGGTGAAACACCAGAGGACTCACACGAGAGAAACAATATGAATGTCCAGATTGTGGAAAAAGTTTCAGTCAGAATTCTGATCTACTGATACACCAGAGGAGTTATACAGGAGTGAAGCCATACGAGTGACCAGAGTGTGTGAAAAGTTTCACTTACTGTTCTGACCTGGTGAAACACCAGAGGGCTCACACAGGAGAAAAACCATATGGATGTCCACACTGTGGGAAAAAATTCAGTCAGAATTTCAACCTGGTGTGACACTAGAGGATGCACACAGGAAAGAAATCATATTACTGTCCTGATTGTGGGAAACGTTTCATTACAAATTCCCACCTTGTGATACACCAGAGGACTCACACAGGAGAGAAACCCTTTGAAAGTCCTGATTGTGGGAAAGATTTCACTCAGAATTATACAGGAGAGAAACCATACAAATTACCTTTAAGTAATGTAGCTTTACACATAGAATATAATAGAATAGAATTTTTATTGGCCAAGTGGGATTGGACAGACAAGGAATTTGTCTTGGTGCATATGCTCTCAGTGTACATAAAAGATACGTTCATCAAGAATCATAAGGTACAGCAGTTAATGATAGTTATAGGGTACAAATAAGCAATCAATTATCAGTTCTCAGGATAATTGCAAAGCCTTGAGCTCCCAACGAAAAGGCTGCAAATTAAGTTCTGGCAAGCAGTCTTTGTTGCATGAAACACAATGAGCAAAATCTCCAGAAAAAGGACTGTTGTCTCCTACAACAACCACTCCCCCTTCTTTCTGTTTATTCCCAGGGAGGAGCCATTCAGCATTTGCTTCCTGAGTGGACTCCTTGTCCTCCTTTTTTCACCTCTCCTAAGTGCTCTGTGCATATCTGCATCCGGAACAGGCCTCCCCTGGCAGCTGGGGGGCCACAATAAGGAGCCACAGGAAATCGTTTATTGAGGCAGAATATTATATTTCCCAAAAGGAGAAATGGAGAAACAGGCTTTTAAAGAAAGAAAGCAGTCTTTCTTAATAGCCCCCAGCAGATAGTTTGTGTTCATTAAGAAAGACCTTCATCTCCAGTGATGGGATTAAAATTTACATTTTGTACCACCCAAATTCTTTTTTTCCCCCAAGTTTTTTATTTTTTATTTTTTTACAAACATATTGTTATGTGAACAGTGTGACACCGGAGTGTCTTACATTTTGGTACAAATAAAACAATATTCTTCATATTTAATACAGTTGACATCTTATATAGTTTTAGTAATAATACACCTATTTTGTTCAATTATAATCTTTCATTATTTGATTATTCGATATTTCAGTATGTTATTTTTATGCCAATCTCCATATACTAAATGTCACTCCTTTTACTACAAATAAAATATTAATAATCATATTTATTGTATTTAAGACTTATATAGTTCTAATAGTAATACACACATTTATATTAAATTATAATCTCATTTTTAGTTATGCCACTGTTATATTTAAATATATTCCCTTTCTAGTCACATTTTACTACAAATATAATAATATCATATTTACGTTTGACATTACATAATTCTAATAATACACATGTTTTTGTTAAATTCTAATCTTTCCTTATTAAGTTGTTCAATATTTTAGTATGTTGTTTTTATGATGATCAAATTCTGAATATCATTCCTTTTACTACAAATAGAACGTTGGTAATCATATTTGTTACATTTAACAAACTTATATAGTTCTACTAATAATACATATATTTATGTTAAGTTATAATCTTCCATTGTTTGATTCTTCAATATTTCAATATGTTATTTTTATACCCATCACCATATTATTCAAACATATTCAAGATTAACTGTCATTAATGTTATTATCACACTTAGATCTCCAAGAGCCAAGTCTTTCCAGGATTTTGGGAATATGTTGTACCTTCCTTTGGCAGCAGGTGGCAATCTTAAATCAGATTTCAATATTAACCATTTTTATCCAATTTTACTGGAATACTCCAAAATATAAATATGGCTAGCTTTTTATGTAAATAACTCTAGCATTTTAAAATGCCTATCCAAAACAAACGCCTGTCCAATTTGAAAATCCAACTTTCTGTATTTTTAGCAAATTTTCTGTTTTCTTACCTTTGATTCTTTTTCCTTCCATTTTAAAGTTTTACTCAAGGTGTTAAGTCGCAGCCATTTTAAAAATAATTATGAGTCTCTCTTTTCCTGGATATTCTTTTGGAGTTACACATTAAATAAAAAGGATTCTTCTCACCCAGTTCCATACAGTGTTCACCAATTCCGCTCCAGTTAGGATTAGAGGGCTAATCCTACCTTTGTTGGATTTTGGGTGAGGGCATTTGGTTAGGAATAGACCTAGCTATCTCTTAAGTGCAGACATCTGCTGTGGGCTATTGAGGAGGGTGGGGGCTATTAAGAGTGAGTTTGTTTCCTGCCTAAAAAAACATGTTTCTCCATTTCTCATCCAGGGAAATATATCACAGGCGTTCCTTTCCAGGCAAATCAAACTCGGAAACAAGGTTACTTGCTGCAGGTTTTAATGCGGCCGCAGTCCGGCAGGACTGAGTTTGGCAGATACAAAGTCAGCGCTGGGAGCTACTGCCAGCGTTGTAAATAGCTCTGAATTAACATAGGCATGCCCACGGCCCAGTCCACCCCCAAAGCCAGCATCCGGCTGTGTTTATTCCTCCTCTTGGGTCTCCCTGGCTATCATGGCGCAGGTGCAGCCATTAGGAACCACAGAAGCTACGAAACGGCGATTCACAGTCCTCCGCCCTTCCACTGTGCCACCATCAGCACCACTCAGCTGATGGAAAAGGGCCCGCTGGCCAAAGGAGCAAGAAGCCATTGGGAGCACCTGGGACGTCAGGTGCTGAAGCCACGCCACTCCCGCAGCCGTCACGCCGCCCCCGGCAGCCATTTCCCCCATACCCCCAGATATGGCAAGCCAGGGCTTGACAACGTAATATTCTGCCTTTTTAATATTTCCTAAAATATTTCATTCTTCTAGGAGAGGGGTGGGTGCTAACTTCTGTAAGAAGAAATATCCTTCTGGGTTCAGCTCCAAGTGGTGAAAGACACTGGAAACATGGAGACTGCTTGGAAAGATGTTTTGAGTTTCTGCCTCTGGCCTATTGACAAAAGGGGGGCAGGCAGGAAGGTGGAAGTTGCTTTGTCTTTAAAACATGCTTCTCCATTTCTCATCCAGGGAAACATAATATTCTGCCTTTTTAATATTTCCCAAAATATTTCATTCCTCTAGGAAAGGGGTAGGTGCTAACTTCCTACACCTATAAACATCCATCCACTCATTCAGCCAGTCCGTCAGCTGGCCTGGAACCACAGGTTGGTTCAGCTCATCAATAAACAGACTTTGTTGCTTAAACAGCCTCCATTTTATTCCCAGCTTGGAACTGGACCTGGATTTTTCTTCTAACAGGATGTAGAGCATTTTTGATCTTCACTGAGAGTCACACCAAAAAAGGATCAGGAATCTCTAGATCAGCTTTTTACAAAGTAACACCCTCCAAGGGCTTTGCCCAAGGTGCCTGCCTTGGAATAATCGAGGTGGAAATGTAGCTCCTCTGGAAATTGAGGAGGTTGCTCAGAGCAATTCTTTAGGCTCTGCAAGAATGAAGATAAAAAGATATGTAGGAAGTTAGCACCCACCTCTCTCCTAGAAGACTGAAATATTTCAGGAAATATTAAAAAAGCAGAATATTATATTTCCCTGAATGACAAATGGAGAAACATGTTTTTAAGCAGGAAATGGACTCACTATTAATAGCCCCTATCATCCTCACTTAAGAGATAAAGAGATTGCTAGGTCTATTCATAGGCAAATGCTCTCACCCAAGATCCAACAAAGGTAGGATTAGCCCTCTACCCTGTTGCTAGTTTGGTTATCCTGGTTAGGCCCATATATAAGAGACTGTAGGCTTTCTTGTAATAGTAATATTTATTTCTTTTCTTCCTCAAGAACACAATTAGACAGGCACTAATCTGGGAGGAGCAAGAACTTATATACAGAGAAGGCGGGGCTAATGGTAAGTACTAACCAATGGTAAGTGACACAATGACATCACACAATGACATATAAACAAGCACACATATTTACAGATATCAGGTTAGGTATTTTCATCTGTAACAAATCCCCCTCTAAAATACCTAACTAATGGTGGGTTATTAAGATTATATATGCACATCAAGTTTGGAAGTCAAATACATATGTTGTTTGGTTGGCAATGGCTTAGTGAGGATATCAGCAATTTGTTCACTAGTATTGCAATGGATAGCTTTAATAAATCCTATACTTGACAGTTGTCTTACATGTTTATATTTTATATCGATATGTCGAGATCGTTGACCTATTGCTTCGGAAGCTGATATATCAATTGCTGCCTTATTGTCCTCATTGATAATAATTGGATAAACAGGTTCATCCCACACATTGGTTAACAAGTCATCGAACCAAGTTAGATTGTTGACCGCTTTGGATAAACAAACATATTCGGCTTCCGCTGTGGAAGTGGCAATTAAATTCTGTTTGCCTGTGTACCAGTGCACCGCACAGCCATTTATAAGAAAAACATATCCAGAAGTACTTTTTCTGGTTTTTGAATCAGTAGCCCAATCAGCATCAGCGTAGCAGGTCAAAGTTGGTTTTTCAGAAATGAATGGTTCTAAGAATAAGCACATATCAATGCTAGACTTTAGATATTTTAGAATCCTCTTAATTCCTTCCCAGTGGTATGAGTTAGGATTGCTTACATGTCTTGACAACAAATTTACAGCAAGGGTGATATCAGGCCTGGTCCAATTAGATATGTATAATAAGGACCCAATAATTGATCGATATAACGTGTTATCCTTGAATGGTTCGTACTCATTATACACATTCCTATAAAAATCAGTTGACATAGGAGTATCACAAATTTTTGAATTAATTAAATTACATTTTTGTATGAGTTCCATAATCTTGTCTTTCTGAGATAATTTGAACCCCTTATCTGTTTTGTCAATTTGGACTCCTAGATACTTATTTACCTTTCCTAATATTTTTAAGTTGAAATTTTTGCCTAGTTGTTCAGCGAAATTATCACATTTAATTTTGTCGTGTCCAAAATACAATATATCATCAACATAAATCAAAACATATTCAATAGAATCATTATTTTTTTTTGTGAAAAAACAAAAATCAGATGAAGTAGCTACAAAACCCATATTTTTAAGTATCTTTGATAAGCACTCATACCACCGCTTACCGGACTGTTTTAGTCCATAAAGGCTCTTGTTTAATAGCCAAATTTCTCCCTTTTTTGTATCCTTTCCTGGGGGTGCTTTCACATAAATTTCTTTATCTAGATCAGCGTGCAGATAGGCTGTCTGCACGTCAAATTGATATACTTCCAGATTTAAGATAGAAGCTAACACTAGTGCTGTTTTCACGCTTTCTGATCTAACGGTTGGGGAATAAGTGTCTTCATAGTCATCCGGAAATCTTTGGGCAAAGCCTTGAGCCACCAACCTGGCTTTGTATAGGAATTTACCATCCTCTAGCTCCTTGATTTTATAGATCCACCTAGTGCCAATAGGGGATTTCTCAGTGGGCAGGTCTGTTGGTGTATATACATTTAGTTCTCTCAAACTGTCCATCTCTTTTTTCATTGCTTCCTCCCACTTACTTTTTTCTTCTAGGGGTAGCTTAAGTATGTCATCATATGTGTTAGGAGTCAGGTGTTTAGCTTGGATAGACAGTACGTAATCATCTAATCTTTTAGGAATTATGCCCCTATTGGATCTAATGGGCCTATTCTGGGGATGTTCATCGCTATGCATATACTTAGCTTCTTTTTCGGTTAATTGATCTACTTTCAAAGTGGGGTGTCCTTTTTTCCATTCATCATTAACTATTACTGGGCATTTGATTCTGTTAGTAGATGTGGATTTGGGGTTCGTATCTGATGTGTGATGTTTTGCGTGCGTGTGTGTAATATTTTTTGATTCTGGGTAAATTTCATTGAGATGTAATTTTGACCAGTTCATGTGTTCATGAAACACGGCAGATCTGGATACAATGAAGTGATTATTTTTATCAATGAAGCGATATCCCTTGGTTCCTGATTCGTACCCCATAAATATCAGTCTTTTGGATACTTTCTCTCCTTTGCGTCTTAACTGTGAGGGCACATATACATCAGCAGATACACCAAATACGTGTAAATGCCCAATTTTTGGTTTCCTTCCATACATGAGTTCGTATGGGGTCTTATTGATTGTACTGGACCATAAGCGATTTATAGTGTAATTGGAATAATTAAGGGCTTCAGCCCAGAATGACTGGTTTAAACCAGCATCATCTAACACACATTTAACCATGGTTTGTAGCAAACCATTCTTCCTTTCAGAGACTCCATTTTGGAATGGGGAAAATGGACAAGATTTAAAGTGCAATATTCCTTGTGATTTTAGCCAAATTGAAAATTCGTTGGATAGGAATTCCGACCCCCTGTCAGTCATTATTTGTTTGATTTTGGTATTGTATTGTGTTTCTACCATTTTAAAGAACTCCTTAAATTTTTTGAAAACCTCACTTTTGTGGTTAAGGGTGTATACAAAACCAAATCTACTATAGTCATCGACTATGGTCAGGAAGTATCTTTTTTTGTATTTAATTGAAGGTTTTAATGGGCCTACTACATCCATATGAATTAGTTGAAAGGTTGATTGTGTGGTGCGGGTGGCTTTTTTGGGTTTTGGCTTGTTTTTAATTTTGGAAGAATTGCATACAGAGCATTCTAAGTAATTTTTACAGTTCTTTATTTTTAAATCTTCGGAACACTCTAACATTTTTCGTATGACTGGAAAGCTCGCGTGTCCTAGCTTTCTGTGGAGTAAGTGACTACAATTATCGTGAATAGGTTTTCCATTGTTTAAATTTTCAGACATATTAGTATCAGTGTTTGATGCATTCTTATCATTATTTTCATCATGGCTATCTGAATTTGGTTTTTTGTTTCTTAATTGATAGTTTGCATAGACTAGTTCGTTATCTTGTGGCAGTAGGTATGTTAGTCCATCATTTGTAAATAGTTTACCTATGTTTCTGTTGTTCTTAGTCATGAATACCTTTCCGCCTCTGAAAGTGGTTTCTATTGCATTGTCTAAGCTTAACTTTAGGGTTGCCAATATGTTATTTGGAATTTCGGGCACAAATAGTACCCCCTCTATTTTTCCTATACCTTTTATATGCGTGTCTCCTATTCCTCTCACTAGGACTCTATTTTGGTTTGCTACTTTAATATAATATTTCTTTTCAGTGAAGTTACTTAATATTTCTCTATTATGAGTTGTATGGCATGTGGCTCCTGAATCTATGAGCCAGGTGTTGAGTGAATCAGATATCAAAGTGTTATTATTTCTTATTCCATATAGTGATCCTTTCTTATTTTCTCTAGGGTTATTTCTGTATGTTTGTCTTTCTCTAGAGTGTGGTGATTCTCTTCTCTTATACCTGTAATCTGGGGAGGTTCTGTCTAAAAAGTGTATTCTTCTATCCTTGTGTTTATATGAGTCACTGTATCCTATATTCTTGGGACAGTCTCTACTCTGATGTCTTTCAGATCCACATGTGAGACATTCATGTGGGTATCTGTCTCTGGCCCTGAAATCAGTCCTTCTTTGATTTCTACCTTCTCTTTGTTGTGTATATCGCTCTCTTCTAAGTCTATCTTCAGTAATAAGCTTATTGGTAAGGTTTTCTAAAGTAATTTGCTCTATACTTAGGTTATCTATTAGTGTAATGTAGTTATCCCAGCTGTGATCTAGTGAGTTAATTATAATGCTTTTCATGGTGTTGTCAGAAATGGTTTCTCCCCTTTGAATAAGGTCTGCTCTTACAGCGTTTAAATTCAAGATATGCTCACTCATGGATGTATCATGTTTTAGTTTGGCAGAATAGAATTCCCTAGAGATTTTTGTGGTAGTGGCTACATTTTTGCTATAGAACAGTCTGAATAATTTTTGATATACTTCAAATACAGTTAAATTATGCTCTATACTGGGGAGTATACTTGGGGAAATAGAAACAATTAACATATAGTATGCTTTGTGGTGGAGGCAGTCTATTTCATAGGTCCAAGGCTTATTTGGTGGGTTATCAATAAAAAATAAAACATTTTCTTTCATATATACAATCTGTAAACACTGATCCCATTCCATTAAGTTGCTTCCATCTAATTTCAATTTTATAAAGTCTGGAGGTATTGTCCCTGAGTGTAGTGAGGTGTTATTCATGTTTAGTAGCTGTCCATGATTTAAGACCTTAGCATACTCACAATAAGGCCTGGGTATGGTAGATGTATGTCTGTATTTACTTATCTCTATGTTGCGCTGACTTGTATTTATGTTTCCTTCTTCTTTCTTTGCAGGCTCGTTCTGGGCATGCTCAGTCCTCATTTTTCTCCAGCAGTCGATGAGGGAGGTTCCTGTGTCTGCAGCTCCTGGGGTGAAGTCCCAGACGGCCTTCTGTTGCTCTGCTTTGTTTCCGGAGGGCCTCTGGTGACTGAAGAATGCCTGGGGTGCTGCTCTGCTCATCGGGGAGTCTTCTCTGAGGTCGTCAGTAAGTGGAGCTTGAGGCGGGCCGCCATTGCCAATGGAGCCGGGTTGTTCAGGGAGCTGCTCTTCAGTAGGTAAGTATGATTGCCAGCTTGTCTTTCTTCGGGTGGCTAGGCCTTTCTTTAGACAGTCTATTTCTTTTTGGCCTTTGGTAGATGGTAGTTTAGAATTTTCTATTTCATTTTCTGGTTGTTTGTTTGGTATTGTTAGTTTAGTCCCGAGTGCTGCAGTTAGCACCTGTATAGCATTGTCTATTTCTACTTCAGTAGGTTGAGCTTTGTTTTGTTTAAATAATTGTTTTTTATTTGTTTTTGGACTCGGGTAATCATCTTCTTGGTAGGTTTTGTTTTTTATTTCGTAGTTTGAGGTTTGGAATTCTTTTAGTAATTGGTCAGGCATTTTAGAGGTATTAGGTGGGTAAGATGGCTGCCATGAAAAAGGCGGGAAGCTGTCGCCATCTTTGGTGTCATTTTTGAAGTCAGGGGTTGAATTTCTTACCTTGCAGTTTTCTTGTTTGTTATTTTCGTTATCTGCTGCTGTTCCGTGGTCGTTTATTATGCTGCGGATTTTCACAAGCAGATTTGATTCAGCTGTAGTTGTTTCTATTAATTCTAGTATTTTTCTTTTTACCTCATCTTCTTTGTTTGGTGTTAGCAGTTCATTTTCTTGTAATTGCGTTTGTTTCTTAATATTTTCAAGTGGTGTATATTTGTCAGGAGTTAGTTGAGCTGCCATTCTTTTCGTTATGTATCTGGTGGCAGGTCTTCTTTTGTCGTTATGTGAGTCTTGCATCTTTATGTTCGGTTGGGCCTACCAAACCATCCTCTTGCTACCAATTTGTTGCTAGTTTGGTTATCCTGGTTAGGCCCATATATAAGAGACTGTAGGCTTTCTTGTAATAGTAATATTTATTTCTTTTCTTCCTCAAGAACACAATTAGACAGGCACTAATCTGGGAGGAGCAAGAACTTATATACAGAGAAGGCGGGGCTAATGGTAAGTACTAACCAATGGTAAGTGACACAATGACATCACACAATGACATATAAACAAGCACACATATTTACAGATATCAGGTTAGGTATTTTCATCTGTAACATACCCATCTAGCAACAGAACTCTCCACATGGCGGCTGGGAAGATTACATCACACAGCAAGGCTCAACCAAGCATGGGACTCAGGACAGCCTACAGATTGCCCCTGCATGGCCCCATGGGAGTCATGCAACCAATCAGACAAGCTCAAATTCAAAAGCCCAGAGAGAGTATAAAACTCAGGCACTCTCAGCATCTCTTCCCTTTTTTTTCTTCACCCAACATCTTCAAGGCATGCGATCCTGTCCACCATTAACCTTCTTTCCAAGCAACTTCCATGAATCCAGTGTCTTTTTCCCCACTTGGAACTGAACCCAGAAAGATATTTCTTCCAACAGATGCTGCAGGTAATCCTCGACATACAACCACAATTGAGGTGGGCTGACACAGAAAGGGGGGAGGGGGCAGCCTATTCTTCAGAGGGAGACATATCAGAAAGGGATCCAACCTAGAATCAGGGAGAAACTTCCTGTCAGTCGGAACAATTGATCAGTGGAATGGTTTGGCTCCAGAAGTTGTGGGTGCTCCATCACCCGTGTTTTTTTAGAGGGGACTGGAGAGCCATTTGTCCGGAACAGTATAGGGTCACTGCATGGAGAATTGGTCCCTTCCAACTCTTACTCTGTAATTCTTTAATAACTTTATGAGCGTTTAAGGCTCAGCCTGTAGCTAATCTTCCCAAGTTAAGTAGGGTCACGTTCCACTATTTCACTCGCATCGGCTGCCAGGAGTGGAAAGTGACTTGAGGGCGTGGAATCGGAGAAAACGTCTCGCAAACGCCTTCACAGGTGGAGACGGGACGAGCCTGTTTTACGGCCTCCTATCGGGAGATGGCGGTCAGATGGGCAACATCAGCGGCGCCTAGGAAGCCGTCGCTACAGAGGCATCTGGGGCTGAGCCTTAAGGAGTTAAAACCATCAAGTACTGCATTGCGAGGAGGGAGGGGAGGGGAGGGCTGGATCTACCGGATCGCTCGCGGGAGGAAGGTGGTGCGCCGAGTGGCTTCTCTGCTCTTCCAAGAGCCGAAGCAGCAGCTGGTGGGTGAGTGGAGGGCAGGTCGGAGGAGAGGCTGGGAGCAGGAAGGGCTGCTTGATTTCCTCCGCTGCGTGGAAGCAGAGAAGCAACCGGAACATAGAATAGAATATAGAAAAACGGAGTTGGATGGGACCTTGGCGGTCATGACTAGATCTACCCAATTCCTACAACTGTTCTTCATATGTTTTCGCCTCAAGCCCCCAGTCATGTTGGTTGCTCTTTCATTTCTTCTCTTCAAAGGAACCTTCCTGTTCAGTATTAAGTCCAGTATAGTCTAATTATCTCCTTTATCTCTTGCATGACAGAGTTGTCGGGTTCCTCAGGAACCTTTAAGAAGAAACTGGACAGCCATTTATCCAGAATGGTACTGGCTCTCCCCCTGACTGAGCAGGGGATTGGTCTAGATCTAGAAGATCTCCAAGATCCCTTCCAACTCTGTTGTTCTGTTATGGACCTGCTGGGTTTTTTGGCAATAATGTCAGAAATGTCTTCTGGGGTTTTTGCTTTTATTTTCATATCTAGCCAACAAGCATTTGATTTCCTATTGGTGCCCCATCCATGTATTAATCAGGTTCAGCTGTGTTTAAGCCAGCACTTTTTAAAAAATAGCAGAGAAAATAATATTGTTATGGCTATATATATCAACCAGGCACTAAATGTGGCAACCCTGAAGATCCAAAAGAAAAGATGGGCCCCAGGGCTGAAATTCAATTTCAATAGCAGTTTATAAACCTTAGCATGCTTAATATGTTCAACAATTCATTTCCAATTCATTTTTCACAAAGTCGTATCCATAGTCCTTTTTGCCTTTCAATTGTAAATATATAAATATATATAAATCAATGGCATACATCCTTCTGATTCCAACTCCCTCTTTAGATCTGAGGATAGGATCATGATAATTGAATGATATTACTTGACCATAAATCCCCCAGTCTGGCCTCGCCACCATTTCTTTTCTAAAAAAGCTTCCTGGGGAGACACCCAAAGAGGAAGGCATGTCTAACAAAATGATGATTAAAATCAATATTTGGTTTAACCTTATCCCATAAAGAGCTGTGCCATCAAAATCTTTATTCATGCCTGTCAAGCTCAAGGAACCTCTTATTTTCAAGAGTCACTCACTCATTACCAGAAAACAACAAGCATCAAAATACAATTTCAAATCTGGTCAACTCAAATCTCTCTCCTTACCACCTTGCAATAATTTATGTTTAATTTTTGGTTTTTTCCCCTTGCCATATAAACTTAGAGATGTCCACCTACCATAGTTTAAATTAAATTGATTCTACCCAATAATTGCAGCATGAAGAATTTGTGATTGACCCAAGTCAACAAGTATATTTCATGTTTGAATGTATGTGTATGTATATAGATAGATAGATAGATAGATAGATAGATAGATAGATAGATAGATAGATAGATAGATAGATATAGATATAGATAGATAGATATATATAGATATATCTATATATTTAAAGTTTTTTTTTTTAAGACAACAAACATTTAGTACATCATTCATTTCTTCCATGTGACATTTCGGTGTTATCTTCAAAAGTTTCTTCTCTTTTCTACTTTTTCTGTCTTCAATCTCACCAAATCTATTACAAAGATTTTCCACTAATATAATATTCTAATTACAACCAATTTTTTTTCAATCTCTCTTAAAAACTTATTTGTATCTTTTTTCTAACCAATAGTAAAATTTATTCCATATCTTAAAATATTCTGAATCTTCTCTTTCCTTTATCATCATAGTTAAACTGTTTATTTCTGCACAATCTAAAAAAAAAATAATTACTTCTCCCTCCGAAGGTATATTCTCTGCTTTCCAATTTTGTATATAAACAATCCTTGCCACTGTTATTACATGTATAATCAAATATATATTATCTTTACTAATTTTCTCTGGTAAGATACCCAGTAGGAATAGCACTGGTTTCAAATCTATACGTTGTTGTATCATTTTCTCCACCCATAACTTAATTTTATTCCAATAGTTTTTCGCTTCGGGGCATGTCCACCACATATGGTAATATGAACCTGGTAACTGGTGACATTTCCAACATTTAGCTGATTTATCTTTAAACATTTTTGCCAGTTTCTCAGGGGGCATATGTCATCTATAAAACATTTTATATTGATTTTCCTTATATGCAGTGGACATTGTTAATTTATAATTTCTTTCCCATAATTGTTGCCATTTATCCAATTCAATTGAATATCCAAAGTTTTTTGCCCAGGCTATCATTGTTTTTTTTACTTGTTCTTCCTCTAGTTCTATATTTAGTAGAAAACTGTAACATTTTTTAATTAATTTATCCTCTGTTCCCGTGAGTATCTTATCAAGCTCAGTCTTCTCTAAATAAAAACCCTGTAGTTTAACATCCTTTTCATATTTTGTTTGTATCTGCATGTACATATACCAATCCATTTCAATTCTCTGTTCTTCCAGTTCATGTTTCCCTTTCAACTCCACCTTATCTGTTAACAAATCTTTATATCTAACAATATTTCCAAGATTAAAAACATTTGGGTGAATTAAAGCTTACATTGTTGATAACCATATTGGTATTTTCACATAATATTTATCTCTTAACTTTTCCCCATACCAATAACAATGCATTTCTTATATAAACCCCCACGGAGAGGGTTCGCAACTTGGGTGTCCTCCTGGACGCGCAGCTATCCTTAGAAGGGCATATGACGGCCGTGGCCAGGGGGGCTTTTTATCAGGTTTGCCTGATCCGCCAGTTGTGTCCCTTTCTGGATCGGGACTCCCTGCGCACAGTCACTCATGCCCTCGTCACTTCCCGACTGGACTACTGCAATGCTCTCTACATGGGGCTCCCCTTGAAGAGCATCCGGAGGCTCCAGCTGGTCCAAAATGTGGCCGCGCAGGTGATTATGGGAACGGCGGGGCGCTCCCATGTAACCTCTCTCCTGCGTGAGCTGCATTGGCTTCCAGTGGTCTTCCGGGTGCGATTCAAAGTGTTGATTAACATCTTTAAAGCGCTCCATGGGTTAGGACCTGGGTACTTACGGGACCGCCTTCTGCTACCGACAGCCTCCCACCGGCCAGTACACTCCCACAGGGCGGGGCTTCTCGGGGTGCTGTCGGTCAGACAATGTCGACTGGCGACCCCCCAGGAAGAGCCTTCTCAGTGGGGGCTCCTGCCCTCTGGAACGAGCTGCCCCCGGAGGTATAGAGGATCCCAGGCCTGCGCACCTTCCACCGTGCCCTGAAGACTTTGTTCTTACAGCAAGCCAGGCTAGCCTAATTTTAACGGTTTTAAATTTTAAATTGGATTTTAATGAGATATTTTTAATTGTGGGCCAAAGTATTTAATCTGGTTTTAAATTGTTTTTAATTTTTATATTTATGTATTTGATCATGGCTGTTCACTGCCCTGAGTCCTTCAGGAGAAGGGCAGTATATAAATATAAATAATAATAATAATAATAATAATAATAATAATAATAATAATAATAATAATAATAATGTCTTTGAAAGTACGTTTGTATCTTACTTCTACCATACCATAAAAAAGCATGCCAACCCAATTGTAAATCATGTCCTTCCAGTGTTAATGGTCTTATATTTCTTAATTCAATCCATTCTTTCAACCATGTCAATGCTGCTGCTTGATAATATAATTCCCAATTCAGGAGCCTGAATCCTCCATGTAATCTTGTATCCTGAATCATTTTTAAACTTATTCTTGCTTTTTTGGCTTGCCATATAAATTTCCTTATTATCTTATTTAGATATTGAAAATAAGTATTTTCAATTTTTATCAGTATTGTCTGAAATATTGATAAAATAGGAGCCTGGTGGCACAGCAGACTAAACTACTGTTAAAAGTAGCACTTAGCTGACTGCACTTACTGCAAGTTCAATTCTCACCAGGCTCAAGGTTGACTCAGCCTTTGAGGATCCGGTTTGTGGGGGCAATAAGCTGACTTTGTATAGAAATAGAACACTGCTTGGGGGTGGCAAAAAAGCCCTACTAAGCAGGTATATACAAAAGTATGAAGGCTATTGCTTAATGCATTGTAAGCCGCCCTGAGTCTCCGGAGAAGGGCGGCATATAAAACAAACAAACAAACAAACAAATAAATAGAAATAATAATCTTGGTAATAAATTCATCTTTATAATTGCTATCCTTCCCATAAGTGACAATTGAAGATTCTTCCATTTCTCCAAGTCTTCATGATTAAATGTATATTTGAACTTTGATCTCAGTTATCTGCAATGTGTCAAATGAATCATAATTAACATTAGAAGCTATTTCAGTATTGTGGCAGGTTTCCTTTGTACTTGTAATGTATAATTTTCACATCTTCTGCAACCATTTTATAAAGAAACAATTTTAAACTTACACTTTTATTTAAATCTTACAGATGAAGAGGATACCAATAAGAGCACTTCGGACAACTGAGAATAACCAGCAACTTTGAAAATGAAAGCAAATTGAGCCTTCAGAAAAGCACACAATTCTTCTCTTTCCCTAGCTGGTGAGAGACAAAGGACAGAAAATCAAGAAGAGATTTCAAACTGGAAAAAGTAGAATATGCAGAACTCAACAATAGATTACATTTTCCATTGAGAAAGAGGGAAATATCTAGAGGTGAATGAGGAGGAAAAAGACAATTGGATAGCCACAAAAGGTAGACAGTAATGCAGGCATTGCCCTGTGAGGAAGAAAACAATAGTTTGAATCAAAGCTCTATGCAACAAAAGATCACATGTATTTTTGATCTCTTCAAGAACATCAGTGGTGGAAAAGCTCCATAGGTGTGCCTATTGTGGGAAAAGCTCACATAACAAATCACAGATTATGCATACTAGAATCCACACTGGAGGAAAGCCATACAAATTATCCGAATGTGAGAAACGATTTAGTAAGACCAGTTCTCTTGTGGTTCATGAAAGCACCCACAGGAAGAACCCCTATAGCTGCTCCCAATGCAGTAAGTGTTTTTGCAAGCATGGCAACTTGGTGATACATTAGAGGACTCACAGGAGGGGAAAACTTTGAATGTTCTGATTGTCAAAAAACTTTCAGTTAGAATTCCAACGTGGTGATATACTAGAGGATGCACACAGGAAAGAAATCATATAACTGTCCTGATTGTGGGAAAAGTTTCACTGCAAATTCCCACCTGGTGATACACCAGAGGACTCACACAGGAGAAAAACCCTTTGAATGTCTTGATTGTGGGAAAGGTTTCAGTCAGAATTCAAGCCTGGTGATTCATCAGAGGACTCACACAGGAGAGAAACCCTTTGAATGTTCTGATTGTGGCAAACGTTTTAGTTGGAATTCCAATTTGCTTAAACACCAGAGGATTCACACAGGGGAGAAACCCTTTGAATGTCCTGATTGTGGCAAACGTTTCAGTTTGAATTCCCATTTAGTTAAACATCAGAGGACTCACACAGGAGAGAAACCCTTTGAATGTCCTGATTGTGGGAAAGGTTTCAGTCAGAATTCAAGCCTAGTGATTCATCAGAGGACTCACACAGGAGAGAAACCCTTTGAATGTTCTGATTGTGGCAAACATTTCAGTTTGAATTCCAATTTGGTTCAACACCAGAGGACCCACACAGGAGAAAAACCCTTTGAATGTTCTGATTGTGGCAAACATTTCAGTTTGAATTCCAATTTGGTTCAACACCAGAGGACTCATAAAGGAGAGAAACCCTTTGAATGTCCTGATTGTGGGAAAAGTTTCATTGCAAATTCCCATCTGTTGGATCACCAGAGGACTCACACAGGAGAAAAACCCTTTGAATGTCCTGATTGTGGGAAAGGTTTCAGTCAGAATTCAAGCCTGGTGATTCATCAGAGGACTCACACAGGAGAAAAACCCTTTGAATGTCCTGATTGTGGGAAAAGTTTCAGTTTGAATTCCAATCTGGTTCAACACCAGAGGACTCACACAGGAGAGAAACCCTTTGAATGTTCTGATTGTGGCAAACATTTCACTTTGAATTCCCATTTGGTTCAACACCAGAGGACTCACACAGGAGAGAAACCCTTTGAATGTTCTGATTGTGGGAAAAGTTTCAGTCAGAAGTCCAGCTTGGTGGTACACCAGAGGACTCACACAGGAGAGAAACCCTTTGAATGTCCTGTTTGTGGGAAACGATTCAGTCAGAATTCCAGCCTGGTGAAACACCAGAGGACTCACACAGGGGAGAAACCCTTTGATCATCCTGATTGTGGGAAAAGTTTCTGTCATAGGTCCAGCCTGTTGATACACCAAAGGACTCACACAGGGGAGAAACCCTTTGAATGTCCGGTTTGTGGGAAAAAATTGTGAGAATTCCAAACTGGTGAAACACCAGAGGACTCACACGAGAGAAACAATATGAATGTCCAGATTGTGGAAAAAATTTCAGTCGGAATTCTGATCTACTGATACACCAGAGGAGTTATACAGGAGTGAAGCCACACGAGTGACCAGAGTGTGGGAAAAGTTTCACTTATTGTTCTGACCTGGTGAAACACCAGAGGACTCACACAGGAGAAAAACCATATGGATGTCCACAATGTGGGAAAAAATTCAGTCAGAATTTCAACCTGGTGAACCACCAAAGGACCCACAGAGGAGAGAAACCCTTTGAATGTCTGGATTGTGTGAAAAGTCACTGTTTTAACCTGATGAGACACCAGAGGATACATACAGGAGGGAAACTGTTGTGTCTTCGAGGCAACCACATCGAACGTGGAGCATGCCAATGTAGAGGCACGTTTGAATTGGCTGTGTCAGGACGGGAGAGCACAGCCTCGCCATTGGCTAGCTGTCTGACAGCAAAGTATATAAAGAGCTGTCAGACAGTAAAGTGCCAGGTCTTTCTGGGTTTGCCTCATTCTACTTGTTACCTTGTTAGGTTGTTCAATAAAGGGTTATCATTCAAACAACTGTCTCGCCTCAGTCAGTCGCCAACCTGCACTTAGTATGTAATACTGGTGACAAAGGTGGGATATCTGAGGTGAATGACAGGCTGAGTCATGGAGCTGAGCAAAGATATGTTGAGCTGAACGCTGACTAGTCACTGAAGCAATCTCCGCAGCTGCTTGTCCTTTTCCGGATGGCTACACTGACCCCATTTGTGGCTTTTAGCCCGATCACCAAGACCTGGGATGTGTATTTGGAAAGATCCGAGTGTTTCCTGCAGCAAACGATCTCACCGAACTGTCAAGTAGCTGGAAGAGAGCTCACTTTTTAAACTCATGTTGCCCCGAAATGTTTGGAATGGCTAGGGCTTTGGTTGCCCCTCAAGCCATCCATACTGTGCCTTGGAAAGTTCTGCTCAAGAAATTGAGGAACCATCACGCCCCAGTTCCATCATGAATATCTCAGCGATTCGCGTTCCATCAAAGGACGCAGAAAGAGGAAGAGCCCATTAATCAGTATATGGCCTCCCTACGGACCACCGCCCTAGACTGTGTTTTTCACGACCTGGATGATACCCTTCTAGAGTAGGTAATATGTGGTGTGAACGACCTGCAGTTGCAACGCCACCTGTTAGCGCAGACTGAGCTCAATCTCCAGACCACACTTGATTAAACCCGTGCCTCTGAGATGTCTAATAATAAGCTGAAATACAAAAGTCCCATTTTGGGGCTGTTCCTGCCGGCCAAACCACAGCAGTTAATCACAAAGATAACAGCGACCTGGATGAGACCTCCAATGATGATGGTGATGTTAGCCGCCTCAGGACATTAATCGGAATAAAATGAACATCAGAAAAAAAATTCCCTCAGACTCCATGCAATGGAGGGCAACCTTGAAGTTCAAAACCTCCATCTGGCATCGGTGTGGCAAGAAAAGTCACTTGGCCAAGGTCTGCTGTGCCCCTCTGCCTGCTGCTGACCAGCAAAACCATTGGGATAAGCCACCCAAGCGTTCCTACATCAGACGACCACACAACAGATCACAAATATCAAGGCAAGACTGTTTCGCAATCTCCCGCGACCCTTGCCACTGAGGAAGCTGTTAGCCATGCCACTACTGGGTCCCCCAACAACAAGCTTTACCTCATCGTCAAAATAGAGGGTGCCCTGTGCAAGATGGAGGTAGACACCGGCTCTTCAAAATCAATCATTTTCTGGTGCACCCTCAAAAGGTTGGTGCTCAACATTTCTAAAAAACGCTTACATCACTGCAACATCAGGCTTCAGGACTATCAAGGAAACTCTATTCCAGTTTTGGGAAGGGGCTGTTTTCAGGTTGAAAGCTCCAACTTCACCGGCCCACTGCAGCTTGTCATCGTGGATGGTGCCCTACCTAGACTATTAGTGTTAGATTGGTTCCAGGCTTTGGGACTCAGCATATCTGGCATCCATTCAACCTCTTCAGATGACTTCGCAGAGTTAACCAAGGAATTCACAGACGTTTTCAATGGCACCTTGGGTAAATATAAGGGGAGTCCCATTTCTTTCCATTTGGACACACGGGTTGCCCCTGTTCACCTGAAACCTAGAATGATGCCCTTTGCGTTCTGTCCAAAAGTGGACGAGGAGCTTGATAAATTAATAGCTCAAGGCATCTTAGAACCATTGGAGAGCTTTTAAATGCCGCCACCTCCAATTTCAGGAATATTTCAGAACCTAATGGAGCGACTGCTCCAGGGCATTCCAGGTGTCATGCCCTATTTCGATGATGTCCTGATCTCCGTTAGGAACCAGACACATACTGGAGGAAAGCCATAAAAATTATCCAAATGTGGAAAAAGTTTTAGTTAGATTACCTCCCTTGTGGTTCATGAAAGGACTCACACAGGAGAGAAGCCCTGTAGCTGCTCCCAATGAAGTAAACGCTTTTGCAAGTATGGCAACTTGGTGATATATCAGAGAACTCACAGGTGGGGAAAACTCTCTGAATGTTCTGATTGTCGGAAAACTTTCAGTCAGAATGCCAACCTGGTGTGACACTAGAGGATGCACACAGGAAAGAAATCATATTACTGTCCTGATTGTGGGAAACGTTTCATTACAAATTCCCACCTTGTGATACACCAGAGGACTCACACAGGAGAGAAACCCTTTGAATGTCCTGATTGTGGGAAAGATTTCACTCAGAATTATACAGGAGAGAAACCATACAAATTACCTTTAAGTAATGTAGCTTTACACATAGAATATAATAGAATAGAATTTTTATTGGCCAAGTGGGATTGGACACACAAGGAATTTGTTTTGGTGCATATGTTCTCAGTGTACATAAAAGATACGTTCATCAAGAATCATAAGGTACAGCAGTTAATGATAGTTATAGGGTACAAATAAGCAATCAATTATCAGTTCCTCAGGATAATTGCAAAGCCTTGAGCTCCCAACGAAAAGGCTGCAAATTAAGTTCTGGCAAGCAGTCTTTGTTGCATGAAACACAATGAGCAAAATCTCCAGAAAAAGGACTGTTGTCTCCTACAACAACCACTCCCCTTTCCTTCTATTTACTCCCAGGGAGGAGCCATTCAGCATTTGCTTCCTGAGTGGACTCCTTGTCCTCCTTTTTTCACCTCTCCTAAGTGCTCTGTGCATATGTGCATCTGGAACAGGTCTCCCCTGGCAGCTGGGGGGCCACAACAAGGAGCCACAGGAAATCGTTTATAGAGGCAGAATATTATATGTCCCAAAAGGAGAAATGGAGAAACAGGCTTTTAAAGAAAGAAAGCAGTCTTTCTTAATAGCCCCCAGCAGATAGTTTGTGTTCATTAAGAAAGACCTTCATCTCCAGTGATGGGATTAAAATTTACATTTTGTACCACCCAAATTCTTTTTTTTTCCCCAAGTTTTTTTTTTTATATATTTTTACAAACATATTGTTATGTGAACAGTGTGACACCGGAGTGTCTTACATTTTGGTACAAATAAAACAATATTCTTCATATTTAATACAGTTGACAATCATATAGTTTTAGTAATAATACACCTATTTTGTTCAATTATAATCTTTCATTATTTGATTATTCGATATTTCAGTATGTTATTTTTATGCCAATCTCCATATACTAAATGTCACTCCTTTTACTACAAATAAAATATTAATAATTATATTTGTTGTATTTAAGACTTATATAGTTCTAATAGTAATACACACATTTATATTAAATTATAATCTTCCGTGGTTTATCCCCTCTCTAATTTTTAGTTATGTCACTGTTATATTTAAAAATATTCCCTTTCTAGTCACATTTTACTACAAATAAAATATTTATCATATTTACGTTTAACGTTACATAATTCTAATAATACACATGTTTTTGTTAAATTCTAATCATTCCTTATTAAGTTGTTCAATATTTTAGTATCTTGTTTTTATGCTGATCAAATTCTGAATATCATTCCTTTTACTACAAATAGAACGTTGGTAATCATATTTGTTACATTTAACAAATTTATATAGTTCTATTAATAATACATATATTTAGGTTAAGTTATAATCTTCCATTGTTTGATTCTTCAATATTTCAATATGTTATTTTTATACCCATCACCATATTATTCAAACATATTCAAGATTAACCGTCATTAATGTTATTATCACACTTAGATCTCCAAGAGCCAAGTCTTTCCAGGATTTTGGGAATATGTTGTACCTTCCTTTGGCAGCAGGTGGCAATCTTAAATCAGATTTCAATATTAACCATTTTTATCCAATTTTACTGGAATACTCCAAAATATAAATATGGTTAGCTTTTTATGTAAATAACTCTAGCATTTTAAAATGCCTATCCAAAACAAACGCCTGTCCAATTTGAAAATCCAACTTTCTGTATTTTTAGCAAATTTTCTGTTTTCTTACCTTTGATTCTTTTTCCTTCCATTTTAAAGTTTTACTCAAGGTGTTAAGTCGCAGCCATTTTAAAAATAATTATGAGTCTCTCTTTTCCTGGATATTCTTTTGGAGTTACACATTAAATAAAAAGGATTCTTCTCACCCAGTTCCATACAGTGTTCACCAATTCCGCTCCAGTTAGGATTAGAGGGCTAATCCTACCTTTGTTGGATTTTGGGTGAGGGCATTTGGTTAGGAATAGACCTAGCTATCTCTTAAGTGCAGACATCTGCTGTGGGCTATTGAGGAGGGTGGGGGCTATTAAGAGTGAGTTTGTTTCCTGCCTAAAAAAACATGTTTCTCCATTTCTCATCCAGGGAAATATATCACAGGCGTTCCTTTCCAGGCAAATCAAACTCGGAAACAAGGTTACTTGCTGCAGGTTTTAATGCGGCCGCAGTCCGGCAGGACTGAGTTTGGCAGATACAAAGTCAGCGCTGGGAGCTACTGCCAGCGTTGTAAATAGCTCTGAATTAACATAGGCATGCCCACGGCCCAGTCCACCTCCATAGCCAGCATCCGGCTGTGTTTATTCCTCCTCTTGGTCTCCCTGGCTATCATGGCGCAGGCGCAGCCATTAGGAACCACAGAAGCTACGAAACGGCGATTCACAGTCCTCCGCCCTTCCACTGTGCCACCATCAACACCACTCAGCTGATGGAAAAGGGCCCACTGGCCAAAGGAGCAAGAAGCCGTTGGGAGCACCTGGGACGTCAGGTGCTGAAGCCACGCCACTCCCATAGCCGTCACGCCGCCCCCGGCAGCCCCCAGGTATGGCAAGCCAGGGCTCGACAACATAATATTCTGCCTTTTTAATATTTCCTAAAATATTTCATTCTTCTAGGAGAGGGGTGGGTGCTAACTTCTGTAAGAAGAAATATCCTTCTGGGTTCAGCTCCAAGTGGGGAAAGACACTGGAAACATGGAGACTGCTTGGAAAGATGGTTTAATGGTGGACAGGATCACATGGTTGAGTTCCTGAACAGAAAAGGGGCGACATACAGCGAGTCCCTGGGTTTTTATGCTGTCTCTGGCTTTGAACTTCCTGGGGCCCTGAAAGTGTACCTTGATTGGTTTTATTTATTTATTTATTTTTATTTTATCTCGAATTTATATACCGCACCTTCTCCCGAGGGACTCAGGGCGGTATGCAGCCAGATAAAAACATAGAATATAAACATTAAAAAACAATTAAAAGGATATTAATTTGGCCCCAATTTAAGATAACAAACCAATTAAAAATTAAAAAAATATTAAAAAATATGTTAAGCCAGCCCGGCTTGCTGAAAAAAGAAAGTTTTAAGGGCACGGCGGAAGGCACCGAGGTCTTGGATCCTCCTTATCTCAGGGGGCAGCTGATTCCAGAGGGTAGGTGCCCCCACAGAGAAGGCCCTCCCCCTGGGGATCGCCAGCCTACATTGTTTGGCTGATGTCACCCCGAGGAGGCCCTCTCTGTGGGAGCACACAGGTCGGTGGGGGTCTTAGCTAGCCTTGCTGGCTGATGTAATCTTCCCAGGTGCCATGTGGTGAGTTTCTGTCCTAGATGGGTCCTGTTGTGTTAGCTTCTGTCCCTAGATGGGTCCTATTGTGTTGCATTGACAAAGATTGAGTTTCTGCCTCTGGCCCAGTGATGGGATTCAATTTCTTTAACAACTGGTTCTGTCGGCATGGCTTAGTTGGGGGTGTGGCTTGGTGTTAATGTGACCGGGTGGGCGTGGCTAGCTGGTCATGTGACCGGGTGGGCGTGGCTAGCTGGTCATGTGACCGGATGGGCGTGTGGCTAGCTGGTCATGTGACCGGGTGGGCGTGGCTATCTGCATAGGGACTACTCAGAGGGCTGAAAAAAGTCCTTTCTGACCAGTCCTCGCACTTATGACCATCCTCACATTTATGCCCGTTGCGGCATTCTTAACAACCGTGTCACTCATTTCACAACTGCTTCTCTTCATCATGGTGACAAGATAGGGCAAAAACGTAAAATGTGAGGACAGTCGTAAGTGCGAGGACCAGTCAAAAATAACTTTTTCAGCCCTCTGAGTAGTCCATATGCATAAAAGGATGCAGCAATAGAGAGGGATGAAGGAAGGGAAGGGAAGTTAGAGTAGGAGCGAAGGTAAGAGAGGGAGGAAGAGAGGAGGAGAAGCAGAAAGAGGAAGTAGGGAGGAGAAGAAGGGGGGAAGAGAAAGTAAAAAGGAAAGAAAAGACAGAGGTGGTAGGTTTCAGGAGAAAGATTGCTGTACAATAAAAAAGATGAAAGGCAAGAAAGCCAACCCCAAATAAATATAAAGATATTAAGATAAAGAATGAATTGTTAAACTTTAAAGAATAAAAGAGAACAAATATGAATAAATAGCAATAATTAGAAACACACATACAAACATATAATGTATTTTCTTTGAACAGAGTATTTGGCCAGTTCACAAATTTAAATAGTGTTTAGTCATTTCAATTAAATTTACAATTTCTATATTTCCTTTTTGCCATATTTATTCCTCATCTATTTTTTAAAAAAACCAATATTACCCTTCATCCTCATCTCTAATCTTAATCAAATTCAATTTTTCCCTTCTATATTATACCCCTTCCCATTGTCATCTATTTTTATATTCATCCTCACATTGGTTAATTATGTAATATTAGTTCTTTAATACAAATTCAACATTTAAATATAAATCAATTAGTTATATAACTATCTTTTTTTGTATATTAATCAATATGAACATGAATATTCCAATTATTTCCATGCAATCCAATTTCTTACAAATCAATTAATTATATTTACCAATAATAATAAACCAAATAATTTCCCCCATATATTCCTCCAAACCACAGCTTAACCATTTCTGCTTTCAACACAATATACAATTAATAGTATCTCAATTATTACAATTCCCTAGTTAAGTAAGCTTTTTTTGTGTGTGTTTTAAAATCTTGAACTCTCCTCTCTTGCCCTAAATTTTCCATTGTTTGCAGTTTTGCACCTACCTTTTTTGGTGAGGAAAAAGAAAAAGAAATCTCTCTCTGCCTCATTTTGTCACCTTGCAGCAAAGACCCTGCTTTACTTTCAGTTTCGCTTTTTCAGCATAGCTAGGGGGGAAAAAATCTGCTCCAGCACTCTTTGCAGATAGCAACAGTGCTGCGAGGCACAGGCCAAAGGGTGGGAGCCACCCTCCTTGCCACTTAGCCCCCCCTGCCGCCCCCCTTGCCTCTTACCGCCCCCTAAGGCATTCCACCGCCCCCCAGGGGCGCCCACTTTGGCAACCACTGGCTTAACTACTTAACTACTTAACAACTGGTTCTACCAAAGTAGAATCCCACCACTGGATCTACCCATTTATTTTTGCAGGCGTTGGTCTACTCATTTGTTTTCTTTTAACACTGATCAGCTCTAGGGTGGCCCTTTGAAGCCCCGTGGCAGTTGCGAGGCCAATAAAATTATAAAAAACACTGAACTGTTTGTTCAATTGCTGGCTCGCCCACCCCTCACCCAGTGGTGCAGAGGGGCGGGGCAAGGGGTGGGACAAACCAGCAATTTAACAAACGGTTCAGCCGAACTGCCTAGAACCGGCAGAATCCCACCACTGCTCTGGCCCATTGACAAAAGGGGGGCTGGCAGGAAGGTGGGAGTTGCTTTGTCTTTAAAACATGCTTCTCCATTTCTCATGCAGGGAAACATAATATTCTGCCTTTTTAATATTTCCCAAAATATTTCATTCCTCTAGGAAAAGGGTGGGTACTAACTTCCTACACTTCCTACAGCTATAAACATCCATCCACTCATTCAGCCAGTCCGTCAGCTACCTGGAACCACAGGTTGGTTCAGCTCATCAATAAACAGACTTCGTTGCTTAAACAGCCTCCATTTTATTCCCAGCTTGGACCTGGACCTGGATTTTTCTTCTAACAGGATGTAGAGCAGTTTTGATCTTCACTGAGAGTCACACCAAAAAAAGATCAGGAACTTCTAGATCAGCTTTTTACAAAGTAGCACCCTCCAAGGGTTTTGCCCAAGGTGTCTGCCTCGGAAAAATCGAGGTGGAAATGTAGCTCCTCTGGAAATTGAGGAGGTTGCTCAGAGCAATTCTTTAGGGTGTGCAAGAATGGAGATAAAAAGATATGTAGGAAGTTAGCACCCACCCCTCTCCTAGAAGACTGAAATATTTCAGGAAATATTAAAAAAGCAGAATATTATATTTCCCTGAATGACAAATGGAGAAACATGTTTTTAAGCAGGAAATGGACTCACTATTAATAGCCCCTATCATCCTCACTTAAGAGATAAAGAGATTGCTAGATCTATTCATAGGCAAATGCTCTCACCCAAGATCCAACAAAGGTAGGATTAGCCCTCTACCCACCTAGCAACAGAACTCTCCACATGGCGGCTGGGAAGATTACATCACACAGCAAGGCTCAACCAAGCATGGGACTCAGGACAGCCTACAGCTCCTGAGAGTAGGAAGAGAAGGACAAGAGGGAGAACATATCAGAAAGGGATCCAACCTAGAATCAGGGAGAAACTTCCTGTCAGTCGGAACAATTGATCAGTGGAATGGTTTGGCTCCAGAAGTTGTGGGTGCTCCATCACCCGTGTTTTTTAAGAGGCGACTGGAGAGCCATTTGTCCGGAACAATATAGGATCCCTGCATGGAGAATTGGTCCCTTCCAACTCTTATTCTGTAATTCTTTAATAACTTTATGAGCGTTTAAGGCTCAGCCTGTAGCTAATCTTCCCAAGTTAAGAAGGGTCACGTTCCACTATTTCACTCGCATCGGCTGCCAGGAGTGGAAAGTGACTTGAGGGCGTGGAATCGGAGAAAACGTCTCGCAAACGCCTTCACAGGTGGAGACGGGACGAGCCTGTTTTACGGCCTCCTATCGGGAGATGGCGGTCAGATGGGCAACATCGGCGCCTAGGAAGCCGTCGCTACAGAGGCATCTGGGGCTGAGCCTTAAGGAGTTAAAACCATCAAGCACTGCATTGCGAGGAGGGAGGGGAGGGGAGGGCTGGATCTACCGGATCGCTCGCGGGAGGAAGGTGGTGCGCCGAGTGGCTTCTCTGCTCTTCCAAGAGCCGAAGCAGCAGCTGGTGGGTGAGTGGAGGGCAGGTCGGAGGAGAGGCTGGGAGCAGGAAAGGCTGCTTGATTTCCTCCGCTGCGTGGAAGCAGAGAAGCAACCGGAACATAGAATAGAATATAGAAAAACAGAGATGGATGGGACCTTGGCGGTCATGACTAGATCTACCCAATTCCTACAACTGTTCTTCATATGTTTTCGCCTCAAGCCCCCAGTCATGTTTGTTGCTCTTTCATTCCTTCTTTAGGCATCATTTACCAATTAAAGCCCCCACATCTCTAAAATTAGCACGGAAGGTTTGACTGTAACCATTTTGGGTTTTGGGACAGCTTTCAGGCAGAAAACACATGGATTCTCCACATATATACATACTTGCAGGAGTGTCTATTTGTACTTCTCTCTGTATGCATCTATCTAAATTGTATAATCCATTCCTAGGACTTCTAGATATATTTCATAATAACCCTTTGCAGTGTTAAGAATTTCTTTTTAACCAAATATTTTATTAATTCATCAAAATGTAAAATACGGAAGTACAAAGAAGAAATAAAAATAATGGAAAAATGGAGGAAGAGAGGAAAGTGTAGGGGAAAGGGGAAAGGAAAAAGAAAAGCATTGTCTTCTGACTCTTTTGCTGCAGTAGAATAATAATATAAAACCTCAACTGTTTACTTTTATCTGATAATATGAACTAGCTACTTGTATAACAACAAACGTATTTAATCAACAAAACCCAAAATCAGACTTTCATTTTTTTCTATCTCAGGAACAAAGTCCAAAAGCGGTTTCCATGTAGAAACAAAATTAATCCTGTTCTTTTCTTTAATCAAAGCAGTCAATTTAACCATCTCTGCTAACCATCAGATTTTGCAGCCATTCAGCCATTGTGGGAATGAAAATATCCTTCCATTTTTGTGCATATAGCATTCTTGATGCCAACAACACATATGACATCAAAGTTTCAATGTTTTCAATTTCTTTATCTACTAAAAGAAAACTTTCTGGTTTTATCATTATATTCTCTATAAGAATCTTCTGTATTAAGATGTGAATCTTAATACAATATTTCTTTGTCACATGTCCACCATAAATGATAACATCTCTTATTTACATTTCCAACATTCAAGGTGCCTTATACATTCTTGAGAATTTCTTCAATGGTAGATACCAACATCATAAAACCATTTGGTATAGAGCTTCCTGCCTGAGCAGGAGGTAGGACTAGAAGACCTCCAAGGTCCCTTCCAACTCTGTAATTCTGTTACATTCTTCCAGTGTTCAAGCATTATATTAAATCCAAAGTTCTTTGCCCACTGAATCATACAATGCTTTACATACGCATTCTGCAAGTTAAGTGTCAGGGTTCCAAGTAACACCCTCAACCAATGAAGATTCCAAGGCAGGCAATTCCTCAAAGTTCCAATTTATTGAAGATGTCATATTGGCACATCTGGGAAAAACCAAATCTGAACACTTCTGGTTTTCGCCACCTAAAATTAAGTCATAATTCCATCCCCTGCACCCACATGTCCATCACACGATCCAATCACTCCACCTTCCCAACTGGAGACATCCCCCAGTCATGCCTATTCAGGTGGAGGCTGAACGTACTTGACTCCCAGAGAAAAGAATGTTGTTATGGCTATCTATCCCAACCAGCACACAATCCCCCACTCCTGATTTCCAGGCACTAAATATGGCAGCTTTTAAAATCCAAAAGAAAGAGTTTCAGTTATAACATTTAAAGTGTGAAAGAGAAATATTCATTGGAAACCTTCAGTCTCAAAAGACACTGGTATTGTGCTCTGGAAAGAGGTCCTAAAACAGCATCTGGTGTGACTAAAAGGGCCAGTTCGAGAGTGGCAATCCCTTCCACACTGAGAGCAGATACTGTACATTCTGTCCCCTGCCCAGCTCCCAGATTTTGCTGGTTCCGAGACTGCCTCTTTGCCTCAGCCTGCCAAACAAGTGTTTCTTCGAATTGAAGAAGGCCATGCTGTATCTTTAGCCTCCAAGCTGAATGATCAGAGGTCAAGGTTTCCCAGTCATTAATGCTCATTCCCAAAGCCTTTAGATCCCTCTTGCAGATATCCTTATATCGCAGCTGTGGTCTCCCTCTAAGGCTCCCTCTAAGACTCTCTCTCTAAGGCTCCCTCTAAGACTCCCTCTGTGGTCTCCCTCTAATCCTGCACTAATTCTCCATACAGGAGTTCTTTCGGAATCCGACCATCAGCCATTCTCACAACATGTCCAAGCCAGCGTAGACGTCGCTGTTTCAATAGTGTATACATGCTAGAAATTCCAGGACATTCCAAGACTGTGCTATTTGGAACTTTGTCATGCCAGGTAATGCGAAAGATACGTCGGAGACAGCGCATATGAAAGGTGTTCAACTTTCTCCTGCCGTGCATAGAGGGTCCAAGACTCACTACAGTACAAGTGTGTGCTCAGGACACAGGCTCTATAGACCTGGATCTTTGTATGTTCCTTATTAAGCCATACTCTTTTTGTAAGTCTGGAGAACGTGGTAGCCGCTTTACCAATACATTTATTCAGCTCAGTATCTAAAGAGAGAGTATCGGCTATAGTTGAACCGAGGTACACAAAGTCATGAACGACCTCCAGTTCTGGTGCAGAGATTGTAATACAGGGAGATAAATCCACGTCCTGACCCAAGACTTGTGTATTTTTCAGGCTGATTGTTAGCCCAAAGTCTTGGCAGGCTAAAACCTTGCTATCCTATCCTATCCATCTGCAGTCTGCTCAGCTCCGTGTCTATGACATCTGACTTACGTAAGTCATCTATTTCTTGTAAATCGTCTGAAAGACCGGGGGTCATTGTCCGAACATTCTAAGTGCCCAACTTCAGGGCTAAAGTTTCCTTATGTTTGTTGCATGGTGCAAAGTTATCAATCTGCTTGTTGGCTTTGACCTTAAATCCCACGCACCCTGTGAGGTTGGCAGACTGTGGTGGGGCAGCACCTTACTGGCTGGGGGCTGCCCTGCTTAAGACAGGCAGTAGGCGCCCAATGAGGTATGATGACCTCTCTGACCGTCAAAAGTGGCCCCTGGCGTCATGCTCTACGCCAATCGAGCAAAGACTTATAACCAGTAACTACCACTTCCCGTGTTGTTTCAATGCTGTATGCAAAGCTGGATTGTCCTCTTCAGTGCACGAAGCCTCAGTATATTAATATGGAGGATAAACTGTTACCAAAGCAGCAGGTCCCCCCTCTCCACATTGCTGGAATAGTCCAATGGAACAGCAGAGCCGATATGATTAGTTCCAGCTACATCGCAGGAGTTATCAGAACGTGATTGTACACAATCATGAACTCCTTCCAGGGCTCTGGCTCCAGATTTTGCCTTGAGGTTGACTCCTGAAGCCTTTTCCAATAGTAGATCTAGCCACAAGGCAGTGGAGGTTTGTAATCAAAGTTTCCCTTCTCCTAGAAGATGGTTCTGCCATTTTATCTGCCATTGGGGCATAAAGCTCTCTTCTGGCATCAAAAACCATTGACTACCTTCTCCTGTAACCTGGAAAGGAGCCCTTATGAGGTGCTACCAGCCGGGCTAGCTGGATCAAGTGTTTTTTTTTAAGGGAGATATTACTCCTCCAGCACTCCTCATCTCAATAGGTAAGGAATTTTTAATACGTTTGTCGAGCAGGAGCTGAAGAGTTCCCAGAGTTGTTTTCCATGGTGTTGTTGTTGCTGCCACCGCCATCTGCACTATATATATGTATATATGTATTTTGTTGTGTGATTGTATCTTCTCTTTTACGTTCTTTTTGTCCTGCTTCATCATCATCATATTCATCCAAGCTCTCGGTGGCTGGGATGTTCACGACACCTGTCGAGCATCTTTTCTCCCTCAGCTTCCTTTTCTCGATCTGCCCTTTTCCTTTCCAGGCACTGGGGCCAGAGGAGTCTTTGCCCTTGGGAGCCACTTCTCCTCCTCAGGGGAAGTTGGCGCCACGCTGGTTCTGCTTCCCGGGGGCTCTGCCTCCTGCTCTGGTTCTGGCTGCCAGCTGGGGCTCCTTCGGGGTGTTTCTGGCCAGAGGAATGTAATTCCACAGCCGCAACCAGACAACTTACCTGGGGAAACCACAGCCTCTGTAGCCTTCTTACTAGGCAACATCAGAGGAGGATTGTGTGGAGTTCTCCCCACCCCGCTCGGTGACTCTCCTTTGGTTTGCCAGCAACTTTTGCCAGTCCATTTGATTAGTAAAACTCGGAAGGTCAGCAGCCATGTTGGGGCTCGTTGGGAGGGCGCCAAGGAATCGGCAGCTCCCCTGAAACATGGCCACCGGGGGCTATCGGGGCAGCGGTGCTGCCACAACCCATTTCTTGGAAGAGTGGAAGGCTAAGTTAGAGAAGATGCGGGCCAAACAAGCACTGCTGGTCAGGGTGAGTGATGGCAAAGCTGCCACCAGTGGCAGTGGTGTCCGCACTGCCACAGCCACTGCACTTAATAACAATAATGGCAGCGGCGGCATGAATTGCATCTCTCTGGCCAGAAACACACCAAAGAAAGACAAATAGCATGTTTGGTAAACCATTTATCTCAATTACAGAGATTCTACCCAATAATCGCAGTATGAAGAATTTGTGATTGATCCAAGTCAACAAGTGTATTTATATTTGAATATATATTTGAACTTGGAACTCATTAATCTTCAATGTGTCAAATGAATCATAATTAACATTAGAAACTATTTCAGCATTGTGGCCTGTTTGCTTTATAAATTTTATAAAGAAACAATTTTAAACTTACACTTTTATTTAAATTTTACAGATGAAGAAGATACCAATAAGAGCACTCCGGACAACTGAGAATTACCAGCAACTTTGAAAATGAAAGCAAATTGAGCCCTCAGAAAAGCACACAATTCTTCCCTTTCCCCAGCTGGTGAGAGACAAAGGGGAGAAAATCAAGAAGAGATTTCAAACTGGAAAAGTAGAGTATGCAGAACTCAACAATAGATTACATGAAAAGGTCAAAGGAGATTATTTTTTCCATTCAGAGAAAGAGGGAAATATCTAGAGGTGAGTGAGGAGAAAAAAGACAATTGGATAGCCACAAAAGGTAGACATTAATGCAAGCCTTGCCCTGTGAGGAAGAAAACAGTAGCTTGAATCAAAGCTCCATGCAACAAAAGATCACACGTATTTTTGACTCCTTCAGGAACATCAGTGGTAGAAAAGCTCCATAGATGTGCCTATTGTATGAAAAGCATGCATAGCAAATCACAGATTATGCATAACAGAATCCATGCTGGAGGAAAGCCATAGAAATTATCCGAATGTGGAAATGATTTAGTTAGATTAGCTCCATTGTGGTTCATTAAAGGACCCACACAGGAGAGAAGCCTTATAGCTGCTCCCAATGTAGTATTCCAATCTTGTGTTACAGTAGAAGATGCCCACAGGAAAGAAATCTTATAACTGTCCTGATTGTGGGAAAAGTTTCGTTGCAAATTCCCACCTGGTGATACACCAGAGGATTCACACAGGAGAGAAACCTTTTGAATGTCCTGATTGTGGAAAACGTTTCAGTCAGAATTCCAATTTGGTTCAACACCAGAGGACTCATACAGGAGAGAAACCCTTTGAATGTCCTGATTGTGGGAAAAGTTTCATTGCAAATTCCCACCTGTTGGATCACCAGAGGACTCATACAGGAGAGAAACCCTTTGAATGTCCTGATTGTGGAAAAGGTTTCAGTCAGAATTCAAGCCTGGTGATTCATCAGAGGACTCACACAGGACAGAAACCCTTTGAATGTTCTGATTGTGGAAAACGTTTCAGTTGGAATTCCGATTTGGTTAAACACCAGAGAACTCACACAGGAGAAAAACCCTTTGAATGTACTGATTGTGAAAAAAGTTTCAGTCGGAATTCAAGCCTGCTGATTCATCAGAGGACTCACACAGGAGAAAAACCCTTTGAATGTCCTGATTGTGGGAAAAGTTTCAGTTTGAATTCCAGCTTGGTTAAACATCAGAGGACTCACACAGGGGAGAAACCCTTTGAATGTCCTGATTGTGGGAAAAGTTTCAGTCAGAATTATGACCTGGTGAAACACCAGAGAACTCACACAGGAGAGAAACCCTTTGAATGTCCTGTTTGTGGGAAACTATTCCGTCAGAATTCCAGCCTGGTGAAACACCAGAGGACTCACACAGGAGAGAAACCCTTTGAATGTTCTGATTGTGGCAAACGTTTCATTTGGAATTCTGAGCTGGTGAAACACCAGAGGACTCACACAGGAGAAAAACCCTTTGAATGTCCTGATTGTGGGAAAAGTTTCAGTCAGAATTATGACTTGGTGAACCATCAGAGGACTCACACAGGAGAAAAACCCTTTGAATGTCCTGATTGTGGGGAAAGTTTCAGTTTCCATTCCAGTTTGGTTAAACACCGGAGGACTCACACATTGGATAAACCCTTTGAATGTCCTGACTGTGGAAAAGGTTTCAGTTTCAATTCCAGTTTGGTTAACCACCAGAGGACTCACACAGGAGAGAAACCCTTTGAATGTCCTGTTTGTGGGAAACGTTTCAGTCAGAATTCCAGCCTGGTGAAACACCAGAGGACTCACACAGGGGAGAAAGCCTTTCAATGTCCCGATTGTGGGAAACGTTTCAGTCAGAATTCCAGCCTGGTGGAACACCACAGGACTCACACAGGTGAGAAACCATTTGAATGTCCTGATTGTGGGAAATGTTTCAGTCGGAATTCCAGCCTAGTGATACACCAGAGGACTCACACAGGAGAGAAACCTTTTGAATGTCCTGTTTGTGGAAAACGATTCAGTCAGAATTCCAGCCTGGTGAAACACCGCAGGACTCACACAGGGGAGAAACCCTTTGAATGTCCTGTTTGTGGGAAAAAATTCAGTGAGAATTCCAAACTGGTGAAACACCAGAGGATTCACACGAGAGAAACGATATGAATGTCTAGATTGTGGAAAAAGTTTCAGTCGGAATTCTGATTTACTGATCAGTGCTGAAATTCAATTTTTTTTACTATCGGTTCTGTGGGTGTGGCTTGGTGGGCGTGGTGTGTGGCTTGGTGGGCTTGGCTTGGTGGGCGTCACAGGGGAAGGATACTGCAAGGATACTGCAAAATCTTCATTCCTACCACATTGCAGGGGGAGGATATTGCAAAATCTCCATTCCTTTGAATGTCTGGATTCTGCGAAAAGTCACCATTTCAACCATACAAATGACCTATAAGTAATGTAGGTTTACACACAGGAGAAAAAGTCAAGGAAATCCACATTAGGCAAAAGGTGATGAGTTTAGAGAAGGCTTAAATTTCATTTTTGATTTGTCATTGGAAGTGTAGATGAGAAATTGACTATTTAAGTTCCGTCCTGATTCATTTTACTGAAATATATCTCAGAAGTAGACCTGTGATTGGAGAGAAAAAATGGTAAATATTAATTTGATAAAGGTGTACTGTCTGGTGTTTTGTGTGTGTGTGTGTGTTATCAAGCAATTCCCTCTCCCCAGGATCCCGCCAAGCCTTTCCCTCTCCCACAGGGTCCCTATAGGCATTTCCCTTCTCCCCAGGGTCTCCACAAGCCTTTTCCCCACCCACAGGGTCCCCAAAGACTTTTTTCCTTTCCTGCTACATCCCCGCAGTCCTTAGGCCTGACTCCCACCCCACCAGGCCTCACAGCCTCCTCTTCTCATTTGAAGATCTCTGAACCTCAAGTTGGTGAGGAAGGCCAGGACACGCATCCCAGGGCCGGATGGCTATGTCCTGGAAGCAGCCGTTATTTTCAGTGTGCCCGGGATTCAACCCTGGGCCATGTGATGGACTTGTGGAAGGAGCTGCCATTTTGTCACACCTCCCTCAGGGCCAAAATGGCGGCTGCTTCTGAGTCATTGTTGCATGGGAGAGGGAGAAACTGCTCTGTTTCGCTTCTTAACACTGTGCAAACTGCATTATGGGATTGTGGGTGCACTAAAAATCATAGTTGCCTCCAGGAGGAATATTGAGTTGAGGAGAAAAGGGATTGTGGCTTTCATGACAGGATCTAAAAGTTTTATTAGCAACTCCTGCTGTGATCTCATTTTCTTGGAGGTGTCTGCTTGTTTCCCTTTGATGGCTGGTGGGTGATAGCAGCACTCTGACATTTCTATTGCATCCCCTTTGGTGGTGGATATGAGGAACAAGTTGAACAGTGGAAAATCGTTCATTTTTAATAATGCATTCTGTAATGTAAGGACTATCACTATCTTTTGGCAAGGAAAAACTTGGGCAGCGTCAGTGTTGCTATGAATATTAGGGCAAGGCAAGGCAAGGCACTCAGAATGGCCTCAAACTGCCAGATGTACAGTGAATAAGTTTAATAATAAAATTATAACACTAAGCCGTTTTCTCAATAATTCTTCAGTGGTGAGGTCTCCACACATACATTGGGTTTCTACCACTCTACAATTGTTAATCTACATGAAATCTGTCTCTTTCGCATTCTGCACCTCTATAACCAAACTGTCTTCAACTTCATTTCCCTCATTATAAATTTAAATTTTCAGTTTCAATAGTACCTCAATCCAGCCACTCTGTGCCTCTGATGTGAGCTGTAATTAGGCTTCTGCCTCTTAATTTGTTGCATTGCTATTTACCTCAGTCCTAAATTCTATGAAAGAATGACATTTCTTTATGCAGAGTTAAAAAATTAGAATGGCTAAACTGGATCTGTTTTGATTGGCATTCTTAGATTCAGGGCTTATCTTCTCCAGCATTACCAGTCTGAGACAACAAAATTAGGATATTTCAAATTGGACAACTAAGGTTTCCCTTGTAATTTTACAAATATTTCTTTTGAAACATTTCTTCTACCATATACAATCAACCCCTCTTTTTTAGACCCAGTTTTCTAGGCCCTGCTGCATATTGTTCTCTCTTTCTCTGACCTAATGGAGACTTCCATGCAGGCAGATTTACAGAAGCATGTGGCATTTTTTCAGATATAAAATTTTCTCCTTCAGGAATGAATTGGCGCTGTGGGTGCTCTTGGATGCAGCCCTGGCCAGCAGAAATGAAACTGGCTCCCTTGGAGTGTCTAGCCTCATAGTGCTGCCATGTCCTAAATCCTTGGGCACTACAGGAAATCTGTCAAAGTTTTGGGATTGTGGGAAAGACCCTACACCCGGAAGAATGAAATATTTTGGGGAATATTAAGAGGCAGAATATATTCCCCCAAAGGAGAAATGGAGAAACAGGCTTTTAAAGAAAGCCGTCTTTCTTAATAGACCCCAGCAGATATTTTGTATTCATTAAGAAAGACTGGGCCAGCCAATTCACAACTTAACAGACTTTCATCTCCAGCGATGGCATTAACATTTACATTCTCCACCACCCAAATTCTAAGAACAGGAGTTTGTAGAGATTCTCAGTCATCCAGATCATGGTTGTCCCAAAGGTGCTGTTTCAGGTGGCAACTGGACTTCCTTGTTTTGTTTGTTTTTTCTTTTGAAGATGTTTTGCTTCTCATCCAAGAAGCTTCTTCAGTTCTGACAGGATTCCATTCCCCACTATCCTGTCACAGATGAAGAAGCTTCTTCGATGAGAAGGGAAACATCTTCAAAAGAAAACAAAGAAGGAAGTCCAATTGCCTTCTGAAAAGCACCTTTGGGACATCTAAGAACAGGATATAATAGGATTAACCCACCACCATTAGAATAGCAAAACAGAGTTCACTACATTATACAACTCCAGCAGCATCACAGAAACCTATAAAAATCCATCCACTCATTCAGCCAGTCCGTCAGCTGCCCTGGAACCACAGGCTGGTTCTGCTCATCAATAAACGGACCTCCTTTCTTAAACAGCCTCCATTTATTCCCAGCTTGGAAGTGGACCTGGATTTTTCTTCTAATAGGATGTAGAGCAGTTTTGATCTCCACTGAAAGTCACACCAAAAAAAGATCAGGAATCTCTAGATCAGCTTTTTACAAAGAAGCACCCTCCAAGGGTTTTGCCCAAGGTGCCTGCCTCGGAATAATCAAGATGGAAATTTACCTCCTCTGGAAATTGGGAAGGTTGTTCAGAGAAATTCTTTAGGCTGTGCAAGAATGAGATAAAAAGATACTACAGGTAATCCTTGACATACAACCACAATTGAGCTGGACTGACACAGAAAGGGGGGAGGGGGCAGCCTATTCTTCAAAGCTCCTGAGAGTAGGACGAGAAGGACCAGAGGGAGACTTATCAGAAAGGGAACGCCTTCATAGGTAGAGACGGGACGAGCCTGTTTTACCGCCTCCTATCGGGAGATGGCGGTCAGATGGGCAACATCAGCGGCGCCTAGGAAGCCGTCGCTACAGAGGAATCTGGGGCTGAGCCTTAAGGAGTTAAAACCATCAAGCACTGCATTGCGAGAAGGGAGGGGAGGGAAGGGCTGGATCTACCGGATCGCTCACGGGAGGAAGGTGGTGCGCCGAGTGGCTTCTCTGCTCTTCCAAGAGCCGAAGCAGCAGCTGGTGGGTGAGTGGAGGGCAGGTCGGAGGAGAGGCTGGGAGCAGGAAAGGCTGCTTGATTTCCTCCGCTGCGTGGAAGCAGAGAAGCAACCGGAACATAGAATAGAATATAGAAAAACAGAGTTGGATGGGACCTTGGCGGTCATGACTAGATCTACCCAATTCCTACAACTGTTCTTCATATGTTTTCGCCTCAAGCCCCCAGTCATGTTTGTTGCTCTTTCATTCCTTCTTTAGGCATCATTTTATCACTTAAAGCCCCCACATCTCTAAAATTAGCACGGAAGGTTTGACTGTAACCATTTTGGGTTTTGGGACAGCTTTCAGGCAGAAAACACATGGATTCTCCACATATATACATACTTGTAGGAGTGTCTATTTGTACTTCTCTCTGTATGCATCTATCTAAATTGTATAATCCATTCCTAGGACTTCTAGATATATTTCATAATAACCCTTTGCAGTGTTAAGAATTTCTTTTTAACCAAATATTTTATTAATTCATCAAAATGTAAAATACGGAAGTACAAAGAAGAAATAAAAATAATGGAAAAATGGAGGAAGAGAGGAAAGTGTAGGGGAAAGGGGAAAGGAAAAAGAAAAGCATTGTCTTTGACTCTTTTGGTGCAGTAGAATAATAATATAAAACCTCAACTGTTTACTTTTATCTGATAATATGAACTAGCTACTTGTATAACAACAAACGTATTTAATCAACAAAACCCAAATCAGACTTTCATTTTTTTCTATCTCAGGAACAAAGTCCAAAAGTGGTTTCCATGTAGAAACAAAATTAATCCTGTTCTTTTCTTTAATCAAAGCAATCAATTTAACCATCTCTGCTAACCATCAGATTTTGCAGCCATTCAGCCATTGTGGGAATGAAAATATCCTTCCATTTTTGTGCATATAGCATTCTTGATGCCAACAATACATATAACATCGAAGTTTTTTCAATTTCTTTATCTAAAAGAAAACTTTCTGGTTTTATCATTATTTTCTCTGTAAGAATCTTCTGTATTAAGATATGAATCTTAATACAATATTTCTTTGTCACATGTCCACCATAAATGATAACATCTCTTATTTACATTTCCAACATTCAAGGTGCCTTATACATTCTTGAGAATTTCTTCAATGGTAGATACCAACATCATAAAACCATTTGGTATAGAGCTTCCTGCCTGAGCAGGAGGTAGGACTAGAAGACCTCCAAGGTCCCTTCCAACTCTGTAATTCTGTTACATTCTTCCAGTGTTCAAGCATTATATTAAATCCAAAGTTCTTTGCCCACTGAATCATACAATGCTTTACATACTCATTCTGCAAGTTAAGTATCAGGGTTCCAAGTAACACCCTCAACCAATGAAGATTCCAAGGCAGGCAATTCCTCAAAGTTCCAATTTATTGAAGATGTCATATTGGCACACCCACATGTCCATCACACGATCCAATCACTCCACCTTCCCAACTGGAGACATCCCCCGTCAGGCCTATCCAGGTGGAGGCTGAACGTCCTTGACTTCCAGAGAAAAGAATGTTGTTATGGCTATCTATCTCAACCAGCACACAATCCCCCCTCTGATTTCCAGGCACTAAATGTGGCAGCCGTTAAAATCCAAAAGAAAAGATGGGTCCCAGGGCTGATATTCAATTTCAATAGCAGCTTATAAACCTTAGCAGTAATATTTTCAACAATTTATTTCCAAACATCCTTCTGAATCCAAATGCTCTTTAGATTTGAGGATAGGGTCACAATAATTGAACGATATTATTTGACCAAAAATCCACCAATCTAGCCTCGCCACCATTTCTTTTCTAAAAAAACTTCCTGGGGAGACACCCCAAAAAGGAAGGCACGTCTAACAAAGTGATGATTAAAATGAACATTTGGTTTAACCGTATCATACCATAAAGAGCTGTGCCATCAAAACCTTTATTCATGCCTGTCAAGTTCAAGGAACCTCTTATTTTGGAGAGTCACTCACTCTTTTTGTCAGAAAACAACAGGCATGAAAGTACAATTTCAAATTTGGCAAACTCAAACGTCTTTCCTTAGTACCTTACAATAATTTATGTTTAATTTTTGATTGTTCCCTTGCCATATAAACATAGAGATGTCCATCTGCCATATTTTCAGTTATAACACTTAAAGTATGAAAGAGAAATAGCATGTTTGGTAAAACATTTATCTGAATTACAAAGATTCTACCCAATAATTGCAGTATGAAGAATTTGTGATTGACCCAAGTCAAGAAGTGTATTTCATGATTGAATGTATATTTGAACTTGGATCTCAGTAATCTGCAATGTGTCAAAAGAATCATAATTAACATTAGAAGATATTCCAGCATTGTGGCATGTTTGCTTTTTACTTGTAATGTATACTTTTTTCACGTCTTCTGCAACCATTATATATAGAAACAATTTTAAACTTGCACTTTTATTTAAATCTTACAGATGAAGAGGATACCAATAAGAGCACTCTGGACAACTGAGAATAACCAGCAACTTTGAAAATGAAAGCAAATTGAGCCCTCAGAAAAGCACACAATTCTCTTTTCCCAGCTGGTGAGAGACAAAGGGGAGAAAATCAAGAAGAGATTTCAAACTGGAAAAAGTAGAGTATGCAGAACTCAACAGTAGATTACATGAAAATTATTTTATTCCATTCAGAAAAAGAGGGAAATACCTAGAAGGAGGGGAAAACCCTTTGAATTTGCTGATTGTGGGGAAACTTTCAGTCAGAATTCCAACGTGGTGGTACACTAGAGGATGCACACAGGAAAGAAATCATACAATTGTCCTGATTGTAGCAAACGTTTCAGTTTGAATTCCCATTTGGTTCAACACCAGAGGACTCACACAGGAGAGAAACCCTTTGAATGTCCTGATTGTGGGAAAAGTTACAGTCAGAAGTCCAGCTTGGTGGTACACCAGAGGACTCACACAGGAGAGAAACCCTTTGAATGTCCTGTTTGTGGGAAACGATTCAGTCGGAATTCCAGCCTGGTGAAACACCAGAGAACTCACAAAGGGGAGAAACCCTTTGAATGTCCTGATTGTGGGAAAGGTTTCAGTCAGAATTCAAGCCTGGTGATTCATCAGAGGACTCACACAGGAGAGAAACCCTTTGAATGTTCTGATTGTGGCAAAGATTTCAGTTTGAATTCCAATTTGGTTCAACACCAGAGGACTCACACAGGAGAGAAACCCTTTGAATGTTCTGATTGTGGAAAACGTTTCAGTTGGAATTCCGCTTTGGTTAAACACCAGAGAACTCACACAGGAGAAAAACCCTTTGAATGTACTGATTGCGAAAAAAGTTTCAGTCGGAATTCAAGCCTGCTGATTCATCAGAGGACTCACACAGGAGAAAAACCCTTTGAATGTCCTGATTGTGGGAAAAGTTTCAGTTTGAATTCCAGCTTGGTTAAACATCAGAGGACTCACACAGGGGAGAAACCATTTGAATGTCCTGATTGTGGGAAAAGTTTCAGTCAGAATAATGATCTGGTGAAACACCAGAGGACTCACACAGGAGAAAAACCCTTTGAATGTCCTGAGTGTGGGAAAAGTTTCAGTCGGAATTCCATCCTGGTGGAACACCAGAGGACACACACAGGAGAGAAACCATTTGAATGTCCTGATTGTGGCATACGTTTCAGTTGTAATTCCAGTTTGGTTAAACATCAGAGGACTCACACAGGGGAGAAACCCTTTGAATGTCCTGATTGTGGGAAAAGTTTCAGTCAGAATTATGACCTGGTGACACACCAGAGGACTCACACAGGAGAAAAACCCTTTGAATGTCCTGATTGTGGGAAAGGTTTCAGTCGGAATTCCATTCTGGTGAAACACCAGAGGACACACACAGGAGAGAAGCCATTTGAATGTCCTGATTGTGGCAAACGTTTCAGTTGGAATTCCAGTTTGGTTAAACATCAGAGGACTCACACAGGGGAGAAACCCTTTGAATGTTCTGATTGTGGCAAACGTTTCAGTTGGAATTCCAATTTGGTTCAACACCAGAGGACTCACACAGGAGAGAAACCCTTTGAATGTCCTGATTGTGGGAAAAGTTTCAGTCAGAATTCAAGCCTGGTGATTCATCAGAGGACTCACACAGGAGAGAAACCCTTTGAATGTCCTGATTGTGGAAAAGGTTTCAGTCAGAATTCAAGCCTGGTGATTCATCAGAGGACTCACACAGGAGAGAAACCCTTTGAATGTCCTGATTGTGGGAAAAGTTTCATTGGAAATTCCCACCTGTTGGATCACCAGAGGACTCACACAGGAGAAAAACCCTTTGAATGTCCTGATTGTGGGAAAGGTTTCAGTCAGAATTCAAGCCTGGTGATTCATCAGAGGACTCACACAGGAGAGAAACCCTTTCAATGTTCTGATTGTGGCAAACGTTTCAGTTTGAATTCCAATTTGGTTCAACACCAGAGGACTCACACAGGAGAGAAACCCTTTGAATGTTCTGATTGTGGAAAACGTTTCAGTTGGAATTCCAATTTGGTTAAACACCAGAGAACTCACACTGGAGAAAAACCCTTTGAATGTACTGATTGTGAAAAAAGTTTCAGTCGGAATTCAAGCCTGCTGATTCATCAGAGGACTCACACAGAAGAAAAACCCTTTGAATGTCCTGATTGTGGGAAAAGTTTCAGTTTGAATTCTAGCTTGGTTAAACATCAGAGGAGTCACACAGGGGAGAAACTCTTTGAATGTCCTGATTGTGGGGAAAGTTTCAGTCGGAATTCCATCCTGGTGAAACACCAGAGGACACACACAGGAGAAAAACCATTTGAATGTTCTGATTGTGGCAAACGTTTCAGCTGTAATTCCAGTTTGGTGAAACACCAGAGGACTCACACAGGGCAGAAACCCTTTCAATGTCCTGATTGTGGGAAAAGTTTCAGTCAAAATTCCAGCCTGGTGAAACACCAGAGGACTCACACAGGAGAGAAACCCTTTGAATGTCCTGATTGTGGGAAATGTTTCAGTCAGAATTCCTACCTGGTGATACACCAGAGATCTCATACAGGAGAGAAACCCTTTGAATGTCCTGATTGTGGGAAAAGTTTCAGTCAGAATTCAAGCCTGGTGATTCATCAGAGGACTCACACAGGAGAGAAACCCTTTGAATGTCCTGATTGTGGCAAACGTTTCAGTTTGAATTCCAATTTGGTTCAACACCAGAGGACTCACACAGGAGAGAAACCCTTTGAATGTTCTGATTGTGGCAAACATTTCAGTTTGAATTCCCATTTGGTTCAACATCAGAGGACTCACACAGGAGAGAAACCCTTTGAATGTCCTGATTGTGGGAAAAGTTTCATTGCAAATTTCCACCTGTTGGATCACCAGAGGACTCACACAGGAGAAAAACCCTTTGAATGTTCTGATTGTGGGAAAAGTTTCAGTCAGAATTCAAGCCTGGTGATTCATCAGAGGACTCACACAGGAGAGAAACCCTTTGAATGTTCTGATTGTGGGAAAAGTTTCAGTCAGAATTCCAACCTGGCAAAACACCAAAGGACTCACACAGGAGAGAAACCCTTTGAATGTCCTGATTGTGGCAAACATTTCAGTTTGAATTCCCATTTGGTTCAACACCAGAGGACTCACACAGGAGAGAAACCCTTTGAATGTCCTGATTGTGGGAAAAGTTTCAGTCAGAAGTCCAGCTTGGTGGTACACCAGAGGACTCACACAGGAGAGAAACCCTTTGAATGTCCTGTTTGTGGGAAACAATTCAGTCAGAATTCCAGCCTGGTGAAACACCAGAGGACTCACAAAAGGGGGAAACCCTTTGATCGTGCTGATTGTGGGAAAAGTTTCTGTCATAGGTCCAGCCTGTTGATACATCAAAGGACTCACACAGGGGAGAAACCCTTTGAATGTCCGGTTTGTGGGAAAAAATTCAGTGAGAATTCCAAACTGGTGAAACACCAGAGGACTCACACGAGAGAAACAATATGAATGTCCAGATTGTGGAAAAAGTTTCAGTCAGAATTCTGATCTACTGATACACCAGAGGAGTTATACAGGAGTGAAGCCATACGAGTGACCAGAGTGTGTGAAAAGTTTCACTTACTGTTCTGACCTGGTGAAACACCAGAGGGCTCACACAGGAGAAAAACCATATGGATGTCCACACTGTGGGAAAAAATTCAGTCAGAATTTCAACCTGGTGTGACACTAGAGGATGCACACAGGAAAGAAATCATATTACTGTCCTGATTGTGGGAAACGTTTCATTACAAATTCCCACCTTGTGATACACCAGAGGACTCACACAGGAGAGAAACCCTTTGAATGTCCTGATTGTGGGAAAGATTTCACTCAGAATTATACAGGAGAGAAACCATACAAATTACCTTTAAGTAATGTAGCTTTACACATAGAATATAATAGAATAGAATTTTTATTGGCCAAGTGGGATTGGACAGACAAGGAATTTGTCTTGGTGCATATGCTCTCAGTGTACATAAAAGATACGTTCATCAAGAATCATAAGGTACAGCAGTTAATGATAGTTATAGGGTACAAATAAGCAATCAATTATCAGTTCTCAGGATAATTGCAAAGCCTTGAGCTCCCAACGAAAAGGCTGCAAATTAAGTTCTGGCAAGCAGTCTTTGTTGCATGAAACACAATGAGCAAAATCTCCAGAAAAAGGACTGTTGTCTCCTACAACAACCACTCCCCCTTCTTTCTGTTTATTCCCAGGGAGGAGCCATTCAGCATTTGCTTCCTGAGTGGACTCCTTGTCCTCCTTTTTTCACCTCTCCTAAGTGCTCTGTGCATATCTGCATCCGGAACAGGCCTCCCCTGGCAGCTGGGGGGCCACAACAAGGAGCCACAGGAAATCGTTTATTGAGCCAGAATATTATATTTCCCAAAAGGAGAAATGGAGAAACAGGCTTTTAAAGAAAGAAAGCAGTCTTTCTTAATAGCCCCCAGCAGATAGTTTGTGTTCATTAAGAAAGACCTTCATCTCCAGTGATGGGATTAAAATTTACATTTTGTACCACCCAAATTCTTTTTTCCCCCCAAGTTTTTTATTTTTTATTTTTTTACAAACATATTGTTATGTGAACAGTGTGACACCGGAGTGTCTTACATTTTGGTACAAATAAAACAATATTCTTCATATTTAATACAGTTGACATCTTATATAGTTTTAGTAATAATACACCTATTTTGTTCAATTATAATCTTTCATTATTTGATTATTCGATATTTCAGTATGTTATTTTTATGCCAATCTCCATATACTAAATGTCACTCCTTTTACTACAAATAAAATATTAATAATCATATTTATTGTATTTAAGACTTATATAGTTCTAATAGTAATACACACATTTATATTAAATTATAATCTCATTTTTAGTTATGCCACTGTTATATTTAAATATATTCCCTTTCTAGTCACATTTTACTACAAATATAATAATATCATATTTACGTTTGACATTACATAATTCTAATAATACACATGTTTTTGTTAAATTCTAATCTTTCCTTATTAAGTTGTTCAATATTTTAGTATGTTGTTTTTATGATGATCAAATTCTGAATATCATTCCTTTTACTACAAATAGAACGTTGGTAATCATATTTGTTACATTTAACAAACTTATATAGTTCTACTAATAATACATATATTTATGTTAAGTTATAATCTTCCATTGTTTGATTCTTCAATATTTCAATATGTTATTTTTATACCCATCACCATATTATTCAAACATATTCAAAATTAACTGTCATTAATGTTATTATCACACTTAGATCTCCAAGAGCCAAGTCTTTCCAGGATTTTGGGAATATGTTGTACCTTCCTTTGGCAGCAGGTGGCAATCTTAAATCAGATTTCAATATTAACCATTTTTATCCAATTTTACTGGAATACTCCAAAATATAAATATGGTTAGCTTTTTATGTAAATAACTCTAGCATTTTAAAATGCCTATCCAAAACAAACGCCTGTCCAATTTGAAAATCCAACTTTCTGTATTTTTAGCAAATTTTCTGTTTTCTTACCTTTGATTCTTTTTCCTTCCATTTTAAAGTTTTACTCAAGGTGTTAAGTCGCAGCCATTTTAAAAATAATTATGAGTCTCTCTTTTCCTGGATATTCTTTTGGAGTTACACATTAAATAAAAAGGATTCTTCTCACCCAGTTCCATACAGTGTTCACCAATTCCGCTCCAGTTAGGATTAGAGGGCTAATCCTACCTTTGTTGGATTTTGGGTGAGGGCATTTGGTTAGGAATAGACCTAGCTATCTCTTAAGTGCAGACATCTGCTGTGGGCTATTGAGGAGGGTGGGGGCTATTAAGAGTGAGTTTGTTTCCTGCCTAAAAAAACATGTTTCTCCATTTCTCATCCAGGGAAATATATCACAGGCGTTCCTTTCCAGGCAAATCAAACTCGGAAACAAGGTTACTTGCTGCAGGTTTTAATGCGGCCGCAGTCCGGCAGGACTGAGTTTGGCAGATACAAAGTCAGCGCTGGGAGCTACTGCCAGCGTTGTAAATAGCTCTGAATTAACATAGGCATGCCCACGGCCCAGTCCACCCCCAAAGCCAGCATCCGGCTGTGTTTATTCCTCCTCTTGGGTCTCCCTGGCTATCATGGCGCAGGTGCAGCCATTAGGAACCACAGAAGCTACGAAACGGCGATTCACAGTCCTCCGCCCTTCCACTGTGCCACCATCAGCACCACTCAGCTGATGGAAAAGGGCCCGCTGGCCAAAGGAGCAAGAAGCCGTTGGGAGCACCTGGGACGTCAGGTGCTGAAGCCACGCCACTCCCGCAGCCGTCACGCCGCCCCCGGCAGCCATTTCCCCCATACCCCCCAGATATGGCAAGCCAGGGCTTGACAACGTAATATTCTGCCTTTTTAATATTTCCTAAAATATTTCATTCTTCTAGGAGAGGGGTGGGTGCTAACTTCTGTAAGAAGAAATATCCTTCTGGGTTCAGCTCCAAGTGGTGAAAGACACTGGAAACATGGAGACTGCTTGGAAAGATGTTTTGAGTTTCTGCCTCTGGCCTATTGACAAAAGGGGGGCAGGCAGGAAGGTGGAAGTTGCTTTGTCTTTAAAACATGCTTCTCCATTTCTCATCCAGGGAAACATAATATTCTGCCTTTTTAATATTTCCCAAAATATTTCATTCCTCTAGGAAAGGGGTAGGTGCTAACTTCCTACACCTATAAACATCCATCCACTCATTCAGCCAGTCCGTCAGCTGGCCTGGAACCACAGGTTGGTTCAGCTCATCAATAAACAGACTTTGTTGCTTAAACAGCCTCCATTTTATTCCCAGCTTGGAACTGGACCTGGATTTTTCTTCTAACAGGATGTAGAGCATTTTTGATCTTCACTGAGAGTCACACCAAAAAAGGATCAGGAATCTCTAGATCAGCTTTTTACAAAGTAACACCCTCCAAGGGCTTTGCCCAAGGTGCCTGCCTTGGAATAATCGAGGTGGAAATGTAGCTCCTCTGGAAATTGAGGAGGTTGCTCAGAGCAATTCTTTAGGCTCTGCAAGAATGAAGATAAAAAGATATGTAGGAAGTTAGCACCCACCTCTCTCCTAGAAGACTGAAATATTTCAGGAAATATTAAAAAAGCAGAATATTATATTTCCCTGAATGACAAATGGAGAAACATGTTTTTAAGCAGGAAATGGACTCACTATTAATAGCCCCTATCATCCTCACTTAAGAGATAAAGAGATTGCTAGGTCTATTCATAGGCAAATGCTCTCACCCAAGATCCAACAAAGGTAGGATTAGCCCTCTACCCATCTAGCAACAGAACTCTCCACATGGCAGCTGGGAAGATTACATCACACAGCAAGGCTCAACCAAGCATGGGACTCAGGACAGCCTACAGATTGCCCCTGCATGGCCCCATGGGAGTCATGCAACCAATCAGACAAGCTCAAATTCAAAAGCCCAGAGAGAGTATAAAATTCAGGCACTCTCAGCATCTCTTCCCTTTTTTTTCTTCACCCAACATCTTCAAGGCATGCGATCCTGTCCACCATTAACCTTCTTTCCAAGCAACTTCCATGAATCCAGTGTCTTTTTCCCCACTTGGAACTGAACCCAGAAAGATATTTCTTCCAACAGATGCTGCAGGTAATCCTCGACATACAACCACAATTGAGGTGGGCTGACACAGAAAGGGGGGAGGGGGCAGCCTATTCTTCAGAGGGAGACATATCAGAAAGGGATCCAACCTAGAATCAAGGAGAAACTTCCTGTCAGTCGGAACAATTGATCAGTGGAATGGTTTGGCTCCAGAAGTTGTGGGTGCTCCATCACCCGTGTTTTTTTAGAGGGGACTGGAGAGCCATTTGTCCGGAACAGTATAGGATCCCTGCATGGAGTGTTGGTCCCTTCCAACTCTTATTCTGTAATTCTTTAATAACTTTATGAGCGTTTAAGGCTCAGCCTGTAGCTAATCTTCCCAAGTTAAGAAGGGTCACGTTCCACTATTTCACTCGCATCGGCTGCCAGGAGTGGAAACTGGCTTTGAGGGCGTGGAATCGGTGAAAACGTCTCGCAAACGCCTTCACAGGTAGAGACGGGACGAGCCTGTTTTACGGCCTCCTATCGGGAGATGGCGGTCAGATGGGCAACATCGGCGCCTAGGAAGCCGTCGCTACAGAGGCATCTGGGGCTGAGCCTTAAGGAGTTAAAACCATCAAGCACTGCATTGCGAGAAGGGAGGGGAGGGGAGGGCTGGATCTACCGGATCGCTCACGGGAGGAAGGTGGTGCGCCGAGTGGCTTCTCTGCTCTTCCGAGAGCCGAAGCAGCAGCTGGTGGGTGAGTGGAGGGCAGGTCGGAGGAGAGGCTGGGAGCAGGAAAGGCTGCTTGATTTCCTCCGCTGCGTGGAAGCAGAGAAGCAACCGGAACATAGAATAGAATATAGAAAAACAGAGTTGGATGGGACCTTGGCGGTCATGACTAGATCTACCCAATTCCTACAACTGTTCTTCATATGTTTTTCCCTCAAGCCCCCAGTCATGTTGGTTGCTCTTTCATTTCTTCTCTTCAAAGGAACCTTCCTGTTCAGTATTAAGTCCAGTATAGTCTAATTATCTCCTTTATCTTTTGCATGACAGAGTTATCATGTTCCTCAGGAACCTTTAAGAAGAAACTGGACAGCCATTTATCCAGAATGGTACTGGCTTTCCCCCTGACTGAGCAGGGGATTGGTCTAGATCTAGAAGATCTCCAAGATCCCTTCCAACTCTGTTGTTCTGTTATGGACCTGCTGGGTTTTTTGGCAATAATGTCAGAAATGTCTTCTGGGGTTTTTGCTTTTATTTTCATATCTAGCCAACAAGCATTTGATTTCCTACTGGTGCCCCATCCATGTATTAATCAGGTTCAGCTGTGTTTAAGCCAGCACTTTTTAAAAAATAGCAGAGAAAAGAATATTGTTATGGCTATATATCTCAACCAGCTCACAATCCCCACTCCCGATTTCCCAGGCACTAAATGTGGCAGCCCTGAAGATCCAAAAGAAAAGATGGGCCCCAGGGCTGAAATTCAATTTCTTTTTTTTTTTTATTGCAAAAGTTTTACAATTACATTTTCACCCCTTTTTTCACCCCCCCCCACCTCCCTCCCCAAACTTCCCATCCTCCCTAACCCTCCCTAACCCTCCCCCCCCAGACTTCCCTATTATGTACTCATAACTAATAACACTGATATATAAGCTTGAACCCATCCCTCCCCCTGTATAATTTTTCCTCTTTGTCTCTTTACATTAAAATATTTCTAATACATTATTTTCAAATAAAAGCTATTTGATACTTTCTAGTTTGGTATTTGTTCTGAACATATTCTATCCACCTTTTCCATTCCCATTCATAAGTCTCTTGTGGACAGTCTTTTAAATATGCTGAAATCTTCGCCATCTCTGCAAAACTAGCCATCTTCAAAGTCCATTCTTCGATAGTGGGCAAAGCTTCATTCTTCCAATATTTACCTATCAACAATCTTGCTGCTGTTATCATATACAATATCAGTTTTATTTCACCCCGTGTAAAACCCTTAACTATACCCAATAAAAACAACTGTGGAGAAAATTGAATTTTTTTCCTCAAAACATTCTGCATGACCCACCAAATTTTTATCCAAAAAGCCCTAACTTTCCTGCAGGTCCACCAAACATGATAATACGTAGCATCTAAACATTCACATCTCCAACATTTTGGCTGAACATTAGGGTACATACATGACAACTTTTTAGGATCTAAATGCCATCTATAAAACATTTTATAAAAATTTTCTCTCAGGTTTTGCGACTGTGTAAATTTAACATTCTGAACCCAAATTTTTTCCCAAGTTTCCAGCATCACTGGTTCTTCAAAATTCTGTGCCCACTTAATCATACAATCTTTAACTAATTCCGTTTCTGAATCTCTTTCTAACAAAACATTATAAAGCCTTTTAATATGCATTGGACCTTTCTCTCTTATATGTCTAACCAATTCTTCCTCATGCAACATAATACCAGTTTTTTGGTCCTCTTTCCATCTCAGTTGTAATTGATTATATTGTAACCAAGTTAAATTAAACCCTTCATCCAACAGTGTCTGTAATGTCTTCAGCTGCCATCTGCCCGCATCTGTGAAAAGAACCTCTTTATATAAAAACCCCCCGAGTGACATTATATTTGTATTCCACAAAGTATGACCAAGATCCAGCCATAGCGGTATTTTATAATCCCATTTGAGTCGGTGCTTCTTCCAAACTCTCATCAAAGAGTCTCTAAGTATATGACTTTTAAATACTTTATCTACTTTGTCGTCATAAAATAAATAAGCATGCCATCCAAATTCAAGATCAAAACTTTCTGCATTCAATATTCCAGTCTTTTTACTTCCAAACCAATCACTTGTTAAAGTTAAAGCTGCTGCATCATAATATAACTGTAGGTTTGGGAGTTTAAGGCCTCCTCTTTCTGGAACATCTTGCATAATTTTCAATTTCACTCTCGGCTTCTTGTCGTTCCAGACAAACTTATTCACACCAGACTGCCAAACTTTCAGTTGTTTATCACTTTTAAGCACCGGAATCATTTGAAACAAAAACAGAAATCTTGGCAAAATGTTCATCTTAACTGCTGCTATTCTTCCAAGTAAAGACAGTTGCAGCTTTTTCCAAGTCTCCATGTCTTTCTGAACCTCTCGCCACAACACCTCATAATTATTTTGAAACAATTTCATGTTTGATTCTGCAACCTGAACTCCAAGATATTTTACCTTAGGTACAATTTCAAAACCTGCCCTCCTTTCAAGCTCATGTTTGCGATCTTGTGTCATATTTTTAACTATCATTTTAGTCTTTTTTGAATTCAGTCTAAAACCTGAAACTCTACCATAGTCTTGTATAATGTCCTTCATCAGGATTGTTGATTCCATTGGTTGTGATAGGGTAACAACCAGATCATCTGCAAATGCCTTTATTCTATAATCCTCTTGCCTTATCATTATGCCTTTCAAAATTTTAGAGTCCCGTATTGTATTTAGCAAGACTTCCAATGTTAAAATAAATAAAAGTGGGGACAACGGACATCCCTGTCTTGTTCCTTTTTCAATTTTAAACTCTGTCGTCAGACTTCCATTAATAATAATCTGTGCCTTTTGCTCTTGATAAATTGCTGAAATCGCCTGTATAAATTGGTCCCCAAAGTCCATCTTTTTTAAAGTCTTTAGTAGAAAATTCCAATCCACTCTATCAAAGGCCTTCTCCGCATCCAAAAAAACCAGCACTGCAGGAATCTGTTTATTCTTATCAAGATATTCCAATAAATCTATTACTTGCCTTACATTGTCCTTCATATATCTGCCCTCAATAAATCCCGCTTGATCCTCATGAATCACCTTTTGAATTACTGGCATCAACCTGTTGGCTAATACTTTCGCATAGATTTTATAGTCTGTATTCAAAAGAGATATTGGTCTATAATTCTCTGGTTTTTTAGGACCAACTTGTTCTTTTGGTATCAAAGATATGTAAGCAGTTGTCCATGATGGGGGTATTTTACCCCCTTGTTGAATATTGCAAAATAAATCTCTAAGTTGTCCCGCCATTTCAGCTTGTAAAGTTTTGTAATACACTGCGGTCAAACCATCCGTGCCAGGAGCTTTGGCTGTTTTTAACTGTTTAATTGCTGCTATTATCTCCTCCTCTGTTATAGGATAATTCATTCTTTCCTTTTGTTGATCAGTAATTTTTGTAACTCTCTTATCATTTAAATATTTTTCTATAAGTCCATTCTGCACCTCCTCTTTGGCATATAGTTTGGTATAATAGTCCACAAAAGCTTCTTTAATTAATTTTTGTTGAAAAATTTCTTTCCCTCCAATATCAATACTATCAATAGTCCGTATACTTTGTTTTTTCCTCAATGTGTAAGCCAACCATTTGCCCGGTTTGTTAGCGTTGCAAAATGTATTATGCTTCGCATATTGTAAGTTTGTTGCAACTTGTTCCGCCATAAGCATTTGAAATTGGTCTTTCAAAAATTTTATAGCACTTCGTATTCTTTCATCTGTTGGGTTTTTAATAAGTAACTGTTCTTTATTCTTTATTTCCGTTTCCAATTCAGATCTTTTCTTTTGTCGGAACAGTCTATGTTTAGAGTTCATGTAGATAAGTACCCCTCTCATATAAGCTTTACTTGCGTCCCAAACAATTTCAATTGGGGTACCTTTATTCAAATTTGTTTCAAAAAATTCTTTCAAATGCTTTTTAAGTTCTATTGTATTTTTTTCATATCTAAACAAGTTCTCATTTAATCTCCAAGAACGTCTCTCAACCTTATCCATCTCAATTTCTATCCATACAGGGCTATGGTCAGTCAAAGTTCTTGGAAAAATCTTTGTTCTTTTTGTCTTAACAAGTAGATCATTTGACAACAGGATAAAATCAATCCTAGAAAAGGATCTATGTCTATCAGAAAAGAAAGTGTAATCCAATTCTTTTGGGTTATGTATTCTCCAAACATCTTTTAGTTCCATATCTTCTTTCATATCAAAAAAAGTCTGTGGTAGTCTAATTCTAGACTTTGCCAAACTCTTTTTATCTAGTTTAGAATCAATTACTCCGTTCCAGTCTCCCATAATTAAAATAGATCTATAGTCCCATTGTAATATTTTAGTATGTAACATCTTATAAAAATAGTCCTGTTGTTGATTGGGAGCATAAATTCCAATCAAAAGAATTTGGCCATTTGCTGTAAACAATTCAATTGCTACAAACCTACCATCTTGATCTGCTTCTATAACTTTAGCTGTTAACTTTTTATTTACATAAATAACCACACCATTCTTTTTCTGCGAAGTTGAAGATATAAAATGTGCTCCTAGTTTTGAGTTTATCAAATATTTTTGATCTTGAATTGTGATATGCGTTTCTTGTAAACATATTATATCATTATTAAATTGTTTCAAATATGTAAATAGTTTCTTCCTTTTCTGTGCTGAATTCAACCCATTGACATTCCAAGATAAACACTTAAAGATCATCAGCCTCTTTCTGGAGCACAGAGCAAAATGCTTGAAGATCATCCGAAAGCTTCGATCTCGCTCCTCCCATAGCTCCACTCTCTTGTACAGTACTCTTAACTGCCTTCTTGTCTTGTCTTTCCTGTTGTTGTTGTTGCTTTTGTTTAAGTAGCTTAGATTGAGCTCTAGTTATACGTTGATCTTTAACTTCAGTCAACTGAATCAAGTCCAAAATTGGAGAAGAATCAAACAAGGGCTCACTCAGAAAACCTCCTTCTGCACCTTGCGCTACTTCTAATTCCTGCTTGGACTGTTCTTGCAAGTGCCTCTCTTCACTCTCTTTAATCTCCAAAACTGTGGATGTACGTGGAGATGGTGTTCTTTCCTTAAGAATAGTAGTGTAAAAGTGTTGTGCCTTCTCCACGGTATTCAACCGATATCCTTCTCCCTTATATCTAAAAATTATCCCAGCTGGTGCGTCCCACCGGAAGGGTATCTGTAAATTTTTCAATTCCTTAACAAGAAAACCAAATTCTTTTCTGGCTTTCAGCATTTTAGGAGGTAATTCTTTAAAGATTTCAAGTCGTGAACCCCCCACTTGTACTGAAGTATGAAAAGATTTTTGCAGGATATCATTTCTAATTTCTCTATCTGTAAAGTATATGACCACATCTCTAGGCAGTTGTCTTTGTCTGGCCACCCAAGAGTTCACTCTGTAGATTTTATCTATTTTGTGAAATACCACATCAGGATTAACTTGTAGAATCTTGGCCAAGGCTTCAGAACAAACTTGTCTCAAATCCTGTCTCTCCCCCTCTCGAATTCCCCGAAGCCGTATGGCGAATTCCATCGCCCGGAATTGTATCATAACAATCTCATCTTCAATTCTCTGCATTTTATTGTCAACTTCATCAGTTTTATAATCATTGTCTTTCATCTTGACATTAACTTCTGATTTAAATTCTTCAACTTTAAAATCAACTTTCCCAATAAATTCTGCCAGGCCAGACGCCACTTCTGATATTTTTTTGGTCACCTTATTTTGATTCTGTTTCACCATATCTTTAACTTCATTAATTTCCTGCATAAATTCCTGATGTGATTTTTGAAGTTTATCATCTATCTCCTGTTGAGATTTTAGAAATTTATCATCCAGAGTTTTAGAGATAAATTGTTTTAAATCTCCCACATCAAATTCTTTTTTCTGGGTCTGTAACTGCTGTGCAGAGGGAAGCTGCGTTTCTTGTTTATGTGTGGGGGATCCCCCCCCTACTGCCTTCCCTTCCTGCTTCTTTGAAGCCATCCTGCCATGTAGTCTGGATTTTCTAAAAAGGGAAGTTCCTTTTCCTTTCCCTCCTGCACAAAGACTTCTAAAAAAGTCCCCCAGATTTGATCAATTAAAAGCTGAAGTAAAACAAAGTCCAATATTAGAAAGGGAGAAATTTTCCACTTGCTTCTCTTATAGCAAACAAGGCAACTTTGCAACAACTTGGAAACTTGTAACACAAAATAACTTCACCAATCCACACTCATTGGCTCGTTAACTTTAAGGCTAAGCGCCATGTTTTTTTCAAAGCACTTTCACTCACTCAAATTTGTCTCAGTTTGAAAAGTCAACAAAGCGCTGATACTTGCGTTTCCAAATTTCAGGGTTCAGATAGGTTCGCTGTTTGTTAAAGCTGATTCTTTTCAGATTACGTTTCCTGCAGCCGGCTTGTTTTGCGGAAGCAAAATCGTCCCACGTCGCCCGGAGTTTCCGCAGGTTGGGAGGGAGCCACACCCGTTCTCTCCCCAGAAACAATTCCCTGGGGGACAACGGGGGCTCAACCTGTACCCTGCGATCTCTACTTCTTCAATCCTTAGGATTTTGAAGCTTTCAAGCCGCTTCTGAGTAGTGAAGCGGCTCTACGGGCGGCGGGGCTGGCGGAGCTCCGAAAGGCACCGCCGTCGCCGAAGCTGAAATTCAATTTCAATAGCAGTTTATAAACCTTAGCATGCTTAATATGTTCAACAATTCATTTCCAATTCATTTTTCACAAAATCGTATCCATAGTCCTTTTTGCCTTTCAATTGTAAATATATAAATCAATGGCATACATCCTTCTGATTCCAACTCCCTCTTTAGATTTGAGGATAGGATCATGATAATTGAATGATATTACTTGACCATAAATCCCCCAGTCTGGCCTCGTCACCATTTCTTTTCTAAAAAAGCTTCCTGGGGAGACACCCAAAGAGGAAGGCATGTCTAACAAAATGATGATTAAAATCAATATTTGGTTTAACCTTATCATCCCATAAAGATCTGTGCCATCAAAATCTTTATTCATGCCTGTCAAGCTCAAGGAACCTCTTATTTTCAAGAGTCACTCACTCATTACCAGAAAACAACAAGCATCAAAATACAATTTCAAATCTGGTCAACTCAAATCTCTCTCCTTACCACCTTGCAATAATTTATGTTTAATTTTTGGTTTTTTCCCCTTGCCATATAAACTTAGAGATGTCCACCTACCATAGTTTAAATTAAATTGATTCTACCCAATAATTGCAGCATGAAGAATTTGTGATTGACCCAAGTCAACAAGTATATTTCATGTTTGAATGTATGTGTATGTATAGATAGATAGATAGATAGATAGATAGATAGATATAGATGATATATAGATATATAGATATATATAGATATATATAGATATATCTATATATTTAAAGTTTTTTTTTTAAGACAACAAACATTTAGTACATCATTCATTTCTTCCATGTGACATTTCGGTGTTATCTTCAAAAGTTTCTTCTCTTCTCTACTTTTTCTGTCTTCAATCTCACCAAATCTATTACAAAAATTTTCCACTAATATAATATTCTAATTACAACCAATTTTTTTTCAATCTCTCTTAAAAACTTATTTGTATCTTTTTTCTAACCAATAGTAAAATTTATTCCATATCTTAAAATATTCTGAATCTTCTCTTTCCTTTATCATCATAGTTAAACTGTTCATTTCTGCACAATCTAAAAAAAAAATAATTACTTCTCCCTCCGAAGGTATATTCTCTGCTTTCCAATTTTGTATATAAACAATCCTTGCCACTGTTATTACATGTATAATCAAATATATATTATCTTTACTAATTTTCTCTGGTAAGATACCCAGTAGGAATAGCACTGGTTTCAAATCTATACGTTGTTGTATCATTTTCTCCACCCATAACTTAATTTTATTCCAATAGTTTTTCGCTTCGGGGCATGTCCACCACATATGGTAATATGAACCTGGTAACTGGTGACATTTCCAACATTTAGCTGATTTATCTTTAAACATTTTTGCCAGTTTCTCAGGGGGCATATGTCATCTATAAAACATTTTATATTGATTTTCCTTATATGCAGTGGACATTGTTAATTTATAATTTCTTTCCCATAATTGTTGCCATTTATCCAATTAAATTGAATATCCAAAGTTTTTTGCCCAGGCTATTATTGTTTTTTTTACTTGTTCTTCCTCTAGTTCTATATTTAGTAGAAAACTGTAACATTTTTTAATTAATTTATCCTCTGTTCCCGTGAGTATCTTATCAAGCTCAGTCTTCTCTAAATAAAAACCCTGTAGTTTAACATCCTTTTCATATTTTGTTTGTATCTGCATGTACATATACCAATCCATTTCAATTCTCTGTTCTTCCAGTTCATGTTTCCCTTTCAACTCCACCTTATCTGTTAACAAATCTTTATATCTAACAATATTTCCAAGATTAAAAACATTTGGGTGAATTAAAGCTTACATTGTTGATAACCATATTGGTATTTTCACATAATATTTAACTCTTAACTTTTCCCCATACCAATAACAATGCATTTCTTATATAAACCCCCACGGAGAGGGTTCGCAACTTGGGTGTCCTCCTGGACGCGCGGCTATCCTTAGAAGGGCATATGACGGCCGTGGCCAGGGGGGCTTTTTATCAGGTTTGCCTGATCCGCCAGTTGTGTCCCTTTCTGGATCGGGACTCCCTGCGCACAGTCACTCATGCCCTCGTCACTTCCCGACTGGACTACTGCAATGCTCTCTACATGGGGCTCCCCTTGAAGAGCATCCGGAGGCTCCAGCTGGTCCAAAATGTGGCCGCGCAGGTGATTATGGGAACGGCGGGGCGCTCCCATGTAACCTCTCTCCTGCGTGAGCTGCATTGGCTTCCAGTGGTCTTCCGGGTGCGATTCAAAGTGTTGATTAACATCTTTAAAGCGCTCCATGGGTTAGGACCTGGGTACTTACGGGACCGCCTTCTGCTACCGACAGCCTCCCACCGGCCAGTACACTCCCACAGGGCGGGGCTCCTCGGGGTGCTGTCGGTCAGACAATGTCGACTGGCGACCCCCCAGGAAGAGCCTTCTCAGTGGGGGCTCCTGCCCTCTGGAACGAGCTGCCCCCGGAGGTATGGAGGATCCCAGGCCTGCGCACCTTCCACCGTGCCCTGAAGACTTTGTTCTTACAGCAAGCCAGGCTAGCCTAATTTTAACTGTTTTAAATTTTAAATTGGATTTTAATGGGATATTTTTAATTGTGGGCCAAAGTATTTAATCTGGTTTTAAATTGTTTTTAATTTTTATATTTATGTATTTGATCATGGCTGTTCACTGCCCTGAGTCCTTCAGGAGAAGGGCGGTATATAAATATAAATAATAATAATAATAATAATAATAATAATAATAATAATAATAATAATAATAATAATAATGTCTTTGAAAGTACGTTTGTATATTACTTCTACCATACCATAAAAAAGCATGCCAACCCAATTGTAAATCATGTCCTTCCAGTGTTAATGGTCTTATATTTCTTAATTCAATCCATTCTTTCAACCATGTCAATGCTGCTGCTTGATAATATAATTCCCAATTCAGGAGCCTGAATCCTCCATGTAATCTTGTATCCTGAATCATTTTTAAACTTATTCTTGCTTTTTTGGCTTGCCATATAAATTTCCTTATTATCTTATTTAGATATTGAAAATAAGTATTTTCAATTTTTATCAGTATTGTCTGAAATATTGATAAAATAGGAGCCTGGTGGCACAGCAGACTAAACTACTGTTAAAAGTAGCACTTAGCTGACTGCACTTACTGCAAGTTCAATTCTCACCAGGCTCAAGGTTGACTCAGCCTTTGAGGATCCGGTTTGTGGGGGCAATAAGCTGACTTTGTATAGAAATAGAACACTGCTTGGGGGTGGCAAAAAAGCCCTACTAAGCAGGTATATACAAAAGTATGAAGGCTATTGCTTAATGCATTGTAAGCCGCCCTGAGTCTCCGGAGAAGGGCGGCATATAAAACAAACAAACAAACAAACAAATAAATAGAAATAATAATCTTGGTAATAAATTCATCTTTATAATTGCTATCCTTCCCATAAGTGACAATTGAAGATTCTTCCATTTCTCCAAGTCTTCATGATTAAATGTATATTTGAACTTTGATCTCAGTTATCTGCAATGTGTCAAATGAATCATAATTAACATTAGAAGCTATTTCAGTATTGTGGCAGGTTTCCTTTGTACTTGTAATGTATAATTTTCACATCTTCTGCAACCATTTTATAAAGAAACAATTTTAAACTTACACTTTTATTTAAATCTTACAGATGAAGAGGATACCAATAAGAGCACTTCGGACAACTGAGAATAACCAGCAACTTTGAAAATGAAAGCAAATTGAGCCTTCAGAAAAGCACACAATTCTTCTCTTTCCCTAGCTGGTGAGAGACAAAGGACAGAAAATCAAGAAGAGATTTCAAACTGGAAAAAGTAGAATATGCAGAACTCAACAATAGATTACATTTTCCATTGAGAAAGAGGGAAATATCTAGAGGTGAATGAGGAGGAAAAAGACAATTGGATAGCCACAAAAGGTAGACAGTAATGCAGGCATTGCCCTGTGAGGAAGAAAACAATAGTTTGAATCAAAGCTCTATGCAACAAAAGATCACACGTATTTTTGATCTCTTCAAGAACATCAGTGGTGGAAAAGCTCCATAGGTGTGCCTATTGTGGGAAAAGCTCACATAACAAATCACAGATTATGCATACTAGAATCCACACTGGAGGAAAGCCATACAAACTATCCGAATGTGAGAAACGATTTAGTAAGACCAGTTCCCTTGTGGTTCATGAAAGAACCCACACAGGAAGAACCCCTATAGCTGCTCCCAATGCAGTAAGTGTTTTTGCAAGCATGGCAACTTGGTGATACATCAGAGGACTCACAGGAGGGGAAAACTTTGAATATTCTGATTGTCAGAAAACTTTCAGTTAGAATTCCAACGTGGTGATATACTAGAGGATGCACACAGGAAAGAAATCATATAACTGTCCTGATTGTGGGAAAAGTTTCACTGCAAATTCCCACCTGGTGATACACCAGAGGACTCACACAGGAGAAAAACCCTTTGAATGTCTTGATTGTGGGAAAGGTTTCAGTCAGAATTCAAGCCTGGTGATTCATCAGAGGACTCACACAGGAGAGAAACCCTTTGAATGTTCTGATTGTGGCAAACGTTTTAGTTGGAATTCCAATTTGCTTAAACACCAGAGGATTCACACAGGGGAGAAACCCTTTGAATGTCCTGATTGTGGCAAACGTTTCAGTTTGAATTCCCATTTAGTTAAACATCAGAGGACTCACACAGGAGAGAAACCCTTTGAATGTCCTGATTGTGGGAAAGGTTTCAGTCAGAATTCAAGCCTAGTGATTCATCAGAGGACTCACACAGGAGAGAAACCCTTTGAATGTTCCGATTGTAGCAAACGTTTCAGTTGGAATTCCAATTTGCTTAAACACCAGAGGATTCACACAGGAGAGAAACCCTTTGAATGTCCTGATTGTGGGAAAAGTTTCAGTCAGAATTACGACCTGGTAAACCATCAGAGGACTCACACAGGAGAAAAACCCTTTGAATGTCCTGATTGTGGGAAAAGTTTCAGTTGGAACTCCAGCCTGGTGATACACCAGAGGACTCACACAGAAGAGAAACCCTTTGAATGTCCTGTTTGTGGGAAATGTTTCAATCAGAATTCCCACCTGTTGGAACACCAGAGGACTCACACAGGAGAGAAACCCTTTGAATGTTCTGATTGTGGCAAATGTTTCAGTTTGAATTCCAATTTGGTGAAACACCAGAGGACTCACACAGGGGAGAAACCCTTTGAATGTCCTGATTGTGGGAAAAGTTTCAGTTGGTTCTGCAGCCTGGTGATACACCAGAGGACTCACACAGGAGAGAAACCCTTTGAATGTCCTGTTTGTGGGAAAGGTTTCAATCAGAATTCCCACCTGTTGGAGCACCAGAGGACTCACACAGGAGAGAAACGCTTTGAATGTCCAGATTGTGGGAAACGTTTCAGTCAGAATTCCAGTCTGGTGAAACACCAGAGGACTCACACAGGGGAGAAACCCTTTGAATGTCCTGATTGTGGGAAATGTTTCAGTCAGAATTCAAGCCTGGTGATACACCAGAGGACTCACACAGGGGAGAAACCCTTTGAATGTCCTGTTTGTGGGAAACATTTCAGTGAGAATTCCAATTTTGTTAAACATCAGAGGACTCACACAGGAGAGAAACCTTTTGAATGTCCTGATTGTGGGAAAAGTTTCTGTCATAGGTCCAACTTGGTGGTACACCAGAGGACTCACACGAGAGAAACTATATGAATGTCCAGAGTGTGGGAAAAGTTTCACTTACTATTCTAACCTGGTGAAACGCCAGAGGACTCCCACAGGAGAGAAGCCATGAGTGTTCAGATTGTGGCAAAATTTTCAGTCAGAATTCCAACCTTGTGAAACATCAAAGGACCCACACAGGAAACAAATCGCATGAGTGTCCAGATTGTGGGAAACTTTTCAGTCGGATTTCCAACCTGGCGATACACTAAAGAACTCACACAGGAGGGAGACCCTTTGAATGTCTGGATTGTGTGAAAAATCCCCATTTTAACAATACATATGGCCTATAAGTAATGTAGGTTTACACACAGGAGTAAAAGTCAAGGAAATCCACATTAGGCAAAAGTTGATGAGTTTAGAGAAGGCCTAAACTTCATTTTTGATCTGTCATTGGAAGTGTAGGTGAGAAATTGACTATTTAAGTTCTGGCCTCGTTTATTTTATTGAAAGATATTTCAGAAGTAGACTTGTGATTGGAGAGAAAAAATGGAAAATATTAATTTGAAAAAGGTGTACTATCTGGGATTTTTTTTTTTGTTTGTTTGTTTGTTATCAAGCATTTCCCTCTCCACAGGATCCTTCCAAGCTTTGCCCTCTCCCACAGGGTCCCTATAGCCATTTCCCTCCCAGGACCCCCACAGGTGTTTCCTTCCCCACAGAGTCCCCACAGGCCTTTTCCCCACCCACAGGGTCCCCAAAGGCTTTTTTCCTCTCCTGCTGCGTCCCCGCAGTCCTTAGGCCTGACTCCCACCCCACCAGGCCTCATAGCCGCCTCCTCTCCTTTGCATCTAGAAGAAATATTGAGTTGAGAAAAGGGATCGTGGCTTTGATGACAGGATCTAAAAGTTTTATTAGCAACTCCTGCTTTGATCTTATTTTCTTGGAAGTGCCTGGTTTTTTCCCTTTGATGGCTGCTGGGTAATAACAGCACTCTGACATTTCTATTGTATCCCCTTGGTGGTGGCAATGTGAGGAAAAAGTCGAATGGTGGAAAATCTTTCATTTTTAATAATGCATTGTGTAATGTAAGAAGTATCAATATCTTTTGGCAAGGAAAAAATCGGGTGGCCTCAATGTTGCTATGAATGTTAGGGCAAGGCAAGGCACTCTGAATGGCCTCAAAAGATGTGCAGTGAATAAGTTTAATAATAAAATTAATAAAATTGTAACACAAAGCCCTTTTCTCAATTCTTCTTCAGTGGTGGTGTTCTCCACGCATACATTGGGTTTCTAACACTACAATTGTTAATCTACCTGTAATCTGTCTCTTTTGCATTCTGCACTTCTATAACCAATCTGTCTTCTTCAGCCTCATTTCCCTCCTCATTATAAATTTAAATTTTCAGTTTCACTAGTACCTCAATCCAGCCACTCTGCCTCTGATGTGAGCTGTAATTAGGCTTCTGCCTCTTAATTTGTTGCATTGCTATTTACCTCAGTCCTAAATTCTGTGAAAGAATGACATTTCTTTATGCAGAGTTAAAAAATTAGAATAGCTAAACTGGATCTGTTTTGATTGGCCTTCTTCTCAGATTCAGCGATGGTGTTCTCCAGCACTGCCAGTCTGAGTGGTCAAAATTAGGACATTTCAAACTGGACACCTAAGGTTTCCTTTGTAACTTTACAACCCCTAAAGCAGCCATTGGTTGTGCCAGTGGGTTTGTCATGGTTGTCCCAAAGGTATTTTTTCAGAAGGCAGTTGGACTTTCTTGTTTGTTTTTTCTTTTGAAGATGTTTTGCTTCTCATCCAAGAAGCTTCTTCAGCTCTGACAGGATTCCATTCCCCACTATCCTGTCAGAGCTGAAGAAGCTTCTTGGATGAGAAGGGAAACATCTTCAAAAGAAAACAAAGTAAAAAGCCCAGTTGCCTTCTGAAAAAGCACCTTTGGGACATCTAAAAACAGGATATAAAAGGATTAACCCACCACCATTAGAATAGCAAAACAGCACAACCCCAGCAGCATCTCAGAAACCTATAAAAATCCATCCACTCATTCAACCAGTCGGTCAGCTGCTCTGGAACCACAGGCTGGTTCTGCTCATCAATAAACGGACCTCCTTTCTTAAACAGCCTCCATTTATTCCCAGCTTGGAACTGGACCTGGAGTTTTATTCTAACAGGATGTAGAGCAGTTTTGATCTCCATTGAGAGTCACACTAAAAAAAGATCAGGAATCTCTAGATCAGCTTTTTACAATGTAACACCCTCCAAGGGTTTTGCCCAAGGTGCCTGCCTCGGAATAATCGAGGTGGAAATTTACCTCCTCTGGAAATTGAGGAGGTTGCTCAGAGCAATTCTTTAGGCTCTGCAAGAATGAAGATAAAAAGATGCTACAGGTAATCCTCGACATACAACCACAATTGAGCTGGGCTGACACAGAAAGCGGGGGTGGGGGGGTGGTATTCTTCAAAGCTCCTGAGAGTAGGACGAGAAGGACCAGAGGGAGACATATCAGAAAGGGATCAAGGAGAAACTTCCTGTCAGTCGGAACTATTGATCAGTGGAATGGTTTGGCTCCAGAAGTTGTGGGTGCTCCATCACCCGTGTTTTTTTAGAGGGGACTGGAGAGCCATTTGTCCGGAACAATATAGGGTCCCTGCATGGAGAATTGGTCCCTTCCAACTCTTACTCTGTAATTCTTTAATAACTTTATGAGCGTTTAAGGCTCAGCCTGTAGCTAATCTTCCCAAGTTAAGAAGGGTCACGTTTCACTATTTCACTCGCATCGGCTGCCAGGAGTGGAAAGTGACTTGAGGGCGTGGAATCGGTGAAAACGTCTTGCAAACGCCTTCACAGGTAGAGACGGGACGAGCCTGTTTTACGGCCTCCTATCGGGAGATGGCGGTCAGATGGGCAACATCAGCGGCGCCTAGGAAGCCGTCGCTACAGAGGCATCTGGGGCTGAGCCTTAAGGAGTTAAAACCATCAAGCACTGCATTGCGAGAAGGGAGGGGAGGGGAGGGCTGGATCTACCGGATCGCTCGCGGGAGGAAGGTGGTGCGCCGAGTGGCTTCTCTGCTCTTCCAAGAGCCGAAGCAGCAGCTGGTGGGTGAGTGGAGGGCAGGTCGGAGGAGAGGCTGGGAGCAGGAAGGGCTGCTTGATTTCCTCCGCTGCGTGGAAGCAGAGAAGCAACCGGAACATAGAATGGAATATAGAAAAACAGAGTTGGATGGGACCTTGGCGGTCATGTAGTCCAACCCTCTGCTCAAGCAAGAGAACTTGGACCATTTCAGACAAATGGCCGTCCAGTATCTTCTTCGGAGCCTCCAGTGAGAACCACCCACAACTTGGGCAGGGAAGCCCTTCCTTCCACTGGTCGCTGTCAGGAAATTTCTTCTGGTTTCTAGGATGCTTCTCTCCTTCATTGCTTTCCATCCATTACTTCTTGCCTTGCCTTCTGGTGCTTTGGAGAAGAAGTTAATCTTCTCTTCTTTGTGGCAGCACCTCAAGTATTGGAACATGTCACCTCTAATCCTTCTGTTCACCAGACTAGACCTACCCAATTCCTACGACTTTTCTTCACATGTTTTCGCCTCAAGCCCCCAGTCATGTTTCTTCCTCTTTCATTTCTTCTCTTCAAACGAACCTTCCTGTTTGTAAGTATTAAGTCCAGTATAGCTGACCCTCTAATTATCTTCTCTATTTTTTGCACAACAGAGTTGTCAGGTTCCTCAGGAACCTTTTAAGAAGAAATTGGACAGCCATTTATCAAAAATGGTATGGGCTCTCCCCCTGACTGAGCAGGGGATCGGTCTAGATCTAGAAGATCTCCAAGATCCCTTCCAACTCTGTTGTTCTGTTATGGACCTGCTGGTTTTTTTGGCAATAATATCGGAAATCCCCAGAAATCTCATCTGGGAGTTTTGCTTTTTTATTTCAAATATGTAGCCCAGGGGTCGGCAACCGTAAACACCCAAAGAGCCTCAAAGGTCCTAACCAGAAGCCCCCGTTCAATTTTGGACCCGACTGGAAATCCAGGTCCTACATCAAATTCTCCTATCGCAGCGTCCTTTTTTCTCTGCTGACCGGAAGTCGGTTCCCCCACCATAGAGTTGCTTCCTAGCGGGGCATCCTTTTTCCTCTACCTGTCCTAACTGAAAGCCCTATCAATTGTGGAGCTGATCAGCAACAAGGAGATGAAAGAGCCACATGCAGCTCCAGAGACACAGGTTGCTGAGCCCTGAACTAGCCAATAAGCATTTGATTTCTTTCTTTTTTTTTTTTTAAAAAAAAAATGATTTATATGCCGCCCTTCTCCGGAGACTCAGGGCGGCTTACAATGCGTTAAGCAATTCTTATTGGTGCCCCATCCATGTATTAATCAGGTTCAACTGGGTTTAAGCCAGCACTTTTTTAAAAATAGCTTTGAGAACCTTTGGGATGTTCAGTTGTATAAGTAGTCCTCACTTAGCATTTGTTCCCTGAACCTTCAAAGTTACAATGGCACAGTAAAGGCAGATATACATCTGGTCCACAAATTAGCGCTCATTGTAGCACTTGTTCAGTGACCTGAACAAGTCAGCAATTCCAGTGGTTATGAAGGTGGAAAAAAGGAGTTGCAACAATTTGAGTTCTGCCAACACATTTATGATGGTTTCAGCATCCCACACTCGGGATCCCCATTTGTGACTTTTCCAGCTAGATTCTTGTCAAGCAAAATCGGTGGGGATGCCAGCAGGAAGTTGCCAGCCACAGTCAGGTAAAATTGCCCCACAGTGATTCCCTTAACAACTGCAGAGGAACAGATTTAAGTTGGCGCTTTCATGTGATATCATGCTTCCTGATCAGGCTACTTAGTGACACATATGCCAGTCCCAAGTGCAGTCAGTAAGTGAGGACTGCTTCAATAGGAATGTCACCAGAATGGCTGTGGACAGTATTTTCTGCCCTTACTTGGAACTGAGGACTTCCATGGCAAAAGTGGTGTTTCAAATCTTGCAGAGTCTTTAGGCATCATTTTATCAATTAAACCCCCATATCTCTTAAATTAGCACAGAAGGTTTGACTGTAACCATTTTGGGTTTAGGGACAGCTTTCAGGCTAAAAACACATGGATTTTCCACATATGTACATTCTTGTAGATGTGTGTTTTGTACTTCTCTCTGTATAAATCTATCTACAATTGTATAATCCATCCCAAGAACTTCTAGATATATTTTGTAATAACCCTTTACAGTGCTAAGAATTTATTTTTACACGTCATCAAAACGTAAAATACAAAAGTGCAAAGAAGAAATAAAAATAATGGAAAAATGGGAGGAAAAGAGGAAGAGAGAAAAGTTTCATTTTTTTCAAGTTCTTTATCCACTAAAAAACTTTATGGTTTTACCTTTATATTTTCTTTAAGAATCTTCTGTATGAAGATATGAATCCTACTCCAATATTTCTTTGTCACATGTCCACTATAAATGATAAAAAATTTTAGTTACATTTCCAACATTCAAGGTGCCTTTATACATTCTTGAAAATTTATTCAATGTTAGATACCAACATCATAAAAACATTTGGTATAGAGCTGTCTGCCTGAGCATGGGGTTGAAGACTTCCAAGATCCATTCCAACTCTGTAATTCTGTTATAGTCTTCCAGTGTTCAAGCATGTTTGCTTTTTACTTGTAATATATACTTTTTTCACATCTTCTGCAACCATTTTATAAAGAAACAATTTTAAACTTACACTTTTATTTAAATCTTACAGATGAAGAGGATACCAATGAGAGCACTCTGGATAACTGAGAATGACCAGCAACTTTGAAAATGAAAGCAAACTCAGCCTTCAGAAAAGCACACAATTCTTCTCTTTCCCCAGCTTGTGAGAGACAAAGGGAAGAAAATCAAGAAAGATTTCAAACAGGAAAAAGCAGAGGATTCAGAACTCAACAATAGATTACATGAAAATGGCAAAGGAGATTATTTTTTCCATTCAGAAAAAGAGGGAAATATCTAGCGGTGAGTGGGGCGGAAAAAGACAATTGGATAGCCACAAAAGGTAGAAAGTAATGCAGGTCTCTAGACAGTAATACAGGCCTTGCCCTGTGAGGAAGAAAACAGTAGCTTGAATCAAAGCTCCATGGAACAAAAGGCCACAAATTTCAAATTTTTATTGTCAGTGCACAACATTTGTACAATGAGATTGGTTGAACTCCCTCAGTGCACACCCCCCAACAAAATACACACGTATTTTGATCTCTTCAAGAACATCAGTGGTGGAAAAACGCCATAGAAGTGCCTATTGTGGGTAAAGCACACATAGCAAATCACAGATTATGCATACTAAGATCTACACTGGAGGAAAGCGAATGTGGGAAACGATTTAGTTACACCAGTTCCCTTGTGTTTCATGAAAGAACCCACACAGGAAGAACCCCTATAGCTGCTCCCAATGCAGTAAATGCTTTTGCAAGTATGGCAACTTGGTGATACATCAGAGGACTCACACAGGAGAGAAACCCTTTGAATATGCTGATTGTGGGAAAACTTTCGGTCGGAATTCCAACCTGGTGGTACACTAGAGAATGCACACAGGAAAGAAATCATATAACTGTCCTGATTGTGGGAAAGGTTTCATTGCAAATTCCCACCTGGTGATACACCAGAGGACTCACACAGGAGAGAAACCCTTTGAATGTCCTGATTGTGGGAAAGGTTTCAGTCAGAATTCAAGCCTGGTGATTCATCAGAGGACTCACACAGGAGAGAAACCCTTTGAATGTTCTGATTGTGGAAAACGTTTCAGTTGGAATTCCAATTTGGTTAAACACCTGAGGACTCACACAGGAGAGAAACCCTTTGAATGTCCTGATTGTGGGAAAAGTTTCAGTCAGAATTCTGACCTGGTAAACCATCAGAGGACTCACACAGGTGAGAAACCCTTTGAATGTCTTGATTGTGGCAGAAGTTTCAGTCAGAATTCTAACCTGGCGACACACCAAAGGACTCACACAGGAGAGAAACCCTTTGAATGTCCTGATTGTGGCAAACGTTTCAGTCAGAATTCCAACCTGGCGACACACCAAAGGACTCACACAGGAGAGAAACCCTTTGAATGTCCTGATTGTGGCAAACATTTCAGTCAGAATTCCAGCCTGGTGATACACCAAAGGACTCACACAGGAGAGAAACCATACGAATGTCCGGATTGTGGGAAAGATTTCAGTAGTAGATCTAGTCTTATTAGTCATGTAGTTCTACACACAGGGGAAAAACCTTTCAGATGTCCTGTCTGTGAACGGTACTTCAGACGAAAATCATCCTTTATTGCACACAAGGTAATACATATGAGGCAAACGCTACCAGGTTTAGAGAAGGCTTGAATTCCATTTCTGATTTCCGATTGGAAGTGTAAGTGAGAAATTGACAATTTGAATTGTGACTTGATTCGTTTTAGTCAGCATCTCCCAGGATTATAATTTTAGGTTGGGAGAAAAAAATGGAAAATATTAGTTTGATAAAGGCTAACTACCTGTCTGTGTTGAGGTTATTGGATATTTCCTTTTACAGAATTTGTGAAATTTCTCAAAACGACCTGTGGGTGGTGTTTTTTGTATAGAGATTATTGAAATCCTACATTTGGAGTTTCAGCCTTCTATATTGGGGTCCACCAGATTTTGATCCTCACAATTCGCCAGCCAGCATACAAGTAATCCTCGAGATACAACTGTAATGAGGCCTACCTCTTATGGATGCATTTAGCAATGGCGACAGTGCTTTGATTAACTAACCCCACCCACTGATCTCTCTTATGCAGCTGTTAAATGAATGTGCAAGTCGCTAAATAGGACACTGGCTACCTCAGTGTTGGGGGAAACTTATGGAGGGCTAGTTCAGGCCCAGGTTTGCCCCACCCCCAGGCATCCCTAGGTCTCCCAACTCCCCAAGACACCTATTGCTCTGATTCCCAACTCTTGGTTCCCCCCAGGCCTTTTCCTCCCTTACAGGGTCCCACCAGGCTTTTCCTTCCCCCCACAGGCCTTCTCCACAGAATACCCTTGGGCCTTTCCCCACTCCCACTGGTTCCCTGAGGACCTTAGGCCATTCCGAACAAATAGAGCACCCACAACTTCTGGAGGCAAGCCATTCCACTGATTAATTGGTTTCACTTACAAGAAATTTTTCCTTAATTCTAGGTTAGATTCCTTTTTGATAAATCTGTTAGTTCTTGTCTTGCTTTGGACAATAGTCAACCCCCTCTTTTCTCTATCAGCCCCTCAAATATTGACTGCTATTATGTCACCCGTATTCCTTCTTTCTGTTAGACTAGATATATACAGTTCCTGCAACTGTTCATCTTATGTTTTACCTTCCAATCCCCTAATCATCTTTGTTGCTCTTCTCTGCACTCTTTATAGAATCTCAACATCTTTTTCTGTATCATAGTGACCAAAACTGGATGCAATATTCAGTGCAGTCTTGCCAGCGCAGTATAATGCAGTACTAACACTTCATGTGACCTTGATACTATCTCTCTGTTGATGCAGACTAGGACTGCATTGGCTTTTTCTGTAGCTGCAGCACACTGGTAGCTGATACTTTTTTTTTTTTTTTAATTTGATTTATATGCCGCCCTTCTCCGGAGACTCAGGGCAGCTTACAATGCGTTAAGCAATAGCCTTCATATTTTTGTATATTTTTACAAAGTCAGCTAATTGCCCCCACAAACCGGGTCCTCAATTTACCTACCTTAGAAAGGATGGAAGGCTGAGTCAACCTTGAGCCTGGCAAGATTCGAACTTACTAATTGCAGACAGCTGGAGTTAAATTACAATGCATTAGTCTGCTGAGCTATCCAGGCTCCTACTTAAGTGATTAACCATCCACTAGGAGTCCTGGATCCCTCTCACAGTTACTGTTGTTGAGCCAAATCAAAACTGGAGCCCTATGGGGCCAAAATGTTGATTTGAATGTTCACTTTCTTTTCCTGTATCCTACGACAAGAAACTTTTAATATGTGGGAGAATGTATGGGGAATGCCCTTGGCAGTAAACTTACTTTGCATTAAAAATGGTCCATCCAGTCGCTTGTCCTCCTTGGTTGCTGCTTCTGTGAATGGCTCTCCAATCCCCTTAAAATCCTTCCTTCAAGCTCCTCTCCTTCCTCTCAGCCCGACGCCTTGGTGCAGCCCAGCTCCCAGGGTGAAGTGTCCTGGTGTTTTCTGAAAGGTTGGGCACCAATGTTTCCATGTTCCCCTGTGGCTTCTGGGGAGACTCAGCCTCCCAGTGTGTGGAGGGGAGGAAGAGGAGAGGACTTGGGGAGATCTGACTTCAGAGGAATTGTGGCTGGAGGGGCTCCCTCCGAGGGCTTGAACCATGTTAGGAGGAGGTTAGTGGCATCTGAAAGATGGGTGACAGACCAGAGAGGCGTCCAGGTGGGCTTGGCCAATGGACAGCCCTGTCCAGGTGGGCTTGCTTTGAGATGCAGCACCTGAATCTGCCTCTCTTACATGCCCAGATTCCCTCTCTGGTGACTGCTGCATCCCTGTTTCTCTCTGCCCATGTAAGGGAACAGCCCTATCCATGGATGTTTTCAATTTTAATTTTAGCTCTTTTACCGGTTGCATAATCTGCACTAAAAAATAAGCTTTCCACTGTGTTTACAAACATCATTACAAAGAGATCAAGAGAGTTCTGTGATATATATTGAGAGATAAAAGATTCTCAGGTCAAGGAACAGGCCTGGGAGCTCCAATAACTGCCTGCAGAGCATTTTGGGGAAGAGAGATTGGTGTGCACAAGAGGCAGGTTGGTTGAGCTCCAAAGAGACTTGAGTTGTTGGAATAAAATGCCGCTGTTTACAATCGATCAAGCCAGTCCTGCTTCCTCTAGTTATTCCACTACATTCTCCCCTTTCCAATTTTCACTAGCACTGTTGATGTTACCTAGTTTGGGCAATGAAACATTTGCAAGAAAACCAGCAAGCTCAGTGTGACCACCAAGGACCCCTTATTTCAAACCTGAACTACAAACATTCTCCTTTATTGATGATTTTCCGTTTTTCTCCAAATTACATGGTTATATAAGGCAAGCAGTTTCCACAGAGCAGAAAACCTGGCAAGTAAAGGACTCAGAAGGAGAGGGGAGCAGCTGGGGAAAAGCCGTGTCTTTCCTCACCCCAAGGAGTCTTCCTGCATCTGGGGATTCCCCCCCCTCCTTAGCCTGATCCTTCCTCCTGGTTCCCTCCCCTTCTTGCAGTGTCCTTGCCCATCTAGTGCCCCTTGTGCACCCTTCCCTGCGAGGGGATCTCTGCAGCCCTGGCACACAGAAGTGGCTGGAGATCAGGAAGGGGAGTGGAAGAGCATGGAAACTGGGCTCCCAGCCCCTTTTCCCCCGCTTTCTGCCTCCTCTCTAGGCACAAAGGAAAAGCTCTCTTTTCTTTTAACCAGAGGTGGTATTCAGCAGGTTCTGACCAGTTCTGGAGAACCGGCAGCAGAAATTTTGAGTAGTTCGGAGAACCGGTAAATACCACCTCTGACTGGCCCCGCCCCCATCTATTCTCTGCCTCCCAGGAGGAAATGGGGATTTTGCAGTATCCTTCCCCTGGAGTGAGGTGAGAATGGAGATTTTACAGTATCGTTTCCCTGCCACACTCACCATGCCATGCCCGCAGAACCGGTAGTAAAAAAAATTTGAATCCCACAACTCCTTTTAACCCCTTTACTGAAGCAGCTGTGGTGAGGGGGTGACTGGAGTGAACAATACAAAATGCTCCAGCTGGGACCCTGTAAAAGACCATTACCCTCATCACCCTCTAGGAATAAGGCTTTTATTCTCGGTTTTGTGCATTTCTGTAGAGATGTAGTGATCTCTTACAAATAGTGTGACTCCAGCTCTTTTGTAAGGGCCTTTTCTTTTGAGGTTTGAATCTTTCCATCAGTACATTCCAGTCCTGAGTTTTATCCGACCAAGTTTCAGAAATTGCAACTATATCATACTCACCCTTATGTATTAGTTCTTCCATGTTCACCCCATTTGTCCCCCAAACTTTTGAGCATAGGCATTTGAATCCTGTATGGCTAACCATGGCTATGCTTCCTGTATCTCCTACTTTATAGCTCAGTTTTTCTTCCTTCCTATCACTCACTCCCCTTCATTTTAGAACAGGAGAAGGAAGGCAGGAAATGGATCATCTACTCAGAATGAGTGATTTTCCATATTTTTGTGAGTCTATGGGAGCCAAAAGTCAGATGGTATCGAATAGCCCTTTTGCAGAGTATTAGTGAATCAGGGGTGAAATCCACAGGTTCTGACAGGTTCTGAAGAACCGGTAGTAGAAATTTTGAGCAGTTTGGAGAACTGGCAAATACCACCTCTGGCTGGTCCCAGAGTGGGGACAGAATGGGGATTTTGCAGTATCCTTCCCCTGGAGTGGAGTGGAAATGGAGATTTTGCAGTATCCTTCCCCTGCCATGCCCACCAAACCACGCCCACAGAACCAGTAGTAAAAAAATTTGAATTTCACCACTGGAGTGAATTATGCATTTCAATGCAATTTGTTAGTCAGAAGTGATGCCACCAGACTCCTCTTGACATACCCACAGGTGGGCTTCAGCAGGTTCTGACCAGTTCTGGAGAACCAGTAGCGGAAAATATGAGTGATTCGGAGAACCGGTAGTAAATATTCTGACTATCATCTATTCTCTGCCTCCCAAATCCCAGCTGATCAGGAGGAAATGGGGATTTTGCAGTAATCCTTCTCCTGCCATGCCCACCAGGCCATGCCACGCCCACCAAGCTTACACCCACAGAACTGGTAGTAAAAAAAAATTGAAACCCACTACTGGACATACCTTATAAGGTGAGATGTTGTATTTGTATTTAGCAAATCGCAACATCCTTTGCCAGGGTGAAGATGTCCAAACTACATCTACAGGACTTTCTCGCCCATCTTCAATAGCCATGAATTCCTAATTTGCATTTAGAGGTGCAGATTAGCACATGCAACTATCTTTTTTTTTAATCTGGGCCCTTGTTTTGGGTCTTTTGGCCTTCCCTTGAGGGGGTGACAGCCTTTAGTGATCCCCGTGGCGCCCCAGTCGCCCCCTCCCTGCAGAGCTTCAGTGAAGGAGTTAAACGCAGAGAGCTTTTGCGACTAGAGAGGAGGCAAAAAAGGGGGGAAAGGGGGCTGGGAGCCAGTTTCAGGCCCCTCCTTGCCCCCCTTTCTGGTCTCCCAACACTTCTTAAGCCAGGGCTGCGGAGGGGCGCCAGGTGGGCGAGGATGCTGCGAGAGGGGGAGGGGACCAGGAGAAGGGAGGAGGGGGGAATCCCAGGTGCGGGAAGGGAGGGGGGATTCCTTGGGGGAGGGAAGGAGAGCGAAGTGGGGTTTCCCCAGTTGCGCCCCCTCCCCTCCGACTCTCCGCCTTTTCTTGCAAGCTTTTCTGCTCCCGTGGGAACCGCTGCGCCGCCGCTTCTCCTCCTCCTCCTCGGTTGCTGCTTCTGCAAACGGCTCTCCGGTCCCCTTAAAATCCTCCCTTCGAGCCCTTCTCCTTCCCTGCAGTCCCACATTTGGTGCAGATCGGCTCCCAGGGTGAGGCCGCCTGGTGTTTTCCGGCATCGCCGTTCCCTCGTTCCCCTGTGGCTGCTGGGGAGGATCAGCTTCCCAGGGTCTGGAGGGGAGGAAGAGGATTTGGGCTCAGAGGGATCGTGGCTGCAGGGGCTCCCTCCGAGGTCGGGAACCCTGTTAGGAGGAGCCCAGTGGCATCTGAATGGCGGGTGATGGAGACCTGAGAGGCGTCCAGGTGGGCTTGGCCAATGGGCAGCCCTGTCCAGGTGAGCTTGCTTGGAGATGCAGCACCTGGATCTGCCTCTCTTATCTGCACGGTGATCGCTGCATCCCTATTCATCTCCACCCCATTAACTGATCATCACCCATGGAAGTTTTCAATTTTAGTTGTAGCCCTTTTATGGGCTGTACAATCTATCCTGAAAAAGAAGCTTTCTGCTGTGTTTACAAACCGAGATGATGAGATGAGATGACGGGGGTTCTGTGATATACACAGGTAATCCTCGACTTACAACAGTTCATTTAGTGACATTTCTCAAGTTACACTGGTGTTGAAAAAAGGAACTTGTGGCCATTTTTTACCCATATGACCATTGCAGCGTTCCCATGGTCATGTGATTTACATTGGCAGCTGGTTCATATTTATGAGAGTTGTAGTGTCCTGGGGTCATGTGATTCCTTTTTGCAACCTTCTGACAAGTAAAGTCAGTGGGGAAACGCAGATTCACTTAACCGTGTTACTAATTTAACAATGGCTACATGGCTCAGGGCCAGGCTATCTTCGAGACCGCCTTCTACCGCATAGCTCCCAGCGACCGGTAAGATCCCACAGAGTTGGTTTCCTCCGGGTCCCGTCAGCTAAACAATGCCGGCTGGCGGGCCCACGGGGGAGGGCCTTCTCTGTGGCTGCCCCAGCTCTGTAGAACCAGTTACCTCCTGAGATCCGGACTACCCCCACCCTATTGGCCTTCTGGAAAGCGGTGAAGACCTGGCTTTTCCGGCAGGCCTGGGGCCGTTGATTTTGCTGTTGCAATCTTGCGAGATCCGGCCATGAATGATGTGCATGGGCTTTTAATGTTTTTAAAATGTTTTTATAATTTTTTTAAATAATTTTTTTATGTTCATTGTTCGCATTAGTTTTGCTGTAAGCCGCCCAGAGTCCCTTGGGAGTTGGGCGGCATAGAAATGCGACAAATTAAATTAAATTAAATTAAAATGGCAGTGATTCACTTAAAGTTGTAAAATGGGGCAAAGCTCACTTAACAAATTTCTCACTTAGCAACATACATTTTGGACTCAGTTGTGGTTGTAAATTGAGGATTAACTGTATTTAGAAAGGTAAGCGAATTTCAGGTCAAGTGACAGGCCTGGAAGCTCTAGTACAGTGATGGCTAACCTTTTTGCCGTCGCGTGCCAAAAGCAGAGGGAGTGTGGGAGGGTCATGCACGTGTGTGCCCACACCCATAATTCAATGTGCCCTGCCCCCACACACATGCACACGCGACCCCTCCCCCCTGTGCTCCCTTTTGGCATGCGATGTCATGGTGGCCCGGTAGGCCTGTTTTTCGCCTTCCCCAGGCTCCAGAGGCTTTCTAGGAGCCTGGGGAGGGCAAAAACGGCCTTCCCTACCCTCCCAGAGGCCCTCCGGAGGCTGGAAACAGCCCATTTCCCGACTTCCGGGGGCCCGAAAATCAGCTGGCTGGCGCATACATGTGCGCTGGAGCTCAGCTAGGGCAATGCTCGTGTGCCCACCGATATGGCTCCACGTGCCACCTGTGGTACACGTGCCATAGGTTCGCCATCACGGCTCTAGTATCTGCCTGCAGAGCATTTTGGGGAACAGAGACTGGTGTGCAGAAAGGCCAGGTTGGTGGGCTCCAGAGAAGCTTCAAATTGTTGGAATAAAATGCCACATGGTGCATTTCTGTTCATATCCTATCCAGCTTCCTCTAGTTATTGCATTACATTCTCTCCTTGCCAATTTTCAGTTTTTCTCCAAATTCCATGTCTTTATCAGGTGGAGAATTTCCCTGAGTTTCCTCAATTTGCTTTCATAGTTTTCCCTTTCTGTAAATATTATTTTAAGTATTTTAACATAAAGTAAATATCGAGGCACTTCAGAGCCTACTAACTTCAGGTCGGAATATGGATGATGGCATTTTGGGCTTTTTTAAAGGGGAGGGCAAGGTCCATTTTCCCGAGGCACTTTGAAAGGATAACTCAGTGCCTGCAGGGCCGGATTTTCCTATAGGCTAACTAGGCTTCAGCCTAGGGCCTCAAGATCCAGAGGAGCCTACACAGTGTGGGATTCTGGGTGTTCTAGGTGGCTCCGCCGAACCCTTTGTTAAATTGCTGGCTCCCCCGCCCCTCCGCACCACTATTTATTGCCAATAAATAGTGGTGGGCGAGGGGCGGGGGAGCCAGCAATTTAACAAAGGGTTAGGTATTTTTTTTGTAATGTTATTGGCCCCCGGAGCTTCAGCATAGGCTAATTGGCCTCCCGGCTCTCAGCTGATTTGTCTCCGCTGTTTTGCTTCCTTCCAAAGAGTGCTGATTTTTTTCCCCCTAGCTATACTGAGAAACGAAAGTGAAACTGCTTTGCTGTTGCTGCAAGGTTGGAAAATTAGGCAGGCAGAATTCTTTTCTTTTTCCTCACCAAAAAAGGTACGTGCAGACAATGGGAAATTTAGGGGAAAGGAGAAGAGTTCAGGATTTTAAAACACAAAAGAAAAAAAAGCTGTATTTAACTAGGGAATTGTAATAATTGAGATACTATTAATTGTATATTTCTGAAAGCAGAAATGGTTAAGTTGTGGTTTGGAGGAATATATGGGGGAAATTATTTGGTTTATTATTATTGGTAAATATAATTAATGGATTTGTAAGAAATTGGATTGCATGGAAATAATTGGAATATTCATGTTCATATTGATTAATATACAAAAAAGGTAGTTATATAACTAATTGATTTATATTAAAATGTTGAATTTATATTAAACAACTAATATTACATAATTAACCAATGTGAGGATGGATATAAAAATAGATGACAATGGGAAGGGGTATAATATAGAATAGAAGGGAAAAATTGAATTTGATTAAGATTAGAGATGAGGATGAGGGTAATATTGGTTTTTTAAAAAAATAGATGAGGAATAAATATGGCAAAAAGGAAATATAGAAATTGTAAATTTAATTGAAATGACTAAACACTGTTTAAATACTCTGTTCAAAGAAAATACATTGTATGTTTGTATGTGTGTTTCTAATTATTGTTATTTATTCATATTTGTTCTCTTTTATTCTTTAAAGTTTAACAATTCATTCTTTATCTTAATATCTTTATATTTGTTTGGGGTTGGCTTTCTTCCCTTTCATCTTTTTTATTGTATAGCAATCTTTCTCCTCAAACCTACCACCTTTCTTTTCTTTCCTTCTTACTTTCTCTTCCTCCCCCTCTTCTTCTCCTCCCTACTTCCTCTTCCTTTCTCCTTCTCCTTCTCTCTTCCTCCCTCTCTCTCCTACTCTAATTTCCCTTCCCTTCCTTCATCCCTCTCTATTGCTGTATCCTTTTATGCATATGGACTACTCAGAGGGCTGAAAAAGTTATTTCTGACTGGTCCTTGCACTTTTGACCAGTCCTCGAACTTACGACTGTCCTCACATTTTACATTTTTGCCCTATCTTGTCACCATGGTGAAGAAAAGCAGTTGTGAAATGAGTGACATGGTTGTTAAGAAAGCTGCACGGGCATAAATGTGAGGATGGTCATAAGTGTGAGGACCGGTCAAAAGTGCGAGGCCCAGTCAGAAATGACTTTTCAGCCCTCTGGGTAGTCCTTTTGTGCATATGGACTACTCAGAGAGCTGAAAAAGTTATTTCTGACTGGTCCTCGCACTTTTGACCAGTCCTCGAACTTACGACTGTCCTCACATTTTACGTTTTTGCCCTATCTTGTCACCATGGTGAAGAGAAGCAGTTGTGAAATGAGTGACATGGTTGTTAAGAAAGCTGCACGGGCATAAATGTGAGGATGGTCATAAGTGTGAGGACCGGTCAAAAGTGCGAGGCCCAGTCAGAAATGACTTTTTTCAGCCCTCTGAAAAAAGTCTATGCACATAGCCACGCCCACCTGGTCATATGACGAGCTACCCACGCCTACACAGTCACGTGACCAGCTAGCCACGCCCACCCAGTCACATGATTGCCAAGCCACACCCCCAACTAAGCCACGCCCACAGAACCTGTTGTTAAATATTGAATCCCACCACTGGTGAAAGGGCCTCATAAGTGGAATAGCCTAGGGCCTCTTTCAATCTAAATCCGGCCCTGAGTGCCTGGATCAATCATTTTTAATGCAAAACTGTTCAGTAAGTTTAATGCCAAGGGCATTTCCCACACATGTTCCCACATATTGAAGTACTATTAAAAATAATTTTTAAAAACTTCCTTGGTGTAAGGATACAGGGAAAAGAAAATATGAACATTCAGATTAACATTTGTTTTTTTTTAATTTTTATTGAAAATTATTAAAAAAATACAGAAAAAAAAGTATAACAATATGGATAGAATTGCAGAGAGTAATATAATACATATAGAGTTTTAAAGTATCAATTTTCGCCTAAAGAAAGTACAAACCTCCATTAAGCCAACTCATCAAAAGAAAGAAAAGTTTATCCAGGAGAAAAAATTCTCAACTGCCATGCAATGCTCCTATAAATATTTACCCACGTTCACATTAAGGTTAATATTTTCATTCTTCTTAAGATTTCTTTTTTTGCAGCCAAGCATACCATCTGTCCCAGCTCCTATATAACCCCGATTCTTGTCTATCTCCCAAAAGTCCAGTAAGCTTGTCTGCTTCTGCACAGTCCATGATCTTTGCAATTAACGTAGCCTCCGATGGGATATTTTTGGATTTCCATTCTTGCGCGAACGAGATCCTGGCTGCAATGATGATGTGGAGAGTGAGATACCAATTAGATTTGTTTAAGTTCTCTGGTTTCATGCCTAGTAAAAACGTTTCCGGGTTCAAATCTGTTCTACATCCTATGATTTCTAAAATCCATTTTTGAATTCTAGCCGAATATTTGAAAAAGGATCTTGACTTTGACTCTGGCTGAACAGCAGGAACTGTGCTGTGAGGGATCTAGGAATTTTAGTGGACAACCCCTCTTATGTATCCGCTACCAGTGTGCTGCAGCTGCAGAAAAAGCCAACACAGTCCTAATCTGCATCAGCAGAGGGATAGTATCAAGATTGCAAGAAGTATTAGTACTGTGTTATACTGTACTGGTAAGACTACACCAGTTTAGGGTTCATCACCATGAGAAAACCCAGATGTTGAAACGAGTGCAGAGAAGAGCAACAACGATGTTAAGGGGACTGGAGGCTAAACCATACAATGAATGATTGCAGGACATGTCCAGTCTAACACAGAGAAGAAGTAAGGATGACCTGACAGCTTCCATGGCTTGCCTCCAGAAGTTGAGGGTGGTCCATTTGGAGGTTTTTAAAGAGGAGATTCGACAGCCATTTGTCTGGAACAGTAGGGTCTCCTCAGTGGTGGGATTCAAGTAATTTAACAATCGGTTCTCTGCCCTAATGATTTCTTCCAACAACCAGTTTGCCAAACTGCTAGAAAGTTGACAACCGGCTCTCCCGAAGTGGTGAGAACTGGCTGAATCCCACCACTGGGTCTCCTGCTTGGAGAGTTGGTCTCTCCCACCTCCGGGAATTAAAAACTTGGCTTTTCAAATCCCTTGACCTGGTCTGATGATGGGGTTTTAAGGGTTTTAATGGGTTAATTTTAAATTTTTTAGATTTTAGTCTTTATTTTTATTGTGGCTTGTGTTTTATTGTTGTGAGCCGCCCTGAGTCCATTGTGAGATAGGGCGGCATATAAGCCAAATAAATAAATAAATAAATAAATAAATAAATAATTCTGTAAGACCTTCATAAACCTTTAGGACTCAGCACACAGCTAATCTTCACAAGCTAAGTAGCATCACATTTCACTATTTCACATGGATTAGTTGCAAAGGTCGGTTTCTAGGAGTCGAAAACGACTTGATAGCATTTAGCCAGTGAAAACATCTTAGGTAGGGTTGGGACTTAGACTCAGAATAACTTTATTGTCATTTTGAACGTACACTAATCAGCATACATTAAAATGAAATTTCATGGCATACAGCTCTCAAAGGATCACCCCCTCCAATATACACTACATAAACATGACAAAATAAATAAATACAAAATTATGCCTATACCCACATATAAAAGTGTTCTTTTGCCTCTTATGGGGAGATGGCGGTCAGATAGGCAGCATCAGTGACTAGAACCCCTCAGTACAGTAGAGGCATCTGTGGTTGAGCTTTAAGGGGTTAAAACCATCGAAAGATGGCTAGAAAGGCTGGGAGGAGAGGAGAGGAGAGGCGCAGAGGAACTTCCTCTTCTGGATGACTGATGGGAGGAAGTTGGTGTGCAGAGCGGCTCCTGTGCTCTTCCCAGGGTCGAAGCAGCAGCTGGCAGGTGAGTTGAGGGCTGCAGGTGGGAGGAGAGTCCGGGAGCAAGTCGGGCTGTTCGGTTCCCTCCACGGCCTGGAAGCGGAGAAGCAACTGGGCTGAAGCCTCTGAGCTGCGGCTGCTGCAGGTTCCTTCCCTCCCCAAATGGAAGCCCACTGGTGCTGCAGGCTGGGAAACTGGGGGCTGCAATTTCTGCTGGTGGGAAGCTTGAAAAAGCCTCTTTCAAGTGGAGGTTGGTTCTTTGGGAATGGCTTCCCTCCAGAGGTTGTGGCTGCTCCGTCCCTGGAGGGTTTTGAGGGGAGATTGGGCAGCCATTTGTTCTGGATGGAATAGGGTCTCCTGCCTGAACAGGGGATGGACTAGAAGACCACCAAGGTCCCTTTTAATTTTCTTATTCTGTATGTACCTGCTGTGGTGTTGTTGCTTTTTTTTACTTCCATGTCTAGCCAACAAGCACACTATTTCCTATTGGTGCCCCATTCCATGAATTAACCAGGTTAAACTAAAAAAAAAAAATAGCGATTGACAACCTTCTGGGATGTTTAGTTGTATATCTACTCCTTGCTTGCCATTTGTTTCATGAGATTTCAAAGTTACACAGATGCACACCTGGTCCACAAATTTGTGGTTAATTTGTGTTATTGGCCCTATGGTTATGTAGGAAGTTAAAACCCACCCCTCTCCTAGAAAATGAAATATTTTAGGAAATATTAAAAGGGCAGAATATTTCCCTAAAAATGGAGGCAGAAACTCAGCCCCCCCCCCTTTGTTAATGGGCCATTAAGGCCTGGACCAGTCTATTCTACGAAACAAAGATCTACCTCCTTCAGGCAGAGCCATTTAATTGTCCTTCATTGCATCACCCAGCAAGATTCAACCAAACTTAGCACAGACAATCTAAAAAGCTAGTTATGACCTCTGACAGCAACCAATCAGGATACTCTTCCTGTGCTCCAGGAAGTTCAAGGCCAGAGAGGCTATAAAACCCAGGGAGTCTCTGCATCTCTTCCCTTTTTTTGCCCAAGATCTCCAAGGCATGTGATCACCAATAATTTTTCTTTCCAAGCAACTTCCATGAATCCAGTGTCTATTTCCCCACTTGGAACTGAACCCAGAAAGATATTTCTTCCAACAGTTATGAAAGTGCAGGAAAAGGAGTTGCACCAATTCAGGTGTTACCAACCACTGCACTTTTAGGATGGTTGCATCCCACACTCATGATCCCTATTTGTGACCTTCTCAGCTAGCTTCTGAAAAGCAGGATCAGTGGGGATGTCGGCAGGAAGTTGCAAGTGCATGGCCTTTAACAACCCACAGGGATTTGCTTAACAACTGCAGAGGGACAAATGTAAGTTGGTACATCATGCTTAATGATCAGGCTGCTTAGTGACACAGATGCCAGTCCCAAATGCAGTCACTTAAATGAGGACTACTTGAATTGGGATATCACCAGAGTGCTTGTGGAAAATATATTCTGCCCTTACTTGGAGCTGATCACTTTCTTTGCTTTGTCACATGTGCACCATAAATTATAAACTCTTCTTTATATATCCAAATTTCATTGCCTTTATATCATTCTCTAACCCTATCATACCAGAAATAGTCGTGCCATCAAAATCTTAATTCATGGCCCTCTAGCTCAGGTAAAGGTAAAGGTTCCCCTCGCACATATGTGCTGACTCTAGGAGGTGGTGCTCATCTCCGTTTCAAAATCAAAGAGCCAGCGCTGTCCAAAGACGTCTCCGTGGTCATGTGGCCAGCATGACTAAACACCAAAGGTGCATTGAACGCTGTTACCTTCCCACCAAAGGTGGTCCCTATTTTTCTACTTGCATTTTTTACGTGCTTTCGAACTGCTAGGTTGGCAGAAGCTGGGACAAGTAACAGGAGCTCACCCCATTATGTGGCACTAGAGATTCCAACTGCTGAACTGCCAAGCTTTCGATTGACGAGCTCAGCCTCTTACCCACTGAGCCACTCTTTTTGCCAGACAAAACAACAAGCATCAAAATACAATTTCAAATCTGGTAAACCCAACCTCCTCTTTCCTTAGCATCTTGCAATAATTTATATTTAATTCTTGGTTTTTTCCCCTTGCAATATAAACTTAGAGATCTCCATCTGCCATTGTTTAAATGGAGTATCACTTACTAGTATTGGTAAAGTCTGAAACCAAAAATGCATCTTTGGTTATTAGGGTGCTGGAGGATAAAACATACAAAGAATGGTTACAGGAATTGGGTGTGTCTAGTCTAGTCTAATGAAAAGGACTAGCAGAGACATGATAGCAGTGTTCCAATAGAAGAAACATTGGATGGAAACTAAGGAGAGAAGCAACCTTGAACTAAAGAGAAAATTCCTAATTATTAGAGCAAGTTTGTCAAACTTGTGGCCCACGGGCCAGATGCGTCATGTGCTGGCCAAGCCCACGTCTGGTTTAGCGAAAGGGGGAAAAGTCTCAATACATCACATGACGTCATGACAACACGAGTTTGACACCCCTGGATTAGAGGAATCAACAAAAGGAATAGCTTGCATTCAGAAGTTGTGTGTGTTCCATCACTGGAGGATTTCAAAAAGAGACTAAACAGCCACTTGTCTGAAATGATATAGAGCAGTGATGGCAAACCTTTTTGGCATTGCATGCCGAAAGTCTGAGTGCACGAGAGCTGTCGTGCTCCTGCATGCTGGCACCATAATGTAATGCGCCCCCCATTTGCGCATGTGCACATATATCCCCCCCTTTTTCCAAGAGGGCCAGCATGCCTCTTACCAGAGGACAACTAGGTACCAGCCCGTTCCCTGGCGAGACAGATTTTCCCCGGCCGGCGCACGGTGCTGCCGAGATGGTGGGGCTGAGAGCACCACCGGGGAAGCTCCGAACGTGTGGCTTGCCTGGGCTCCTTCCTGCTGGGAGCCGCTGTTCCCTGGCTGATGGCCGCGCTCTCGGCACTGCCGGGGAAGCTTTGAACGGGTGGCTTGCCTGGGCTCCTTCCCGCTGGGAGCTGCAGATAGGGACGGGGATTGGCTGCGCCCGCCACCACCTAAGCAGAAAGCCCAAAGAGGGGCATCCCAGACATGCGTGCTGCTCTCGGCACTTCCCCGACACCTGCCTGCTGCCACTGCTTCTGCACCTTGCCTGCTTCCCCAGCTGCTCTTCTCTAACACACCTCTGGGTGTTTTGCTGCGCACTGAAGACCCTGTTGTTCCGCCAGGCCGGGCTATCAACATAATAATTTTAAATTGGGGTATTTTAAATTTTCAGGGTTTTAAACCGGGCCAAATCTATTTAATTATTTTAATTTTTAATCATTATTTTGTCTTGTGTTTTAAATTGGCTGTACACCGCCCTGAGTCCTTCGGGAGAAGGGCAGTATAGAAATAAAATAATAATAATAATAATAATAATAATAATTATTATTATTATTATTATTATTATTATTATTATTATTATTATTATTATTATTATTATTTTTGAGCGCTTGGCCGGGAAAAACAGGAGCCGCCGCTTTCCCCATGTTCGGCCCCGCAGATCTGCTCAGCTCAAGTTCATGGAAATCATATGGCGGCCCTTGAAACTTCAGGAGGGAACTGACTGCGAGACCGAGAGGTGGCATTTGGCGGAGCCAGCCCGATGGGAAACTGAAAAGAGTGGGGCTTTTCACTTCTGCCGCCCTGCTCGTGGGCTGTGGAGTTTGGGGTGGCTCTAGAGCTGGAATTCGCTTGGCTGATTATCGGGCAACTCCAAAGCTTCCTGCTAAAAGTGTTCATTCTCTCACCCATCTTCTTTCCCTGTTTAAAAGGGCCGCGCTTGTAGGGGGGAGAGATCTGACTAAAGAGCTGTGCTTGTGGAGAACAGGAGGCGGAAACCGGGAACAAATCCTCCCCACTGTGAGCTCAGCTGATGATCAGGCAACTCACAAATTTCCTGCTAAATGTATTCATTCTCTCCTGCCTTCTGTTCTCTGCAGCTGGGGAAGCAGGCAAGGCGCAGGGGCGGCAGGTAGGTGTCGGAGAAGCGCCAAGGGCAGCACGCAAGTCCGTGATGCTCCTCTTTGGGCTTTCCACTTAGGTGGTGGGCACAGCCAGTCCCCGTCCCCACCTGCTTGACCTGCAGTTCCCAGCGGGAAGGAGTCCAGGCAAGCCGCGCGTTTAAAGCTTCCCCGGCGGGACCAAGAGTGTGGCCATCAGCCAGGGAACGGTGGCTCATAGAGGTAAGGAGCCCAGGTAAGCCGCGTGTTCAGAGCTTCCCTGGTAGGCACATGGCAAGCCGGGAAAGGGTGGCTCCCAGCGGGGGTGGAGACCAGCCACAGGGTCGTCTGCGCAGGCAGCCCACCACCCTGCCCACACTGGCTCCTGGTCCAGACCACCTGGAGCCATGCAAGAAGCCTGGGTAGGGAGGGAGGGAAGCCCTGGTTTAGAAGCAACCACCAGGATTGCCTCTCCGCGTCTTTTGGCATGCGCACCTGTTGCTGGTTTTAGCGCACGCATGCGCGCCAGGAACCAGACCAATTGGCCAGTATGCATGTGCACTCTGGAAACAGGAAGATCATCCTCCTGGAGTGCGCATGCGCAATGGGTGGCTGCTCTTCCGGTTTCTGGCCTGCCTATGTGCATGAAACCCAGCTGGCCAGCGCACTGGAACCTGGAAGAGCAACAGGCGATGGCTCTGCATGCCACTTCCGACACGTGTCCCATAGGTTTGCCATCACGGATATAGGGTCTCCTGCTTGAGCAGGGGGTTGGACCAGAAGACCTTCAAGGTCCCTTCCAGCTCTCTTATTCTATGTTCTATTCATCTTAATTACAGATAATTGCCATACTAAGACTTTGTGATTGATTCAAGTTAAAAAGAGAATTTCATGATTGAATGGCTACGTGAACTTGGATCTCGGTAATCTTCAGTGTGTCAAATGAATCGTAACTAATATAAGAGGCTATTCTAGGATTGTGGCATGTTTGCTTTTTACCTGTAATGTATATATTTTTTCCTTTTTTGACATCTTATGCAATCATTTTATAAATAATTAAACTAACACTTTTACTTGAATCTTACAGGCAAAGAATAAGAGCAGTCTGGAAAACAGAATAACAAGCAACTTTGAAAAGGAAAACAAATCAAGCCAGACATCAAAATATTTTCCATTTCCTCCAGAAACCACACAATTCTTCTCCTTCCCCAGTAGGTGAGAGACAAAGGAGAGAAAATTAAGGGGAGATTTCAAGCTGGAAAATGTGGAGTATGCGGAACTCAAGGATACATTTCATGAAAAGTCAAGGGAGATTATTTTTTCATTCAGAAAAACGGCAATGTCTGGAAGTCAGTAGGGAGGAAAAGGTCAATTGAACAGCCACATAGGGCAGACAGTAATGCAGATTTCGCCCTGTGAGGAAGGGAACAGTAGCTGCAATAAAAGCACCACTAAACAAGGTATCACGCATGGTGGAAAAGCTCCACCGATATGCATATTGTGGGGAAAGTACAGACTTCAAGTCATGGCTGATTATGCAGGAAATGATTCACATTGGAGAAAAGCTATACAAACACTCTGAATGTGGCAAAAACTTGGATCAAAACAGCTCCCTCGTGCTTGATGGAAGGACTCATACAGGAATGGAGCTTTAGCATGCAAGTCAACTTGGTGAAACACCAGAGGATTTATATCGGGCAGAAATCATATAAGTGTCTAAATTGTGGGAAAAGTTTCAGTCAGAATTCCAACCTGGTGAACCACCAGAGGACTCACACAGTAAAGAAATCATATGTATGTCCAGATTGTGACAAAGGTTTCATTAGAAAATTTCACCTCACAAGACACCAGAGGACACACACAGGAGATAAACCCTTTGAATGTCCTGATTGTTGGAAATGTTTCAGTCGAAATTATGACTTGGTGATACACCAAAGGACGCACACAGGAGAGAAACTGTATGAGTGCCCAGATTGTGGGAAAAGTTTCATTCAAAAATCCCATCTAGTGAATCACCAAAGGATTCACTCAGGAGAGAAACCGTATGAGTGTCCAGATTGTGGTAAAAGTTTCAGTCAAAAATCCCACTTAGTGAATCATCTGAGGACTCACATAGGAGAAAAATCATTTGAATGTCCTGATTGTGGGAAAAGTTTCATTAGAAAATTCCATCTAACAAGACACCTAAGGTCACACACAGGAGACAAGCCCTTTGAATGTCCTGATTGTGGGAAAAGTTTCAGTCACAATTCCAGCCTCATGAAACATCAGAGCACTCACACAGGAGAGAAACCCTTTGAATGTCCTGATTGTGGGAAAAGTTATAGTCAGAATTCTGACCTGGTAATACACCAGAGAACTCACACAGGAGAAAAACTGCACCAGTGCCCAGATTGTGGGAAAAGTTTCAGTTACAAATCCCATCTAGTGAATCACCAGAGGACTCACACAGGAGAGAAACCATATGAGTGTCTGGATTGTGGGAAAAGTTTCAGTCAGAATTCCCACCTGGTGAACCACCAGAGAACTCATACAGGAGAGAAACTGCATGAGTGCCAAGATTGTGGGAAAAGTTTCAGTCACAAATCCCACCTAGTGAATCACCAGAGGACTCATACAGGAGAGAAACCATATGAGTGCCCAGATTGTGGCAAAAGTTTCGCTCAGAACTCCAACCTGGTGAACCACCAGAGGATTCACACAGGAGAGAAACACTATGAGTGTCCTGATTGTGGGAAACGTTTCAGTCACAGTTCCAGCCTGGTCATACACCAGAGGTCTCACACAGGAGAAAAACCTTTTGAATGTCCTATTTGTGGGAAAAGTTTCAGTCGATACTACAGCCTGGTGAACCACCAGAGGACTCACACAGGAGAGAGACCGTATCAGTGTCCTGATTGTGGGAAAAGCTTCAGTCACAATTCCAGCCTGGTGAAACACCAAAGGACTCACAAAGGAGAGAAATTGTATCAATGTCCTGATTGTGGGAAAAATTTTAGTCACAATTCCAGCCTGGTGATACACCAGACAACTCACAAAGAAGACAAATCCTTTGGATGTCCTGATTGTGGGAAAAGTTTCAGTCAGAATTCCAGCCTGGTGAAACATCAAAGGATTCACACAGGAGAGAAACCTTTTGAGTGTCCTGATTGTGCGAAAAGTTTCAGTCAGAATTCCTGCCTGGTGAAACACCAGAGGACTCATACAGGAGAAAAACCTTTTCAGTGTGTTGATTGTGGGAAATATTTCAGTCTCAATTCTAGCCTGGTAATACACCAGAGGATTCACACAGGAGAGAAACCTTTTGAATGTCCTATTTGTGGAAAAAGTTTCAGTCAGTACTGCAGCCTGGTGATACACCAGAGGACACACACAGGAGAGAAACCCTTTGAATGTCTTGAATGTGGGAAAAGTTTTAGTCAGAATTTCAACCTGGTGAAACACCAGAGGATACACACAGGAGAGAAACCCTTTGAATGTCCTGATTGTGGGAAACGTTTTAGTGTGAATTCTAGCCTGGTGATGCACCAGAGGACTCACTCAGGAGAGAAACCATTTGAATGTCCTGTTTGTGGGAAAGGTTTTAGTCAGAATTCCAACCTGATGAAACACCAGAGGACACACACAGGAGAGAAACCCTTTGAGTGTCCTGATTGTGGGAAACGTTTTAGTGTGAATTCTAGCCTGGTGAAACATCAGAGGACTCACACAGGAGAGAAACCCTTTGAATGTCCTGATTGTGGGAAAAGTTTCATTAAAAATTTCCACCTCGCGAGACACCAGACGACTCACACGAGAGAAATCTTTCAGATGTCCTCTCTGTGAACAATGCTTCAGGCATAAATCATCTCTTATTGCCCACAAGGAAATCCACTTGAATCAAAAGTTGATGAGTTTAGAGAAGGCTTGAATTTCACTTCTGAACTCTCATTAGAAATGTAGGTCAGGAATGTACTATTTGAATTCTGGCCTAATGCTTTTTAGTCAAATACATCTCAGCAGTAGACTTGTAGGTGAATAGAAAAAAATCTTAGTTCAATAAAGTCTAACTACCTGTTTCCGTTTATCAGCAGAAGTTTCTGAATAGTTCCTTTGCAGAAGTTGTGGAATTCCTCATAAAGGTTTTTAGGTGATGTTTTTTGTATATTGATCATGGAATTCCAACATATGGAGTTCTGTTTCTACTTTGGTGTCCTCCAGATTTTGAGCCCCATAATACCCCAGCCACTGTAGAAGTAATCCTCGAGATATAACTGTAATGTGCCATGGTGATGCAATGGTTAGCATGCAGTACTTCAAGCTGCCTGCAATTTGGCAGTTCGAAGCTTAGCCTTCCATCCTTCCGTCAAGGTTGACTCAACCTTCCATCCTTCCAAGGTGGATAAAATGAGAACCCAAATTGTTAGGGGCAAGATGCTGACTCTGTAAAACACTGTAAAGTGGTATATAAGTCTAAGTGCTATTGCTGTTGCTAATGGGGTCTGCCAATTACAGTTGAATGTTGCAATGGTTGTTAAGCGAGAGTACCTTGCTTAACTACTTCCACCCCCTACTCCCTAATGAAACCATTAGATAAATGTGCATGTTGTTAAGCAGAACAGTAACTGTCTCAGGGCTGGGGGAATCTCTTGGAGGCCTAGACTCCCCAACCCCAACTGTTGGGTCTTTGCCTAAGATTCATCCCTGGGCCATGTGGTGGACTAGTGGAACCAACTGCCATTTTGCCATGCCTGCCTGTGTGTCAAAATGGTGGCTGCTTCTGGGTCACTGTTGCGTGGGAGTGGGACAAACTATTCTATTTTGCTGCCTTAACATTTTGTAAACCATGTTAAGAAATTGTGGGTGGCTGCCTCCTACAGATCTCCAAAAGGGCAGGCCATGTATCCCAGTGGCACATGATAGACAAAATAAAATAAATAAAAATATACAAAAGTATGAAGGCTATTGCGTAGCGCATTGTAAGCCACAGATTTACCTATATTATCCCCCCCCCACTAGAATATTCATAAATATATTGGAGCAATATTATTTGCTCCTTTTCCGAAGCAGGCCCCAAATTTATAAACTTCTACTTCTATTTACAACCAATTCGACGTTCATCTATCTACAATATATAAACGCAATGTAATAGGTGAACAAACAACAAAGTTAAACATCAAAGCACTTTGTTAATAATCTACTATTGTATTTAACTTGTATAAAGTTTAGAACATCTTATTTACCACAAATCACCACAATCATTGTCTCTGATCTGTGAGGGATGAAATATCTTTTTTTGATTCTTATTAATAAAACTTTTTCTTAAGATTTTAGTTCAGAACAACAGGACAACAATTGTGTCTTATTCCCCCAAATCATAAAACCTCTTGGTCGATCCATTTTCCAAATTGTTTTTCAGTTAGATATAGTAGGTCCATTTCCCAATCTTCTTAAGAAAGTCCAATTCATCACGCATCGAGTCTGTTAATCTGTAGTCTCCACATCCGCTTCAGCCTCCTCCCAACCATCCTGCAGTTTCCAAACCAGTGGTGAGTGTGGCTTGGTGGGCGTGGCAGGGGAAAGTTACCGCAAAATCCCCATTTCCTCCCAATTAGCTGGGACTCGGGAGGCAGAGAATAGATGGGGGCAGGGTCAGTAAGAGGTGGTATTTACCGGTTCTCCAAACTACTCAAAATTTCTGCAACCGGTTCTCCAGAACTGGTCAGAACCTGCTGAATACTACCTCTGTTCCAAACCATAGTGAGGGGGCTTTTAAGAAGTGGCAGTGCTGCCCATGGGAGCTTCTTGGGAAAAGCTCAGGCTCACAAAGGAATTCATTTGGGAAAGAGCCATTCATTTGTGTGCACTCATAATCCCAAATTCCTCCATCAGTCCCAGAGGAAGGGGATCTCCCAGAGCAGAAATGTTTTTTTCTCACCACGATCCTTCACATAATTTTGGGTAATCCACCAGCTGGATATGGCAATGATTATTTCCTCCCCGTGATGTTTCCAGCAAATGACATCCAGTGCACATGGCTTTTTCCTCTGGGTGTAATAGTGATAATCCTCTGTTAGGGAATTGTGCAGCAGGTTGCCAAATAAACTCAGAGACGTTTATTATATTTACAGCAAACAAGATGGTCAGGAACATCCTGAGGTAAATCCAAATAGCATACAGAGCACACAGAAGAAAAAAGTGGGGAAAATGGGAAACACCCCCCCCCTTTACACCTACAAGAACCAATCATAGCATAGATTGCCTCATACAGGAGCCAGCACTCAACAACTGCTCTATTCTTGCTCATTGTACAATTTTACTGTTTCAATTTGGTTTAAACCAAATTGTTTCACAAGATCTTTGTTTTTGTATACTTAATGGTTTTGTCATGAGGTCAGCTAAATTATTTTCTGGTGGACAATAAATTATAATTTATAATATATAATAATAATAATTTATATATAATAAATATATATCTATTACATTTTCTTTTCCTGCTTCTCTAACAAGGCATACGCTCCTTGTAATATCTTTATTCCTACTCAGATGAACTATTGCAGGAACTGGATATGTCTAGTCTAACATAGAGAAGGATTAGGGATGACATCATAGCAGTCTTTAAATATCTGAGGGTCTGACACAGAAAAAAGGCGGTGGATCTATTGTCCAATGTGCCTGAGAGCAGGACAAGAAGGAGCAGAGGGAGACATATCAGAAAGGGATCCAACCTAGAATCAAGGAGAAATTTCCTTTCAGTGAGAATCAGTGGAAACTCTTTGCCTCTAGAACAGTGGTTCTCAACCTTCCTAATGCCGCGACCCTTTAATACAGTTCCTCATGTTGTGGTGACCCCCAACCATAAAATTATTCCTAAAACCATTGAAAATATGTGTTTTCCGATGGTCTTAGGCGACCCACAGGTTGAGAACCACTGTTTTAGAAGTTGTGGGTGATCCATCAATTGGGTTTTTAAAGAGGAGTTTGGACAGCCATTTGTCTGACCGGTACTATAGGATCTCCTGCTTGGAGAGTTGGTCTCTTCCAACTCTTCTTATGTAATTCTGTAAGAGCTTCATAAACATTTAGGACTCAGCACATTCCTAACCTTCACAAGGTATTTAGTGTCACATTTCACATGGCTCAGTTGCAAAGGTGGGTTGCTAGGAATAGAAAACGACTTGATAGCATTTAATCAGTGAAAACCTCCTACAAACACGTTAGAGACAGAACAAGCGTGTTCTTCTGCCCCCTATAGGGAGATGGCACTCACATATCAGTGACTAGAAAGCCCTTAATAGGCATACGTGGTTGAGCTTAAAGGAGTTAAAACCATCGAGTACAGCATTGCTAGAAAGGATGGGAGGAGAGGAACTTCTTCCGGCTCACTCATGGGAGGAAGCTGGAGTGCAGAGTGGCTTTTCTGCTCTTCCCAGGGTCGAAACACATCTGGCAGGTGAGTGGAGGGCAGATCGTAGGAGAAGCTGGGAGCAAGGAGGGCTGTTTGCTTTCTTCCCAGATGTGGAAGCAGAGAAGCAACTAGGCTGAAGCATATCAGCTGCTGCTACATGTTCCTTCCCTCCCCGAAGTTTGAGTCCTCTGGTGCTGCATGCTTTAACACTGGTAGCCACAATTTTCTGCTGGTGGGAAGATTTTAAAAAGTCTCCTTCAAGTTAAAATTAACAGCTTGCCTCCAAAAGTTGTGAGTTCTTCATCACCGAAGGATTTCAAGAGGAGACGGGACAGCAATTAATCAGGAACGATATAAAGTCTCCTGCCTGAGCAGGGATTGGACTAGACGACCTCCAAGGTCCCTCCCAACTCTGTTAATCTGTTATGGACCTGCTGTTTTCTTGACAACAATATCGGACTGATCTTCAACTGCTCTCTTCTGAGATTTTTTTTTATTATTATTGTTATTATTTCCATGTCTAGCCAACAAGCACAGTATTTCCTATTTGTGCCCATTTATGTATTAATCAGGTTCAACCGTGCTTAACCTAGCACTGTGTAATAAAAAAAAAAGCTATCAAGGACCTTTTGAGATGTTCAGTTGACTAAGTAGTCATCACTTATCACTTGTTCGCCTTTAAAGTTACTATGGCACTGTATAAGCAGTGACTGATGCCAGTCCCAATTGTGCTCAATAAGGGAGAACTACTTGATAGCAGTACTCCAGTATTTGAGGGGGGTCAACCAGGGGTGAAATGCTCCCAGTTCGGACTCGCTCGGTGCGAGTAGGTAGCGATGGCGGTGGGCAGTTTAGAGAACTGGTAGCAAAAATCCCTGCCCCCCCCCCATGCCAAGCTGAGCTGCCTGATCATCAGAGCCTTTTTTTTTCTTTTAAATGGCTCTGACAATCCAAGCTCTGCTGAGCCCAGCTGAGTTGCCTGCCAATCAGGCAACTCAGCTGGGATCGTCAGAGCCTTTTGAAACCATTTTTTTACATGGTTTTACATGTAAAAAATGGTTTAAAAGTAAAAAAAAAAAAATTGGCCACGCCCACCCAGTCACATTACCCTCCCCCAAGCCACGCCCACAGAACTGGTAGTAACAAATTTTAGATTTCACCATTTTCCATATTGGCTTTATGGCCAATATCTCCACTTGGGTCTCATCTGTCCAAGGGACAGTGTTCCAGAAGTCTTGTAATTTGTTCAGATGCAACTTTGCAAATCTAAGTGCTTCTGCCATATCCATTTTACAGAGAAGAGGCTTTCTCCTGTCAATCCTTCCAAACAAACCATACTCGTTCAGTCTTTTTCTAATTGTACTGTCATGAACTTTAACATTTAACATGCTAAATGAGGCCTGTAGAGCCTGAGATGTAATGCTTGGATTTTTTGCAATTTCCCTGAGCATTGCACTATCTGAACTTGGGGTTGATTTACTGGGACTTCCACTCCTGGGAAGATTGACAATTGCCTTCAATGTTTTCCACTTGTGAATGTGGAATGTAGAATGATGGAGTTTAAATTGTTTGGAAACAGTCTTATAACTCTTCCCAGATAACAGAATAACAGAGTTGAATGGGACCTTGGAAATCTTCTAGTCCAGCCAACCCTCTGCTCACTTAGGAAACCTATACCATTTCAGACAAACGGTTGTCCAATATCTTCTTAAAAACTTCCAGTGTTGGAGCATTCATATCCAAAAAGACTTGAGGCTGTAATTGCTGCCAAAGATGTTTCAACAAAATACTGAGTGAAGGGTCTGAATAGTTATGCCAAAGTGATGTTTCAGATTTTTCCTTTTAATAAATTTACAGACTTTTATAAACTTCTGTTTTCACTTAGTCATTATGGGGTACTGAGTGTCGATTAATGAGAAAAAAATGAATTTCAATAACTGTAGAATCAGGCTGCAGCATAACAAAATTGACAAAATGAAGTGGGTCTAAATACTTTCTGAATGTCCTGTAGAGTGCCAGAGACCAGGAAAGCCCTACAAATTCAGCTTTTATAGATGCAGTCACACGTGCTGATGTTAATTGATCAAGAACACTTGATCAGCAGCACTGGGCTTCTACTTAGCAACTTTCTTTTTGTTTAAAAAACTGATGACATGGGTGTAATATATCATATGTTGTTCATCTGGGGTTATATTTACCCATTTTTAAGAACTGCTAAGGACCAGTAGATGATTTCTACTATTTCGTGATGTGTAAAATCATAGAACTCAAAGAGGGTGTACTTTCTTTTTCACATAACTGTATTTGATGATAACCCTTTGCAGGGCTAAGAATTTGTGACTGACCCAAGTCAACAAGTGAATTTTATGATTGAATGGATAATGAAACTTGTATCCTGGTAGTCAAATGAGTCATAATTCATGTAAGATATTATTCTAGCATTGTGGCATGTTTGCTTTTTCATTGTAACGTATACTTCTTTTTCACATCTTCTGCAACCCTTTTACAAACAATAAAAGCTACATTTTCATTTGAATCTTACAGACAAAGAGGATGCCGATAAGACCACATTGGACAATTGAGAATAACAAGCAATACTGCAAAGCAGATTGAGGCAGAAATAAAAATATTCTCCATTTTCTTCAGAAAAACCACACAGTTCTTCTCCTTCCCCAGTAGGTGAAACAAAGGAAAGAAAATCAAGAAGTGATTTAGAGCTGGAAAAAGTAGAGTATGCGAAACTCAAATATACGTTACACAAAAAGGTCATTTTTCATTTCAGAAAAAGGGGGAAATATCTGGAAGTTAGTGGGGAGAAAAAGGTCAATTGGATAGTTACATAGGGCAGATAGTAATGCACGCCTTGCCCTGGAAGAAAGAAAAAGGGCTTAAATCGAAGCACCCCTAAATAAGGGATCACACATATTTTCGACCTTCTCAAGAACCCCAGTGGTGGGAAAGCTCCATAGATGTGCTTATTGTGAGAAAAGCAGTCTTCAAATCACAAGTGATTATGCAGGAGACAATCCACTCTGGAGACGAGCAGATACAAATGATCTGAATGTGGCAAAAGCTCAGATCACAACAGGTCAGTTTTGGTTCATGGAAGGACCCACACAGGAGAGAGGCTCTACAAGTGTTCCCAATGTAGTAAATGCTTTAGTGAAACTGGCAACTTGGTGATGCATCCAAGGACTCACAGCAGGGAGAAGCTGTATAACTGTTTAGATTGTGGGAAACGTTTCAGTGGACATTCCCACCTCGTGAGACACCTGAGGACTCACACAGGGGAGAAACCCTTTGAATGTCCTGATTGTGGGAAACGTTTCAGTCAGAATTCCACCCTGGTGGAACACCACAGGACTCACACAGGAGAGAAACCCTTTGAATGTTCCGATTGTGGCAAACGTTTCAGTTGGAATTCCAATTTGGTTCAACACCAGAGGACTCATACAGGAGAGAAACCCTTTGAATGTTTTGATTGTGGCAAATGTTTCAGTTCGAATTCCCATTTGGTTAAACACCAGAGGACTCACACAGGAGAGAAACCCTTTGAATGTCCTGACTGTGGGAAACGTTTCACTCGGAATTCCAGCCTGGTGTTACACCAGAGGACTCACACAGGAGAGAAACCCTTTGAATGTCCTGTTTGTGGGAAACGTTACAATCAGAATTCCCACCTGTTGGAGCACCAGAGGACTCACACAGGAGAGAAACGCTTTGAATGTCCAGATTGTGGGAAACGTTTCAGTCAGAATTCCAGCCTGGTGAAACACCAGAGGATTCACACAGGGGAGAAACCCTTTGAATGTTCTGATTGTGGGAAATGTTTCAGTCAGAATTCAAGCCTGGTTATACACCAGAGGACTCACACAGGGGAGAAACTCTTTGAATGTCCTATTTGTGGGAAAAATTTCAGTTTGAATTCCGGTTTGGTTAACCACCAGAGGACTCACTCAGGAGAGAAACCCTTTGAATGTCCTGTTTGTGGGAAACGTTTCAATCGGAATTCTAGCCTGGTGAGACACCAGAGGATTCACACAGGGGAGAAACCCTTTGAATGTCCTGATTGTGGGAAATGTTTCAGTCAGAATTCCAGCCTGGTGGACCACCACAGGACTCACACAGGGGAGAAACCCTTTGAATGTCCTGATTGTGGGAAACGTTTCAGTCATAATTCCAGCCTGGTGCAACACCACAGGACTCACACAGGAGAGAAACCCTTGGAATGTCCTATTTGTGGGAAACGTTTCAGTCATAATTCCAGCCTGGTGGAACACCATAGGACTCACACAGGAGAGAAACTCTTTGAATGTCCTATTTGTGGGAAAAATTTCAGTTTCAATTCCGGTTTGGTTAACCACCAGAGGACTCACTCAGGAGAGAAACCCTTTGAATGTCCTGTTTGTGGGAAACGTTTCAGTCGGAATTCTAGCCAGGTGAGACACCAGAGGACTCACACAGGGGAGAAACTCTTTGAATGTCCTGATTGTGGGAAACGTTTCAGTCGGAATTCCAGCCTGGTGATACACCAGAGGACTCACACAGGAGAGAAACCCTTTGAATGTCCTTTTTGTGAGAAAAAATTCAGTGAGAATTCCAAATTGGTGAAACACCAGAGGACTCACAGATGAGAAACGATATGAATGTCTAGATTGTGGAAAAAGGTTCAGTCGGAATTCTGATCTACTGATCAGTGGTGAAATTCAATTTTTTTTACTACTGGTTCTGTGGGTGTAGCTTGGTGGGCATGGCTTGGTGGGCGTCACAGGGGAAGGATACTGCAAGGATATTGCAAAATCTCCATTCTGGGACTATCCAGAGTTGGGATCTGCTGGTTCTCCGAACTACTCAAAATTTCTGCTTCCGGTTCTCCAGAACCTGTCAGAACCTACTATTGATACACTAGAGGACTTATACAGAAGTGAAGCCATACAAGTGTCCAGAGTGTGGGAAAAGTTTCAGTCTGAATTCCAACCTGGTGATACACTAGAGAACTCACATAGGAGAAAAACCCTTTCTATGTCTGGATTGTGCAAAAACTCACCAATTTAACCATACAGATGACCTATAAGTAATGTAGGTTTACACACAGGAGAAAAAGTCAAGGACATCCACATTAGGCAAAAGTTGGTGAGTTTAGAGAAGGCTTAAATTTCATTTCTGATCTGTCAATGGAAGTCTAGGTGAGAAATTGACTATTTAAGTTCCGGCCTGATTCATTTTACTGAAATATATCTCTGAAGTAGACTGTAATTGGAGAGAAAAAATGGAAAATATTAATTTGAAAAAGGTGTACTCCCTGGGTTTTTTTTATCAAGCATTTCCCTCTCCACAGGATCCTTCCAAGCTTTGCCCTCTCCCACAGGGTCTCTATAGGCATTTCCCTCCCCAGGACCCCCACAGGTGTTTCCTTTCACATAAGGTCCCCACAGGTGTTTCCTTCTCCACAGAGTCCCCACAGGCCTTTTCCCCACCCACAGGGTCCCCAAAGGCTTTTTCCCTCTCCTGCTCTGTCCCCGCAGTCCTTAGGCCTGACTCCCACCCCACCAGGCCTCACAGCTTCCTCCTCTCCTTTGAAGATCTCTGACCATCAAGTTGGTGAAGAAAGCCAGGACACGCATCCCAGGGCCGGATGGCTATGTCCTGGATGCAGCCGTTATTTTCAATGTGCCCGGGATTCAACCCTGGGCCATGTGATGGACTTGTGGAAGCAGCTGCCATTTTGTCACACCTCCCCCAGGGCCAAAATGGCGGCTGCTTCTGAGTCATTGTTGCGTGGGAGAGGGAGAAACTGCTCTGTTTCGCTTCCTTAACACTGTGCAAACTGCATTATGGGATTGTGGGTGCACTGAAAATGAGGGCTGCCTCCAGGAGGAATATTGAGTTGAGGAGAAAAGGGATTGTGGCTTTGATGACAGGATCTAAAAGTTTTATTAGCAACTCCTGCTGTGATCTCATTTTCTTGGAGGTGCCTGCTTGTTTCCCTTTGATGGCTGCTGGGTGATAGCAGCACTCTGACATTTCTATTGTATCCCCTTGGTTGGTGGCGATATGAGGAACAAGTTGAACAGTGGAAAATCTTTCATTTTTAATAATGCATTGTGTAATGTAAGAAGTAGCAATATCTTTTGGCAAGGAAAAAATCGGGTGGCCTCAATGTTGCTATGAATGTTAGGGCAAGGCAAGGCACTCGGAATGGCCTCAAACTGCCAGATGTGCAGTAAATAATAATAAAACTAATAAAATTGTAACAGAAAGCCCTTTTCTCAATTCTTCTTCAGTGGGGAGTTCTCCACACATACATTGGGTTTCTAACACTACAATTGTTAATCTATCTGTAATCTGTCTCTTTTGCATTCTGCACTTCTATAACCAATCTGTTTTTTTCAGCTTCATTTCCCTCCTCATTATAAATTTAAATTTTCAGTTTCGGTAGAACCTCAATCCAGCCACTCTGCGCCTGATGTGAGCTGTAATTAGGCTTCTGCCTCTTAATTTGTTGCATTCCTATTTACCTCAGTCCTAAATTCTATGAAAGAATGACATTTCTTTATGCAGAGTTAAAAAATTAGAATGGCTAAACTGGATCTGTTTTGATTGGCCTTCTTCTCAGATTCAGCGATGGTCTTCTCCAGCATTGCCAGTCTGAGAGGTCAAAAATAGGACATTTCAAACTGGACAACTAAGGTTTCCTTTGTAACTTTACAACCCATAAAGCAGCCATTGGTTGTGCCAGTGAGTTTGTAGCTTTTGAAAATCATACAATTACAGAGGGTCTGTCTGACTTCCTTGATGATTCTTCCAGTTCTGAACTGGATCCAACAGACATTATGAACGTTGAGGTTCTCGTGGATAGAAACGGAGCCAATAGATGAAATAGCCACTATCACCATTCATCCTTTATTAAATCTGCATTAAAATGGCAGTGCAGGATACAGCTCTAAAAACATGAACTTGGTGTTCAATCAGCCTTGTGCTTGGGTGGAATATTCAAATTTTCCTTTTTGTTTTTTTTACAAATATTTCTTTTGAAACATTTCTTCTACCATATACAGAAAATCAACCCCTCTTTTTTACACCACATTTTCTAGGCCTTGCTGCATATTGTTCTCGCTCTCTGACCTAATGGAGACTTCCATGCAGGCAGATTTACAGAAGCACATGGCATTTTTTCAGATATAAAATTTCCTCCTTCAGGAATGAATTGGCGCTGTGGGTGCTCTTGGATGCAGCCCTGGCCAGCAGGAATGAAGCTGGCTCCCTTGGAGTGTCTGGCCTTATGGTGCTGCCATGTCCTAAATCCTTGGGCACTACAGGAAATCAGTCAAAGTTTTGCGATTGTGGGAAAGACCCTACACGCGGAAGAATGGAATATTTTGGGGAATATTAAGAGGCAGAATATTATATTTCCCTAAAGGAGAAATGGAGAAACATGCTTTTAAACAAAGAAAGCAGTCTTTCTAATAGACCCCAGCAGATATTTTGTGTCCATTAAGAAAGATTGGGCCAGCCAATTCACAAGTAACAGACCTTCATCTCCAGCGATGGCATTAACATTTACATTCTCCACCACCCAAATTCTAAGAACAGGAGTTTGTAGAGATTCTCAGTCACCCAGGTCATGGTTGTCCCAAAGGTCTTTTTCAGGGGGCAACTGGCCTTTCTTGTTTGTTTTTTTGAAGATGTTTCACTTTTCATCCAAGAAGCTTCTTCAACTCTGACAGGATTCCATTTCCCACTATCCTGTCAGAGCTGAAGAAGCTTCTTGGATGAGAAGGGAAACATCTTCAAAAGAAAACAAAAAAGAAAGCCCAGTTGCTTTCTGAAAAAGGACCTTTGGGACATCTAAAGCCAGGACATTAAATCTAATTTAATTTAATGTCGCATTTCTATGCCGCCCAACTCCCAAGGTACTCTGGGCGGCTTACAGCAAAAATAATGGAAACAATGAACATAGAAAAATTATTAAAAAACATTATAAAAACATTTTAAAAACATTAAAAGCCCATGCACACCGTTCATGGCCGGATCTCGCAAGATTGCATCCACGAGATCAACGGCCCCAGGCCTGCCAGAAGAGCCACAACTTCACTGCTTTCCGGAAGGCCAATAGGGTGGGGATAGTCCGGATCTCAGGAGATAACTTGTTCTACAGAGCTGGAGCAGCCACAGAGAAGGCCCTCCCCCACGGGCCCGCCAGCCGGCATTATTTAGCTGATGGGACCTGGAGGAGACCAACTCTGTGGGATCTTACCGGTCACTGGGAGCTATGATATCGAAGATAATCTGGCCCTGAGCCATGTAGGGCTTTAAAAGTAATATCCAACACCTTGAATTGTGCCTGGAGACCAATAGGGAGCCAGTGCAGCTCGTGGAGAATTGGTGTAATGTGGGTGTATCTAGGTGACATGACCTTTTAGGACATGATAGGATTAACCCACCACCATTAGAATAGCAAAACAGAGCTTACTACATTGCAAAATCCCAGCAGCATCACAGAAACATAGGTTTTGCCAAAGGTGCCTGCCTCGGAAAAAATCAAGGTGGAAATCTACCTCCTCGATTGGTAGGACATTGGGAAGGTTGCTCAGAGTAATTCTTTAGGCTCTGCAAGAATGAAGATAAAAAGATACTACAGGTAATCCATGACATATAACCACAATTGAGGTGGACTGACACAGAAAGGGGGGGAAGCCTATTATTCAAAGCTCCTGAGAGGAGCAGAGGGAGACACATCAGAAAGGGCTCCAACCTAGAATCAAGGAGAAATTTCCTTTCAGTGAGAATCAGTGGAAACTCTTCGCCTCTAGAAGTTGTGGGTGCTCCATCAATGGGGTTTTTAAAGAGGAGATTGGACAGCCATTTGTCTGGACCGGTACTACAGGATCTCCTGCTTGGAGAGTTGGTCTCTTCCAACTCTTCTTATGTAATTCTGTAAGAGCTTCATAAACATTTAGGACTCAGCACATTCCTAACCTTCACAAGGTATTTAGTGTCACATTTCACATGGCTCAGTTGCAAAGGTGGGTTGCTAGGAATAGAAAACGACTTGATAGCATTTAATCAGTGAAAACCTCCTACAAACACATTAGAGACAGAACAAGCGTGTTCTTCTGCCCCCTATAGGGAGATGGCACTCACATATCAGTGACTAGAAAGCCCTTAATAGGCATACGTGGTTGAGCTTAAAGGAGTTAAAACCATCGAGTACAGCATTGCTAGAAAGGATGGGAGGAGAGGAACTTCTTCCGGCTCACTCATGGGAGGAAGCTGGAGTGCAGAGTGGTTTTTCTGCTCTTCCCAGGGTCGAAACACATCTGGCAGGTGAGTGGAGGGCAGATCGTAGGAGAAGCTGGGAGCAAGGAGGGCTGTTTGCTTTCTTCCCAGATGTGGAAGCAGAGAAGCAACTAGGCTGAAGTATATCAGCTGCTGCTACATGTTCCTTCCCTCCCCGAAGTTTGAGTCCTCTGGTGCTGCATGCTTTAACACTGGTGGCCGCAATTTTCTGCTGGTGGGAAGATTTTAAAAAGTCTCCTTCAAGTTAAAATTAACAGCTTGCCTCCAAAAGCTGTGAGTTCTTCATCACTGAAGGATTTCAAGAGGAGATGGGACAGTATTTTCTGCCCTTATTTGGAGCTGAGGACTTCCATGAGCAAAACTGGTGCTTCAAACTCTGCTGAGGTATCATTTCATCAGTTAAAGCCCCACATCTATCAATTACCTCAGAAGGTTTGACTTGAACCATTTTGGGACCCTTTTCAGACTTGAAACACATGGATTTTCTCCATATATATACATTTGTATTTGTATTTCTCTGTACATGTATACATATATCTCCAAGCGTATAATCTATTCCCATTTCCAAATATGCAGCCATGTGAATGAGAAAGTATACCCTGTTTTGACTTCTATGGTTTTGCATATCAGTAAAAATCATCTGGTCCTTAGAAATCTTAAAAGTAGGTAAATATAACCTCACATGAACAGCAACACATGAACATATTACATCATGTCATCATGTATTTTACAAAAAGAAAGCCAAAACAGAGAAGCCGTTTGTGAGAAACGGCTATTGGATAGATGGGGTCTCACATTTGACTTTTGAATCAAAATCATATGAAGTATTAACCCTTTATAAAGCCTTAGTGTGAACATACTTGGGGTACTTTTTTGGTCATCAAATTACAAAAAGGATGTTGAGATTTAGAAAAAGTACAAAGAAGAGCAACTAAGTTGATTAAAGGCCTGGAGACTAAAACATGAAGAACAATTGTAGGATTTGGGTTTGGCTGCTTTAAAAAAAAGGACTAGAGGGGACATGATAGCAGTAGTGGGCAACTTTCGTCCGGTCTCCAACCTTCGCTTTTTGGTGAAGGTTGTTGAGAGTGTGGTGGTACGTCAGTTTCTGGTGGCCCTGGATGAAGCAGATTACCTAGACCCGTGCCAATCGGGTTACAGGCCCGGTTACAGCACGGAGACGGCATTGGTCGCACTGGTGGATGCTCTCTGGAGGGCTCGGGACAGGGGTCATTCCTCGGTCCTGGTCCTATTAGATCTCTCGGCAGCTTTTGATACCATCGACCATATTATCATGCTGCGACGCCTTGAGGGGTTGGGAGTGGGCGGCACCATTTTACGATGGTTCGCCTCCTACCTCTCGGGTCATAGGCAAGCGTTGTTAGCAGGGGGGCAGAGGTTGGCCATGAGGCTCCTCACTTGTGGGGTGCCCCAGGGGTCGGTCCTCTCACCCCTTCTGTTCAACATTTACATGAAGCTGCTGGGAGAGATCATCTGTGGTTTTGGGGTGGGGTATCAGTATGCTGATGATACCCAGCTTTTTATATCCACCCCGAACCAGCCCAGTGATGCCCTCGATGTGATGTCCCGGTGCCTGGAAGCGGTACGGATCTGGATGGGGAGTAACAGGCTTCAACACAACCCAGCCAAGACCGAGTGGCTGTGGATACCGGCATCTCGGGCCGAGCGAGAAGTTCCAACGCTGTCTATTGGGGGCGAGGTGTTGCCCCCCCATAGACAGGGCGCGCAACTTGGGTGTCCTCTTGGATTCACGGCTGAGTTTGGAGGGTCATATCACGGCCGTGACCAGGGGGGCGTTTGCCCAGGTTCGCCTGGTGTGCTAGTTGCGCCCACACTTGGACCGAGATGCCCTACACACAGTCACTCATGTGCTAGTCACCTCCCGGATCAACTACTGCAATGCTCTACCTGGGGCTGCCCATTAAGACCACCCAGAGGCTTCAGCTGGTACAGAATGTGGCCGCGCGGGTTGTTGCGGGAGGGACCCAATACTCCCATATTACACCTCTCCTCTGCGGATTGCATTGGTTGCCGGTTGCCTTCCGGGTGAGAGTCAAGGTGCTGATGTTAACCTATAAAGCCCTTCATGGCTTAGGCCCAGGCTATTTGTCGGACCACCTGCAATCAGCATCAACTTCCCATCGCCTGGTGCGCTCTCACAGAGAGGGCCTACTCAGGGTGCTGTCGGCTAGCGATCTCCAGGAGTATAGAGCTTTCTCTGAGCGCACCCATTCTTTGGAATCGACTTCCCTTGGGGCTCCGGTTGGCTCTTGACCTTCGCACCTTCCGCAGTGAATTGAAAACCTGGCTATTTATGTCCCCCAGGCTGGACTGATGGGGTAGTGTATTTTAAAATTTTTTAAACTTTTCATATTTTTGTGCATATTTGTTGATTTTAACAGTTGCTTGGTCGATTGTTGTTGTGAGCCGCCCTGAGTCCTTGGAGATAGGGCGGCATACAAATTTAATAAATAAAAAATAAAATAAAGTACTTCAGTATTTGAGGGGGGGTCAACTTATTTTCCAAACCATCTGAAGGCAGGGCAAGACCCGATGGAAACTAATCAAGGAGAGAAGCAACCTGGAATTAAGGAGAATCTTCTTAACTGTAAGAATAATTAACCTGTAGGACAGCTTGCCTTCAGACATTGTGGGTGCTTCATCACTAGAAATGTTGAAGAAGACACTGGACAGTCACTTGTCTGAAATTGTATAGCATCTGCTGCTTGAGCAGAGGGCTGGACTAGAACACCTCCAAGGTCCTTTCCAGGTCTATTCTGATTCTGAATGCTTTAGGATAGAGAGGAATTCATAGACAACTCAGTGACTGCAAAGCGGCCAGGTCCTGTGGTTGCAAAACAAACCCAAATAGTCACCCCTTCGTCACTGTGTTTGATGATTGGTATGAGATGTTTGTGTTGATATGTTTGGTTTTCATCAAAATGGCACTGTGCTTTATGGCCAATATCTCCACTTGGGTCTCATCTGTCCAAGGGACAGTGTTCCAGAAGTCGTGTAATTTGTTCAGATGCAACTTTGCAAATCTAAGTGCTTCTGCCATATCCATTTTACAGAGAAGAGGCTTTCTCCTGTCAATCCAAACAAACCATACTCGTTCAGTCTTTTTCTAATTGTACTGTCATGAACTTTAACATTTAACATGCTAAATGAGGCCTGTAGAGCCTGAGATGTAATGCTTGGATTTTTTGTAATTTCTCTGAGCATTGCACTATCTGAACTTGGGTTGATTTGCTGGGACTTCCACTCCTGGGAAGATTGACAATTGCCTTCAATGTTTTCCACTTGTGAATGTGGAATGTAGAATGATGGAGTTTAAATTGTTGGGAAACAGTCTTATAACTCTCCCCAGATAACAGAATAACAGAGTTGAATGGGACCTTGGAAATCTTCTAGTCCAGCCCACCCTCTGCTCAGTTTGTTTGTTTGTTTGTTTGTTTGTTTGTTTGTTTGTTTGTTTATTTATTTATTTATTTATTTATTTATTTATTTATTTATTTATTTATTTATTTATTTATTTATTTATTATTTTTTTTATTTTATTTCTATACCGTCCTTCTCCCGAAGGACTCAGGGCGGTGTACAGCCTAATTAAAAACACAAAGACAGACAAAATTTAAAAATAATTAAAATTATTAAATAATAGGCCCAATTTATAAAACCCGAAATTTAAAATCCCACTTAAAACCAATTAAAATCTTTACATTGATAGCCCAGCCTGGCGGAACAACATGGTTTTGAGGGCACAGCGAAATATACGGAGATCAGAGATTTTACGAATTTCTGGGGGCAGTTCATTCCAAAGGGCAGGGGCTCCCCCAGAGAAGGCCCTTCCCCTGGGTGTCACCAGCCGACATAATTTGGCCAATGGCACCCTGAGGGGACCCTCTCTGTGGGAGCGAACTGGCCGGTAGGAAGCTACTGGTGGCAGAAGACGGTCCCGAAGGTATCCAGGTCCAATGCCATGGAGCGCTTTAAAGGTGGTAACCAACACCTTGAATCGCACGCGGAAGACCACTGGGAGCCAGTGCAGCTCGCGCAGGAGGGGTGTCACGTGGACACAACGAGTTGCACCCATAACCACCTGCGCAGCCGCATTCTGGACCAGTTGGTTAGGAAACCTATACCATTTCAGATAAATGGTTGTCCAATATCTTCTTAAAAACTTCCAGTGTTGGAGCATTCATATCCAAAAAGACTTGAGGCTGTAATTGCTGCCAAAGATGTTTCAACAAAATACTGAGTGAAGGGTCTGAATAGTTATGCCAAAGTGATGTTTCAGATTTTTCCTTTTAATAAATTTACAGATTTTTATAAACTTCTGTTTTCACTTAGTCATTATGGGGTACTGAGTGTTGATTAATGAGAAAAAGATGAATTTCAATAACTGTAGAATCAGGCTGCAGCATAACAAAATTGACAAAATGAAGTGGGTCTAAATACTTTCTGAATGTCCTGTAGAGTGCCAGAGACCAGGAAAGTCCTACAAGTTCAGCTTTTACAGATGCAGTCACACGTGCTGATGTTAATTGATCAAGAACATTTGATTAGCAGCACTGGGCTTCTACTTAGCAGCTTTGTTTTTGTTTAAAAAACTGATGACATGGGTGTAATATATGTTGTTCATCTGAGGTTATATTTACCCATTTTTAAGAACTGCTAAGGACCAGATGATTTCTACTATGTCGTGATGTGTAAAATCATAGCTTGTTTGGGCTGCCCGGGAGGTGACTGGAGACTGGATCCAAGCAATTATCAACTCTTCTTTGAGGGAGGGGGTATTCCCCACCTCGCTTAAGGAGGCGGTGGTTCGACCCCTCCTCAAGAAGCCTGCCCTGGATCCAGACTCACTTAACAACTATCGGCCTATCTCCAACCTTCGCTTTATTGCGAAGATTGTTGAGACCATGGTGGCACAAAAGCTCCCACAGTTCCTGGAGGAAACGGAGTATCTAGACCCGTACCAATCGGGTTTCCGGTGTGGGCACAGCACGGAAACGGCATTGGTTGCCCTGGTGAATGATCTCTGGCAGGCCTGGGATGGAGGTTGTTCTTCCATCCTGGTCATACTTGAGCTCTCAGTGGCCTTTGATACCATCGACCATGGTATCCTACTGCAGCGACTTGGGGGGTTGGGGGTAGGAGGCACTGTTTTAAAGTGGTTCTCCTCCTACCTCTCAGGTCGCTCGCAGTTTGTATGGACGGGGGGGACAGAGGTCCACCCCGAGGCCCCTAACTTGTGGGGTGCCTCAGGGGTTGGTTCTCTCCCCCCTACTCTTTAACATCTATATGAAGCCGCTGGGTGAGATCATTCGTGGTTTCGGGGTGAGGTATCATCAATATGTTGATGATACTTAATTATATATCTCCACCCTGGGCCACCCCGGAGATGCCCTTTCTGTGATGTCCCGATGCCTGGAGGCGGTGCGGGCCTGGATGGGCAGGAACAGACTCAGACTCAATCCTTCCAAGACTGAGTGGCTGTGGATGCCGGCATCCCGTGTTCTAGAGGTCCCGTCACTTTTGATGGCGGGGGGAGATACTCGCCCTCTGTTGAAAGGGCCCGCAACTTGGGTGTCCTCCTGGATTCCCAGCTGTCCCTAGAAGACCATTTGACAGCCGTGACAGGGGGGCTTTTGCACAGGTGCACCCGGTGCGCCAGTTGCGCCCTTTTCTAGACCGTGATGCCCTGGTTACTTCCCGCTTGGATTACTGCAACTCTCTCTACATGGGGCTGCCCTTGAGGGGCACCCGGAAGTTCCAGCTGGTCCAGAATGTGGCCGCGCGGGTTGTTACGGGAGCCCCTCATTACTCCCATGTAACACCTCTCCTGCGCGAGCTGCACTGGCTACTGCTGGTCCTCCATATCTGCTTCAAGGTGCTGGTATTGACCTATAAAGCTCTACATGGCTTAGGTCCAGGATATTTGCACGACCATCTCCTGCCTGCTTCCTACCGTCCTGTCCGCTCCCATAGGGTTGCTCTCGTCAGGGTACCGTCGACCAGGCAATGCCGTCTGGTGACACCCAGGAGTAGCTTTCTCCATGAGTGCCCCTACACTCTGGAACGAACTACCCACCGAGCTCCGGACAGCCCCGGATCTCTGCTCCTTCCGTCAAGGCCTGAAGACTTGGTTATTCCAACGAATGAGCTGATTCTGATCCTTGGGTTTTTGTTATTTATTATTTTAATCTGGTTTTAGTGGGTTGTCATTATTGTATGTTTTTAACCTGTGTTCACCACCCTGAGTTTTACAGAATATAAATTCTGTAAAAAACAAAAAACAAAAAAATGGAACTTGGATCCCAGTAGTCAAATGAGTCATAATTCATGTAAGATATTATTCTAGCATTGTGGCATGTTTGCTTTTTCATTGTAACATATACTTCTTTTTCACATCTTCTGCAACCCTTTCACAAACAATAAAAGCTACATTTTCATTTGAATCTTACAGACAAAGAGGATGCCGATAAGACCACATTGGACAATTGAGAATAACAAGCAACACTGCAAAGCAGATTGAGGCAGAAATAAAAATATTCTCCATTTTCTTCAGAAAAACCACACAGTTCTTCTCTTTCCCCAGTAGGTGAAACAAAGGAAAGAAAATCAAGTGGGAAAGCTCCATAGATGTGCTTATTGTGAGAAAAGCAGTCTTCAAATCACAAGTGATTATGCAGGAGACAATCCACTCTGGAGACGAGCAGATACAAATGATCTGAATGTGGCATAACCTCAGGTCAGTTTTGGTTCATGGAAGGACCCACACAGGAGAGATGACCTACAAGTGCTCCCAATGTAGTAAATGCTTTAGCGAAACTGGCAACTTGGTGATGCATCTGAGGACTCACAGCAGGGAGAAGCCGTATAACTGTCCAGATTGTGGGAAACGTTTCATTGGAAATTCCCACCTCGTGAGACACCTGAGGACTCACACAGGAGAGAAACCCTTTGAATGTCTTGTTTGTGGGAAATGTTTCAATCAGAATTCCCACCTGTTGGAACACCAGAGGACACACACAGGAGAGAAACCCTTTGAATGTTCTGATTGTGGCAAACATTTCAGTTTGAATTCCAATTTGGTTCAACACCAGAGGACTCATACAGGAGAGAAACCCTTTGGATGTTCTGATTGTGGCAAATGTTTCAGTTCAAATTCCCATTTGGTTAAACACCAGAGGACTCACACAGGAGAGAAACCCTTTGAATGTCCTGATTGTGGGAAATGTTTCACTCGGAATTCCAGCCTGGTGATACACCAGAGGACTCACACAGGAGAGAAACCCTTTGAATGTCCCATTTGTGGGAAAAGTTTCATTGCAAATTCCCACCTGTTGGAGCACCAGAGGATTCACACAGGAGAGAAACGCTGTGAATGTCCAGATTGTGGGAAACGTTTCAGTCAGAATTCCAGCCTGGTGAAACACCAGAGGACTCACACAGGGGAGAAACCCTTTGAATGTCCTGATTGTGGGAAAGGTTTCAGTCAGAATTCAAGCCTGGTGATTCATCAGAGGACTCACACAGGAGAGAAACCCTTTGAATGTTCTGATTGTGGCAAACGTTTCAGTTGGAATTCCAATTTGGTTCAACACCAGAGGACTCACACAGGAGAAAAACCCTTTGAATGTCCTATTTGTGGGAAACGATTCCGTCAGAATTCCAGCCTGGTGAAACACCAGAGGACTCACACAGGAGAGAAACCCTTTGAATGTTCTGATTGTGGCAAGCGTTTCATTTGGAATTCTGAGCTGGTGGAACACCAAAGGACTCATACAGGGGAGAAACGTTTCAGTCAGAATTCCAGCCTGGTGGAACACCACAGGATTCACACAGGGGAGAAACCCTTTGAATGTCCTGATTGTGGGAAACGTTTCAATCAGAATTCTAGCCTGGTGGAACACCACAGGACTCACACAGGAGAGAAACCCTTTGAATGTCCTGTTTGTGGGAAATGTTTCAGTCAGAACTCCAGCCTGGTGGAACACCACAGGACTCACACAGGGGAGAAACCCTTTGAATGTCCTGATTGTGGGAAAAGTTTCAGTCGGAACTCCAGCCTGGTGAAACACCACAGGACTCACACAGGAGAGAAACCCTTTGAATGTCCTGTTTGTGGGAAACGTTTCAGTCAGAATTCCAGCCTGGTGGAACACCACAGGACTCACACAGGGGAGAAACCTTTTGAATGTCCTGATTGTGGGAAAAGTTTCAGTCGGAATTCCAGCCTAGTGATACACCAAAGGACTCACACAGGAGAGAAACCCTTTGAATGTCCTGTTTGTGGGAAAAAATTCAGTGAGAATTCCAAACTGGGGAAACACCAGAGGACTCACACAAGGGAAACGATATGAATGTCTACTGTAGATTGTGGAAAAAGGTGGTGAAATTCAATTTTTTTTAGTACCGGTTCTGTGGGTGTGGCTTGGTGGGCATGGCATGGTGGGCATCAAAGGGGAAGGATACTGCAAGGATATTGCAAAATTTCCATTCTGGGACCAGCCAGAGTTGGGATTTGCTGGTTCTCCGAACTACTCAAAATTTCTGCTTCTGGTTCTCCAGAACCTGTCAGAACCTGCTATTGATACACCAGAGGATTTATACAGAAGTGAAGCCATACGAGTGTCCAGAGTGTGGGAAAAAAATCCTTTGAATATCTGAATTGTGCGAAAAGTCACCAATTTAACCATACAAATGACCTATAAGTAATGTAGGTTTACACACAGGAGAAAAAGTCAAGGACATCCACATTAGGCAAAAGTTGATGAGTTTAGAGAAGGCTTAAATTTCATTTCTGATCTGTCAATGGAAGTGTAGGTGAGAAATTGACTATTTAAGTTCCGGCCTGATTCATTTTACTGAAATAGATCTCTGAAGTAGATTGTAATTGGAGAGAAAAAATGGAAAATATTAATTTGAAAAAGGTGTACTATCTGGGTTTTTTTTATCAAGCATTTTCCTCTCCACAGGATCCTTCCAAGCTTTGCCCTCTCCCACAGGGTCCCTATAGACATTTCCCTCCCCAGGACCCCCACAGGTGTTTTCTTTCACATAGGGTCCCCACAGGTGTTTCCTTCTCCACAGAGTCCCCACAGGCCTTTTCCCCACCCACAGGGTCCCCAAAGGCTTTTTTCCTCTCTTGCTCTGTCCCTGCAGTCCTTAGGCCTGACTCCCACCACCAGGCCTCACAGCTTCCTCCATACCCTATGAAGATCTCTGACCATCAAGTTGGTGAGGAAGGCCAGGACATGCATCCCAGGGCCGGATGGCTATGTCCTGGAAGCAGCCGTTATTTTCAGTGTGCCCGGGATTCAACCCTGGGCCATGTGATGGACTTGTGGAAGCAGCTGCCATTTTGTCACACCTCCCCCAGGGCCAAAATGGCGGCTGCTTCTGAGTCGTTGTGTGGGAGAGGGAGAAACTGCTCTGTTCCGCTTCCTTAACACTGTGCAAACTGCATTATGGGATTGTGGGTGCACTGAAAATGAGGGCTGCCTCCAGGAGGAATATTGAGTTGAGGAGAAAAGGGATTGTGGCTTTCAAGACAGGATCTCCATGTTTATTAGCAACTCCTGCTGTGATCTCATTTTCTTGGAGGTGCCTGCTTGTTTCCCTTTGATGGCTGCTGGGTGATAGCAGCACTCTGACATTTCTATTGTATCCCCTTTGGTGGTGGCAATGTGAGAAAAAAATTGAATGGTGGAAAATCTTTCATCTGTGATAATGCATTGTGTAATGTAAGAAGTATCAATATCTTTTGGCAAGGAAAAAATCGGGTGGCCTCAATGTTGCTATGAATGTTAGGGCAAGGCAAGGCACTCGGAATGGCCTCAAACTGCCAGATGTGCAGTGAATAATAATAAAACTAATAAAATTGTAACAGAAAGCCCTTTTCTCAATTCTTCTTCAGTGGGGAGTTCTCCACACATACATTGGGTTTCTAACACTCTACAATTGTTTATCTATCTGTAATCTGTCTCTTTTGCATTCTGCACTTCTATAACCAATCTGTCTTCTTCAGCTTCATTTCCCTCCTCATTATAAATTTAAATTTTCAGTTTCACTACTTCCTCAATCCAGCCACTCTGCCTCTGATGTGAGCTGTAATTAGGCTTCTGCCTCTTAATATGTTGCATTGCTATTTACCTCAGTCCTAAATTCTATGAAAGAATGACATTTCTTTATGCAGAGTTAAAAAAATAGAATGGCTAAACTGGATCTGTTTTGATTGGCCTTCTTCTCAGATTCAGGGTTGGTCTTCTCCAGCATTACCAGTCTGAGAGGTCAAAATTAGGACATTTCAAACTGGACAACTAAGGTTTTCTTTGTAACTTTACAACCCCTAAAGCAGCCATTGGTTGTGCCAGTGAGTTTGTAGCTTGTAGTTTGTGGGTGCTCTTGGATGCAGCCCTGGCCAGCAGGAATGAAGCTGGCTCCCTTGGAGTGTCTGGCCTCATGGTGCTGCCATGTCCTAAATCCTTGGGCACTACAGGAAATCAGTCAAAGTTTTGGGATTGTGGGAAAGACCCTACACGCGGAAGAATGAAATATTTTGGGGAATATTAAGAGGCAAAATATTATATTTCCCTAAACGACAAATGGAGAAACATGTCTTTAAACAAAGAAAGCAGTCTTTCTTAATAGACCCCAGCAGATATTTTGTGTCCATTAAGAAAGAGTGGGCCAGCCAATTCACAAGTAACAGACCTTCATCTCCAGCGATGGCATTAACATTTACATTCTCCACCACCCAAATTCTAAGAACAGGAGTTTGTAGAGATTCTCAGTCATCCAGGCCATGGTTGTCCCAAAGGTGCTTTTCCAGGAGGCAAAATTGTTTCTTTTGAAGATGTTTTACTTCTCATCCAAGAAGCTTCTTCAACTTTGACAGGATTCCATTTCCCACTATCCTGTCAGAGCTGAAGAAGCTTCTTGGATGAGAAGGGAAACCTCTTCAAAAGAAAACAAAAAAGAAAGCCCAGTTGCCTTCTGAAAAAGGACCTTTGGGACATCTAAGGCCAGAACATGACCTTTTAGGACATAATAGGGTTAACCCACCACCATTAGAATAGCAAAACAGCAAAACAAATCACTACATTGCAAAATCCCAGCAGCATCAAAGAAACTATCAAGATCCATCCACTCATTCAACCAGTCGGGTCAGCTGCACTGGAACCACAGGCTGGTTCTGCTCATCAATAAACCTACCCCCTTTCTTAAACAGCCTCCATTTTATTCCCAGCTTGGAACTGGACCTGGAGTTTTATTCTAACAGGATGTAGAGCAGTTTTGTTCTCCACTGAGAATCACGCTAAAAAAAAAAGATCAGTAATCTCTAGATCAGCTTTTTACAAAGTAGTACCCTCCAAGGGTTTTGCTCAAGGTGCCTGCCTCGGAAAAAATCAAGGTGGAAATCTACCTCCTCGATTGGTAGGACATTGAGAAGATTGCTCAGAGCAATTCTTTAGGCTCTGCAAGAATGAAGATAAAAAGATACTACAGGTAATCCTTGACATATAACCACAATTGAGGTGGGCTGACAAAGAAAGGGGGGGGAGCCTATTATTCAAAGCTCCTGAGAGCAGGACAAGAAGGAGCAGAGGGAGACATATCAGAAAGGGCTTCAACCTAGAATCAAGGAGAAATTTCCTTTCAGTGAGAATCAGTGGAAACTCTTTGCCTCTAGAAGTTGTGGGTGCTCCATCAATGGGGTTTTTAAAGAGGAGATTGGACAGCCATTTGTCTGCACCGGTACTATAGGATCTCCTGCTTGGAGAGTTGGTCTATTCCAACTCTTCTTATGTAATTCTGTAAGAGCTTCATAAACATTTAGGACTCAGCACATTCCTTACTTTCACAAGCTATTTAGTGTCACATTTCACATGGCTCAGTTGCAAAGGTGGGTTGCTAGGATTAGAAAACGACTTGATAGCATTTAATCAATGAAAACCTCCTACAAACACATTAGAGACAGAACAAGCGTGTTCTTCTGCCCCCTATAGGGAGATGGCACTCACATATCAGTGACTAGAAAGCCCTCAATAGGCATACGTGGTTGAGCTTAAAGGAGTTAAAACCATCGAGTACAGCATTGGTAGAAAGGATGGGAGGAGAGGAACTTCTTCCGGCTCACTTATGGGAGGAAGGTGGAGTGCAGAGTGGCTTTTCTGCTCTTCCCAGGGTCGAAACACATCTGGCAGGTGAGTGGAGGGCAGATCGTAGGAGAAGCTGGGAGCAAGGAGGGCTGTTTGCTTTCTTCCCAGATGTGGAAGCAGAGAAGCAACTAGGTTGAAGCATATCAGCTGCTGCTACATGTTCCTTCCCTCCCCGAAGTTTGAGTCCTCTGGTGCTGCATGCTTTAACACTGGTGGCCGCAATTTTCTGCTGGTGGGAAGATATTAAAAAGTCTCCTTCAAGTTAAAATTAACAGCTTGCCTCCAAAAGTTGTGAGTTCTTCATCACTGTTCTTCTTGTTCTTTGTTCTTTTTAATTTATATGCCGCCCTTCTCCGGAGACTCAGGGTGGCTTACAATGAGTTAAGCATTGAAGGATTTCAAGAGGAGACGGGACAGCAATTAATCAGGAACAATATAAAGTCTCCTGCCTGAGCAGGGATTGGAGTAGACGACCTCCAAGGTCCCTTCCAACTCTGTTATTCTGTTATGCACCTGCGGTTTTCTTGGCAACAATATCGGACTGATCTTCTTTTGCTCTCTTCTGAGATTTTTTATTATTATTTCCATGTCTAGCCAATATATATATATATATATATATATATAAGCTATCAAGGACCTTTTGGGATGTTCAATTGACTAAGTAGTCTTCACTTATCACTTGTTCACCTTCAAAGTTACTATGGCATTGTATAAGCAGTGACAATGATGCCAGTCCCAATTGTGCTCAATAAGGGAGAACTACTTGAATGGGGATGTCATCAGAGGGGTTCTGGACAGTATTTTCTGCCATTATTTGGAGCTGAGGACTTCCATGAGCAAAACTGGTGCTTCAAATCTTGCTGAGGTATCATTTCATCAGTTAAAGCCCCACATCTATCAATTACCTCAGAAGGTTTGACTTGAACCATTTTGGGACCCTTTTCAGACTTGAAACACATGGATTTTCTCCATATATATACATTTGTATTTGTATTTCTCTGTACATGTATACCTATATCTCCAAGGGTATAATCTATTCCCATTTCGTCCAAATATGCAGCCATGTGAATGAGAAAGTATACCCTGTTTTGAGTTCTATGGTTTTGCATATCAGTAAAAATCATCTGGTCCTTAGAAATCTTAAAAGTAGATAAATATAACTTCACATGAACAACAACACATGAACATATTACATCATGTCATCATGTATTTTACAAAAAGAAAGCCAAAACAGAGAAGCCATGTGTGAGAAACTGCTATTGGATAGATGGTCTCATTTTTGACTCTAGAATCAAAATCACATGAAGTATTAGCACTGCTTTATAAAGCCTTAGTGTGAACATAACTGGAATACTTTTTTGGTCATCAAATTACAAAAAAGATGTTGAGATTTGGAAAAAGTACAAAGAAAAGCAACTAAGTTGATTAAAGGCCTGGAGACTAAAACATGAAGAACAATTGTAGGATTTGGGTTTGGCTGCTTTAAAGAAAAGGACTAGAGGGGACATGATAGCAGTACTCCAGTATTTGAGGGGGGTCAACTTATTTTCCAAACCATCTGAAGGCAGGGCAAGACCCGATGGAAACTAATCAAGGAGAGAAGCAACCTGGAATTAAGGAGAATCTTCTTAACTTCTTAATTGTAAGAACAATTAACCTGTAGGACAGCTTGCCTTCAGACATTGTGGGTGCTTCATCACTAGAAATGTTGAAGAAGACACTGGACAGTCACTTGTCTGAAATGGTATAGGATCTGCTGCTTGAGCAGAGGGCTGGACTAGAACACCTCCAAGGTCCTTTCCAGGTCTATTCTGATTCTGAATGCTTTAGGATAGAGAGGAATTCATAGACAACTCAGTGACTGCAAAGTGGCCAGGTCCTGTGGTTGCAAAACAAACCCAAATAATCACCCCTTCGTCACTGTGTTTGATGATTGATATGAGATGTTTGTGTTGATATGTTTGGTTTTCATCAAAATGGCACTGTGCTTTATGGCCAATATCTCCACTTGGGTCTCATCTGTCCAAGGGACAGTGTTCCAGAAGTCTTGTAATTTGTTCAAATGCAACTTTGCAAATCTAAGTGCTTCTGCCATATCCATTTTACAGAGAAGAGGCTTTTTCCTGTCAATCCTTCCAAACAAACCATACTCGTTCAGTCTTTTTCTAATTGTACTGTCATGAACTTTAACATTTAACATGCTAAATGAGGCCTGTAGAGCCTGAGATGTAATGCTTGGATTTTTTGTAATTTCTCTGAGCATTGCACTATCTGAACTTGGGGTTGATTTGCTGGGACTTCCACTCCTGGGAAGATTGACAATTGCCTTCAATGTTTTCCACTTGTGAATGTGGAATGTAGAATGATGGAGTTTAAATTGTTGGGAAACAGTCTTATAACTCTCCCCAGATAACAGAATAACAGAGTTGAATGGGACCTTGGAAATCTTCTAGTCTAGCCAACCCTCTGCTCACTTAGGAAACCTATACCATTTCAGACAAACGGTTGTCCAATATGTTCTTAAAAACTTCCAGTGTTGGAACATTCATATCCAAAAAGACTTGAGGCTGTAATTGCTGCCAAAGATGTTTCAACAAAATACTGAGTGAAGGGTCTGAATAGTTATGCCAAAGTGATGTTTCAGATTTTTCCTTTTAATAAATTTACAGACTTTTATAAACTTCTGTTTTCACTTAGTCATTATGGGGTACTGAGTGTCGATTAATGAGAAAAAAATGAATTTCAATAACTGTAGAATCAGGCTGCAGCATAACAAAATTGACAAAATGAAGTGGGTCTAAATACTTTCTGAATGTCCTGTAGAGTGCCAGAGACCAGGAAAGCCCTACAAATTCAGCTTTTATAGATGCAGTCACACGTGCTGATATTAATTGATTAGCAGCACTGGGCTTCTACTTAGCAGTTTTCTTTTTGTTTAAAAAAATGATGACATGGGTGTAATATATGATTTTTTTAATAATTTTTTTTTTCAAACATAAACATAAAATATATCTTTTAAGAACGAAGTCTTGATCCGGTCATAAATAGGTACAATCATTTACATTTTTAACAAACTCCATTTAAAATTTCCTCATTGCATCTTTTAAAATTACTAATCAAAACAAAAATTTTAAAGATAAATTCTAACTTTTTAATTTAGGCCAAACTATTATATCACCACAAATCTTAATTCCCAAATAAACTCCACTCATTTTTACATGGTGATGGGAGCGACGTGGCGCTCCCATGTAACGCCTCTCCTGCGCGAGCTGCACTGGCTCCCGGTGGTCTTCCGAGTGCGCTTCAAGGTTTTGGTCATCACCTTTAGAGCGCTCCATGGCTTAGGACCTGGTTATCTACGGGACCGCCTGCTACCACCAATAGCCTCCCACCGACCAGTACGCTCCCATAGAGAGGGGCTCCTCCGGGTGCCATCGGCCAAACAATGTCGACTGGCGGCCCCCAGGGGGAGAGCCTTCTCTGTGGGGGCACCTACTATCTGGAACGAGCTCCCCCCCGAGATACGGAGGATTCCGGATCTGCGTACCTTCCGTCGCACGCTTAAGACGTTCCTATTCCAGTAAGCCGGCCTGACCTAAACTTCTCTTTTAAATGGGAATTTTAAATTTGGTTTTAAATTATTGGGGTTTTAAATATGGTTCAGCCAAATTTATTTAACTTGTTTTATTTCTATTTTAAATTTTGTATTTATATGTTTTATTTCATGGCTGTTCACCGCCCTGAGTCCTTCGGGAGTAGGGCAGTATACAAATTTAATAAAATGAAAATGAAATGAAATATCCAATTATAAATCAAAATTCATTCTAATTCTTTCCTAAATTTTCTCCATTACTTCTTTTAACATCAATATCAAAACACAAATTTAAGAAATATTATAACGTCTAGATCTGAGTATTTACCTTACTATTTTATGACCACTTATCTTAATTTCCAATATATACAACTCTATTTTTATTTCAATTTATAAATCAAAATTCTATCTGTATTTCTTAATGTCTGGACCCATTTCATTCAATCTTTAGATCCTAAACTTTGTCAATTTACACATAATTTTCTTAAACTTATCATCTATTACACATTTCATTTTACACAAAATAATCTCAAAATCGTTTCCCTTCATTTTAATTGTCTTCCAACATATTCTTTTTCACCCCATATTAATTTGGCTATTTTCCAGTATTTTCTCTTCTATATCTCCCACTGTTATTTGGCTGATTTCTAGCATATTTTATTTTGGCTGAGTTTCAGCATATTCTTCTCCATAACTCCAACTATTATTTGGCTGATTTCCAGCATAATTTTCTTCCCTACCTCCAACTATTGTTTGGCTGATTTCCAGCATATTTTATTTTGGCTGATTTCCAGCATATTCTCTTCCATACCTCCAACTATCGTTTGGCTGATACCCAGCATATCTTATTTTAAGTGTTTTCTTTTCAATATATTTCCAAATATATTCTTCCAGGGTGTTTCCCAACCTATTTCTTAATGTTGATCATTTCCAACATACATTAAATTCAATCACAATTTGTTACTTAAGTCTGTGTTTCTATATTTTATCATCCAATAGTTCATTAATCATTCACATTTAATCATATTTACCATTCTCAACTTTGTTTACAGTTTAAAATTAAAACATGTTATATCAAACATATTCTCCACTTGTTCTCCCATAGTCTAATAAATTTTACAATTAAAAATTACTTGTTGCATCAGACATATTCTCCACTTATTCTCCCATAGTCTAATAAATTTTCTTAAGTTTGTCTCATATTAATATATACTCTTATGCTTTTGTAAAAATATCATTTTTAACCACCTTAACATTTTAGTTACCTTCTTTTATTTTCCATCTTTATTTCTCCGTAGATACCTCCTGCTTATATTTAAAACTCATTTAAACATTTAAACATTACATTTTAAGTTTATCTATTTTATTTCATCATTTCCATATCTGTCCATAAGCATTCCACTTCAAAATCAATATATCCATGTTTGTAACTCTGTATATCATTTTAATTCTATTGTAAAGTCTGTTCCATATAGAATCCATCAGTTTCCCTATTTTTGTTCCTGCGCCACTTTTGTCCCTGAGCCAGTTAGTTTCGATTTTATTAGTTCCATTATATTTCTTCTTTCTTTATAAAACCACCCATAGGCAGAATACAAATCTCCAAAATCCAAAAGTCCATCGTTATTTTCTAAGTAATCCAGGGTAAATAGCCAGTCAAAATAGTTCTTTTTCAAGCAGAAGGCGAGTCTCCGCAATTTTTTCGCTTAGTCACAGCAATCTCCATTTTGTAGCAATTATGTAACCATCTGTTTGCCTCGCTTCATCTAACTTTTAAAGGTGTTAAGTCCTTATTTGTCCTTTTCTCTTTTTCCAAAGATCGAGTCTGTTCCAATTTGAAGGAAAACTCAGTTTTCTAATTTGTTAATAGCCAATTCATCCAAAACAATCAGTACTAAAGTAAATTCCTTAATGGGTCGTTATCCCCTATTGTTACTTTACCAAATCTTCAAGCCCCGCAAATCTACAGCCACTGTTTAAGGCTAGGGGTCTTATTAGTAAAAGTCTATAGTCTAACGTTGTTTCTCGCCTGGGTTGGTGTCACTCACCCGGCTTCAAAGCACATCGTTCTTTCTTCTTTCCTCCTGCACAATTCTTTTCCAGATTTGTCCCAGCTTCGTGGCAGCCGTCATGGTTGCCTCCCCCCGCCACCGACTCAAGAGGATTCTGTCCGACCTCCAAGGAACTTGCCTGTTCCTCTTGGCCGTCCGAGGCGCCCCTCTCCTTCCCCTGTCCCTATAAGACAGGTTCGGTCCAAAGACCCATTGGCGGCGGCTCGTCAGTCAGGGTTTTCGCGGGGCTCATCAAAGCCCACCATTTCCCTGACTGCATCGCTGGGACGCCAAACCGGAAGTCCTCAAGTGTAATATATGTTGTTCATCTGAGGTTATATTTACCCATTTTTAAGAACTGCTAAGGACCAGATGATTTCTACTATGTCGTGATGTGTAAAATCATAGAACTCAAAAAGGATGTACTTTCTTTTTCACATAACTGTATTTGATGATAACCCTTTGCAGGACTAAGAATTTGTTAGTGACCCAAGTCAGGAAGTGAATTTCATGATTGAATGGATAATGGAATTTGGATCCCAGTAGTCAAATGAGTCATAATTCATGTAAGATATTATTCTAGCACTGTGGCATGTTTGCTTTTTCATTGTAACATACTTCTTTTTCACATCTTCTGCAACCCTTTTACAACAATAAAAGCTACATTTTCATTTGAATCTTACAGACAAAGAGGATGCCGATAAGACCACATTGGACAATTGAGAATAACAAGCAACACTGCAAAGCAGATGGAGGCAGAAATAAAAATACTCTCCATTTTCTTCAGAAAAACCACAGAGTTCTTCTCCTTCCCCAGTAGGTGAAACAAAGGAAAGAAAATCAAGAAGTGATTTTGAGCTGGAAAAAGTTGAGTATGCAAAACTCAAATTTACGTTACACAAAAAGGTCATTTTTCATTTCAGAAAAAGAGGGAAACATCTGGAAGTTAGTGGGGAGAAAAAGGTCAATTGGATAGTTACATAGGGCAGATAGTTATGCACACCTTGCCCTGAAAAGGGCTTAAATCGAAGCACCCCTAAATAAGGGATCACACATATTTTCGACCTTCTCAAGAATACCAGTGGTGGAAAAGCTCCATAGATGTGCTTATTGTGAGAAAAGCAGTCTTCAAATCACAAGTAATTATGCAGGAGAGAATTCACTCTGCAGACGAGCAGATACAAATGATCTGAATGTGGCAAAAGCTCAGGTCAGAACAGGTCAGTTTTGGTTCATGGAAGGACCCACACAGGAGAGATGCCTTACAAGTGCTCCCAATGTAGTAAATGCTTTAGCGAAACTCGCAACTTGGTGATGCATCCGAGGACTCACAGCAGGGAGAAGCCGTATAACTGTCCAGATTGTGGGAAACGTTTCATTGCAAATTCCCACCTCGTGAGACACCTGAGGACTCACACAGGAGAGAAACCCTTTGAATGTCCTGTTTGTGGGAAATGTTTCAATCAGAATTCCCACCTGTTGGAACACCAGAGGACACACACAGGAGAGAAACCCTTTGAATGTTCTGATTGTGGGAAAAGTTTCAGTCACAATTCCAACCTGACAAGACATCAGAGAACTCACACAGGAGAGAAACCCTTTGAATGTCCTGATTGTGGGAAAAGTTTCAATCAGAATTCTGACCTGGTGAACCATCAGAGGACTCACACAGGAGAAAAACCCTTTGAATGTCCAGATTGTGGGAAAAGTTTCAGTTGGTACAGCAGCCTGCTGATACACCAGAGGACTCACACAGAATATAAATACTTTGAATGTCATGTTTGTGGGAAACGATTCTATCAGAACTCCAGCCTAGTGGAACACCACAGGACTCACACAGGGGAGAAACCCTTTGAATGTCCTGATTGTGGGAAAAGTTTCAGTCACAACTCCAACCTGGTAAGACATCAGAGAACACACAGGAGAGAAACCATTTGCATATGTTGATTGTGGGAAAAGTTTCAGTCAGAATTCCCATTTGGTGATTCACCAGAGGACTCACACAAGAGAGAAACCATATGAATGTCTTGATTGTGGGAAATGTTTCAGTAAGAATTCCAACCTGGTGATACACCAGGGGACTCACAGAAGAGAAAAACGTATGAGTGTCCATAGTGTGGCAAATGTTTCAGTTACAGTTCTGACCTGGTGAAACACCAGAGAACACACACAGGAGAAGAAACCCTTGGAATGTCCCGATTGTGGGAATAATTTCAGTCAGAATTCTGACCTGATGACTCGTCAGAGGACTCATACAAGACACAAACTGTCAGAGTTTAGGCAGGGTGACTAGTATTATGAGATAAACCCAGGAGTAAAACACCGCACACAGAGCCTTAGATAATTAACAGTGGTTTTATCTACAGCTAAATATATAGAGACATATATGTGGTAAATACCTTATCATACAGCTACTGACACAAGGGGAGCAATGAGATACACGACAAGAGAGAACATGAGGAGAAGGAAACGCCCTCTAATGGCTTCCCTTATATAGGCAGCTTCATACCCAGCTTCTTAAAGTGGCAGTAACCCTGCTGCCTCATTCCCATTGTATCAGCTCTCAGCTCCCTCCGCTTACAACCTTACATCAGTTTACAGCTATTAAATCTATATACCTTGACACAAACCCTTTGAGTATCCTGATTGTGGGAATATTTCAGTTAGAATTTCTATCTGGTCAAATACCAGAGGATTCATATAGGAGAGAAACCCTTTGAATGTCCTGTTTGTGGCAAACATTTCCTTCAGAATTTGAACTTGGTGATAACATCAGAGGACTCACGCAGGAGAGAAACCTTATGTGGGCCCACAGTGTGGGAAAAGTTTCATTAAAAATTTCTACCTCATGAGACACCAGACGACTCACACAGGAGATAAATCATTCAAATGTCCTGCCTGTGGATGATCTTCAGACATAAATTGTCCTTTATTGCCCACAAAGAAATCCACATGAGGGAAATATTGATGAGTTTAGAGAAGGCTTGGATTAGATTTCTCATCTCTCATTAGGAATGTAGGTGAGAAATTGACTACTTGAATTCTGGCCTGATTTCTTTTTACTCAAACATGTCTTGGGATTAGACTTGTAGGTGGAGAGAAAAGGAAAAAGGTTAACTACTAGTCTCTTGTTATCAGCAACAGTTTCTGGATATTTTATTTTTGCAGAAGTAGTGGAATTCCTCAAAAAGGCTTTTGGGTGGTGTTTTTTGTGTATTGATTATGGAATTCCCACAGGTGGAGTTTCTGTCTTCTACCTTATTGTTCTCCAGATTTTGAGCCCCAGAATTCCCCAGCCACCATACAAGTAGTCCTCTAGATACAACTGTAATGGAACCTGCCAGTTATGGTTGCATGTTGCAAGTGAGTTGTTATGGTTGTAAAGCAAGATCATTTTGCTTTAACTACCCCTACCTCCTTCTCTCCCTAATGAATCTATTAAACAAATGTTCAACTTGTTAAGCAGAACAGTGACTACCTCAGGGTTGTGGGAATCTCTTGAAGTTCTAGCCCCCACTACCCCAACTTTTGGGTTCCTACAACCTTTCCTTCTCCACAGTGTCCCTATAGGCGTTTCTTACTCCCACTGGATCCTTGCAATTGTTAGGCCTGACTCCCACCCCACCAGGCATCACAACCTCTGCCTTCTCCATATCTTTTGAAGATTACTGAACCTCATGTTGGTGAGGGAGGGCAGGCAAGACACACAATTGTGGGCTGCATGACTGTGTTGTGGAAGCAGCCAATATTTTGACTGTGCCTGGGATTCATGCCTGGGCAATGTGATGGACTTGTGGAAGCACCTGCCATTTTGCCATGGCTGCCTCTGTGTCAAAATGGTGGCTTCTTCTGGGTCACTGTCACGTGGGACTATTTTGCTACCTTAACACTTTGTAGGCTGTGTTAAGGAATTGTGGGTGCACTAAAAATGGTGTCTGTCTCCAGGAGATCCCCAAAAGGGCAGGGCATGTATCCCTGGGCCACATAAGTGGACAAGTACCACTTGTGACAGTATTGTGCTGCAACTGCCAAAAAAAGCCAATTAATCAAAAGAGGCATGGTGTCAAGACAAGAAATGATAAACTTGCTTTACACTGTGCTGGTGACTGTACACCTAGAATACTGTTCACCACAATACAACCAGCTCCATGATGCTATGATTCTTTGAATTTAGAGGCAGTTAAGAAAATAGGTATATAGTAGCCCCGTTAATGTGCTTGTGGTGAAGGGACTTTTTTTTTTAAAAAAAGGTTATTTTCTTCAGAAAATTAATATATAGTACAAACGCCAAAAAAGACTTTTTTCAAAAGCAAAACAAGGATAGACAAAACAATTAAAAGAAAAAAATTGAATTAAAGAAAGACAAAAACATATTTACCTATATTAACCCCCCCGGGAATATTCATAAATATATTGGAGCAATATTAGTTTCCAAATTGTTTTCCAGTTAGATATAGTAGGTCCATTTCCCATTCTTCTTAAGAAAGTCCAGTTCATCACGCATCGAGTCTCTTAATCTGTAGTCTCCACATCCGCTTTAGCCTTCTCCCAACCATCCTGCAGTTTCCAAACCAGTGGTGGATTTCCAAATTTTTTACTACTGGTTCTGTGGGTGTGACTTGGTAGGCGTGGCATGGCTTGGTGGGTGTGGCTTGGTGGGCGTGGCAGGGGAAGGTTACTGCAAAATCCCCATTTCCTCCCGATCAGCTGGGACTCAGGAGGCAGAGAATAGATGGGGGCGGGGCCAGTCAGAGGTGGTATTTACCAGTTCTCTGAACTACTCAAAATTTCCGCTGCTGGTTCCCCAGAACTGGTCAGAACCTGCTGAAACCCACCTCTGTTCCAAGCCATAGTGAGGGGACTTTTAAGAAGTGGCAGTGCTGCCCGTTGGGGCTTCTTTGGAAGAGCTCAGGCACACCAAGGGATTCATTTGTGTGTGCTCATAATCCCAAATGCCTCCATCAGTGTCAGAAGAAGGGGCTCTCCCAGAGCAGAAATGTTTTTTTTCTCACCACAATCTTTCACATCTTTCTGGGTAATCCACCAACTACAAATAAGAACAGTTATTTCCTTCCCTGTGATGCTTCCAGCAAATGACATCCAGTGCAAATGGCTTTTTTCTCTGGGTGTAATAGAAGTAAGTCCTGTGTCGGAATTATGCAGCAAATTTCCAAATGAAATCAGAGGCACTGGGGCAAATTTGTAGTTTTATTTTATATTTACAGCAAACAAGATGGTCAGGAACACAGAAACATCCTGAGGTAAATCCAAATAGCATACAGAGCACACAGAAGAAAAACAGCGGGGGAAATGGGAAACTTCTCCTTTGCATCTACAGCAACCAATCGTAGCATAGATTGCCTCATGCAGGAGCCAGCACTCAATTTACAACTGCTCTGTTCTTGCCCGTTGTACAATTTTACTGTTTCAGCTATTAAATTTACAAGTGTGTTTTTTTGCCCCATATCAGGAGATGGCACTCACATATCAGTGATTAGAAAGCCCTTAATAGGCATACGTATTTGAGCTTAAAGGAGTTAAAACCATTGAGTACAGCATGGGTAGAAAGGATGGGAGGAGAGTAACTTCTTCCGGATCACTCATGGGAGGAAGGTGGATGGTAGACTGGTTTTTCTGCTCTTCCCAGAGTCAAAACACATCTGGCAGGTGAGTGGAGGGCAGATCGTAGGAGAAGCTGGGAGCAAGTAGGACTGTTTGCTTTCTTCCCTGATGTGGAAGCAGAGAAGCAACTAGGCTGAAGCATATCAGCTGCTGCTACATGTTCCTTCCCTCCCCAAAGTTTGAGTCCTCTGGTGCTGCATGCTTTAACACTCGTGGCCGCAATTTTCTGCTGGTGGGAAGATTTTAAAAAGTCTCCTTCAAGTTAAAATTAACAGCTTGCCTTCAAATTTTATTGTTTCAGCTATTAAATTTACAAGTGTGTTTTTTTGCCCCATATCAGGAGATGGCACTCACATATCAGTGATTAGAAAGCCCTTAATAGGCATACATCACTGAAGGATTTAAAGAGGAGACGGGACAGCAATTAATCAGGAACAATATAAAGTCTCCTGACTGAGCAGGGATTGGACTAGACGACCTCCAAGGTCCCTTCCAACTCTGTTAATCTATTATGGACCTGCTTTTTTCTTGGCAACAATATCGGACTGATCTTCATCTGCTCTCTTCTGAAATTTTTTGAAAATTATTTCCATGTCTAGCCAACAAGCACAGTATTTCCTATTTGTGCCCCCTCCATGTATTAACCAGGTTCAACTGTGTTTAACCTAGCACTTTGTAAAAAAAAAGAAAATGCTATTGAGGACTTTTCGAGATGTTCAGTTGTATAGGTAATCCTCACTTACCACTTGTTTCCTGAGCCTTCAAAGTTATAGTGGCACTGTAAAAGGATACATACAGCTTGTCCACATATTTGTGGTCATTGTAACACTTATTTAGTGACCACACGTCAGCAGTTCCTGTGTTATGAAGGTGCAGAAAAAGGATTTACACCAATTTGGGTTCTGCCAACCGCTGCACATTTAGGATGGTTGAATCATCCCATACTCAGGATCCCCATTTGTGACCTTCCCAGCTAGATCCTCTCAAGCAAAATCAGTGTTCTGTCCCCGTACCAAGCACACACTCAATCAGCCAGCCGAGGGTTAAATAAACTTTTCAAACACACAACGTCAGTGATAAGGAACTTGGCAGCAACTCCGTGGCTGCCTGCCAAGGGCTTTTACTCCGATAACACAGACAAAAATACACACAGTTCGTGATTAAATCCACAGCAAAATAGGTGTTGTGTCCGAAGGTGCAAAGTGCTTCGCCAGAGATTAGCTTTGTCCGTCACAGAGTCGGAATGGCCACCACACTCCCTTTTATAGCCTGTGGGGTGTGGTCCAGTGACTCAGCTAATCTCTGGCACGCCTTCCCCTCTGCTGTGCATGCTTCTCCCTGCGCCTCTGGCGAGGGTCCAGCCAGCACTTATTTTCCTCGTTGCTGTCCACCTGTGGCTGCGGGGACGTGCTTGTCTCTGAGCCTATCGTTTGGCCTTCGGTGTCCTCCGGAGGCATTGCCAGAGAGGAGGGTCCTGGAGAGGGAGGCCTGGCCGTCTCCTCTCCTTCATTTTCGGAGCCTTCTTCGTCCGATAAGATAGGCTCGGAGGACGGAGCCACAACAATCAGTTGCAAGTCACAGTCATGTGAAATTGCCTTTAACAACCCACAGGGATTAGTTTAACAACTGCAGAGGAAGAGATGTAAATTGGCACTGTCATGTGACATCAGGCTTCATGATTGGGCTTCTTAGTGACAATGATGCCAGTCCCAATTATGTTCAGTGAGGGAGAACTACTTGAATGGGGATGTCATCAGAGGAGTTCTGGGCAGTATTTTCTGCCCTTATTTGGAGCTGAGGACTTCCATGAGCGAAACTAGTGCTTCAAATCTGGCTGAGGTTTTAGACATCATTTCATCAATTAAAGCCCCAGATCTATAAATTACCTCAGAAGATTTGACTTGAACCATTTTTGGACATTTTTCAGACTTGAAACACATGGATTTTCTCCATATATATACATTTGTATTTGTATTTCTCTCTGTATAAGTATTGTAGTCTGTATAACTGCTATTGGACAGATGTTCTCACATTTGACTCTAGAATCAAAATCACATGAAGAATCAGCAGCATGTTATAAAGCCTTAGTAAGTCCATATCTGGAATACTGCGTCCAATTTTGGTCATCAAATTACAAAAAAGCTGTTGAGATTTGGAAAAACTACAAAGAAGAAAATAATAAACTTTGAAACTTTGAAATATATAGAAAATTAAACCTTTAAGATGGGAAGGTGTGGTACTGGGAAGGTATTTTTTATGCTGGAATCATTTAAAACTTTTTCTGTGGTTATTATTTTGATATAACAAATATGCTGGAAGCGTGATTATACTGAAATCCAAGGTGAGAGTGTCACCTGCTGACGAAAGAGAAACCTACATATTAGGAAATAAGTTTATTTTTACAAGCCTGGAAATATCTAAATGAAGTTATGTGAAAAATTTTATTGAATTACTTCTAGCCACTCTATGACTATTGGATTATCGAAGACTCAAGTTTAACCCCTTGAACTATTTAAATGGAACTGATTGTTAATGGGATATAAAGAATTGGGACTAGTAACTTAAAGATTGAATAAATAGCCTCTTGGACTGTTGGATAAAAACTGATTTTTTTTTCCATAACAAAACAAGGTACCTAATAAAGGAGAGATGGGTGGAATTGTACAAAAGATGGATTTACTGCTTCAAAATTTATAAACCATTATGGAGAAAGAATTTAAGGGAGACTATGGGAAAAATGCAGAATATTATACAAGGGATGATAAGCACAGACCAAGACATCCAGGAAAAGGAGGAGTCAACTGAAGGAATGGAGAAGAAGGAAGACAAAGAGGAAACAACTGTGGAAATAATAATGTCTGATGAATTAAACCAGGGGGAGAATACTGTATATCAGAGTGGGAAGAGAAGTCTGAAAGCAAGATAGGGGCTTGGGTAGAAAAATGTTAGAAACTAGGCAGTGGAAGTGGGTAGAGGTGGGAGGAATGCTTAAACATTCAGGAAATAGATTTAAGAGGAATTTGGGAGGTAAGTGGGGAAAAAAAAGCATAGCAATTAAAATTTTGAGGTGGGCAAGGGGCAATGGATAGGTGATATTCTTTTTATTATTATATTGTTTGATTTAATACTACAGGCTCTACAGGAGGAGCCTGTAGTACAGTGGACTAAAGCACTGTTATTAACATCTGCTGCTTGCAATTACTGCAAGTTCAAATCTCACCAGGCTCAAGGTTGACTCAACCTTCCATCCTTTCAAAGGTATGTAAAATGAGGACCCAAATTGTGGAGGCAATAAGCTGACTTTGTATAAATATATAAAAGTATGAAGGCTATTGCTTAACGCATTGCTTAACACATTGTAAGCCGCCCTGAGTCTCGGGAGAAGAGCGGCATATAAATTAAAGCAAAAAATAAAAAAATAAAAATTACTGTCCTATTATTCTTGTAAAGCATAGTATAGAAAGTATGGAAGCGGGCAAGGGATGATAGATAGATGCTCTTTTTGTTGTTATGAGTTACTTTTTTTTTCTCGCTTTCTGCGTCCTTTTCCTTTTTCCTCTTTTAAGTAGGTGACGTGATTAGAAGTTAGACAAGAAAGAAAGGAAAAGCTTTTTTTATTAAAGGGTGATATGATCAAAAACTAGAATAAGTGATAGAAACAAGAAAAGAGGGAATATTAGTATAGAATTATATTACAAAATGAAAGTAATAACAAGAGAAAATGTGGAATAATTGAATAATGATAGACTATAAATTAATATAAGTATTCATTATTATTAGAAATATATAAGCGGATTGAATGTAAGGATTATGATTAACTTGATTAGCTTTATTTGTATTAGAATGTATGACTCTCAGGTGCCACACAATCACGCATTGATTTGACGTTTTGATAAAAAAATAAAAAATAAATTGGAAAAAGAACTGGCTGCTACTTCGCCTCTTCATACCTATGGAAGAAGTAAGAATGGTTTTAGTTTTTCACGTCTCTGTTTTGGCTTTGATTTTGTAAAAAAAATGATGGCATGGGTATAATATATCATCTGTTGTTGCTCATCTGACATTATATTTACCTATATTTAAACTGTTAGGATGAGATTATTTCTACTATGTCGTGATACATAAAATCATAAGAGTTTTAGGGTGTACTTTCTTCTTCACATAATTGTATTTGATGATAACTCTTTCAAGGGCTGAGAATTTGTGATTGACTTAAGTCAACAAGTGAATTTAATGATTGAATGGATATTTGAACTGGAACTCACTAGTCAAATATCACAATTAATGTAAGATTATTCTAGCATTGTGGCATGTTTGCTTTTTCATTGTAATGTAGTTTTTTTCAAATCTTCTGCAGCCCTTTTACAAAAAATAAAAGCTACATTTTCATTTGAATCTTAGAGACAAAGATGATGCCAGAAGACCACACTGGACAACTGAGAATGACAAGCAATATTGAAAAGCAAAGCATATTGAAGCAGAAATAAAAAATATTCTCCATTTCCATCAAAAAAACCACACAATTCTCCTTCTCCAGTAGGTGAAAGACAAAGGAAAGAAAATCAGGAGGAGATTTTGAGCTGGAAAAAATAGAGTATGTGGAACTCAAGGACACAATACACAAAAAGGTCAAGGGAGATTATATTTCCAAAAAGAGGGAAATATGTGGAAGTCAGTGGGGAGGAAAAGGTCAATTGGATAGGCACATAGGGCAGATGGTAATACAAATGTTGCCCTAGGAAGAAGAAAAGGACTTAAAGCATCACTAAACAAGGGATCACACTTATTTTCTACCTTCTCAAGAATATCAGTGGTGGAAAAGCTCCATAGGTGTGCTATTATGGAAAAAGCAGACTTCAAATCGTAAGCAATTACGCAAGGAAGAATCCACTCTGGAGAAAAGCACAAACAAATTATCTGAATGTGGCAAAAGCTTTTGTTGGAACAGATTCTTTTTGGTTTACAGAAGAACCCACACAGGAGAGATGCCCTACAAGTGCTTCCAATGTGGTAAATCCTTTAGCGAAAATGGCAACTTGGTGATACATCTAAGAACTCACAGCGGGGAGAAGCCATATGACTGTCCAGATTGTGCAAAACATTTCATTGGATATTCCCACCTTGTGAGACACCTGAGGACTCACACAGGAGAGAAACCCTTTGAATGTCCTGTTTGTGGGAAAGGTTTCAGTAAGAATTCTGTCCTGGTGAAACACCAGAGGACTCACACTGGAGAGAAACCATTTGAATGTCCTGTTTGTGGGAAACGTTTCAGTCAGAATTCTAACCGGGTGAACCATCAGAGGACTCACACAGGAGAAAAACCCTTCGAATGTCCTCTTTGTGGGAAATGTTTCAGACAGAATTACGACCTGGTGAAACACCAGAGGACTCACACAGGAGAAAAACCCTTTGAATGTCCTGTTTGTGGGAAATGTTTCAGTGAGAATTCTCACCTGGCAAAACACCAGAGGACTCACACAGGAGAAAAACCCTTTGAATGTCCTGTTTGCAGGAAAAGTTTCAGTCAGAATTCTGACCTGGCGAAACACCAGAGGACTCACACAGGAGAAAAACCCTTTGAATGTCCTGTTTGCGGGAAAAGTTTCAGTCAGAATTCTAACCTGGTGAACCATCAGAGGACTCACACAGGAGATAAACTCTTTGAATGTTCTGATTGTGGGAAAAGATTCAGTCGGAATTCCTATCTGGTGAATCATCAGAAGACTCACACAGGAGAAAAACCCTTTGAATGTCTTCTTTTTGAGAAACATTTCAGTCAGAATTCTGACCTGGTGAACCATCAGACCACTCACACAGGGGAGAAACCCTTTGAATGTTCTGATTGTGGGAAAAGTTTCAGTCGGAATTCATATCTGGTGAATCATCAGAAGACTCACACAGGAGAGAAACCCTTTGAATGTCCTGTTTGCGGGAAAAGTTTCAGTCACAATTACAGCCTGGTGAACCATCAGAGGACTCACACAGGAGAGAAACCCTTTGAATGTTCTGATTGTGGGAAAAGTTTCAGTCGGAATTCCAGTCTGCTAAATCATCAGAGTATTCATATAGCAGAGAAACCCTTTGAATGTCCTGTTTGCGGGAAAAGTTTCAGTCACAATTACAGCCTAGTGAACCATCAGAGGACTCACACAGGAGAGAAACCTTTTGAATGTCCTGATTGTGGGAAAAGTTTCAGTTACAGTTCCAACTTGGTAAGACATAAGAGAATTCACACAAGAGACAAACCCTTTGCATGTGTAGAATGTGGGAAAAGTTTCAATGAAAATTCTGACCCGTTGAAACACCAGAGGACTCACACAGGAGGAGAACCTTTTGAGTAACCTGATTGTAGGTATATTTCAGTCAGAATTGCAACTTGGTAAAACACCAGAGGACTCACACAGGAGAGAAACCATTTGAATGTCCTGTTTGTGGCAAAGGTTTCTGTCAGAATTTGAACCTGGTGATATACCGGAGGACTCACAGAGGAGACAAATCTGTCTGTGGATGATGCTTCTGGCATAAATTGTTCCTTATTGCCCACATGGAAATCCACATAAGGAAAAAGTTGATGAGTTTAGAGAAGGCTTGAATTTCACTTCTCATTAGGAATGTAGGTGAAAACATAGACTTGTAGGTGGAGAGAAAAGGAAAATGGAAAAGGGCTAACTACCAGTTTCTTGTTATCAGCAGCAATTTCATTTTTGCAGAAGTAGAGGAATTCCTCAAAAAGGCTTTTGGGTGGTGTTTTTTGTATATTGATTATGGAGTTCCCACACGTGGAATTTGCCTCTTCTATCTTGCTGTCCTCCATATTTTGAGCCCCAGAATTCCCCAGCCACCATAGAAGTAGTCCTCTAGATACAACTGTAACGGGGCCTGCCAGTTACGGTTGCATGTTGCAGTGGTTGTGAAGTAAGATTACTTTGCTTAACTACCTATCCCCATCCCCTTCTCGCCCTGATGAAGCTGTTAAACAAATGTTCAAGTTGTTAAACAGAACAGTGATTACCTCAGGATTGTGTGAATCTCTTGGAGGCCTAGCCTCCACTACCCCATCTTTTGGGTCCCCACAGGCATTTTCCTATTCCCACTGGGTCCCTGCAATTGTTAGGCCTGACTCCCAACTCATCAGGCATCACAACTCCTCCATACCTTTTTAAGGTCTCTGAACCTCATGTTGATGAAGGAAGGCAAGACACACATTTGTGGGCTTCATGACTGTGTTATGGAAGCAGCCTTTATCATGAAAGTGTTTGGGATTCATGCCTGGGTCATGTGGTGGACTTGTGGAAGCCGCTGCCATTTTGTCATGCCTGCCTCTGTGTCAAAATGGTGGCTGCTTCTGGGTCATTGTTACTAGGACAAAGTATTCTGTTTTTCTACCTTAACACTTTGTAGACTGTGTTAAGGAATTGTGGGTGCTCTGAAAATGGTGGCTGCCTCTGGGAAATCTCCAAAAGGGCAGGCCAAGTATCCTCGGGTCATATAGTAAGTGCCATTTGTGCCAGTATTGTGCTGTATAGTGCTGCCACTGCCAAAAATAGCCAATGCAGTCCTAGGCTGCATTGACAAAGTCATAGTGTCAAGACAAGAAGAAGTGATAGAGTTTCTTTACACTGTGCTGGTGACAGCAGACCTAGAATAGTATATCCAGTTCTGGTCACCATGATACAACCAACTCCATGTTGCTATGATTCTATGAATTTAGAGGCAATTTAGAAAATAGGTCCACAGTAGTATCACAAACGTGCTTGTGGACTTTTTTAGAAAGGTTATTCAAAATATTAATATACAATAGAAACTCCAAAAACAGAAAGAATTTTTAAAAAAGCAAAACAAGGATAGAAGTAACAGTAAGAGAGTTGGAAGGGATCTTGGAGGTCATCTAGTCCAACCCCTGCTCACACAGAAGACCTATACTGGGGATTCGAACCACCGACCTTTTTTTTTTTAATTTAAAAAGTTTTAACAATCATTACAACAATTTTCCCCCCTCCCACCCCTCCATCCCCCCTCTCCCTCCAACCCCCCTCCCCCCCGACACCCACCCCCTGGACTTCCCAGAGCAAAAACAGGGTACAGCATAATAAACGTAAGCTAAAATAAGCTAACTTTCTGTGGTCTCCAAACTCCCCCTTGCTCTTTAACTCCCCTTTTCAACTAACTAAACATATTCAAAAAGGAAATATAGATTTCATTCATAAGCTATTTGAAACTTTTTAGTCCGATATTTGTTTTGAATATAGTCAATCCATCTTCTCCATTCCAATTTCATTTCATTTGAATGGTCCTTCAAATACGCTGAAATTTTAGCCATCTCTTCTAAATTCACTACTTTTAGTGTCCATTCTTCAATAGTAGGCAAATCTTCCTTCTTCCAGTACTGTGCCACCAAGAGTCTGGCTGCTGTTATTAAATTTAAAATCAACTTAGTCTCTATAACAGTACAATCTGTAATTATGCCTAACAGAAAAAACTGTGGAGTAAATTTTATCTTCTGTTTAAGAATATTTTGAATAATCCACCATATTTTTATCCAAAATGCCTTAATTTTTTTACATGTCCACCATATATGATAATACGAGGCATCATCACATTTGCATCTCCAACACTTAGGTTGCACACTTGGATACATACAAGCTAACTTTTTAGGATCCAGATGCCATCTATAAAACATTTTATAAAAATTCTCTCTTAGGTTTTGAGCTTGCGTGAACTTCACATTTCTAACCCATATTTTTTCCCATGTTTCCATCATTATTGGTTCTTCAATATTTTGTGCCCTCTTTATCATACAGTCCTTAACTAACTCCGTTTCTGAATCTATTTCTAGCAACGCATTATACAACCTTTTTATATACTTTAGACTTTGATCTCTAATCTGTTTTACCAAATTCTCCTCATTTTGCAAAAAACCAATTTTCTGATCTTCTCTCCATCTAGCTTGCAACTGTACATATTGAAACCATGTTCGAATTGTCCTTTCTTCTCTTAGTTGATTCAAAGATTTTAATTGTAGTATACCTCTTTCTTTGTTAAGAAGCTCTTTATATGTAATCACATCCTGCCTTTGCGCTACACTTATATTCTCTATCGCGTGTCTGGGTATTGCCCACAATGGTAACTTCTCGTTTAGTTTATACTTGTACTTTTTCCAGACACGCAATAGAGCATTCCTTAATATATGACTTTTAAAAGTCTTGTCCACTTTCTTGTCATATAATAAATAAGCATGCCACCCATAAACCAAGTCATACCCCTCAATATTCAAAATTCTTTCTTCTGTTAAGTTCATCCAATCACTCGTTGCTGATAGAACAGCTGCCTCATAATAAAGTCTTAAATTAGGCATTTTGAGACCTCCTCTTTCACGTGTATCCTGCATTATTTTTTGTTTTATTCTCGGTCTCTTCCCTGCCCAAACAAAATCATTAATACCCTTCTGCCATATCTTCAAATTCTCATCTTTTTAAAATATTGATATCATTTGAAAAAGAAACAAAAACTTAGGCAAAACATTCATTTTTACTGCTGCTATTCTTCCTAACAAGAATAATTGTAGTTTTCTCCAATTTTCCATCTCTCTTTGTATTTTTTGCCACAGCGGATCATAATTATAGTTAAATAATTTCGCATTTGAAGTCATAATATAAACCCCTAAATACTTAACTTTTTTTACAATTTCAAATCCTGTTAGTCTTTCTAATTCTTCTTTTTGATTTATAGTCATATTTTTAGTTATTATCTTCGTTTTCCCTGCATTTATTTTAAATCCAGATACTTGTCCATATTGATTAATTATATCCATTACACCTACAACCGACTGTAATGGTTGGGTTAAAGTAACAACCAAGTCGTCTGCGAATGCTCGTAATCTATAGTCATACTGCCTGATCTTAATTCCACTTATTTTGTCCGACCCACGTATCTTACTTAACAAAAATTCCAAGGTCAAAATGAACAATAATGGAGACAAAGGGCATCCCTGTCTTGTTCCTTTTTCTATATTAAAAGTATCTGTTAAGCTACCATTAATTATTATTCATGCTATTTGTTTCTGATATATTGCCTTAATGGATTTTGTAAAATATTCCCCAAACTGCATCTTTTCTATTATTTTCAATAAAAATTGCCAATTCAATCTATCAAATGCTTTCTCTGCATCAAGAAATATCAGCACCGCAGGGATTTGGTTGTTCTTCCCCAAATACTCCAATAGGTTAACAACTTGCCTTACATTATTCTTCATTTGTCTACCATTTATAAAACCAGTTTGATCATTATGAATCATTTGTTGCATGACTGTCATTAACCTATTTGCTAATATTTTGGCAAAAATCTTGTAATCTGTATTTAAGAGTGATATGGGCCTATAATTTTTAGGCTGGGTATGGTCTTGCTCCTCATTTGGAATCAAAGAAATATAAGCTGTCCTCCAAGATGGGGGTACTTCTCCTCCAGATTGTATATTATTAAATAATTCTTTAAGTGGTCCCACCATTTCTAACTGCAAATGTTTATAATAAGCAGCTGTCAATCCATCCGTCCCAGGAGCTTTACCCACTTTCAACTGCTTAATTGCAGACATAATTTCCTCAGTGGTTATTGGTTGATTTAAACCCTCCCTTTACTCTTTTGTAATTGTAGGAATATTCTCTTTCTGTAGATATCTATCTACGTCTATACCTTGAATTTTATCACCAGCACACAACCTCGTATAAAATTCTAAAAATGCTTTTTTAATCATATTTTGCTGATAAACCTCTTTACCTTTATATTCTATTTTCTCTATGGTCTGTGACTTTTGTTTTTTCCTTAACAAATATGCTAACCACCTCCCTGGTTTATTAGCATTACAAAAAGTATTATGTTTAGCATATTACAAATTAGTTGCAACATCAGCCATTAACATATTAAATTGCCCTCGCAATAAATTAATTGCCTCTTTTATTTTCTTATCTGCTGGATTTAATATCAAAGCTTGTTCTTTTTTTCTGATTTCCTCTTCTAAATCCTTCCTTTTTTTTCCTGTTTGCATCTATATTTATTATTCAAATATATCAAAATGCCTCTCATATATGCTTTGCTTGCATCCCAAACCATTTCCATAGATGTACCCTTGTGCATATTTATAATAAAAAATTATTTCATAATTTTTTTACATTCTTTTACATTTTCCTCATATCTAAACAGATTTTCATTTAACCTCCAAGACCTCTTAGATCCCCTTCCATACTCTAATTCCATCCAGACTGGACTATGGTCCGTTAAAACTCTTGGACAGATCTTCGTCTTCTTCACTCTGGAAAAGAAATCATTTGTAATTAGTATAAAATCAATCCTTGAGAAAGATTGATGTCTATCAGAAAAAAAAGGTAAAGTCTTTTTCTTCGGGGTTTCTCTCTCACCAAATATCTCAGTTCCATATCCTCCATCATTTCAAAAAACGATTTTGGCAATCTGGCACGTGTTGAAATGTTCTGCAAGAGTCCCTTCTTATCTTTTTTAGTGTCCAAAACTCCATTCCAATCACCCAATAAAATACATGATTCATAATCCCATTGTAATAACTTGGAATGTAAAAGCTTATAAAATTTTTCTTCTTGTTGGTTCGGTGCGTAGACTCCAATTAAAAGTATTTTTTCTCCTTTTATTAAAAGTTCAATTGCTATAAATCTTCCTTGATCATCTGCTTCAATTGATTTAACAATTAAATCTTTTTTTTAGGTATATAACTATACCACGACCTTTCTGATTGACAAGCTCAGCGTCTTAGACACTGAGCCACCTAGTGAACCATCCAAAAAAGAAAAAACATATAAAAAGAAAAAATGTACATTAAAATAGACAAAAACGGATTTACTTTTATTATCCCCCCACTAGAATATTCATAACCATATTGGAGCAACATTAGTTTATCTCTCCTTCTAAAGCAGGCCCAAAATTTATAAAATTCTACTTATATTTACAACCAATTTGACTTTCATCTATCTACAATCTATAAAGGCAATGTAATTAACAGGTGAACCGACAACAAAGTTAAACATCAAAGCACTTCGTTAACAATCTACTATTCCGTTTAATTTGTATAAAGTTGAATGGCTTCTTATTTATCCTAAACCACCAGAATCATTGTCTCTGATTTGTCCGGGCTGAAATATCTTTGTTTGATTCTTATGAATAAAACTTTTTCTTAAAATTTAAGTTGAGAACAATAAAAGAACAGTTGTCTTATTCCCCCAAATCATAAAACCTCTTGGTCGATCCATTTTCCAAATCATTTTCCAGTTAGATATACAATAATAGACCCATTTCCCAATCTTCTTAAGAAAGCCCAGTTCATCACGTATCGTGTCTATTAACTCCAAATCTGTAGGATCCACAACCACTTCAGCCTTCTCCCAACCATCCTGCAGTTTCCAAACCGTGGTGAGGGGGCTTTTAAGAAATATCTGTGCTCCCCATGGGAGCTTCTTTGGAAGAGCTCGGGCTCACCAAGGGATTCATTTGTGTGCACTCATAATCCCAAACTCCTCCATCAGTGTCAGAGGAAGGCGACCTCCCAGAGCAGAAATGTTTTTTTTCTCACCACAATCCTTCACATCCTTCTGGGTAATCCACCAGCTGGATATGACAATGATTATTTCCTCCCTGTGATATTTCCAGCAAATGACATCCAGTGCAAATGGCTTTTTTCTCTGGGTGTAATAGTGATAGTTCTCTGTCAGGAAATTGTGCAGCAGGTTTCCAAATAAACTCAGAGATGTTAAGGCAAATTTGTAGTTTTTTATAAATAAATTTATTTATTTATTTTATTTTAATTAGATTTATATGCCGCCCTATCTCCATAGGACTCAGGGCGGCTCACAACAATTAAGATATACAATCTCAATCCAAATAAGAAAAATGTTAAAATACATATTAAATGCATATTAAAATACATTAAAAATCAAAACCCCATCAGTCCAGGCTGGGGCAATTTAAATAGCCATGTTTTTAGTTCGCGGCGGAAAGTGCGAAGGTCAGGGGCCAACCGGAGCCCCCGGGGGAGTTGATTCCAAAGGGTGGGTGCACCCACAGAGAAAGCTCTACCTCTGGGGGTCGCCAGCCGACATTGTCTAGCCGACGGCACCCTGAGTAGGCCCTCCCTGTGAGAACACACCGGGCGATGGGGAGCTGTTGCTGGTTGCAGATGGTCCGACAGATATCCTGGGCCTAAGCCATGTCAGGCTTTATAGGTCATCACCAGCACCTTGAATCTCACCTGGAGGGCAACCGGCAACCAATGCAAGTCGCACAGGAGAGGTGTAACATGGGTGTATCGGGATCCTCCCATCACAACCTGTGCGACCGCATTCTGCACCAGCTGAAGCCTCCGAGTGGTCTTCAAGGGCAGCCCCAAGTAGAGAGCATTGCAGTAGTCAATACGGGAGGCGCCTAGCGCATGAGTAACTGTTCGTAGGGCAATCTGGTCCAAATAGGGGTGCAACTGGCGCACCAGGCGAACCTGGGCAAACGCCCCCCTGTTCACGGTTGTTATATGATCTTCTAAGCTCAACCATGAGTCCAGAAGGACACCCAAGTTGCGTGCCCTGTCTACAGGGGGTAACACCTCGCCCCCTATAGCCAAAGATGGAACCTCTTGATCGGACCGAGATGCCGGTACCCACAGCCACTCGGTCTTGGCAGTGTTGAGCCGAAGCCCGTTCCTCCCCATCCAGACCCGTACCGCTTCCAGGCACCGGGACATCACATCGAGGGCATCACTGGGCTGGTTCGGGGTGGATATAAAAAGTTGGGTATCATCAGCATACTGATGATACCTCACCCTTGCGGCACCCCACAAACAAGGCACCTCGAGGTCGACCTCTGTCCACCTGCCAACACAAACTGCATACGGTCAGAGAGGAAGGAGGAGAACCACCGCAACATGGTGCCCCCCACTCCCAACCCCTCCAATCGGTGCAGCATGATACCATGGTCGATGGTATCAAAAGCCGCTGAGAGGTCTAATAGGACCAGGACAGAGGAACAGCCCCTGTACCGAGCCCTCCAGAGATCATCAACCAATACGACCAATGACATTTCCATGCTGTACCCTGGTCTGAAACCCGACTGGTACGGATCTAGATAGACAGCTTCATCCAGGTACTGGGGAAGTTGTCGCGCCACCACACTCTCAACAACCTTTGCCACAAAGCGAAGGTTGGAGACTGGACAATAGTTCACTAGTACAGCCGGGTCTAAGGAAGGCTTCTTGAGGAGGGGCCTCACCACTGCCTATTTCAGGAAGGGAGGGAAGAAAGCCTCACTCAAAGAAGCATTAATAATCCCTTGGAGCCAGCCTCGTGTAACCGCCCGGGAGGCCAGCACCAACCAGGAGGGACACGGGTCCAATAAACATGTGGCAGAGCTAAGCCTCCCCAGAATCCTGTCCACGTCCTCGGGAGTCACAAGATGAAACTCCTCCCAGATAACACTCTCAAGACCCACCTCCATCACCCCATCTGAATCTACCCAATCGGAGTCCAGGCCTTCCCGAATCTGAGTGACTTTATCATGCAGGAATTGCACAAAATCCTCAGCCCTACCCTGCAAGGGGTCTTCCCTCGCTCCCAAATGGAGAAGGGAGCGGGTCACCCTAAACAGGGCTGCTGGGCGGTTCTCTGCAGACGCAATAAGAGCGGAAAATTAGTTTGATTTTGCCGCCCTTATCACCACTAGGTAGATCTTAATATGAGACCTCGCCAGTGTTCTGTCAGATTCAGAGCGGCTGGCCCTCCAGTCACTCTCCAGGCATCTTTTCCGGCGCTTCATCTCCCTCAGCTCCTTGGAAAACCAGGGAGCCACCAGGGATCGGCACCGGGTCAGAGGCCACAAAGGCACGATGCGGTCCAAAGCTCCAGCAGCCACCCTATCCCAGGCGGCCACCAGTTCTTCAGTTGATTCGTGAGCCAGAGCCCCAGGGAATGGCCCAAGCTCCGTCAGGAACCTATCCAGATCCATCAGGCGCCTGGGGCGGAACCACCTTGTCGGTTCCGCCTCCCTGCGGCGAGGTGTGGTGGTATGAAAGTCTAGTCGAAGGAGTGAGTGATCTGATCATGACAAGAGTTCAATAACTATATCCCGTATTTCTAGATCATTCAACCACTGACCTGAGACAAAACACAAGTCCAGAGTGTGTCCCCCCGTGTGGGCAGGGCCATGAACTAACTGGGTCAGGTCCATGGCTGTCATGGAAGCCATGAACTCCCGAGCTGCCTCAGATGTTTCACTGACAGATGGCAGATTGAAATCCCCCATGACCGTAAGTCTGGGGGTATCAACCGCCACCCCGGCTATCATGTTGAGCAGCTTGGGCAGGGCCGCTGCCACGTGGCAGGGAGCCAGGTACGCAATCAGCAGGCCCATCTGCACCCCACGACCCCACTTCACAAGGAGGAACTCACATCCGGCTATCTGAGGTACAGTGGCCTCCCTCGGACAAAGACCTTCCTTAATAACAACCACCACCACCCCGCCCCTTCCCTGAGGCCTCGGCTGATGGAATGCACAGAAACCTGGTAGGCACAGTTCAACAAGGGGAAACCCCCCCTTCTTGACCCAACCAGGTCTCCGTAATACCCGCCAGGTCCGCACCCACCTCCTGCACCAGATCACAGATGAGGGGGGCTTTATTTACAATGGACCTGGCATTGCACAACATCAACCGAAGGCCCAGGCCCTGAAAGTCTGAGCAACCCAGGGAACGAGAAGAGCATTGGGGGCCGGAGCGTGCAATCGCTCGAAGATAGCGAGTGCGCACTCCCACAACATGATATGGCCCCCTGCTCCCACCATATCTGCCCCTCCCACCCACAGTACTGATGGAACAGCCCTCACCAGTATGGAATCTAGCCCCCTCCCTGACCCTCAACCCCACACCCCCAAAGCCATAGCCCCCTGCCGGCCCCGGTCCCAACCCCGGTGGGTTACCCCCAATCCCGCCCTGGTCATATCCAAAACATCCACCTCGGCTTCGTTCTTCAACAGGGCTGCTCTTCTCTGGCTGAAGCAACTTCGAAGTTGCCTAACTTGTCCGACGCCCAGTCTCATCAGGACCTGAATAAGATCTCAGCAGCCCTGGAGTATTCAACCGACGCCACTCTCAATGCGACCAGGTTTTCGGCGAAATCTCTCGGTTCCACCATAACATCCCGTCGCCTCTTGTGGCTCCGTAGTTGGCAGGCAAATGGCAACTTGCTTCTGCGCCATACACTGCGGGCACCCTATTCGGTCCGTGTTTGGAGCCTCTCCTCATTGAGATGAGGGACAGACACAAGATTCTTCGTGGCAACTCCCGTTATTCAATGTCAGCCTGATATCAGTCCTTTCGTTCCTCTGATTCATCATCCTTCCAACCTCGCTTTCAGTGCTCCTTTCCATCCAGATCTCAGCAGGACTCCCAGGTCAGACAGGGGGCTAGATTTCCTCCCAAGCGTCCCTCCCGCAGGGGGTGGGGCCGTTTTACCCGTAGAACCAGATAAAGGTACCTCCTCCCCTCCCATTGGGGGCTGACTGGCTCTTTTTTCCAAGCAATGGGAGTCCTCCACTTCTGATTCCTGGGTGCTCTGCACCATTTCCTTGGGTTTCTCCTTAGAATTTATTTCCCCCCCTCCTTCCAGGTTTCTTCCCTGTCCAGGTTCACAGGATAGGTCCAAGCGGGACTTGCTTTCCGCTGCTATTGCCCACCTGCTTCTCATCGAGGCCATCCAGTAGGTTCCCCAGTCACAACGGGGTCAGGGGTTCTACTCCCGCCTTTTTCTCGTAAAGAAGTCCTCCGGCGGGTGGAGAGCCATATTAGATCTCAAATCCTTGAACCGGTATATAATTTATCACCGGTTCAAGATGCAATCCCTCTTTTCAATCCTTGAATCTGTACGACCTGGGGATTTCCTGTTCTCCATAGACCTGACGGAGGCCTACCTTCATGTACCCATTCTACCCGCCCACCGCCAATTTCTCCATTTTTGTTTTCTTGGTCACCACTACCAGTATAAGGCCCTTCCCTTTGGCCTCTCCTCGGCCCCTAGGGTGTTTACGAAGATTATGGCTGCCCTTATTGGCCACGTTCGTTCTCAGACTATCCGGGTCCAATTCTATTTGGACGATATTCTCATTCTTTCTATGTCCCTTTCTAAGGCACAGGATGATCTTGCCATGGTTCTCTCCACCTTACAGAACCACGGTTTTTCTATCAATTGGTCCAAAAGCCACCTCACCCCTTCCATCAGCATACGTCACCTGGTGGCAGTCATCGATACTGAGTTGTCTCGTGTTTCTCTATCCCCCGACCGGCAGGATAGTCTTAGGTCCTTGGCACTCAAATGTATGTCCTCCAGTTCAGTTACTGGAGCTGTCTCGTCTTTTGGGCAAGATGGTGTCTATGTTTGGGATTACCCCGTGGTCTCGCTTACACAGCAGGGAACTTCAGTGGCTCCTGCTTCCATACCAGAAGGCCCAACGCGACAATTCGCTCTCACGTCTGCAGCTGCCAGATCCAGTCCTCCGATCCTTACAATGGTGGACCTCCAATGCCATCTCTCAGGGCACTTGCTACAGGGAACCGCATCACATTCAGCTTACCACCGACGCCAGCCTTACGGGTTGGGGTGCCCATCTCCTTCATCTCATGGCGCAAGATCAGTGGTCCGTGAGAGAGAGCCTCCTCAATATCAACTTGCTAGAGTTGAGGGCTGTTCGTCTCACCCTCAGCCACTTTCGCTACCAAGTAGCGGGCAAGGATGTCTTGGTCCTTATGGACAACACCACTGCCAAGGCCCACATCAACAGATTGGGGGGCACTCGCTCCCGGTCCCTCATGGCAGAGGCTCTTCAACTAGGCCTGTGGGCAGAGGAACACCTGAATTCCATCAAGGCGGACCACATTTCAGGGTCAGCAAATATCCAAGCGGACGCCCTCAGCCGGAACCTCATGGATCACAGGGAGTGGAGCATTCCACCAGATCTCTTCCTCGAAATATCAGCCAGGTTCGGGACTCCCCTGGTGGATCTCTTCGCCTCATCGGCCAACCACCAGGTTCCCCGATACTTCTCCAGGTATCCGGAGCCCAGGGCCGAAACTCTCTCCGCAGCCGTGGCCAGCAGGGCTGCTAAAGGCATTCCCGCCCATCCCGGTGATTCCCAGAGTGATCCGGAAGCTCCTAGAAGCCAGGGCAGAGCTGATCCTCCTGGCTCCTTACTGGCCCCAGCGGCCTTGATTCGCGGACTTAATGTCCCTGTCTGTGGCTCCTCCTTGGCGCCTACCAGATTCCAAGGTGCCTCTGACTCAGGGGTCCCTTCATCATCCGGATCCAACGTGGCTTCGCTTGACTGCCTGGCGGTTGAGCGGCTCATCTTGATGGCTGCCAACCTTCCTCCGGACGTCATTGCCACCATCCAGGCTGCTCGCCGTTCCTCCACAATGTGTATATATGAGGCCACTTGGCGTTCCTTTTCCGCTTGGTGCTCCAGAGCTTCTCTCTCTCCTACGACAGTCACCATCGCTCACGTGTTATCCTTCCTCCAGGACGGTCTCAAGACGGATCTAGCACCTAATACCCTTCAGCGACAGGTGGCAGCCCTAGCGTCAGTCCTGGCATTCGGTTCCACCGAATCACTCTCTCGGCATCCTATTATCCGGAATTTTCTTCAAGGGGCTGCCAACCTGCGTCCTCCAGTTGTCCACCGCTTTCCTACCTGGAACCTCAACAAGGTCCTCAACGCCTTGACGGCTTCTCCGTTTGAGCCCCTTCGCGAGGTTTCTCTTCGTCTCCTTTCCTTCAAGGTACTGTTTCTGGGGGCGATCACGTCAGCTCAACGTATTTCCGAGCTGGCGGCCCTTTCCATCTGGGGGGACCTTTGTGTATTTCACAAGTTCTCTGCCTCGACCCCACCTTCATCCTGAAAGTGAACTCTACCTTCCACCGCTCTCAGGAGTTTCTTCTCCCAAATTTCTGCTCGGGTCCTTCACATCAACTCGAACGCTCATGGCATACCTTGGACGTCTGCCGGGCTCTGAAGGTCTACATCTCCAGGACGGCTTCAATCCACAAGACGGAAGCTCTCTTCGTGGCATTCCAGCCTGCAAATATTGGTTCCCAGGTTTCGGGTCCTGCCTTGGGTTGGTGGCTCAGAGCCACTATCACCATGGCCTACCGCCATTTGGGCATCCCTGTGCCAGGCCACATCACGGCCCACTCAACCAGGAGCACCGCCACTTCCGTGGCTTGGTCGACCCAGGCATCTCTGGAGGAAGTCTGCAAGGCTGCCACATGGACCAGCATCAGACCCTTCATTCGCAACTATATGCTGGATTCCTTTGCCTCAGCTGAGGCATCCTTCAGTTGCCGGGTTCTGCAGGCGGTTCACCGTTCTTAGTGGCGGCCAGATCCGGAGTGTCCCTCCCTGGATGACATGGTGCTTTGGTATGTCCCCAGCCTGACTGCCATTTCCCTCCTCTCAGGAGAATGGACATTGGTCTTACCTGATACATCCTTTCTCTGTTGAGAGGAAACGGCAGTCAGCCCCACCCTTCTTACTCAGATCGGGAGATTCACGGGGGCGGGTGGTTTGCTAATTCTCTATCATTTCAGGAAGACACATCCCGGTAGTCTGCATTTCGTCCTCGCCGAACAACTGGAGAAGGCCAGGAGGGCGGAGCCAATTTGAATAGCAGACTCGGTCCCATGCATTAGACGGAGCGTCTTCCCCTGCCTGACTGCCATTTCCTCTCAACAGAGAAAGTACGTATCAGGTACGACCAACGTCCATTTCCTCCTGATCAGCTGGGACTCAGGAGGCAGAGAATAGATGGGGGTGGGGCCAGTCAGAGGTGGTACTTACCAGTTCTCTGAACTACTCACAATTTCCGCTACTGGTTCTCCAGAACTGGTCAGAACCTGCTGAAACCCACCTGTTCCAAACCATAGTGAGGGGGCTTTTAAGAAGTGGCAGTGCTGCCCGTGGGAGCCTCTTGGGAAAAGTTCAGGCTCACAAAGGGATTCATTTGGGGGAGAGCCATCCATTTGTGCACGCTCATAATCCTAAATGCTTCCCTCAGTCCCAGAGGAAGGGGATCTCTCAGAGCAAAAATCCGATCACCACAATCCTTTACATCCTTCTGGGTAATCGACCAGCTGGATACGACAACAATTATTTCCTCCCTGTGATGAATCCAGCAAATGACATCCAGTGCAAATGACTTTTTTCCTCTGGGTGTAATAGAGATAGTCCTTTGACAGGGAATTGCGCAGCAAGTTTCCAAATGAAGTCAGAGACACTGAGGCAAATATATAGTTTTATATACTGTATAAATAAATATATTTAACATTTATATTTACAGCAAACAAGATGGTCAGGAACACAGAAACATCCTGAGGTAAATCCAAATAGCATACAGAACACACAGAAGAAAAAAAGCGGGAAAAATGGGAAACTCCCTTTTTACACCTACAGGAACCAATTGTAGCATAGATTGGCTCATGCAGGAGCCAGCACTCAACAACTACTCTATTCTTGCCCATTGTACAATTTTACTCTTTCAGCTATTAAATCTAACAGTATTTAAACCAAATTGTTTCACAAGATCTTTCTGTTTTTGTATACTTAATGGTTTTGTCATGAGATCAGCTAAATTATTTTCTGGTGGAAAATAAATTATGTCTATTACATTTTCTTTCACTGCTTCTCTGACATTACATTGTTTTATGTCAACACACTTGCTTCTGGTCATATGACTGCCTGATACAGTTCCGGATTACAAATTGTTCTATTTTTGATGGTTTGAAAATCTGGTATCATGGGAGTTTGCACACTTCCACAACTTTCCATATATTTTTAACAATTGTTCTATTTTCTTCTTTTGACTTAAAACATACGCTCCTTCTTGTGATTTATGTATTTAGTCAAGAATGTGTCTGATAATAGATACAAGTGTGTTCTTTTATCCCCTATTGGGAGATGGCACTCACATATCAGTGACTAGAAAGCCCTTAATAGGCATACGTGGTTGAGCTTAAAGGAGTTAAAACCATCGAGTACAGCATTGCTAGAAAGGATGGGAGGAGAGTAACTTCTTCCGGCTCACTCATGGGAGGAAGCTGGAGTGCAGAGTGGTTTTTCTGCTCTTCCCAGGGTCAAAACACATCTGGCAGGTGAGTGGAGGGCAGATCGTAGGAGAATCTGGGAGCAAGGAGGGCTGTTTGCTTTCTTCCCAGATGTGGAAGCAGAGAAGCAACTAGGCTGAAGTATATCAGATGCTGCTACATGTTCCTTCCCTCCCCGAAGTTTGAGTCCTCTGGTGCTGCATGCTTTAACGCTGGTGGCCGCAATTTTCTGCTGGTGGGAAGATTTTAAAAAGTCTCCTTCAAGTTAAAATTAACAGCTTGCCTCCAAAAGTTGTGAGTTCTTCATCACTGAAGGATTTCAAGAGGAGACGGGACAGCAATTAATCAGGAATGATATAAAGTCTCCTGACTGAGCAGGGATTGGAGTAGACGACCTCCAAGGTCCCTTCCAACTCTGTTAATCTGTTATGGACCTGCTTTTTTCTTGGCAAAAATATCGGACTGATCTACATCTGCTCTCTTCTGAGATTTTTTTACTGTACTTTTTTACTTTATATTGGATTTATATACCGCCCTATTCCCGAAGGACTCAGGGCGGTGAACAGCCAAAGGATAAAAACACACATAATACAAAATTTAAAAAACAATGTAAAAGCACATTAAATAATTTGGCCCAAAACAATTTAAAACACCCCTAATGTTTTAAAACCAATTTTAAAAGGAAGTTAGGCCAGGCCAGCCTGTTGAAATTAAAAGGTCTTGAGGGCACGGCGGAAAGTGCGTAAATCTGGGATCCTCAGTGTCTCCAGGGGGAGCTCGTTCCAAATGGCAGATGCCCCCACAGAGAAGGCTCTCCCCCTGGGGGCTGCCAGTCAACATTGTTTGACTGACGGCACCCTGAGGAGCCCCTCTCTATGGGAGCATATTGGCCAGTGAGAGGCTACTGGTGGCAGAAGGCGGTCTCGTAAGTACCCAGGTCCTAAGCCATGGAGCGCTGTAAAGGTGGTAACCAAGACCTTGAAGCGCACCCGCATCAGCAGTTCCTGTAGTTATGAAGGTGCAGGAAAAGGACTTACACCACTTTGGATTCTGTCAACTGCTGCACATTTATGATGGTTGAATCATCCCACACTCAGGATCCCCATTTGTGACCTTCCCAGCTAGATCCTGTCAAGCAAAATCAGTGGGGCAGGAAGTTGCAAGTCACTGTCACGTGAAATTGCCTTTAACAACCCACAGGGATTAGTTTAACAACTGCAGAGGAAGAGATGTAAATTGGCACTGTCATGTGACATCAGGAGCCAGTGCAGCTCGTGCAGGAGAGGTGTTACGTTGCTCCCATAACCACCCGCACGGCCGCATTCTGGACCAGTTGGAGCCTCCGGGTGCTCCTCAAGGGGAGCCCCATGTAGAGAGCATTACAGTAGTCCAGGCAGGATAATATTATTATTTCCATGTCTAGCCAACAAGCACAGTATTTCCTATTTGTGCCCCCTCCATGTATTAACCAGGTTTAACTGTGATTAACCTAGCACTGTGTAAAAAGAAGAAATGCTATTGAGGACTTTTTGAGATGTTCAGTTGTATAGGTTATCCTCACCACTTGTTTCCTGAGCCTTCAAAGTTATAGTGGCACTGTAAAAGGATACATACAGCTTGTCCACATATTTGTGGTCATTGTAACACTTGTTTAGTGACCACACGTCAGCAGTTCCTGTGGTTATGAAGGTGCAGAAAAAGGACTTACACCAATTTGGGTTCTGCCAACCGCTGCACATTTATGATGGTTGAATCATCCCACACTCAGGATCCCCATTTGTGACCTTCCCAGCTAGATCCTCTCAAGCAAAATCAGTGGGGCAGGAAGTTGCAAGTCACTGTCACGTGAAATTGCCTTTAACAACCCACAGGGATTAGTTTAACAACTGCAGAGGAAGAGATGTAAGTTGGCACTGTCATGTGACATCAGGCTTCATGATTGGGCTTCTTAGTGACAATGATTGCAGGCCCAATTATGTTCAGTGAGGGAGAACTACTTGAATGGGGATGTCATCAGAGGGGTTCTGGGCAGTATTTTCTGCCCTTATTTGGAGCTGAGGACTTCCATGAGCAAAACTAGTGCTTCAAATCTGGCTGAGGCTTTAGACATCATTTCATCAATTAAAGCCCCAGATCTATAAATTACCTCAGAAGGTTTGACTTGAACCATTTTGGGACATTTTTCAGACTTGAAACACATGGATTTTCTCCATATATATACATTTGTATTTGTATTTCTCTCTGTATAAGTGTTGTGCTCTGTATAACTGCTATTGAACACATGGTCTCACATTTGACTCTAGAATCAAAATTACATGAAGTATCAGCAGCATGTTATAAAGCCTTAGTAAGTCCATATCTGGAATACTGCATCCAGTTTTGGTAAGGTGACCAGACGTCCCGCTTTTGGCGGGACAGTCCCGATTTTTAGCAATTTGTCCCGCATCCCGCGGTGTTTCAAAAAAGTCCCAATTTTTCATTCTGCCTCCTGAGTCCCGCTGCCTCTTAAGCCCCAGCTGATGGCTAGAAGAAAAAAAAACTGTTTAAACTCTTGCCCGGGGCTTCAAAGGGCCGCCCTACAGGCAATCAGTGTAAAGAGTTCCTGAAGCAGTGTTTTTTTCCCCTAGCTAAGCTGCAGAAACGAAACCGAAACCAGGATCTTTGGTGCAACGTGAGAAAATGAGGCAGAGAGAGATTTATTTTTATTTTTATTTTTCCTCCCCAAAAAAGGTAGGTGAAAAACTGCAAACAATGGGAAATTTAGGAGGAGAGTTCAAGATTTTAAAACACAAAAGAAAAAAAAGCTGTATTTAACTAGGAAATTGTAATAATTGAGATACTATTAATTGTATATTGTGTTGAAAGCAGAAATGGTTAAGTTGTGGTTCAGAGGAATATATGGGGGAAATTATTTGGTTTATTATTATTGGTAAATATAATTAATTGATTTGTAAGAAATTGGATTGCATGGAAATAATTGGAATATTCATGTTCATATTGATTAATATACAAAAAAGATAGTTTTATAACTAATTGATTTATATTAAAATGTTGAATTTGTATTAAACAACTGTATTACATAATTACATAATTAAACAATGTGAGGATGGATATAAAAATAGATGACAATGGGAAGGGGTATAATATAGAATAGAAGGGAAAAATTGAATTTGATTAAGATTAGAGATGAGGATGAAGGGTAATATTGGTTTTTTAAAAAAAATAGATGAGGAATAAATATGGCAAAAAGGAAATATAGAAATTGTAAATTTAATTGAAGTGACTAAACACTGTTTAAATTTGTGAACCGGCCAAATACTCTGTTCAAAGAAAATACATTGTATGTTTGTATGTGTATTTCTAATTATTGTTATTTATTCATATTTGTTCTTTTTTATTCTTTAAAGTTTAACAATTCATTCTTTATCTTAATATCTTTATATTTGTTTGGGGTTGGCTTTCTTCCCTTTCATCTTTTTTATTGTACAGCAATCTTTCTCCTCAAACCTACCGCCTCTCTCTTTTCTTTCCTTCTTACTTTCTCTTCCTCCCCTTCTTCTTCTCCTCCCTACTTCCTCTTCCTTTCTCCTTCTCCTCCTCTCTTCCTCCCCCTCTTACCTTCACTCCTACTCTAATTTCCCTTCCCTTCCTTCATCCCTCTCTATTGCTGTATCCTTTTATGCATATGGACTACTCAGAGGGCTGAAAAAATTATTTTTGACTGGTCCTCGCACTTTTGACCAGTCCTCAAACTTACGACTGTCTTCACATTTTACTTTTTTTGCCCTATCTTATCACCATGGTGAAGAGAAGCAGTTGTGAAATGAGTGACATGGTTGTTAAGGATGCTGCATGGGCATAAATGTGAGGATGGTCATAAGTGTGAGGACCAGTCAAAAGTGCGAGGACCTGTCAGAAATGACTTTTTTCAGCCCTCTGGTTAGTCCTTTTGTGCATATGGACTACTCAGAGGGCTGAAAAAGTTATTTTTGACTGGTCCTCACACTTTTGACCAGTCCTCGAACTTACGACTGTCCTCACATTTTACATTTTTGCCCTATCTTGTCATCATGGTGAAGAGAAGCAGTTGTGAAATGAGTGACATGGTTGTTAAGAATGCTGCATGGGCATAAATATGAGGATGGTCATAAGTGTGAGGACCAGTCAAAAGTGTGAGGACCTGTCAGAAATGACTTTTCAGCCCTCTGAGTAGTCCCTATACACATAGCCATGGCCACCCGGTCACATGACCAGCTAGCCACGCCCACCCAGTCACATGGCCTCCAAGCCACGCCCACACAATAAGTCACGCCCACAATGGTGTCCTTCTTACCAATTTTAAAATCTGTTCACCTTACCCTATACACATAGCCATGGCCACCCGGTCACATGACCAGCTAGCCACGCCCACCCAGTCACATGACCAGCTAGCCACGCCCACCCAGTCACATGACCAGCTAGCCACGCCCACAAAATAAGCCACGCCCCCAATGTCCCTCTTTACCAATGTTAAAATCTGGTCACCTTAAGTTTTGGTCTGAAATTACAAAAAAGCTGTTGAGATTTGGAAAAACTACAAAGAAAATAATAAACTTTAAAACTTTGAAATATATAGAAAATTAAACCTTTAAGCTGGGAAAGTGTGGTACTGGGAAGGTATTTTTTATGCTGGAATCATTTAAAACTTTTTCTGTGGTTATTACTTTGGTATAACAAATATGCTGGAAACGTGATTATACTGAAATCCAAGGTGAGAGTGTCACCTGCTGACAAAAGTGAAAACTACATGTTAGGAAATAAGTTTATTTTTACAAACCTGGAAATATCTAAATGAAGTTATGTGAAAAATTTTATTGAATTACTTCTAGCCACTCTATGACTATTGGATTATCGAAGACTCAAGTTTAACCCCTGGAACTATTTAAATGGAACTGATTGTTAACGGGATATAAAGAATTGGGACTAGTAACTTAAAGATTGAATAAATAGCCTCTTGGACTGTTGGATAAAAACTGATTTTTTTTCCCAAAATAAAACAAGGTGGAATTGTACAAGAGATGGATTTACTGTTTCAAAATTTATAAAACATTATGGAGAAAGAATTTAAGGAGATTATGGGAAAAATGCAGAATATTATACAAGGGATGATAAGCACAGACCAAGACACCCAGGAAAAGGAGGAGTCAACTGAAGGAATGGAGAAGAAGAAAGACAAAGACAAAGAGGAGACAACTGTGGAAATAATAATGGCTGATGAATTAAACCAGGGGGAGAATATATCAGAGTGGGAAGAGAGGTCTGAAAGCAAGATAGGGGCTTGGGTAGAAATGTTAAAAAACTAGGCAGTGGAAGTGGGTAGAGGTGGGAGGAATACCTAGATTAAACGTTCAGGAAGTAGATTTAAGAGAGGAATTTGGGAGGTAAGTGGGGGGAAAAAAGCATAGCAATTAAAATTTTGAGGTGGGCAAGGGGCAATGGATAGGTGATATTCTTTTTATTATTATATTGTTTGATTTACTGTCCTATTATTCTTGTAAAGCATAGTAAAGAAAGTATGGAAGCGGGTGAGGCATGATAGATGCTCTTTTTGTTGTATGAGTTACTTTTTTTTTCTCGCTTTCTGCCTCCTTTTCCTTTTTCCTCTTTTAAGAAGGTGACATGATTAGAAGTTAGACAAGAAAGAAAGGAAAAGCTTTTTTTATTAAAGGGTGATATGATCAAAAACTAGAATAAGTGATAGAAACAGGAAAAGGGGGAATATTAGTATAGACTTATATTACAAAATGAAAGTAATAACAAGAGAAAATGTGGAATAATTGAATAATGATAGACTATAAATTAATATAAGTATGCATTATTATTAGAAATATATAAGCGGATTGAATGTAAGGATTATGATTAACTTGATTAGCTTTATTTGTATTAGAATGTATGACTCTCAGGTGCCACACTGTTCACGCATTGATTTGATTTGATGTTTTGATAAAAAAATAAAAAATAAATTGGGGGAAAAAGAACTGGCTGCTACTTCGCCTCTTCATACCTATGGAAGAAGTAAGAATGGTTTTAGTTTTTCATGTCTCTGTTTTGGCATTGATTTTGTAAAAAAAAAATGATGGCATGGGTATAATATATCATCTGTTGTTGCTCATCTTACGTTATATTTACCTATATTTAAACTGTTAGGATGAGATTATTTCTATGTCATGATACATAAAATCATAAGAGTTTTAGGGTGTACTTTCTTCTTCACATAATTGTATTTGATGATAACTCTTTCAAGGGCTGAGAATTTGTGATTGACTTAAGTCAACAAGTGAATTTAATGATTGAATGGATATTTGAACTGGAACTCAGTAGTCAAATATCACAATTAATGTAAGAGATTATTCTAGCATTGTGGCATGTTTGCTTTTTCATTGTAATGTACAGTTTTTTTCAAATCTTCTGCAGCCCTTTTACAAAAAATAAAAGCTACATTTTCATTTGAATCTTACAGACAAAGATGATGCCAGAAGACCACACTGGACAACTGAGAATGACAAGCAATATTGAAAAGCAAAGCATATTGAAGCAGAAGTAAAAAATATTCTCCATTTCCATCAGAAAAACCACACAATTCTCCTTCCCCAGTAGGTGAAAGACAAAGGAAAGAAAATGAGGAGGAGATTTTGAGTTGGAAAAAGTAGAGTATGTGGAACTCAAGGACACAATACACAAAAAGGTCAAGGGAGATTATATTTCCATTCAGAAAGAGGGAAAGATGTGGAAGTCAGTGGGGAGGAAAAGATCAAGTGAATAGACACATACGGTAATACAAGTGTTGCCCTAGGAGGAAGAAAAGGGCTTAAATCAAAGCACCACTAAACAAGGGATCACTCACATTTTCTACCTTCTCAAGAATATCATTGGTGGAAAAGCTCCATAGGTGTGCCTATTATGGAAAAAGCAGACTTGTGTAAGCGATTACGCAAGGGCGAATCCACTCTGGAGAAAAGCACATACAAATGATCTGAATCTGGCAAAAGCTTTTGTCGGAACAGTTCCTTTTTGGTTTACGGAAGAACCCACACAGGAGAGATGCCCTACAAGTGCTTCCAATGTGGTAAATCCCTTAGCGAAAATGGCAACTTGGTGATACATCTGAGAACTCACAGCAGGGAGAAGCCATATGACTGTCCAGATTGTGCGAAACGTTTCATTGGATATTCCCACCTCGTGAGACACCCGAGGACTCACACAGGAGAGAAACCCTTTGAATGTCCTGTTTGTGTTAAAGGTTTCAGTAAGAATTCTGACCTGGTGAAACACCAGAGGACTCACACTGGAGAGAAACCATTTGAATATCCTGTTTCCGGGAAAAGTTTCAGTCAGAATTCTAACCTGGCGAAATACCCGAGGACTCACACAGGACAAAAACCCTTAGAATGTCTTGTTTGCGGGAAAGGTTTCAGTCAGAATTCATATCTGGTGAAACACCAGAGGACTCACACTGGAGAGAAACCATTTGAATGTCCTGTTTGTGGGAAATGTTTCAGTCACAATTCTAACCGGGTGAACCATCAGAGGACTCACACAGGAGAAAAACCCTTTGAATGTCCTCTTTGTGGGAAATGTTTCAGACAGAATTATGACCTGGTGAAACACCAGAGGACTCACACTGGAGAGAAACCATTTGAATGTCCTGTTTGCGGGAAAAGTTTCAGTCAGAATTCTAACCTGGCAAAACACCAGAGAACTCACACAGGAGAAAAACCCTTTGAATGTCCTGTTTGTGGGAAATGTTTCAGTGAGAATTCTCACCTGGCAAAACACCAGAGGACTCACACAGGAGAAAAACCCTTCAAATGTCCTCTTTGTGGGAAATGTTTCAGACAGAATTATGACCTGGTGAAACACCAGAGGACTCACACAGGAGAAAAACCCTTTGAATGTCCTGTTTGCGGGGAAAAATTCAGTCAGAATTCTGAACTGGTGAAACACCAGAGGACTCACACAGGAGAAAAACTCTTTGAATGTCCAGTTTGCGGAAAAAAATTCAATCAGAATTCTGAACTGTTGAAACACCAGAAGACTCACACAGGAGAAAAACCCTTTGAATGTCCTGTTTGCGGGAAAAGTTTCAGTCAGAATTCTGACCTGATGAAACACCAGAGGACTCACACAGGAGAAAAACCTTTTGAATGTCCTGTTTGCGGGAAAAGTTTCAGTGAGAATTCTAACCTGGTGAAACACCAGAGGACTCACACAGGAGAAAAACCTTTTGAATGTCCTGTTTGCGGGAAAAGTTTCAGTCAGAATTCCAGCTTGGTTAAACACCAGAGGACTCACACAGGGGAGAAACCCTTTGAATGTCCTGTTTGTGGGAAAAGTTTCAGTCAGAATTCTAACCTACTGAACCATCAGAGGACTCACACGGGAGAGAAACTCTTTGAATGTTCTGATTGTGGGAAAAGTTTCAGTCAGAATTCATATCTGGTGAAACATCAGAAGACTCACACAGGAGAGAAACCCTTTGAATGTCCTGTTTGCGGGAAAGGTTTCCGTTACAGTTCCAACTTGGTAAGACATAAGAAAATTCACACAAGAGACAAACCCTTTGCATGTGTAGAATGTGGGAAAAGTTTCAATGAAAATTCTTACCTGGTGAAACACCAGAGGACTCACACAGGAGATAAACCTTTTGAGTAACGTGATTGTAGGTATATTTCAGTCAGAATTGCAACTTGGTGAACCATCAGAGGACTCACACAGGAGAGAAACCCTTTGAATGTCCTGTTTGTAGCAAACGTTTCTGTCAGAATTTGAACCTGGTGATATACCGGATGTCACATATCAATGCCTGACCTCCCATGCCAGGGGGCAGGGAGGACTTGCTAGGGCTAACCCGCAGGGACCACCCTCACCCTTGACCCCTCCTTACTTAGCTCTGCCCCACAGGTACTTAAGGTCCAGCCATGCGGTCCAGGTCCAGGTCCAGGTCCAGCTGACCACCTGTAAGATTAAGACATGCTGTAAATAAAGATTCATTGATTTAACACTTGCTGAGTGTGATGGAGTTATTGGGCCTGATCCTCGAACACTCCTAACAAAATGGTAGCAGAGGATGGTTGAATAGCCCAAATACTCCAGGATATGCCAAGGAAACCCAAGCCGACAGAAACAACGAGCAGAGTGAATACCAGGGCATTCACGAAGAAAATGGCAGAGCAGACCCAGTCGGCAGAAACCATGCAGAGGGAGATCCTGGAGGCGAACGAGCAGTTTTCCAGCCCAGGCAGCCCAACCCGAACCAGCGAAGGAAGACCCGAAACGGAAAATGGATCCGAAGCAAACGCACACAGAGAAAATGACCTCAAGAGGAAACTTCTAAGGCTGATCAACTTGGCCCCAACCAAAGCAGACCTCATCACGGAACTCCGAAACCTGGTCGACGATTGCGGAGCAGCGAGTGAGGAAGATGAGGCCGAGTCAGACCACGCAGCCGACGACACAATAGGAGACGATTGCCCCTGCCAGAGAACCACCGAAAAGGCCGAAAACGAATTCATGCCATTTTCGCGGTGGCCATCTTGGATGATGACGTCACCCAAGATGGCCGACCAACGACCAATAGACTCCCAGGATTCAAATCCTATGGTGGGAATCGGGGCCTACTCCAAAGTAACAGCCCAAAACAACTGCAATGACTGGGGCGACCCTGACACAAAACCCACGAGCTCGCCTACCAAGCTCGAGATCGACAAGGCCATATGATTACTAACCGCGGCCTTTGGGACAAAAATAAAGTTACCGGGCACATATTCCGACCTCCCGGAGGGGCCCAAAAGGAACACCGACGCGCGAGAGGCAGTCACCGATGCCTACCCAGAGAGGGCAACCACTGTGACATGGGCACAGTGTCAACCGCGACCCACCGGGGACCTCCCAAGGCCCACACCAAGACTCGTGCCGGAATGCCAGGGATGCCACGACTACTCACCCGAGCGACGGTCACAGCTGAGGCTCTTGGAGTCACCGGCGAACGTGGGACCCGGCCCGATCCCCGGATGCAGCTTCCATGCTAGGCCGGGCCATCCGCACCTCCACGCGAGCTCCGCGGGCCTTCCGATCTTCCCCGTCGACCCGAGAGTCTTCCCGGTGATCCAGACGACCACCAGAGGAATCTTCGACCACGCGAGGCCACCCAAGAGCAAGCCGAGGAGCCATCCGGACGAGTGGGCCTTCATCCAGGAGCTACGGGTCCAAGTTCCTTCCCCGACGAGTCCTGGGCAAGAATGAATCCCGAGCATGCGCAGATCCCGCCTGCAAGGAGAAAAGAAAAGACCATAGAAGCAAGTCAGTACAGACTCGCACCAAGCATCCCTTTGCCATATTGCAAGTTCCCTTATGCACAAAACCATGGCCAGCGACATCCTGTAAGTAATTCCACTTATAATTCAGGGACATTGCCAACTGACTTTCCAAAGTTAAGATTAGATGGGACTAATTTCTTGGAGTGGAATCAGCAACTCCAGGTCATACTTTTAAAGGAGAATTTGCTATTCCTGGTTACTGACCCCCCTGAAAAACCATGGACTTTTGATTTAGACTGTATGCATCATAAGGCGTACTACATGTTAATTGCTAGCATTTCGCCTAGTATTTACCCCAGCATCAGCCATCACCTAACAGTTTCTGAACTGATACACAAAATGAATGAATAACCTATTCTACAGTAAGAGCGTAGCCACTACCACAGAATTTCCAGGGAGTTCCACTCAGCCAGGCTTAGGCCAGGAACCTCTATGAGTGAACACTTACTAACATTAAACACTACTAGGGCGGAACTAATACAGAGAGGGGAGGTCATAACTGAGGGGAGCATGATCAGCATTATTATTAATTTGCTGGACTCCAGCTGGGACAATTTCATTACACAGTTGGATAGCCTCAACATAGAACAGCTTACATTAGAGACACTGACTAATAAACTCATAGCCGAAGACAACTTAAGGAAGGACCACTCATCATGCCGCAGAGAATATAAACCAGTCAAAAGGGTGGAGTTCCAAAGCAGGAATCACAGCATAACTGAGTGTTTCCTGTGTGGTTCCAGGAATCACTATAAGAGGGACTGCCCCAAAAATGCAAGAGATAGGGACCGATTCTACCACAGGGACAGGCCAGACCATAAGCTAAGACCCTCAGATAGGTATTCACCCGACAACAGGCACAGACGTAGGGATTCCCCAAACCCCAGAGACAGAAGGAGACATCGGGATAGTTCCAGAGAAAGCCAGACAGGATCACTGTATGGACTTAGGGACCAGGAACACGACATTAGCCAAAACAAGGGAGAGGGCACGTGGCTCCTAGATTCAGGGGCTACCATACAACATACGATAGGAGATCACTCACATCATTCACCAAGGCAAGTTTTATAATTAAAGTGGCAAACCAAAATAATGTTCAGGTAACTGGAAAAGGGAACACGTACGTACCAGGGATAAGAGTGATAGAGGGGGTATTGCTCGTACCAGAAATACCATATAACATACTCGCCACATTAAAACTGAGCAGAGACAACAACGTTGAAATTACATTCAGAGAAGGGAAGGCACATATAACAAAGGAAGGTAAGAGCATAGGGAGAACCCTAGTCAGGGGAGGCCTACCATACTTCCACGCAGACAGCGACACACATCCCAGAGTCAATGCCAACCTCAGAGTCAAGCTAGATACTGCAGCCAGCGGGAACAAAGAGGGCAACAATGAAGAAGTAGAGGGGGACAGCCGCAAACACACATCCGATGACCCGATCGTTCATGAGTCACCTGATAGGGGGAAACCATCGATAGGGAAACCCATCCATGATAACTGTGCACACCTTTTACATAGGAAGCTGGGGCACATTAGTTTTCCAGTTGTACAGAAAATGGTTGATTGTTCTGAAGGTGTAAAATTAAAAAACTGTGAGAACTACCTCCAGTGTTCTGTGTGCAAGTGTTCTAAGCTCAAGACCAAACCCAGACCCAAAAAAATCAGTACGCACCACTGATTCCATTTTTCAGCTAGTACACATGGACCTTGTGGGGCCCCTAAGGCCGTCCATTAAATACAAGAAGAGGTTCTTCCTGACCATCGTTGACGACTTCAGTCGTTATGGGTTCGTATACACCTTCAAACATAAAAATGAGGTGTACCAAAAATTCAAAGAATTTTACAAAAGAGTAGAGACACAACACAACACCAGAATCAAACAAATAATGACAGACCGGGAGTCTGAATATCTGTCCAGGGATTTCATGCACTGGCTAAAAGCACGTGGGATATTACACTTCATATCCTCGCCGTTCTCCGCCTTCCAGAACGGCATGGTAGAATGAAAAAATGGCACCTTGCAGACCATGATGAGGTGCGCATTAGAGGATGCAGGGCTAGGACAACATTTTTGGTCAGAAGCCCTCATCTACTCAAATTACACCTTAAATAGACTGTGGTCCAGCGTACTAGACAAGACCCCATACGAACTAATGTATAAGAGAAAGCCACAGATAGCACACCTGCAAGTATTCTGGGTCACAGCTGATGTGTACATTCCCAGACAGTTTCGACGCAAGGGAGACAAAGTATCAAGGAGGCTAAGGTTTATGGGGTATGAACCAGGGACCAAAGGGTTTAGATTTATAGATAGTCACAATAAGTTTATAGTATCCCGAATGGCTGTCTTCCATGAAAACACTAACTGGTCTAAAATACACGTTAAAGAGTTACTACCCAAAAAAGAACAACCCAACAACAACCAAGGGGAGGTAGAGCACACCACAGAAGGGGAAAGAGGACAGGGAAAAGCCAAACCCAAGAACTGGGGAATACAAATCAGGGAGTGGAAGGAGAACCACCAAAACATTAAACTAGACTCACTCACAGAGAAGGAGGCCAGGTACTTACGTGACACTGAAACACCATCTGACAGACCAATTAGGGCAAATAGGGGTAAGACACCAAAGAAACTAGAAGACTATGTCCTATCCATGCACACTAATTACCTAACCCCTAACACGTACGAGGACGTATTAAAGCTACCAGTGGAAGAAAGGTCTAAGTGGAAGCAAGCCATGGAGCGGGAGATGAGTAGTCTCAGGGAACTAAATGTTTACACCCCAACCGAAGTGCCAAAGGACAAGACCCCAATCGGTACCAGGTGGGTCTACAAGGTCAAGGCATTAGAGGGCAACAAAGTACTCTACAAGGCCAGGCTAGTAGCACAGGGGTTCACTCAGAAATACCCAGAAGATTACACCGAAACATACTCCCCACAGTCAGGACCGAGAGTGTTAAATGCGCACTGGTGATAACATCCATCCTAGGCCTTGAGATACACCAATTCAACGTGCAAACCGCATATTTGCACGCGGAGCTCGACAAGGAGATTTATGTCAGAGCCCCCCCCCCAGCAAGAATACGACAAAGGGAGAAACATGGCTACTAAACAGGAGCCTATACGGACTGAGACAATCTGGAACGAGGTGGTACGAGTGTTTAGCCAAAATCCTGAGATCAATAGGGTTCTCGGCCACATTTGCAGACAACTGCTTCTTTATTAAGAAAAAAGGTAATTCCATTGAGTATGTTCTTGTTTATGTGGACGATATTCTATACATTGGTGATCAGACACATAAATGCAATGATTTTGCTGATGAGTTGGGGAAACATTTCTCACTAAAGATATTAGGAAAGGTGGACAAGTACCTAGGGGTACAAATCACAAAAACAGATAAAGGCTTCCGGCTAACGCAAAAGGACAAAATTCTAGAACTCCTACAGAAATGTAACATGTCTGATGCCAAGCCTTGTGAAACCCCGATGCAACCGGACTTTTTTTTTTTTTTTTTAATTAAATTTATATGCCGCCCTTCTCCTGTGGGCTTCATGACTGTGTTATGGAAGCAGCCTTTATCTTGAAAGTGTTTGGGATTCATGCCTGGGTCATGTGGTGAACTTGTGGAAGCCGCTGCCATTTTGTCATGCCTGCCTCTGTGTCAAAATGGTGGCTGCTTCTGGGTCATTGTCACTAGGACAAAGTATTCTGTTTTTCTGCCTTAACACTTTGTAGACTGTGTTAAGGAATTGTGGGTGCTCTGAAAATGGTGGCTGCTTCTGTGAAATCTCCAAAACGACAGGCCAAGTATCCCCGGGCCATATAGTAAGTACCATTTGTGCCAGTATTGTGCTGTATAGTGCTGCCACTGCCAAAAATAGCCAATGCAGTCCTAGGCTGCATTGACAAAGGCATAGTGTCAAGACAAGAAGAAGTGATAAGAGTTGCTTTACCCTGTGCTGGTGACAGCAAACCTAGAATAGTGTGTCCAGTTCTGGTCACCATGATACAACCAACCACGTTGCTATGATTCTATAAATGTAGAGGCGATTTAGAAAATAGGTCCACAGTAGTGCCATGAACATGCTTGTTATTCAAAGTATTAATATACAGTAGAAACTCCAAAAACAGCATTTTTAAAAAAGCAAAACAAGGATAGAAAAAAACATATATAAAAAGAAAAAATGTACATTAAAAAAGACAAAAACAGATTTACTTTTATTATCACCCAACTAGAATATTCATAAACGTATTGGAGCAATATTAGTTTATTTCCCCTTCTGAAGCAGGCTCAAAATTTATAAAATTCTACTTCTATTTACAACCAATTTGACATTCATCTATCTACAATCTATAAAGGCAATGTAATTAACGGGTGAACCAACAACAAAGTTAAACATCAAAGCACTTTGTTAACAATCTACTATTCCGTTTAATTTGTATAAAGTTTAGAATGGCTTCTTATTTACCATAAATCACCAGAATCATTATCCCTGATTTGTCTGGGATGAAATATCTTTGTTTGATTCTTATGAATAAAACTTTTTTTTAAAATTTAAGTTGAGAAGAATAAGACAACCAAACCTCTTTGTCGATCCATTTTCCAAATTGTTTTCCAGCTAGATATAGTAGGTCCATTTCCCAATCTTCTTAAGAAAGTACAGTTCATCATGCATCGAGTTTCTTAATTCCAAATCTGTAGGATCCACATTTCTTTCAGCCTTCTCCCAACCATCCTGCAGGTTCCAAACCATGGTGAGGGGTCTTTTAAGAAGTGTCTGTGCTCCCCATGGGAGCTTCTTGGTAAGAGCTCAGGCTCACCAAGGGATTCATTTGGGAGAGAGCCATCCATTTGTGTGTGCACTCATAATCCCAAACTTCTCCATGAGTCCCAGAGCAAAAATGTTTTTTTTTTCTCACCTCGATCCTTCACATCCTTCTGGGTAATCCACCAGCTGGATACAACAACAATTATTTCCTCCCCGTGATGTTTCCAACAAATGACATCCAATTCAAACAGCTATCAGGCCTGGAAACCATCTTGGGCATTGGATCTTCAGGCCTGCCACATTTAGTGCTGTGGGAAACTGGGAGGGGGGATTATATGGAGCTCGGGAAGTATATAGTCAAAATAACATTTCTTTCTCTGAGAGTCAAGGCCACCCTGCCCTGCACTTGGACGGGTGTGACTGGGAAGCATCTCCAGTTGGGACGGTGCATTGATTGGACAATGTGATGGACATGTGGGTGCTGGGGCAGGGACTTAGACTTTCTTTTGGGTGGGGAAAACCTGGAAGCTTTCAGGTTTTCCCAGATGTGCCAATATGTCATCTCCTATAAAATGGAACTTTGAAAAATGCCTAGCCTCGGAGTCTTCTTCCGTTGTGGGTGTTTCTTGGGACCCTGACATTAACTCGAATCTCCCATTAAATCTTCAACCAGCTCCCCGAACTCTGGGGTGCTGTCCTGGGCCCTAAGCCCTGAACATTGACCCAAAACTGAGCGGCACGAAGACTCAAGGAATATGGAGGAAGACAAGACGGCCATGGAGGGAGCCACAAGGGCTGGCTTGGTGATTTATGTCAAGACCATCTACTTCCCTGCCCAAGCAGTGGTGGAAGCAGAGATGGCTGTGGAAGTGGAGCACCAACTGGGTGCCTGGCCCAAAGAGCTGGCACCTGGGCAAGCCGCTCAGCCAGATCCCACTCTATGGAGTGAGGCTGCAGGAGCCGCGCTACTCCAGGAGACATTGGCCAGAGAGATGCTGTCAAGCCAGCAAATAGGAATGAGTAGAGCAGACCAGACCCCAACCTACGAGTGGAGGGCGTCAGGACCAGCAGACCCCAGATGTTGCTGGGAGTGGGGATTCCCACCGCCATTTCGCAGCCAGTTATTAGTGGACCTTCCGGAGCAGTTTGGCCAACTCAACGTGGGCAGAACCACTCAGTTCCCTGGGGCTGGGCAACCCTGGTGGACCCTGGCTCAACCCACGTCACCTTCCCGAGCCTCAAAGCCTCAGCACTACCGAGTGAAACGTGGGCTTCCTTCTATTCAGCACAAAGTGGATCGTGCCACAGCCTCATGCGTCAGGCCCAATCTACCAAGGGAACAGCCCTTACTAAATTTGGAGTAGGACAGAACAGAGCCCAGTGACCCATCTTAGTCTGGTGTTGCAAGGACCGCAACTGGGATTGTTAGGACCCATGGCTCAGCCCCAGCAGCATGCCTTCAGACTGCCTCCAGCCAACCAAATCACAGAGAACAGACCACAGAGAAACTGGAGAGAAGACCCTTGGGTCGCCGGACCCTAGCTAAGCTGCTTGAGCCACAGCCGCCCACACCCTCCGGGACTGTCAAATTCTACTAGTGTGGACAGCACAGGCACAGGGCATCAGAATGCCTGGCTCCAGGTCTCATTCCCCAAGTTCGCTCTCCAGATACATCCCAGATAAGAAAAACCCCACGGAAGCTGCCAGACAAGGGGGAAATTGCCAGACAGGCTGTGGAGGTTCCACTCCTTCCAGACAAAGTCAAGGGAACTCCAGCTGGAGAACACCCCCCCAAGCTCCGCCGAGGGGAGTAGCAGTGATGACCCAATGATATCTAGGAGATACCATTGGGTCCAGGAGGAAGTAGAGGCCATCATAGACACTGGCTGCAGCAGATGTTTAATCAGCCTTCCCATAATTGAACAGATAGGCATAAAAATGAGGCCCCTAGCGCATCCCATCAGCTTTTTTTTTTTTGTATTTTTTTATTTTATTTTTTCAAACATTAACATAAAAAAAAGATTTTTCCCAAGAACGAAGTCTTGGTCTGGTCACAAACAGGTAGATTAGTTCTACAAATAAAAACAGATATTTTTAATATAAATTCCAACATCTTAATTTAAATCTTTCTATTATATCATCATACATCTTAATTTCCTACTAAAACAAAGCTCATTTTTATATTCAATTATAAATTCAATTATAAATCAAAATTCAATACCGCTTTCTAAATTTTTCTCCATTGCCCCTTTTAACATCAAAATTAAACACAAGAATGGTTTAATCTATTAATCTATATATTTACCTTACAATTATATCACCATAAGTCTTAATTTCCAAATGTATACAATTCAATTTTTATTTCAATTTATTAATCAAAATTTCTTTCTATTTTTCTCAGTTTCTAGACCCATTTCATCCAATCTTTTAATCTTAAACTTTTACACAGATACCTCAAAAATTTTCATTTCATTTTAATTATCGCCCAACATTTTCTTTTTCACCCCTTATTAATAATTGTTCTTCAATGTATTTTCCTCTATACCTCCAATTATTATTTTGCTGATTTCCAGCATAGTTTATTTTAGCTAATTTCAACATTCTCCTCCATCACTCCACCTATTGTTTGGCTGATTTCCAGCATTTTCTCTTATTTTGGCTGATTTCCAGCATGCTTTATTTTGGCTGAATTTTCAGCATGTTCTCCTCCAACTATTATTCTGCTAGTTTATTTTAAGAATTTCTTTTTCAATATATTTATCTATTACTCCACTATTTCCAGCTATACTCATCTATTTTTAATATTAATCATTTCCAACATGTATTAGATTCAATCTCCATTATTACTTCCATCTGTGTAACTTATTGTATCATCTATAATTGTTAACAGTTAATCATAATTATCCTCCACCACTTTATCAAGTTAAAAATAAAACATGTTACATCAAATTATGCTTTTATGAAAATATCACTTTTAGTCACTTTAACTTCCAACTTCTATTTTAATTATCTTTTGTTTTTTATTTTCCATCTCTATTATACCATAAACACCTCTTGTTTTTATTTAAAACTCACTTAAGCATTGAACCATTTAAATAATTAAGCATTCAAACATTGCCATCTGATTTTATCTATTTTACTTCTTCATTTTCTCATCTGTCCATAAGTATTTCAATTTAAAGTCAATACTTCCACGCTTAAAACTCTGCATATCCTTTTTAATTCTATTGTGAAATCTGTTTCCAGTAAAATCCATCAGCTTCTCCACTTTCATTCCTATGCCAGACCTTTTGTTGCTGCGCCAGTTAGTTAAAAGTTTATTAGTTCCATTGTGTTTCTTCTTTCTTTGTAAAGCCATTAGAAGACAGAATAGGAATCTCAAAAATTCAAAAATCCATGATTCTTTTCAAAATAATCCACAATATGTAACAAGTCAAAGAGGTTCTTTTCAGGAAAAAACAAGTTTCCACAATCAACACTTACACTTAGTCACAGATTCAATTGCCATTTTGAAACAATTATGTAGCTGTCCATTTAATCCCTTTGTCTGGCTTTTAAAGATGTCAAAATCTTAATTATCGCTTTTCTCTTTTCCAAAAGTCAGATCCATTTCAATTTTAACAAGAAAGTTCAAATATCCAGCTCTATTTGGTTAATAGACAATTCATTCCAATCAATCAGTGCTAAAGTAAATTTCTTAAATTGTCTTTAAGTCTTTTCCTTATTTTGCAAAATCTTCAAGCCCCATAGATCTTCAGCCACTAGTTAAGGCTGGGGGTCTTATTTATAAATATCCTTATTCACACGTTGTTTCTCACCTGGGTTGGTGTCACTCATCCGGGTCTGAAGCACATAGTCCTTTCTTCCTTCCTCCTGTGTATTTCTTGTCCTGGTTTGTCCTGGCTTCGTGGCAGCCGCCATGGCTGCCGTCCCCCGCCGCTGACTCAGAGGGTTGCCTCCAGCCTCCGAGGAACTTACCTGTTCCTCTCGGCCACCCAAGGGGTCCCTCTCTTTCCCCTGTCCCTTCAGGACAGGATTGGTCTACAGACCTGTCAGTAACGGTTTGCCAGTCGAAGGTTTTTTGCAGGGCTCATTGGAGCCCCACTATTTCCCCGACTGCATCGCCGCGGCGCCAAACCGGAAGTCCCTCAGATCCCATCAGCTTTGAGCAGGTCAATGGGACATTAATAGGACATGCATCCCTGGGCCCCATGAGGATGTCCTGGAAGCAGCCATTATATTCAGTGTGCTCAGGATTCAACCCTGGGCCATGTGATAGACACCTGCCTCAGGGCCAAAATGATGCCTGCTTGTGGGTCACTATCACATGGGAGAAGGAGAAACTGCTCTGTTTCACTACCTTAAAACTGTGCAAACTGCATTAAGGGATTGTGGGTGCACTATAAATGATGGTTGCCTCTAGGAGATATCCTAAGTAAGTGTGTGATGGGTGACAGACATGTTGGAAATAGGCCCAAGGCCCAATGAAAACAACAATTTCACATGTACAAGCTGTTCTACCTTGGAAATGAACCCGATGAAGAAGAGCTGTAGGAATATTGAGCTGAGGAGAAAAGGGATTGTGGCTTTGATCACAGGACCTCCGGCCTTATTAGCAACTCCTGCTGGGATCTCTTTTTCTCAGAAGTGCCTGCTCATTACCCTTTGATAGCTGTTGGGTAATAGCAGCACCACATTGCTGACAATAGGGTTGTTGTAACCCTATTTGGTGATGACACAGAAAAAAATTAAACAGTGAAAAATCTTTCATTTTTAATAATGCATTGTGTTAGAACTATCAATAGCTTTTGACAATGAAAAAATTGGGTAGTATTGCTATAAACACTAGGGCAAGGCAAGACAGTCAGAGTTGCTTCAAAGTGCGAGATGTGCTGTTGTGGATTTAATAAGACAAACACAACCTTTGGGTTAATCAGAGACAAATTTAGATATATTGCGCAATAGGTTCAAGGCTCTGTACATGAAGCGTTGAACAAAGACAGAAATTAGGTACAATGGTTTTATACCCTTCTAGACAAAGGATTCTGTTAACTCAGCAATTCATATGGTCATATACATTTATCATTTTTAATTGACATTTCCTAATTACAGAGTTTCTTTGCAAACAGTTATAATTCTTTTTGTAGATTACTGAAGCATAGATTCAAATCATCTTCTGACGATAGACAATTTTTAACTCATGTGGATCCCCTTGACCTAACCAACCTTTAAGCTGTATGTCATTAGAATGTTCCTTTCTTATGACAACTTAGAGGCCTCCTAGAGGAACCAAAAGGATTTTGGCTGAGTTTGTACTTTTTCCAACCGGATGCATTGCTTTTTAGAATAGAGTGAATAGAAAGTTATCCAGTGGTCATCTATCAGAGCCCGCTTCATTACATTAGTGCAGTGAATAAGTTTAATAATAAAATTGTAATGTAAAGCCCTTTTCTCAATTCTTGCTCCCTGGTGAAGTCTCCACACACAGTGAGTTTCTAACGCACTACAATTTTTCAGCTACCTGTAATGTCTCTTGTGCAGTCTGCATCTCTATGACTAATCTGTCTTCCTCAGCTTCCTTTCCCTCCTCATTATAAATTTAAAGTTTGAATTTGAATTGTATTTCAATCCAGCCACTCTCTGCTTCTGATGATGTGAGTTGCAGTTAGGCTTCTGCCTCTTAATTTATGGTTGCATTACTATCAGCCCCTAGTCCTAAATTCTATGAAAGTACCAAATTTCTTTATGCACACTTAAACAATTAGAATGGCTAACCTGGATCTGTTTGGATTGGCATTCTTCTCAGATTCAGGGATGGTTGAGTCCCCATGAATGGAGAGATAGGCACAAATGTTTCAAAAAACCTGGGGATGAACATAAGAAGAATTTGGCTAATCAGTTTGAAAGCTGGTCCTGAGTATGGTGCTTGGGGTATTTGAAGATGCCTGTGTTGCTCTCTGGATTCTTCTGGGCTCTGGGCCTCCTGATTTTATTCCCCCGTTATCACCACTTCTTAAGAAAGTCCAATTCATCACACATCAAATCTGTTAACTCTAAATCTGTAGAATCCACATCCCCTTCATCCTTTTCCCAACCAACCTGCAGTTTCCAAACCATAGTGAGGAGGCTTTTAAGAAGTGGCTGTGCTCCATGTGGCAGCTTCTTGGGAAGAGCTATCTATTTGTGTGCCCTCATAATCAGTCCCAAACTCCTCCATCAGTCCCAGAGGAAGGAGACCTCCCAGAACAGAAATGTTTTTTTTTCCTCACCATGATCCTTCACATCCTTCTGGCTAATCCACCAGCTGGATATGAAAAAATTATTTCCTCCCTGTGATGCTTGCAGCAAATGACATCCACTGCAATGGTTTTTTTGTGGGTGGGGGGTGTAATACAGATAAGTCCTCACTTACCATTCGCTTTGTTTAGTAATCACTCAAGATTATAATGCTATAAAATGTGAGGGAAAAGTTATTTCTCAGATGCTGTGCCTATTAATGGCTTTTGGAATGGACAAGTAAATAAGCCAATAAGGAAGCAGCTAATGGGTTTGAATCTCCCGGGCTTTTATGTTCCCTCCCCTAACTGTCACAGTTGACAGTATAAAAGGAGATTCTTGACAGAAAACCGTTGGCAGTTCGGAGAGTTCTGTTCAGCTCTTCTGTTAAAAAACTGGGGACAGTTTGGAAGTCAGTTAGAAGGGCATTTCTGATGCAGTTCTGATGGTTTACAAGACTTTTTCTTCTGAGGAAGAATAGCCAGAACTAACATCGCTTAGAGCGATTATATATATGTTTTTCCTCTAGCCAGGTTTTCCCTATGCAACCAAGGTTTTTCTGCAGCCCCAGCTCAGTAGAATCACATCCACTTAATTCTGGGCTTTTTTCCTTTCTAGCAGCCAGCAAGCTCTTCCTGCTAGGTGGGAGACCTACTAGTCTCCCACCTCCTGGTCTCCTCTTTTTTGACTGAGTTCTTGTGTTCTTCAATGCGTGCACTTATTCTTCTGTTGGTTTGTCCGATGTATGTGGTGGGGCAGGCGTGCATTTCCTGTAGACTAAGGTTGGTTAAGGTTGGTTAATTTGGTTTGGTAATCAGATGTGTTCATAACCACCGTGTTTACCATGGAAACAGAAGCGAACAACCAACTTCCCTTCCTGGATGTCTTAGTCTACAGGAAATCCAATGGCTCCCTAGGACACACCATCTACCAGAAGAAAACACACACAAACCGCTATCTGCACGCACTCTCACACCACCACCCAACACAGATCAACTCCGTAGCCAAGACACTCATCTCCAGAACAAAATGCTTAGCTGACGAACAACACCTAAAAATGAACTACACACTCTCACTAACGTATTAACATCCAATGGATTCCAAAGAAATAAGATTACCAACCTAATCCAAAAAGAAACCCCCACTAAAATCCAAGACAGAGAACAAGAAAACGGCAAAGCCCTCCTCCCATACATAAAAGGCACCACAGATAGAATCAGCAAGATCCTCCATAAACACAACATCAAGACAGCATTTTGCACAAACCGAAAAATATCCACCATCCTAAGAAACCCTAAAGACAAAATTGAGTTAGAAAATCAAGGAGTATATGAAATCCCATGCACGCCTTCCCCACCACATACATCGGACAAACCAACAGAAGAATAAGTGCATGCATTGAAGAACACAAGAACTCAGTCAAAAAAGAGGAACCAACTTCTTCCCTGGTCCAACACCTCAAAGCCACAGGACATGATACTGACTTTAAAAAGACCAGAACTATCGCCAAAACCGAACACTTTAACAACAGAATAATCAGAGAAGCCATCGAGATAGAAAAACGTCCACACAGCATGAATAAACGAGATGATACCTCCCGCCTACCAGCCATTTGGAAACCCGCCCTTATTGACAAACGAGTCCCTAACACAAAGAATGACACCAGACCCACACTCACGAGAGCCACACAGGGTGTAACCACCACACATCCACGCAGAAAGCAAACTCAAACCCACACTGAGGATGAGGCACGACCGCAGACCAGAAGCCAGACCACAGCTGCATCATTAGCCCCTTTAAACCCCCCCCAATCCATACATGAAGCAGACTGACACCCACCATGAAGAGGTAGCACGGCCACGAACACGAAGCCAAACAACAGCAACACAGCTCACCAGCTCAAATCCCCCTGCTACTCAGACTAACCCGAGCACAACCAAGCCCCCACCTAAACAGAACACACACCCATCCAATCAGAGCACAGCCAACCCCCCATCCAATCAGAGCACAGCCAAACCCCCAACCAATCAGAACACACCTCCACCCAATCAGAACACAACCAAGCTCCCACCCAATCAGTTCACACCCCCACTGGCAGTTAAAAGAAAGAAACAGCTGCGATCACACACATTGCTCTTAGAAGCACGAAGCCGAAGTCACCAGCCTGAAGATGACGAATGAGACTTCGTCAAAACGTTGCCAAGAAACCTCCAATTTTACCCGGGAGAAAACCCGAATAACCAAAGACCTACATATATATACATACATATATATATATATTTATTTATTTATTTTATTTTTATTTTATTTCCAATTTATATACCGCCCTTCTCCCTGAGGACTCAGGGTGGTGTACAGCCAGAATTAAGAACATAAAATACAAATATTAAAAACCAGTTAAAATATATATAAATTTGGCCCAAAAATTAAAAATCACAAACCAATTAAAACATTTAAAAATTTCTTCTTAAGCCAGCCCGGCTTGCTGGAAAAAGTGAGTTTTAAGGGCACGGCGGAAGGCACTAAGGTCTTGGATTCTCCTTATCTCTGGGGGCAACTGATTCCAGAGGGTAGGTGCCCCCACAGAGAAGGCCCTCCCCCTGGGGGTCACCAGCCTACATTGTTTGGCTGATGGCACCCTGAGGAGGCCCTCTCTGTGGGAGCGCACGGGTCGATGGGAGGTCGTCGGTAGCAGCAAATATCCTGTCAGCTATATATATATAGCTGACAGGATATTTAAGCAAAGTAATGAAATACTATTTAATATTTGAATAGATATTGTTTTTTATATAAATAAAAACATTTATTGTTAACTGCTTCAGAGGCTCATTGTTAAAGTAGATCTTAATAGAAATAAAGGTTTTACGGTACAGTGATTTATTTACACCTCGACATAAAAAAATTCAGCTTTGCAAACAATCCTTGAATTTACAACCATCACATTGTCCTGTAATCATATGATAGCCATTGGCATGCTTCTCTGAGGAATGGACGTCAAGCCAGGATCTCTTTGGTTTAACCTTTTTATTGAATTATAAGATAAAATAAGATACAAAATACAAAAGTAAATAGGAAAATGGTGGGGAGGAAGAGAAGTGAGAAAGGTTAAAAAAAGAAGTATTGACTTCCAACTCTCTGTTGCAGTAAAATAAGGCATTAACATCAAATCACAACTTTGTGATTTTTTTCATAATAATATGAACAAGCCATTTTTTTTCATAATAATATGAACAAGCCATTTCTATAAAGATCTATCAATCTAATCGATAAAACCCAAAATCAAAGTTTCATTCTTTTCCACAACAGAAAGCTCAGAAGTGGTCTCCATGTGGAAACAAAAGAACTTATGTTCTTTAATCAAATTTAGTCAATTTTGCCATTTCAGCCAACTCCATCAACTTCTGTGACCATTCGTTCATGGTAGGAACTGAAGTTTCCTATTTTTGTGCATACAATAGTCTTACTGCTGTCAACATATATAATAACAAAGTTCCAAATTTTCCTTTTGGGCCTAATGGAAAAAGATATGGAGAAAAAATTTGGAAGCCAGCATCTGTTTCCAAGAAAGTTTTTATCCTGGTCAATTGAGCAGAGATAATTTCCAAATAGGAATGTATGATTACAATTATTTATGTATTCTTATTTATTTTGTCAAGCACGTATTAGATAACATATATAAGTATAAACATGATTTGAATACATGAAATGGATATAAAAGGGAACATTAGAACCGTAGGCACGCTGAATTGGAAAGCACAACTGTACAAGGGTTTATTTTCAATGTTGTGTTCTATATCTTTATTTTCTATCATTTTTGTTTTGTATATTTTATTACTTTAAAATTTCAAATTAGAAAAAAAAATATGCATTTCAAACCAAGAGAATGGCAACGTTTCATAGGTTTTTGCATGTGCAGCTAAGCTGAATTTTTTACTCAGTAAATTGGAAAGACTGCTCTAGCCAGATTCAGCCTCCCCAACAATACAGACAGGGAACTAATATTGCAGGTTCTGTTATTCTATTAACAGCATCAAAGAGCAAGCTGGCCATCATTTAGGGACTCTGCACATAAATAAGTGCTTTATGAGCTTTTACAGCCCAGAAGTTAAGTTAATTTTGTGTAGGGGTGAGGGTGGGGGGCACAGGGTGGCAGCACTCATCCTGAGGTTAATGTAAATGAAGCGGGCTCTGATAGATGACCACTGGATAACTTTCTATTCACTCTATTCTAAAAAGCAATGCATCCGGTTGGAAAAAGTACAAACTCAGACAAAATCCTTTTGGTACTCTAGGAGGCCTCTAAGTTGTCAGAAGAAAGGAACATTCTAATGACATACAGCTTAAAGGTTGGTTAGGTCAAGGGGATCCACATGAGTTAAAAGTTGTCTATCATCAGAAGATGATTTGAGTCTATGCTTCAGTAATCTACAAAAAGAATTATAACTGTTGGCAAAGAATAAAATGAAACAGTAATTAGGAAGTGTCAATTAAAAATGACAAATGTATATGATCACATAAACTGCTGAGTTAACAGAATCCTTTGTCTAGAAGGGTATAAAACCATTGCACCTAATTTCTGTCTTTGTTCAACGCTTCATGTACAGAGCTTTGAACCTATTGCGCAATATACAAATTGTCTCTGATTAACCCAAAAGTTGTGTTGGTCTTATTAAATCCACAACAGGGTGGCCGCAGTGCTTGCCTTTCTACTGGGAGTGTCCCTGGGGCTGCAGTGCCAAAACTACTGGTTTCCTGCCTAGGGAGGGGGTTGGACTAGAAGACCTCCAAGGTCCCGCTATTCTGTGCTATGCTATGCTATGCTACTTGATGGCACTTCCTTAGACAGCCATTTGTCTGGAAAGGGGGTTGGAATAGAAGGTCCCTTCCAACTTTGTTATTCTGTTAACATAATCAATAAAAAAAAATCTTGCAACCGCCTTAGGTACAGACGGAACAACCTGGTTTTCAGCTTTATATCGCTAGATGGCGCACTATAGGTAAGCAACGCCCGCGCTAGACGACTGTCACTGCAAATACAGAGCATCGGTATTGCAGGCCAAAGGAGTTGAAACATTCGAATATTAGATTCCTAGAGAGGACTTGGAGGAGAAGAGCAGAGGAACTTCCTTTTCCGGCTCTCCGTTGAGAAAATCGAGGCGTGGAGGGTGGCTCTCCTGGTTTTCCCAGGGTCGAAGTAGCGGCTGAAAGGTGAGTTGAGGAAGGTGGAGGAGAGGCCGGGAGCAAGTAGGGCTTTTTGGTTTCCTCCGTGGTGTAAAAGCAGAGAAGCAACGAGGCTGAAACATGTCAGCTGTTACATGTTCGTTTCTTCCCAGGATTTTATACCACTGGTGGTGCATGCTTTAAAGCTGCTGCCTGCAAGTTTTTGCTTCTTGGGAGAGTTAAAAAGTCTCCTTCCTGTTAGGGTTGACTCCTTGTGATTTTATGGACATGATCTTTTCTTGGCAACATTTTGGAACTGATCTGCCAGTGCTGTCTTCAGGGACTTTGTTTTTACTTTCATATCTAGCAAACAGACACCAGATTTCCTAGTGGTGCACCATCCATGTACTAACCAGGCACAACTGTGCTTATCCCAGGACTTCTTTTAAAGTAGCTACTTGAGCACCAGTTGGGATGTTCAGATTTATAGACAGTCCTTGCTTACCTTTGACCACTCAACTTTCAGAGTTACAGTGGCGCTGAAAAAGAAGACTTACAACTTTTCCCCAAAGATGTGACCATCACAGTTATTTGGGGGTGGCACTGACTTGCATTTATGACAGTTGCAGTGTCCCAGAATCATGGACTCACCATTTAGAACCTTCACAATTGGCTTCCAAGAAACCAAATCAATTGGAAATTGACAGGAAGTTGCAAGTCACAGTCATGTTACATTGCTCTGAGCAGACCATGGTGATTTGCTTAATGACCGCAGCCAGGAACGATGTTGTAAGTTGACATGGTTAAGTGATGTCATACTTAACGATCACACCATTTAGGAATGGACATGCTGGTCCCAATGGCTTTTGGTAAGTGAGGATTGCCTGAATTGGGATGTCACCAGTGTGGTTGTGGACGGTATTTCTGGCCTTTTTCTTATTTGGAATGGTGGACTTCCATGGCCAAAAATGATCCTTTAAATCTTGTTGAGACTCTTAGGATCATTTTATCAATTAAGCCTCACCCTGTCTCTCCAAAATTAGATCAAAAAGTGTGAGTGCACCCACATATATGTGTATATGTATAATCTGTCCCTAGTACTTCCCGCTATATATGTTAATCCTTTGTATGAATTTGGGATTGACATAAATCAACAAGTAAATTTCATGATTGAATGAATATTTGAACTTGGATCTCACTAGACCTGTATGTTGAAAATGAATGATAATTAATGTAAGAGGTTAAGTTAACCTTTTGGTGTGTTTTTCTAATTGTAATGTTTGCTTTTTTCTCATTTTTGCAAATTTGAGCAGCCATTTTATAAACCATAATTAAACTAACTCTTTTATGTGAATCAAAAGAATGCCAAAGAGAACATTGTGGAGGACTGAGAATCACAAGCAGCATTAAAATGGAAAGTAAACCAAGGCAGCAACTAAAATCTTACAGTTCCTCCAGAAAAGCTACAAAACTCTTCTTCTTCCCCAGCAGGTGACAGACAAGGAAGAGAAAGCTCTTGCTAAGAAAGAAAGTTATTGAATCCTACCCATTTTATGTTTCTTGCCACAATTGTTACGTGAATCACTGCAGTTGTTAACTTAGTAACACATTTGTAAAGTGAATCTGGCTTCCCCATTGACTTTGCTTATCAGAAGGTGACAAAAGGTGGGGTGCATCTACATGGAGGGAAGAATGCAGTGGGGACACCCCAAGGCTTAGGCCCAGTACTCTTCAACAACTTCATACAATGATTTTGGTGAAGGAATAGAAGGGAACTTATCAAATTTGGAGACAACAGGAGGATCTTAACAGACTTGAACAGCACAATGTAATTTCCAGCACAATGTAATTCAGCAGTGAGAAAAATAGTTTTTTACACTTAAGCAGGAAAAACTCAATGCATACCTATAGAAGAGGTTGTACGTGGCTCAACAGCAGTAACTGTGAGATGAATCTAGGAGTTCCAGTGAACAATCACCCCAAATATGAGCTAGCAGTGTGCTGCAGCGGCAGAAAAAAATAATACAGTCCTTGTCTGCATCAACAGAAGGATAGTATCAAGATCACATGAAGTGTCAGTACTGCATTTTTTTTTTTGAGCCTTGGTAATACAGTGGTTTAAAGCACCCTGTTATTAAGACCAGCTGCCTGCAATTACTGCAGGTTCGAATCTCGCCAGGCTCAAGGTTGACTCAGCCTTCCATCCTTTCTAAGGTAGGTAAATTGAGGACCCAGTTGTGGGGGCAATAAGCTGACTTTGTATAAATATACAAAAGGATGAAGGCTATTGCTTAGCACATTGTAAGCCGCCCTGAGTCTCCGGAGAAGGGCGGCATATAAATTAAATTTAAAAAAAAAAAAAAGTATCAAGATCACATGAAGTGTCAGTACTGCATTATACTGTATTAGTAAAGCTACACTTGGAATATTGTACCCAGTTTTGGTCACCATGATAGAAAAAAGATGATGAGACTCTAGAAAGAGTGCAGAAAAAAGCCACAAAAAACCTAGGCATTAGATTCTAAAATATGTGATGGGTAGGGCTAGGGGTGACATGATAGCAGTCTTTCAATATTGGAGGGGCGGACAGATTTGAATGGGTCGTCCCATTATCCAAAGTGCCTGAGAGCAGGACAAGAAGTAACAGGTGAGACTTATCAGAAAGAGATTCAATCTAGAATCAAGGACAAAGTTCCTATCCATGAGAACAATTACCGTAGTGAACGGCTTGCCTCCAGAAGTGCTCTATCTGTGGCGGTTTTTGAGAGGAGATTCAACAGCCATTTGCCTAGATTGGTATAGGATCTCCTGCTTGGAGAGTTGGACCCTTCTCCAACTTCTATTCTGTAATTCTGCCAGAACTTCATGAACTTTTGTGGATCAGCACATAGCTAATATTCCCAGGAGAAGTAGTGTCACATTTCACTTGGCAGAGTTGCAAAGTTCGATTGCTAGGAGTGGAAAACGACTAGATAGCGTGTAATCAGTGGAAAACGTCTTGCAAACAGGACAAACATGTTTTTCCGCCTCCTGTCACGAGATGGCGGTCAGATAGGCAACATCTTTACCTAGAGAGCCAACAGTATAATACCACCACCTGCGTTTGAGTTTAAAGGAGTTAAAACCATTGAGTACTGTATTGCTAGAAAGGATGGGAGGAGAGGCGAAGCGCAGAGGAACTTCCTCTACTGGATCACTCAAGGGAGGAAGGTGGTGTGTGCGGAATGTCTTTTGTGCTCTTCCCAGGATCGAAGCCGCAGCTGGCAGGTGAGTTTTGAGGAGAGGCTCGGAGCAAGTAGGGCTGTTAGGTTTTCTCCATGGCATAGAATCAGAGGAGCAGTTAGGGTATAGAATAGAATATAGAATAATAGGTCCAGAGGTGCTTTTTTCTCAAGGAGCAACTGGACTTTCTGGTTTTTCTTTGAAGACGTTTCACTTGTCATCCAGGAAGCTAAACGTCTTCAAAGAAAAACCAGAAAGTCCAGCTGCCTCTTGGAAAAAAAGCACCTTTGAGACAACCATGACCTAGATCAGGGGTGGGCAAATGTGGCTCTTTTACAACCTGTGGACTTCATTTGCCCACCCCTGACCTAGATGATTAAGAATCTCCATTGACACAGAATAACAGAGTTGGAAGGTACCTTTGAGGTCATCTAATCCAATGCCCTGCTTGAACAGGAGACCTGATACCAGTTCAGACAAATGGCTGCCCAGTCTCTTCTTCAAAGCCTCCGGTGATGGAGCACCCTACAACTTCTGGAGGAAAGCCATCCCACTGATCAATTAGTTTAGTTTAGTTTTAGTTTTATTGAATTTGTATACCGCCCTACTCCCGAAGGACTCAGGGCGGTGAACAGCCATAGAATAAAACAATATAAATACAAAATTTAAAATAGAATAAAACGAATTAAATAATTTGGCTGAAAAAATTTAAAACCCCAATACTTTGAAACCAAATTTAAAATTTCCATTTAAAAAAGGGGAAAGACTTAGAACAGGCCAGCCTGATGAAACAAGAAAGTCTTGAGCGCGCGACGGAAGGTACGCAGATCCGGGATCCTCCGTATCCGGGGGGAGCTCGTTCCAGATCGTCGGTGCCCCCACAGAGAAGGCTCTCCCCCTGGGGGCCGCCAGTCGACATTGTTTGGCCGATGGCACCTGGAGGAGCCCCTCTCTATGGAAGCGTACTGGTCGGTGGGAGGCTATTGGTGGTAGCACGCAGTCCCGTAAATAACCAGGTCCTAAGCCATGGAGCGCTCTAAAGGTGATAACCAATTGTTCTCACAATCAGGAAATTTCTCGATTTCTTGATTAGTTTCCATCCATTGTTTCTTGTCCGGTCTGGTGCTTTGAAAAATAATTTGAGCCCTCTTCTTTGTGGTAGCCCCTCAAATATTGGAATGCTGATATCATGTCGCCCCTAATCCTTCTTTTCACTAGACTAGACATGCTCAATTCCTGCAACCGTTCTTCATATGTTTTATTCTCTAGCCCCCAATTGTGTTTGTTGCCCTTTCATTTCTCTGTTAGTAAGTACAGGTAGTCCTCGATTTACAACAGTTCATTTAGTGACCATTCAAAGTTAAAACAGCGCTGGAAAAAGTGACTTATGATCATTTTTCACACTTCTGACCATTGTAGCATCCCCCTAGTTACGTGGCTTACATTCAGATGCTTGACAACTGATTTAAATTTATGATAGTTGCAATCTTAGTTGCAACTATCAGTTGCAATGATAGTTCCTGGTGATTACCTATAAAGCCCTACATGGCTTAGGCCCGGGATATTTGGCAGACCATCTGCAGCCAGCAACAGCTTCCCATCGCCCGGTGCGTTCCCACAGGGAGGGCCTACTCAGGGTGCCGTCGGCCAGACAGTGTCGGCTGTCCACCCCCAGGGAGAGGGCTTTCTCTGTGGGCACACCTACCCTTTGGAATCAACTCCCTCTGGAGCTCCGGGTGGCTCCCGACCTTCGCTCTTTCTGCCATGGCCCGAAAACATGGCTATTTCACCTGGCCACCCTGGACTGATGGGGGTTTTAATAGAATTTTAACTGGGTTTTTTATTGAATTTTTGTTAATTTTAACCTGGATTTTTGTTTTAATGGTTCGTTTGTTTTGTTTTAATTGTTGTGAGCCACCCCGAGTCCATTGGAGATAGGGCGGCGTACAAGTTCCATTAATAAATAATAATAATAAATAAATGTCCTGGACAGTGGTGAGTGTCAGCATTCCAGAAAGTCCCCAATTCCAAGTAAAAACTCCGAAGCAGGCATTTCTCAAAGTTCCATTTTATTAGAGTAGTTATACTGGCAGATCTGGGAAAACCCAAATCCGAAGGTTCCGGGTTTTCCCTCAGGAAATCAAAACCCCAAATCCAGCCCCTTCAGTCTGTCACATGGTCCAATCATCATCCGTCCCAACTTGAGCCATCCCTGCAACCACTCCTCCTCTGGATGCATGAACACCATGACCTTGACCGAAGGGAAGAATGCTATTATGTCTAACTATATTCACTCTTCTAAATCCCCCCTCCTACTTTCCCAGGCGCATGGAGTTGGCAGCGAGGAAGCTTCTGGTGCTAATACGGCTTCCAAAGCTGACAGTGGGTTTCAAATTTTTTTACTACCTGTTCTGTGGGCATGGCTTGCTTGGTGGGTGTGGCTTGGTGATCATGTGACTAGGCATGGCTTGGTGGTCATGTGGCTGGGTGGGCATGGCCAACTTGACTTCACTCATGTCAAGGGTTAGGGTTAGGGTGCCTGGCCTCTCCTCACCTCAAAGGCCTCAACAAGATACAATTTCCCTGTCTATTTATTTACTATTACTGAACATCCAAAATATACTATTTAATCCTATGTATATATGCCATATGTGTACATACATATTACATAGTATAGTGTGTATAGGCACACAAAAAGATACATTATCTACTGTATATACTGTATGTGTATGTACACACACATACACACACACACACACACACACACACACAGCTCTTCTAAAACTATACACATTCAACCTCACTTACTACATTTGGAAAAACACACCCAGAGTCCACTTTCTGCCACACATTTAACTATAACCTCTGTACATTAGAACATTACACACGCCTTCAGATTTTCTACCCTAGCTTGCACAGGACTGTTAGAGCCAGGAGAGGTCATGGATTGAGTAAAATGTGGTGAAACTCACTTAACAACGCTCTTGTTTAGCAACCAAAAGTTTGGGCTCAATTGTGGTCATAAGTCAAGGACTATCTCTGCCTTCCTCTGCATGGCAGCCTTGTCCTAGTAAACTCCTCCTCCTTTCTGGCAATTTTCCTCTCTGTTAGAGGCACCAAAATAATCCAGACGATGTAAGGTTTCCTGCTGCAGCAGGGGGTTGGACTAGATGACCTCCGAGATCCCTTCCAGCCTAGATTGCTATGATGTTTCAAAGCGTCTTCTGAAGCCATGTCTAGTGCCAGTGTTTGTGGTTTCCTTTCTCTTCTTTCTCTCTCTCTCCCTTCCTCTTTCTTCTTTCTTTCTTTCTTTCTTTCTTTCTTTCTTTCTTTCTTTCTTTCTTTCTTTCTTTCTTTCTTTCTTTCTTTCTTTCTTGTCTCTCCCTTCCTCTTTCTTCTTTCTCTTTCTTTCTCTTTCTTTTTCTTTCTCTTTCTTTCTCTTTTTTTCTTTCTTGTCTCTCTCTCCCCCTCTTTTTCTTTTTCTTTTGTTCTTTTTCTTTCTTCCTTTTTCTTTCTTGTCTCTCTCTCCCTTCCTTCCTTCCTTTCTTTTTCTCTCCTTCCTTCCTCTTTCTTTCTCTTTCTTTCTCTCTTTCTCTTTCTTGTCTCTCTTTCTCTCCCTTCTTTCCTCTTTCTTGTCTCTCTCTCTTTCTCTTTCTTAATACCCTATATGAGCCCTAGACTCCACCCACCAAAAATGGATGGCTTCAGATTTTAAAACACTTTTTTAAAAATACAATAACCTGGTCAAGTATCTTCATTTTGACAAATTTATCCTTACCAGGAGAATTTAAGTATTTATGAGCTTCAAGTTAATCCTATTTTTTTAAAAAAAAATAGTTTTAACTTGTCAGTTAAGAGTGTTCTGTATTATGATAGATTTAGCCAACCATATACTTTTGTTTTGTTTGTATTTAATGTTTTACCTTTCTAATAAGTTTTTTAAGAAAAGAATTTGCTTTTTAAAATGTTTTTAACTTTGTGTATTTTATATTTTTTAGCTTTTAAAATTGTTTACATCCCACCCTTCTAATACTAGTCTAGGACTGTAATAAAAATTTGATTTACTGATCTGTGAGTTGCATGTTCATGAAGGTTAATTATGCAGTTATATATGAATTACCCGGACTCAGTCTTTTAAGTAGAGAGCTTTTCTTTAAAAAAAAAAAAAAAAGCTAAAATAGTCACTGAATGAAGGGCAGTGCTTTCAAATAGGCCTGAAAGAGAAAGGGTGGGTGGGGAGAGAACAGAAAGTATTTCCCACAATCTGCATCATAAAACTTCCAACAGCCAGAATCATAAGACTTTGCTTTGCAGATCAAAAGCTTCACTTATATTTAAATACTGAATATAGTCTGCTCTTTATATCTTTGAAGAACATATGAAAAGAGAAATATAAAGAAAAATGAAAATAATTGTAAAAGAAGGGAGGAAAAGGGGAAGAGAGAAAAATGTACGATTAAGGGGAAAAGAAAAAGAAAAAAAGTATTGACTTCTGACTCCTTTTAGTGCAGTAGAATAAAGTACTAATATAAAACCTCAACTTTTTAGTTTTATATAATAATGTATTCTAGCCGTTTCTATAATAACAATCTTACTGTATCTAATCAAAAAATCCTAAAATTTAGAGTTTCATTTTTTTCTACCTCAAGGACAAAATCCAAAAACCGTTTCCACATAGAATCAACTTTTGCAGCCAATTGTCCATTGTGGGAATCAAAGTATCCTTCCATTTTTGTGCATAAAGTATTCTTGGTGCCATTAGTTCCAAATGTTTTTCAAGTTCTTTATCCATTAAGCCTAAAAGAAAACTCTTTAGTTTTATCTTTATGCTCACTTTAAGAATCTTCTATATTAAGATGTGGATCCTACTCCAATATTTCTTTGCTTTGTCCACCATAAATGATAACATAATATAGAATAACAGAGTTGGAAGACTAGAGTCATCTAGTCCAAATCCTGCTCCAGCAGAAGAGTCTATACCAGTGCTGGCAAACCTTTTCAGCACCAAGTGCCGAAATGGGAGCGTGCGTGTTTGGGGGAGCGCCAGAAACCGGAAGAGCAGCTCCCTGGTGTGCATGCGAGGGAGCAGCGGAAACTGGAAGAGCAGTTCCCTGGTACGTGCAGCTGAGCTTCCAGTTTCCAGAGTGCGCATGCATGCTGGTCACTTGGTCTTCTGGTTTCTGGCGCACATGCGCGCACAAAGACCAGCTGGCCGGCAACATGTGCGCACCAGAAACCGGAAGCTCAGCTTCCCGGCACATGCATGCGCGCCAGGGAGCTGCTCTTCAGTTTCCAGTGCTCCCACACACGCAAAGACCAGCAGGCTGGCGCGCAAACCTTTTCAGCACCAAATGCTGAAATGAGAGCGCACGCTGTTAGGGTGTGTGTAAAAAGTATTTGTTGCTTGTGCAACGAGCAGAGCAGAAACACACAGGGAAGGAGATAAACGTGCGGCTCGTGTGAGAAAAATACTTTATAGATAACAAGCAGTCTCGGTGTAAGTAAAACAGTCCAAGGTCATAAACAGTAATATCAGTCCAGTAAGTATCTTCCCTTACCAAAGCAAACAGACTTTAGTAACTCTTGGTATACAGTACCATATAACAGACACAGTAAGCAACAGGATACAATCAGGTATCAATCCGGAAGAAGCAGGAAGAAGGAACGCTTCTCTGTGCTGCTTATTTATGCACTGTAGCCTAATTACAGGGTTCAGCAAACCCTGATTACGTGGCTCAGTTGTTTCTTAAAGAAACAGATATATTGCCTGACCAACAGGTTAGGAGTAAGCTACAAGCTGAACCTAACACACGCGTTTGGGGGAGCGTGCACGTTTGGGAGAACGCACGCATTTGGGGGAGCTCCAGAAGCCGGAAGAGCAGCTCCCTGGTGTGCATGGGAGTGAACGCCGGAAACCAGAAGAGCGGTTCCCTGGTACGTGCAGCTGAGCTTCCAGTTTCCAGAGTGCGCATGCATGCCGGTCACTTTGTCTTCTGGTTTCTGGCGCACATGCATGTGCAAAGACCAGCTGGCCGGCGACATGTGCACACCGGAAACTGGAAGCTCAGCTACCCGGCACACGCATGCGTGACAGGGAGCTGCTCTTCAGTTTCCAGTGCTCCCGCACACGCAAAGACCAGCTGACTGGCGCGCATGTGCGAGCTGGAACCCGGAAGAGCAACGGACGACGGCTGGCGTGCCCAGAGAGATGTCTCTGCGTGCCACTTCCGGCACTCGTGTCATAGGTTTGCCATCATTGGTCCATACCATTTCAGACAAATGGCTGTCCAGTCTCTTCCCAACTTGTTCTGAGTTTTTCTCCCAATTGATATCAGGGTAGTTCTCCCATTACTACTGTGATGTGTTTCCTAATTGATTAGAAAAAAGTTCATCTATTTCTTCTACTTGGTTGTGAGGCCTGTAGTACACATATCACATTGTTATTCTTTTTTCTTTTTATGTTGACTCATATGCATTCTAGGAGACTTTCATCCTTAGTTTTGTTCATGGTTTGTAGAGATATAAAGACCTCTAACATATATGACTTCTAGCAATTCTATTTTCTCTTTTGTTAGGTCTGTTTCTTTTGAATAGTTTGTATCCTTCTGTTAGTACATTCCAGTCATGTTATTAATTTTATGATAAAAAGTTCCTTCTTTACATTTCCAACATTTATTTGAGGTGCCTTTATAGTTTCTTGACAATTTGTTCGGTATCAGATACCAACAGTACATCAGCTTATAAAAGTTTTATTTTGAATTATATTTTAATGAGAATTTTAGACCTTTCATCCACATATTCTCCCATTATTCAAGTATTATATCGAAAGTTGTTTTCCTACTGAATCATTAAATGCTTTACATACTCATTCTCCAAGTTCAATTTCAATAACAATTTATAAACTTCAGTAATAATATGTTCATCACTACCACACAATAGGATTTCCAATTCATTTTTTGCAAATTCAAATCCATATGTTTTTTTGTCTAGTTTAAACTTTTTTTTTCAATTGTAAATATGTAAATCAATGGCAAACACACCATTCCTATTCCAACTTCTCTGTAGACTTGAGGATAGGGTCACCATAATTGAAAGCTATTATTTGACCATAAGTCTACCAGTCTGGCCTCGCCACTATTTCTTTTCTAAAAAAAAGCTTCCCGGGGGAAATACCCAAAAAGGCATCTTTGCAGAGAACCTTATTTTATATTTATTGCACACTCTTAAGATTGCATGTTTAAAAAAGTGATTATTAAAATCAAAATTTGCTTTAACCTTATCAACCCATAAATAGCCATGCCATCCAAATCATAATTCATGGCCCTGTAGCTCAATAACCTCTTATTTTGGAGAGTCACCCACTCTTTTTGCCAGACAAATCAACAAGTATCAAAATACAATTGCAAATCTGGTAAGCCCAGACCTCCTCTTTCCTTAGCGTCTTGCGATAATTTATATTTAATTCTTGGTTTTTTCCCCTTGCCATATAAACTTACAGATGTCTATTGTTTAAATGGAGTATCAGTTACAAGTTTTGGTAAAGTATACAACAGTAAAAGCACCTTTGGTAAAACATCTTAATTACAGAGATTCTACCCAATAATTGCATTGCTAAGAATTTGTGATTGATCCAAGTCAACAAGTGTATTTCATGATTGAATGGATATTTGAACTTGGATTGCAGTAATCTTTAACAGGTCAAATCTATCATAATTAATGTAAGAGGTTATTTTACCATTGTAGCATGTTTGCTATTTACTTGTAATGCATACTTTTATTTTTTTCACATATTCTTCAACCATTTTATAAACAATTAATGTTACATTTTTATTTGAATCTTACAGAAAAAGAGCACTCTGGAAAACTGAGAATAACAAGCAACTTTGAAAAGGAAAGCAAATCAATCCAGAAATCAAAATATTTTCCATTTCCTTTGGAAAAATATACAATTCTTCTTCTTCTCCAGAGGTTGATCAACAAAAGAGAGAAAATCAAGAGAGATTTCAAGCTGGAATAAATAGAGTACAAGGAAAACAAGGAAGTATTACATGAAAAGTCAGGGGAGATTATTTTTCCATTTAGAAAAAGAGTGAAATATCTGGAAGTCAGTGGGGAGGAAAAGGTCAATTGGGAAGCCAACTAGGGCAGACAGTAATGGAGGCTTTACCCTGTGAGGAAGAAAACAATAGCTTGAATCAAAGCTCCATCCAACAAGGATCACGCATATTTTTGACTTCTTCAAGAATATCAGTCTTGAAAAAGGTGCACAGATCTGCCTATTATGGCAAAAGAACAGATTGCAAATCAGAGCTGATTATGGACAACACGATCCACTCTGGAGAACAACCATATAAATTATCTGAATGTGATAAAATATTTGGCCAGAACAGCTCCCTTGTGGATCATGGAAGGACCGACGCAGGAGAGATGCCCTACAAGTGCTCTGAATGTGGTAAATGCTTTAGCGAAAATGACAAATTGGAGATACATCAGAAGATTCACATCAGGGAAAAACTCTATGATTGTCCTATTTGTGAGAAAAGTTTTATGACAAATTCCCACCTAGTGATACACCAGAAGACTCACATTGGAGAGAAACCCTTTGAATGTCCTGATTGTGGGAAACGTTTCAGTCAGAAATCTAGCATGATGAAACACCAGAGGACTCATACAGAAGAGAAACCATTTGAATACCCTGGTTGTAGTAAAAGTTTTGATCCAAATTCCCACCTGGTGATATACCACAGGACGTACACAGGAAAGAAATCATATGTGTGTCCTGATTGTGGGAAATGTTTTACAGCAAATTCCCACCTGGTGATACACCAGAGGACTCACACAGGAGAGAAACCTTTTGAATGTCCTGATTGTGGGAAACGTTTCAGACAGAAATATAGCATGATGAAACACCAGAGGATTCACACAGAAGAGAAACCATTTGAATACCCTGGTTGTAGTAAAAGTTTTGATCCAAATACCCACCTGATGATACGCCACAGGACGTACACAGGAAAGAAATCATACGTGTGTCCTGATTGTGGGAAAGGATTCATTGCAAATTCCCACCTGGTGATACACCAGAGGACTCACACAGGAGAGAAACCTTTTGAATGTGCTGATTGTGGGAAACGTTTCAGTCAGAATTCCAGCCTGTTGAAACACCAGAGGACTCACACGGGAGAGAAACCCTTTGAATGTCCTGATTGTGGAAAAAGTTTCAGTTTGAATTCCAACCTGGTGATACACCAGAGGATTCACACAGGAGAGAAACCCTTTGAATGTCCTGATTGTGGGAAAAGTTTCAGTCAGAATTCCCATTTGGTGATTCACCAGAGGACTCACACAGGAGAAAAACCATATGAATGTCTTGATTGTGGGAAATGTTTCAGTAAGAATTCCAACCTGGTGAAACACCAGAGGATTCACACAAGAGAGAAACCATATGAATGTTCAGATTGTGAAAAAAGTTTCAGTCTGAATTCCGACCTAGTTATACACCAGAGGACTCACAGAGGAGAAAAACCCTACGAATGTCCAGAGTGTGGGAAAACTTTCAGTTACCGTTCTGATCTGATGAAACACCAGAGGACTCACACAGGAGAAAAACCATATGAGTGTCTAGAGTGTGGTAAATGTTTCAGTTACAGTTCTGACCTGGTGAAACACCAGAGGACACACACAGGAGAGAAACCCTTTGAATGTCCTGATTGTGGGAAAACTTTCAGTCAGAATTCCAACCTGGTGAAACACCAGAGAACTCACACGGGAGAAAAACCCTTTGAATGTCATGATTGTGGAAAAACTTTCAGTCTGAATTTCAACCTGGTGAAACACCAGAGGACTCACACAGGAGATAAACCGTATGAGTGTCCAGATTGTGGAAAAAGCTTCAGTCACTGTTCTGACCTGGCAATACACCAGAGGAGTCACACAGGAGAAAAACCCTTTGAATGTCCTGATTGTGGCAAAGGTTTCAGTCAGAATTCCAACCTGGTGAGACACCAGAGGATTCATACAGGAGAGAAACCCTTTGAATGTCCTGATTGTGGAAAACTTTTCAGTCAGAATTCCAGCCTGGTGATTCACCAGAGGACACACACAGGAGAGAAACCGTATGAGTGTCCGGATTGTGGGAAAGATTTTAGTAGTAGGTCTAGTCTTCTAAGTCATGTAGGTTTACACACAGGGGAGAAACCTTTCAGATGTCCAGTCTGTGGACGGTACTTCAGGCATAAATCGTCCTTTATTGCACACAAGGAAATCCATATGAGGCAAACGTTGATGAATTTAGAAAAGGCTTGAATTTAATTTCTGATTTCTAGTTGGGAGTATACAGTAGGTAGGAAATTGAGTATTTGAATTCTGGCCTAATTCTTTTTAGTCAAAGTCTCTTAGGATTAGATTTGTAGGTGGAGAGAAAAAAATGGAAAATGCTACTTTCATAAAGGCTAACTCCTTTAGCCTTCAGCAAAAGTTACTGTTATATGTTTCCTTTTGCAGAAGTTGTGGAATTCCTCAAAAAGGATTTTCCATAGTGTTTTATTGTATATTGATTTTGGAATTTCCACATGTCAAGTGTCAGCCTTCTTTCTTGATGTCCTCCATATTTTGAGCTCCACAATTCCCAAGCCAGCATAGAATTAGTCCTAGACATACAAATGTAATGGGAGCTGTCAATTATGGTTGCGTTTTGCAATGGTTGTTTAAGCAAGAGTGCTTTGGTTAACTACCCCACTCCCTGATCTCCTTGATGCAGCCATTAAACAAATGTGCAAGTTGCTAAGCAGAACACTGGCTACCTCAGGATTGTGGGAATTTCTTTGAGGCCTGCCTTATCCTCAGAGACACCCTGTGCTCTGATTCCCAACTCTTGGTCACCCCCAGGGTGGATTTGATTTAAATCGAGTTGATTTAAATCACAGTTTAAATCATGATTTAAATCACTAGTAAAAAGGCTTGATTTAAATCAACTCGATTTAAATCATAATTTTTAAAGAGCAACTGTCATCTCTGCTACTCCTTTGACTCACCGATAGTCCCAGTGTTGCAGAATATACAGCCTCATCCTACATAACTAAGCTCCATTTCATGCTGAATAAACTAAATTATTTATGTATCTTAAATAGAAAACTATCTTACGATAGATTTTTACCCCAAAAGTTTTTTATTAAAATAAATTCCATAAAAATCAAAAAAATCTGATTTAAATCAAAAAAATCCGATTTAAATAAAAAAAATCTGATTTTTTCGATTTTTTTAAAAAAAAATCATTGATTTTTATCCACCCTGCATGGAAAAAGCATGGTCACCCCCATGCTTTTTCCTCCCCAAAAGGCTCACACCAGATCTTTCCTTCCTCCACTGAGTCCCCTCAGGCATTTTCCCATTTCCACTGGCTCCCTGAAGGCCTTAGGCCATTCCAGACAAATGGCTGTCCAATCTCCTCTTAAAAATCTCCACTGGTGGAGCACCCACCACTTCAGGAGGCAAGCCGTTCCACTGATTAACTGTTTTCAGTGACAGGAGGTTTCTCCTTAATTCTTAGGTTGGATCTCTTTTTGATAAGCTTCCCTCTGTTACTTATTGTCCATCTCTCAGGTGCTTTAGAGAATAGATAGACCCCCTTTTTTCTGTGTAATCCATTCAAATATTGAAAGACTGCTAGTCACCCTTATAGCCCTTCTCTCTGGTAGATTAGACATATCCACTTCCTGCAACTGTTCATCTTGTTTTACCGCCCACCCCGAGTCCCCTAGTCATCTTTGTTGCTCTTCTCTGCACTGTTTTTAGTCTCAACGTCTTTTCTGCATTATGGTGCCCAAACGTGGATGCAATATTCCAAGTGTAGTCTTACCAGTGCAATATAATGCAATACAGACACTTTATGTGATCTTGATGCTATCCCACTGTTGATGCAGATTAGGGATGCATTGGCTTTTTCTGCAGCTGCAGCCACACTGCTGTCTCATACTTAGGTAGTTGTCCATTAGGACTCAGATCCCTCTCAGTTACTGCTGTTGAGTGAGGTCAAAGTCAAGGTCCTTTTTTTAAAACTGGAGAGCTTTGGGGGCCAAATATCCATCTGAATGTTCATACTTTCTTTTTCCTGTATTCTATGCCAAGGAACTTTTTAAAGTTATTTTTAATTCAGTACTTCATTCTACGGGAACATTTATAGGGAATGCCCTTGGCATTAAACTTACTAAGCAGTTTTACATTAAAAATGATTGATCTGAACACTGGTTTATCCTTTCAAAGCACCTGGGGAAAATGGATTTCTGCCCCCCCCTTCTTCTTTTTTTTTTTAAATTTGATTTTTAAAAAGCCCAGTCAAAATACCATCATCCATGCACCAAGCTGAAGTGAATAGGTTCTGAACTGTCCCAAGATTTACATTATGTTAAAATAATTTTGGAAATCTTCACAGAAAGCTATAAAAGTGAAGGTGGAGAGACTCAGAAATCCCATGCCTAATTTCAGGCATGAAATTGGGAGGAAAAATAAAAATTGGAAAGGGAAGATTGTAATGGAATAGCTAGAGCAGTGGTTCTCAACCTTTCTAATGCCGCGACCCTTTAATAGAGTTCCTCATGTTGTGGTGACCCCCAACCATAAAATTATTCCTAAAACCATTGAAAATATGTGTTTTCTGATGGTCTTAGGCAACCCCTGTGAAAGGGTCGTTCGACCCCCAAAGGGATCGCGACCCACAGGTTGAGAACCACTGAGCTAGAGGAATCAGGGCCGTCTTATAAAATGGCTCCATGCAGCATTATATTGCAACAACTGAAACCTCTTTGGGGGTGGTGCTATTCAGTTAGTGGGGCAGAGATAAACATGGATGCAGCAATCACCAGAAAGGGAATCTGGGCATGTAAGAGAGGCAAATTCAGGTGCTCCATCTCCAAGCAAGTCCACCTGGACAGGGCTGCCCATTAGCCAAGCTTGGGATGCCTCTCAGGTCTCTGTCACCTGCCTTTCAGATCCCACTGGTCTCCTCTGTAGAGATACTATCATCCAGGTCATGGTTGTCCCAAAGGTGCTTTTTCAGGAGGCAACTGGACTTTTTTCTTTTGAAGACGTTTCGCTTCTCTTCTTGGATGAGAAGTGAAACATCTTCAAAAGTTGCCTCCTGAAAAAACACCTTTGGGATACTGGTCTCCTCCTAAGATAGATCTTGCCTTAGGAGGGGAGCCCCTTCAGCCTCCTTCACGTTTTTCCTCTGATCTCAGATTTCCACAAGTCCTCTTCTCCTCTCCAAACACTAGAGAGCTGATCCTCCCCGGCAGCAACAGGGAAACATAGGAACATTTCTGGGACGCTGCAGTAAGCTGGTGCAGATTTTTAAAAAATATTACTGTTAGTTCTTGACTTAAGACCACAATTGAGGCCAAAATTTCTGTTGCTGTGAATTTTGCCCCATTTTACAACCTTTCTTGCCCCTGGTATTAAGAGAATTGCTGCAGTTCTTAAGTTAAGAATACGGTTGTTAAGTGAATCTGGCTTCCCCATTGACTTTGCTTGTCGGAAGGTCACAAAACATATCATATATGACCCAGGGGTGAAATCTAAAATTTGTTACTACCAGTTCTGTGGGCGTGGCTTGGTGGTGGTGAGGGTAATGTGACTGGGTGGGCATGGCCAACTTTTTTTTTTAACTTTTAAAAGCATTTTTTCTATAACCTTAAGAGGTTGCAGAAAAAAATGCTTTTAGAAGCCTCTGACGATCAGGCAAGTCAGCTGGGATCGCCAGAGGCTTTTAAAGGCATTTTTTTTTCCTACAACCTCTTTGGCTGAAGAGGTTGCAGAAAAAAATGCTTTTAGAAGCCTCTGACGATCCGAGCTGAGCCGCGTGATCATCGGAGGCTTTTTTTTTTTTTTACTTTTAAAAGCATTTTTTCGGCCGAAGACGTAAAAAAAATGCTTTTAAAAGTAAAAGAAACAGCATCTGATGATCGCGCAGCAATCTGGTCCGAACCGGAAGCATTTCACCCTTGATATGACCCCAGGACACCACAGCTATCATAAATATTAACCAGTTGCCTAGCATTCAAATTTTGATCACATGACTCTGAGGATGCTGCAACAGTCCTGATCAAAAGATTACACATAGAATAGAATAACAGAGTTGGAAGGGACCTTGGAGATCTTCTAGTCCAACCCCCTGCTTAGGCAGGAAACCCTACACCACTTCAGACAAATGGTTATCCAACATCCTAATGGTTATTCAATGTCCTAAGTGTAAAAACTGTCATAAGTCACTTGTTTTCAGTGCTGTTGTAACTTTGGTCACTAAATGAATAGTTGTAAGTTGAAGACTACCTATACACAAAAGATAGGAATGTTTTGTGTGCTCTCTTGAATTCCTGAATGAAAAGAAAATACATAAAATATATGTTGGGTTTTTTTTTTTTAATTCAGATTCCTCCATGGAATAGACCTTAGGGCCAAAAGCTGAACAGGCCCCCTTTAACTCTAGTACTCACAGCATTTTGGGTCTGCATCCAGAGTAGTGCTGTATGTACGGTATCCCTCTAAGAAGGTTAGTCAGCTTATCAATTGGCCATATCATTTGGCGGGATATTTTTTTTCCTTTGCTTTTCACTTGAGAAGACACCCAACATTCCTTGGTTCCTCTGTAAACTTATCATGCCACAAAAAGTTTATTTTTCACTCTGCCTTAATTCTTTCCCCCAGGATCTATTTTGTGAATTTGCCATTTCAGGGGTGCATATTGTCCTCAACTGGCAACAACTTTTGGGACTAGAATTTCAGTGCATTTGTGAAGTGAGTCATCACTTGGTTTTATGTCCATTTTTACTGTGATTGTGTTAAACAACCACAAGTCATTAAGTAAACGTGTTGTCCTATGTTATTGGAAGTCGGCTGGGAACCTTGATTGTTTAATGGGTCTTTTTGGATTTCTTTGTGAAGCGCTACTCTGAAAGGGCGCAAAAGTCCGGCTCCCTTTGTCCTTTTCTCCTTGGCAATTTGGAGACTTCCCACCCTCTGTCACTGGTCTAATTTCTCAGAGTCTCTTGCTCTGTGCTTTGTCCTGGCTGTCAACTTGTTCTGGTCATTCACCCGGGCACCTCGCTCAGGCCAGTTCACCTCCCTTGTCCTGTGGATCCGTTCGCCTCCCCTTTTTTTTCTGGTGTGTCTGGCACTCCCCTCAGGCCTCTGGCTCGCTCAATCGCCTGGATCCTCTTCACTCTCCCTCTTTCCTTGGATCATCTTTTCTCTCCCTCTCTCTCCCTCTCCCTCTCTCTCAACATTCTCTTTAGATCAGCTTTGCTTTTTCTCTCTGGATCAACTTCACCCTTTTCCCTCTCCTTCTCTCTTCCTCAGGCCTTTCCCTCCTCACATGCAGCCCCACCAAGCGGGTGGGGGCAGGGCAGGCTAGGCTGATAAACCCTCCACCATCATTTCTCTCTCTCTCTCTCTCTCTCTCTATGTCTCTCTCTCTCTGTCTGTCTGTCTCTCTGTCTGTCTCTCTATGTCTCTCTCTCTCGCTCTCTCTCTATGTCTCTCTCTCTCTCTCTATGTCTCTCTCTCTCTCTCTCTCTCAGTCTCCCTTTCCTTTTTTCCTCTCTTCTCCCCCTCACACCAGGCCGGCCTTCCATACTACATTTGTAAAGGAGCCATTCCATTTTTATCCTCTTGTGGTTACTTTTTCCTTTAAAGCCATATTTTGCAACAATAAAGTTCCAGATTTATGAGCAAGCTGTCAACAGAAATCCTGAAAGTAGGATGCTTCTCCCAGTGCTCATCTTTAACACACTTCAAGCTATAAAGTAAACAGTAGGGAGCTTCAGTGCAGAGTCAATTAGCGACCAAACGGGTGCCAATGGGTACAGAGATGAAAATACATAACAGCTGCTTGAAACCTCCCTTAGTTAAATATGTTGCTGCCAATCAAATGGGAAGGCAGCACTGTGGCTTGTGGCCTCCCCTTGATTTTTCAGGATCCCTCTCCATTTGAAATCTCTGAAAAGGACTGCAAATGCTGATAGCAGTTAGGAAAGGAGGTTGGATGACATTCCCTCAATTATCTGATCTAAAGCCTTGTTGGGGCGTAAGTTGGCTCCTGTGCCTAATTTCACTTTATCCCTGGGGAACATGAAAATCTATTGGTGGAAAGGGGGGAATCCTTGTTTTTTGGGGGCAGCTTCATTTTAGAGATGAAACCCCTTAAAGCAGGAGAAGGGTGGCAGGAAATGGATCCTCCTACTTAGAACAAGGGATTTTCCCTATGTTTGGAAGCCATGTGAATTTATGGAATCCCAAAACCGGATGAGTGAAAAGTGACATCACTTTTGCAGACTAAAAGTTACGTTTTTCAATGCAATTTGTTAGTCAGAAAAGATGCTACCAGACTCTTCTTGACATACTGTATAAAGTTAAGATACAGTATTTGTATTCAGCAAATCGTAGCCTCTAAAACCAGGGTGAAGGATGGTGGGTTTTGTAGTCCAACACATTGTAGCCCAACACATCTACAGGACTTCCTCACCAATCGTGAATAGAAACGAATTCCTAATTTGCATTTAGAGATGCAGATTAGCACATACAACTTTTTTAATCTGGAGCCTTGTTTTTGGTCTTTTGGCCTTCCCGTGGGGGGATAACGGTCTTTTGCGGTCCCCGGTTGGGGGACTTTGGCAATGCTCGCCGGCGCCCCAGTCGCCCCCTCCCCGCAGCGGTTTTTCACCGAAGGGGTTAAACAAAGAGCTTTTCTTTTGCGCTTAGAGAGGAGGCCCTTCCCCCCCCCCCTTCCTGGTCTCCCGACGTCTTTTAAGCCAGGGCTGCGGGGATCCCCTCTCGGGGAGGGGCGCCAGGTGGGCAAGGACGCTGCGAGAGGGGGAGGGGACCAGGAGAAGGGAGGAGGGGGGATCCCCAGGTGCGGGAAGGGAGGAGGGATTCCTTGGGGGAGGGAAGGAGAGCGAGGTGGGGGTTTCCCCAGTTGCGCCCCCTCCCCTTCCGACTCTCCGCCTTTCCTTGCAAGCTTTTCTGCTCCCGTGGGAACCGCTGCGCCGCCGCTTCTCCTCCTCCTCCTCCTCGGTTGCTGCTTCTGCGAACGGCTCTCCGGTCCCCCTAAAATCCTCCCTCCGAGCCCTTCTCCTTCCCCGCAGCCCCACATTTGGTGCAGATCGGCTCCCAGGGTGAGGCCGCCTGGTGTTGAGGAAGGTTGGGCACTACCGTTCCCACGTTCCCCTGTCGATGCTGGGGAGGATCCGCCTCCCAGGCTCTGGGGGTGGGGGGAGAAAGAGGATCTGGGCTCAGAGGGATCGTGGCTGCAGGGGCTCCCTCCGAGGGCGGGAACCCTGCTAGGAAGAGCCCAGTGGCATGTCAAGGCGGGTGACAGACCTGAGAGGAGTCCAGGTGGGCTTGGCCAATGGGCAGCCCTGTCCAGGTGGGCTTAATTGAGATAGAATAGAATGAATGAGTTGGAAGGGACCTTGGAGGTCTTCTAGTCCAGCCCCCTGTTCAAGCAGGAGAACCTATACCAGTGATGGCTAACCTTTTTGCCATCGCATGCTGAAAGCAAGGGGAGCGCAGGGGGCCATGTGCGCGCGTGTCCAGACCCATAATTCAATGTGCCCCATCCCCCCGAACTCCCCCCGCTTTTGGCCTGGTGGGCCCGGTAGGCCAGTTTTCCACCCTCCCCAGGCTCCAGAGCCTTTTGGGAGCCTGGGGAGGGCAAAAACAGCCTTCCCCATCCCCCTGGAAGCCCTCCGGAGGCCAGAAACAGCCTGTTTCCCAACTTCTGGTGGGCCCGGAAGACCCGAAAATCAGCTGGCCAGTGCGCGCATGTGTGCTGGACCTGAGCTAAGGCAACACTCACGTGCCCACCGATATGGCTCCACGTGCCACCTGTGGCACACGTGCCATAGGTTCGCCATCACGGACCTATACTATTTCAGATAAGTGACTGTCCAGTCTCTTTTAAAAACCTCCAGGGATGAAGCACCCACAACTTCTGAAGGCAATTGGTTCCACTGGTTAATTGTCTTCACTGTTAGGAAGTTTCTCCTCAATTCCAGGTTGCTTCTCTCCTTGATTAGTTTCCGTCCATTTTTTCTTGTTTTGCTTTCTGGTGCTTTGGAGAAAAATTTGACCTCTTCTTGGGGCAGGCCCTCAAATACTGGAATACTGCTATCATCTCACCCCTAATTCTTCTTTTCTTTAGATTAGCCAAACCCAAATCCTGCAACGGTTCTTCCTATGTTTTAGTCTCCAGGCCTTCAATCATCGTAATTGCTCTTCTCTGAACTTTTTCCAAAGTCTCAACATCGTTTTTGTAATATAGTGACCAAAATCGGTTGCAGTATTCCAGGTGTGGTCTTACTAGGGTTTCATAAAGTGGTAGTAATACTTCACGTGATCTTGATTCAATGCTTCTGTTTATACAACCCAGGATTGTATTCGCTTTTTTGGCGGCTGCTGCACACTGATGGCTCATATTCGAGTGGTCATTCACTAAGACTCCAAGGTCCCTCTCACAGTTACTGTTTTTGAGCCAAGTCTCTCCTAATCTGCACTAATATCTTTGATTTTTCCTGCCTAAATGTAAAACTTTGCTTTCCTCCACATTGAAATTCCTTTTGTTGGATAGGGCCCATTGTTCAAATTTGTCAATATCTTTCTGGATCTTGAGCTTGTCTTCTGGGTTGCTGGCTATTCCTGTCTGTTTAGTGTCATCTGCAAATTGAATCTGCCTCTCTTACATGCCCAGATCCCCTTTCTGGTGACTGCTGCATCCCTGTTTCTCTCTGCCCATGTACCATGTTTCCCCAAAAATAAGACCCTGTCTTGTATTGTTTTGAACCCTGAAATAAGCGCTTGGCCTTATTGCCATGCGCTCAAAAGCCCGTTTGGGTTTATTATCAGGGGATGTGAGCTGTGTCTACAAAGGTTTTCAATTTTTATTTTAGTTCTTTTACTTGTATAATCTACCTTGAAAAAAAAACCTTTCCACTGTTTTTTACAAACAGCTTTCCATAGAAATCAAGGGGGTTCTGTGATAATATTTAGAAAAATAGCAGAATTTCAGATTAAGTGACAGGCCTCGGAGCTCCAATAATTGCCTGCAGAGCTTTTTCGGGAACAGAGACTGGTGTACAGAAGAGCCAGCTTGGTTGGGGTGCAGTGAGGCTTCAGTTGTTGGTGTCAACTCTTGAAACGACTCTGGCTGAATTAATTAGCATTACTTGGAACTATGACATTTGAACTAAAATGCCGCGTGGAGAGTTTCTGTTTAGATCAGGGGTGTCAAACTTGCAGCCCATGGATGCATCACGCGCTGGCCACATCCACCCCCAGTTCAGTTCAGTTCAGTTGTATAGGTAGTCCTCACTTACCACTTACTCACTGAGCCTGTGGTTATGAAGATGCAAGAAAAGGAGTTGCACCAATTTGGGTTCTGCCAACTGGTGCACATTTATGATGATTGCAGCATCCCACATTCAGAATCCCCACTTGTGACCTGCCCAGCTAGCTTCACACAAGCAAAATCACTGGGGATGCCAGCAGGAAATTGTAAGCCACAGTCATGTGAAACTGACTTTAACAACCCACAGTGATTTGCTTAACAGCTGCAGAGGAACAGATGTAAGTTGGCACTGTCATGTGCCATCATGCTTAATGACACAGATGCCAGTCCCAAATGCAGGTAGTAAGTGAGGACTACTTGAATGGAGATGCATCAGAGAGATTGTGGATAGTGTTTACTGCCCTTATTTGGAGCTGAGGACTACCATGGGCAAAACTGGTGCTTCAAATCTTGCAGAAACTTTAGGCATCATTTCATCAATTAAAGCCCCCAGATCTCTAAAATTAGCTCAGATGGCTTGACTTCAATCATTTTGGGACATTTTTTTTTGGCTGAAAGAACATGGATTTCCCACATACATACATTTGTAGCTGTGTGCATTTGAATTTCTGTCTGTATGCATATATTTGCAATTGTATAATCTATTACTAATACTTCCAAATATATTCGTGGATAACCCATTGCAGTACTAAGAATTTATGATTGATGCAAATCAATAACAGAACTTTATGATTGAATGGATATTTGAACTTGGATCTCTGTAATGTTCGATGAATCATAATTAAAGAAGTTATTCTAGGATTGTGGCATGTTTGCTTTTTAAATGTAATGTATGCTTTTTCTTTTCCCCCCCCACATCTTTTGCAAGCATTATATAAGCAATTAAAGTTACGCTTTTCTTTGAATCTCATAGACAAAGAGGATGGCAATAAGAGCACTCTGGAGAACTGGGAATAATTTTTGGGGGAAAAAAAGCAAATCTAGCGAGAAATCAAAATATTTTCCATTTACTTAAGAAAATTACACAATTCTCTCATCTCAGCAGGCGAAAGACAAGAGAAAATCAGGAAGCTATTTCAAGCTGGAAAAAGTAGAGTATGCTGAATTCAAAGATACATTACATAAAGGAATATTTTTCCATTCAGAAAAAGAGGGAAATATCTGGAAGTCAGTGGGGAAAAAAGGTCAATTGGATAGTCACATAGGGTAGACAGTAATGCAAGCCTCGCCCTGTGAGGAAACAAACAGCTTGAATCAAAGCAAAGAAGGGATCACACATATTTTTGATCTCAAGAATTATCAGTGGTGGAAAAGCTCCCCAGATGTGCCTATTGCGGGAAAAGCACAGATTGCAAATCACAGGTGATTGTGCACAAGAGAATCCACACTGGAAAAAAACCATACAAATACTCCAAATGTGGCAAAAACGTGGGCCAGAACAGCTCTCTTGTGGTTCATGGAAGGACCCACACAAGAGAGAAGCCCTACAAGTGCTCTCAATGTAATAAGCATGGCAACTTAGTGATACATTAGAGGACTCACACCAGTGGTGGGTTCTAACCGGCTTTACTACCGGTTCTCTTTGTACACGCGCTTCGCGCGCGATTGCCTCTTTGCGCATGGTCGCTCCACGCAAGCACATTACGAATCTGCCCAGCTGAGGTGCGGCAATCCACTCTGCCACACCACTCAGCTGGGCTAAAAAAGAATAAAAGGTAGGAATAACGTGGGTGCGGGCAGGAGGGCCCAGCTCCCGAACAAAGAGAACCGGTTCGGTGATGTCATATCGTCACTGCTACTGGCTCGGCCGAACCAGGAGGAACCCACCACTGACTCACACTAGGGAGAAACCGTATGAGTGTTGAGATTGGGGGAAAAGTTTCATTAGACATTCCCACATCATGAGTCACAAGAGGATTCACACAGTAGAGAAACGGTATGAGTATGCAGTTTATGGGGAAAGTTTCATTACAGAATCCCACCTGGTGAGAAACCCAGAGGAGTCACACAGGAGAGAAACCATCTGAGTGTTCAGAATATGTGAAAAGTTTCAGTTACCGTTGTAAAATTGTGATACACCAGAGGACTCACACAGGAGACCATATGAGCAAATGATTCTTCTGGCATAAAGCATCTCTTATTGAATGTGCAAGTCATTAAGCAGAACACTGGCTACCTCACTGTTGGAGAAAATTATTGAAGGTCTAGTGCAGGCCCAGGCTTGACCTCCAAAGGCCTGTTTTACCTCAACCCTTGGGTCCTCCCAGGCCTTTCCCCCCAAGTCTCTACCTCCCCCACAGCATCCCCCCATTTCTTAAACAGGGTTCCACAGGCTTTTTCCCACTCCCGCTTGGTTCCTGCAGTTCTTAGGCCTGTCTCCCATCCCACTAGGCCTAACAGCCTCCTCCTCCATCCCTTTTGAACATCTCTTCACCTCATGTTGAGGAAAGAGGGCAGGCCATTTATCCCTGGGCCATATAATTGTGTTCCTGGAAGCAGCCATTATTTTCAGTGTTCCTGTTATTCATCCCTGGGCCATGTGGTGGACTTGTGGAAGCAGCTGCCATTTTGCCATGCCTGCCTCAGGGCCAAAATGGCAGCTGTTTTGGGGTCATTGTCATGTGGGAGAGGAACAAACTGATTTTCTACCTTAACACTTCAGACAGCATTAAGGAATTGGGGCTGCACTGAAAATGATGGCAGTCTCCAGGAGATCCTAAAAAGTTAAGTGTGTCATGGGGCCCAGGGAAAAAAGCAGTGTAAAATTTCACATGTAAAGGCTGTTCTGCCTGATGGAAACAAGCTGTAGGAATACTGAGTTGAGGAGAAAAGGGATCGTGGTTTTGATCACAGGATCTCCAGGTTTATTAGCAATTCCTACTGTGATCTCCTTTTCTTGGAAGTGCCTGCTTGTTTCCCTTTGATGGCTGCTGGGTGATAGCAGCACCATATAGCTGACATATTTGTTGTATCCCTATTTGGTGTTGACACTGAAAAGGAAAAAAGTGGGGATTGCCAGTGTTGCTGTGAACATTAGGGCAAGGCAAGACACTCAAAAGTCGCCTCAAGCTGTGAGATGGACGGTAAATACATTTATTAATAAATGCTTTTAATAATAAAAAGGTAACGTAAAGTCTTTTTCTCAACTCTTGTTCAGTGCTGAGCTTCCAAACTGAGATGGGAAGACCGGGGGGGGGGGGGGACTAAAAAATTCAACAAAAAATAAGTTTTTTTCCAGTTTTTTCTCAAAGCTGTTGGGAAAAAGCCTGTTTATTTTTCATGTTTTCCGGGATTTTTTCCAGGCCATCCCATCTCCCCACACATACAGTTTCTAACCCACTGCAATTGTTAAACTACGTGTAACCTGTAATCTACCTGTAGTTGAGGTCCCCATGGATGGAGACAGTGAGTAGATAAAAATATATGGCAAAACCTGGGGTTGAATTCCTTTAACATAAGAGATTGGTCATACTAACATATAACTAGTCACTTTGTGATCATTTGACATTACAATGGACACCCCCCCCTCCTAAATGCGCATCTATAGAAGAGGTTGTACCTTTCCCAACATCAGTAATTGTGAGAGGGATGTAGGAGTCCTAATGGTCAACTATTTAAGTACGAGCTTGCAGTGTGCTGCAGCTGCAGAAAAAGCCAACACAGTCCTAGTCTGCGGGATAGTATCAAAAACCACATGAAGTGTTAGTAATGAATTACTACTGCTGCACTTGAAATGCTGCGTCCAGTTTTGATTGTCACAATACAAAAAAAGATGTTGAGACTCTAGAGTGCAGAAAAGAGCAACAAAGGTATTTAGGGGACTGGAGGCTAAAACATCAGATGAGCAGTTGCAAGAACTGGATATGTTTATGTTTGTTTGTTTATGTTTTATGTTTTATTAAATTTATATACCGCCCTACTCCCGAAGGACTCAGGGCGGTGAACAGGCACAGATATGTCTGACACAGAGAACTAAGATTGACATGATAGCAGTATTTCAGTATTTGAAGGACTGACATATTAAGAGGCGGTCAACCTATTCTCCAAAGTGCCTGAGAGCAGTAAAAGAAGCAATAGAGGGAGATTTATCAAAACCAAATCCTTCCTAGAATTGAGACAGTCCCTGTCCATGAAACCAATAAATCAGTAGAACAGCTTGCCTCCACAACTTGTGGGTACTCCAACAATGGGATTTTTAAAGAGGAGACTGGACAGCTGTTTGTCCAGAATGGTATAGGGTCTCCTGCTTAGAGAGGTGGTCCCTTCCAACTCCTATTCCGTAATTCTGTTTGAACTTCATAAACTTTTAGGACTCGGCACGTAGCGAAACTTCACAAGCTAAGTAGTTTCACATTTCACTTGGCTCAGTTGCTGGGAGTCGAAAACGATTTGACAGCATGTAATCAGTGAAAACATCTTGCAGACGCCTAAGGCAGAGACAGGACAAGCCTGTTTTTCGACCTCCTAGGATGAGATGGCGGTCAGATAGGCAGCATCTGCAATTAGAAAGCCAACAACACGAGAGCGCCATCTGTTGGTGCTAAAAGGAACTGAAACCATCGAGTACTGTATTGCTAGACAGGATGGGAGGAGAGGAGAAATGCAGATGAACTTCCTCTTCCAGATCACTCATGGGAAGAAGGTGGTGTGCAGAGTATTATTTGTGCTCTTCCAAGGATCAAAGCATCAGCTGGAAGGTGAGTTAAGGACAGGTTAGAGGAAAGGCCGGAAGCAAGTTGGCCTGTTTGGTTTGGGTGCTGCCAACCGGTTGATGTTAATGATGGTCACAGCATCCATACAGATACAGATTAACAGAGTTTGAAGGGACCTTCTAGGTCATCTAGTCCAACTCCCTGCCCAAGAGGTGACCCTACACCATTTCTGACAAATGGCAGTCCAATCTCTTCTTGAAAATTTCAAGTGATGAAGCTCCCACAACTTCTGAAGGCAAGCTGTTCCATTGGTTGATTGTTCTCACTGTCAGAAAATTTCTCCTTATTTCTAGGTTGACTCTCTCCTTGATCAGTTTCCATCCATTATTCTTTGTCTGGCCTTCAAGTGCCTTGGAAAATAGCTTTATCCCCTCCTTCCTGTGACAGACCCTCAAATATTGGAACACTGCTATCCTGTCTCCCCTGGTCCTTCTCTTCACTAGACTAGCCATGGCCAGTTCCTGTAACTGTTCATCATATGTTTTAGCCTCCAGTCTCCTAATCATCTTGGTTGCTCTTCTCTGCATTCTTTCCACACACTGCTGGCTCATATTTAATTGGCTGTCCACTAAGACTCCAAGATCCCTCTCACTGTTACTGCTATTAAGCCTGGTTTCACCCGGTCTATATGTGTACTTTTGTTTTTTCTTGCCTAAGTGTAAGACTTTATTTTTCTACATTGAATTTAATTTTGTTTGATAGGGCTCAGTGTTCAAGTCTGTCAAGATCCATCTGGATCTTGAGCCTATCATCTAGGTTGTTAGCTATTCCTACCAGCTTAGTATCACTTGCAAATGTGGTAAATTTCCCTTCTATTCCCTCATCTAAGTTGCTTATGAAGATATTTATTTATTTATTTATTTTTGAATTTGTATACCGCCCTTCTCCCTGAGGACTCAGGGTGGTGAACAGCCAAATAAAAACATCAAATACAAATATTAAAACACAGTTAAAAAGTATATATAGATTTGGCCCCATTAATTAAAATGATAAACAAACAAAACAATTAAAAAAACCCTTAAAAAGAAATTAAGCCAGCCCGGCTTGTTGAAAAAAGAAAGTTTTAAGGGCACGGCGGAAGGCACTGAGGTCATGGATTCTCCATATCTCAGGGGGCAACTGATTCCAGAGGGTGGGTGCCCCCACAGAGAAGGCCCTCCCCCTGGGGGTCACCAGCCTGCATTGTTTGGCTGATGGCACCCCGAGGAGGCCCTTTCTGTGGGAGCGCACGGAGGTCGTCGGTGGCAGTAGGCGGTCTCGAAAATAGCTAGGCCCTATGCCATGGAGCGCTTTAAAGGTGATAACCAACACCTTGAAGCGCACCCGGAAGACCACCGGGAGCCAGTGCAGTTCACGCAGGAGCGGTGTTACATGGGAGCGCCACGCTGCTCCCGTCACTACTTGCGCTGCTGCGTTCTGGAGCCTCCGGGTGCTCTTCAAGGGGAGCCCCATGTAGAGAGCATTGCAGTAATCAAGGCGAGAGGTTACGAGGGCATGAGTGACTGTGCACAAGGAATCCCGATCAAGAAAGGGCCGCAACTGGCGGATCATGCGAACCTGATAAAAGGTCCCCCTGGTTACAGCCGTCAGATGTTCCTCCAAGGACAGCTGCGTATCCAGGAGGACTCCCAGATTGCGAGCCCTCTCTGTGGGGGCCAAAGACTCACCCCCAATGGTCAGTGATGGAGTCAACTGACCATATCGGGATGCTGGGAACCACAGCTACTCAGTCTTGGAAGGGTTGAGCTTGAGCCTGTTCCTCCCATATTGAAAAGTATTGGGCCTAAGACGGAACCTTGTGGGACCCCACTGCTTTTTCTTGCGCTTCAGTGGCGCAGTGGTTAGAGTGCAGTACTGCAGGCTTCTACTGACTGCAGACTGACTGCAATTTGGTAGTTCAAATCCCATCAGGCTCAAGGTTGACTCAGCCTTCCATCCTTTCGAGGTGGGTAAAATTACGACCCAAATTGTTGGGGGCAAATGCTGACTCTGTAAATCGCTTAGAGAGGGCTGTAAAGCACTGTAAAGTGGTATATAAGTATAAGTACTATTGCTATTTCTAGCTTACCAAAAAGTAGGTTGTGGTCTACTTTGTTGAATGCCTTGCTGAAGTCTAAGTATATTATGTATTAATGTCCACAGTATTTTGCTAGTCTACTAATTTAATCACTATGTTGGAGAATGAAATAAGATTGGATTGGCATGATCTGTTTTTAACAAACCCATGCTGACTTCTAGTTATTACTTTACTCGTTTCTAGATGTTGGCAGATCTGATTTTTATTATCTTTTCCAGTATCTTCCCAGGTATTGATGTTAGGTTGATTTATCTGTAGTTTCCTGGGTTCCCCCGCCCCCCCCTTTTTTTAAGATGGGAACCACATCATCTCTTTTCCAGTCCTCTGATAGTTCCCCAGAGTTCCAGGATTTTTGGAAGATGTGGTACAGTGGTTCTGAGATTACATCTGCCAGCTCCTTTAGAACTCTGGGATGTGATCCATCAGGTCCCGGTGATTTGTATTCAAGATCAGACAAGTGTTCTTTTACACACAAACACACACACACACACACACACACACACACCTTTTGTTTTTTTCTTATTTTAACTTTTATTTCTAGTCTGCCTTTTACAGATATGTTTTTGGTAGGTTGGACTATAGTTTCTTTTTGTGTGAAGACCGATGCAAAGAATGAGTTAAGCAGCTCTGCTTTCTCTCTGCTGCCTGTTATTTCCTTGCCATCTTCTCTCTTTTGTGGACTATTTCCTTGATTTTTTTTCTTGTTATTTATGTTGGAAGAAACTTTTTTATTATCTTTGACTTTTCTTGCAAGTCTTTGTTCATTCTGAGCCTTTGCTTTCCTGACTTTGTCTTTGCAGATTCTGGCTCTTTGCTGATATTCTGCCTTAGTTATATGTCCTTTCCATTTTTTATACTTGTCCTTTTTGTCTTTCTATTTGTCAGAGAGATCTTTGTGCAGCCATGCTGGTTTCTTGGGATTTATTGTTTTCTTTTTCAGTGGTATTGTGCTGGACTGGGCTTTTATTATCATATTTTTCAGTTTTCCAAGCTTCTTCAGTTGTTTTAGCCTTTATGATTTTCATCCATCTTTCACAAATTCTCTCTGAGTTTGTTAAAATCAGTTCTTATAAAATCTAAGACTCTGTTATTTATTTATTTATTTGTTTGTTTGTTTGTTTATTGGAATTTGTCAAACAAAAATGAGAACAATAAGAAGAGAATAAAAATACAATGACAGGTTCGATAGGCACGTTATTGCACTTATGCATGCCCCCTCTACTGACCACTTAAGTATGAAGTAAGGTCCACAGAAGTCAATTTGTGACTGAAACTGTGAAAATTTGTAGCTGAGGTAGGGCAGTAATGGCTAACCTTTTTGCCATTGTGTGCCAGGACAGGGGGCAGGGGGGGTCACATGCGTGCATGCCCACACCCATAATTCCATGCGCCCTGCCCCCACGCATGCATGAGTGACCCCCCCTGCTCCCCCTGCTCCTGGCACGCGATGGCCCAGTAGGCCCGTTTTTCTTTCTCACCTGGCTCCGGGGCCTCTCTAGGAGTCTAGGGAGGGCAAAAACGGCCTTCCCCACCCTGCCAGAGGTCCTCTGGAGGCAGGAAATGGCCCGTTTAACAACTTCCGGTGGGACCAGAAGGCCCGTTTTTTTCTGTCCCCAACCTCCAGGGCCTCTCTAGGAGTCTGGGGAGGGTGAAAATAGCTTTCCCCACCCCTCCAGGCGCTCCGGAGGCAGGAAACAGCTTGTTTCCCTACTTCTGGTAGGCCCAGAAGACCTTAAAATCAGCATGCGCGCACCGGAGCTGAGCTCACGTACCCACTGATATGGCTATGTGTGCCACCTGTGGCACGCATGCCATAGGTTCGCCATCATGGAGGTAGGGCATTCCAGACTTTAGCAATTCTATTACAGATATCATATTTTTTACAGTCAAGTTTAGAACGATTTACATTGAATTTAAAGCAGTTGTTCGCGGGCATATTATTGTGATTAAAACAGAACAAGTTATTTACAGGTAAAACATTACTATGTATAATTTTGTATGCAATATCTAGGTCTGACTACAAGCGACACAGTTCTAAGTTATCCAAACCGAGAATTTCGAGCCTAGTAGCATAAGGAATTCTATTGTGTACAGAAGAGTCCACACTTTTCTCATGAAGTACTTAATTGTATTGATGTCAGATATATGGTGGGGATTCCAAACAGTTGAACAATACTCTAAATTGGTCTAGCGTACATTTTATAAGCTCTAATTAGCAATATCATGTTTCCAGAAAAAAAGCTTTGCAAAATTAAGTTTACAATTCTCATTGCTTTTTTTAGCAATGCTATTACAGTGAGCTTTGGAGCATAAATTGTCAGAGATAAGTACACCTAGGTCCTTTAAAAAGTGAGGGTCATCTGCTAGATCAACGCCATCTAGTTTATACTTGACATTCTGATTATGTTTACCAATATGTAAGACAGAGCATTTATTAATTGAAATTTGAAGTTGCCAAACAGATGACCATTCAGACACATAGTCAAGATCACTTGCAAAACAACAGAATTATCTGTAGAATAATTTTACATCATCAGCAAAAAGAACACAATTGCTTTTCAGTTGATCACATAAATCGTTGATATAGAGCAAAAAAAGTGTGGGACCTAAAACACTGCCTTGCGGAACAGCACTGTTAAATGATGCAGGATTAGACAGCGAGTTCCCTATTTTGACTTTCTGCAGTCTATTTACACAGGAAAGCAGCAATCCACTTGTGCAGAGGTCCAGAAATGCCGTAAGCGTTTAATTTCAACAGCAATTTATCATGTACTACTGTATCAAAAGTCTTACAAAAATCTACGTAAATTTCATCAACAGTATCATTATGTTCTATTGCTTGTGTTTTTGTTATGTTGAATTCTAGTATGACATGGTCACTCTCAACCAAGATTCCTGCAGTTTCAACTCCCTCTATCACTTCTTCTCTGTAAGTATTAAGTCCAGTATGGCTGTCCCTCTAGTTCCCCCCTCTACCTTTTGGACAACAAAGTTGTCAGCTAGGTTGGTTAGGAACCTATTTGATTTTTCACTTGGTGCAGAATTAATTTTCCAATTGATATCGGGATAATTGAAATCCCCCGTTACTATTATAGTGTGTTTCCTACATATTTCTTAGTTGGTTGGCAAAGAGGACATCTATTTTTTCTGCTTGGTTGGGTGGCCTGTAGTATACACCTATGGTAGTGTCATTCTTTTTTTCTTTTATATTGACCCATATGCATTCTAGGAGGTTTTCGTTTTGGTTTCGTGCATTTCTGTAGCAATATAGTGGTCCTTTACATACAGTGCAACTCCACCTCTTCTTTTATGGGGACTGGGGTTTTTTGAACAGTTTGTATCCTTCTATCAGTATCTTCCAGTCATGGGTTTCATCCCACCAAGTTTCTGTAATTCCAACTACCTTCATATCTACCTTCATGTATTAATAGTTCAAGTTCACCCTGTTTGTTCCCCAAACTTTGTGCATTTGTATATAGGCACTTGAGGTCTTTACGTCTGTCTGTGGGTATGCTTCCTATGTTGCCTATTTGGTTTTTGAGTTTGTCTTCCTTTCCATCACTCCTTACCTCATTATTTGACTTGCTTTCTAGGGGTTTCTGCTTGGAATTAGGTCCTGGAAATCCTAAAGATTGGTCATCCTCCCTGATAAATTGAGTCAGTCGTTTTCCAAAAATATTCTTCCCAGTCTTTGTGAAGTGCAGCCCATCCCTTGCCAAAAGCCCATCATGGAGGTAGTGCAGACCATGATCCAGGAATCCAAAGGTTTTTTGGCATCACCAACCCTTTAGCCAGTGGTTCACTTCTAGAATCCTTTGTTATCTTACCAGGTGTTGACCTTTCGTTGGTAGTACAGATGAGAAAAACTACTTGTGCATCTAACTCCTTAACTTTCTTGCCTAGATGCTCGTAATCTCTCAATATTGTTTTCAAGTTCTTTTTTGTTTCATTCATCCCTACATGTAGCAGTAGAAAAGAGTAGTAATCTGTGAGCTTTATCTCCACTTTGGTCTCATCTGTCTAAAGGACAGTGTTCCAGAGGTCTTGTGATTTGTTCAGATGCAACTTTGCAAATGCAAGCGCTGCTGCCATCAAATCAGGCTTTCTCCTGGCAACCCTACCAAACAAACCATACTTGTTCAGTCTTTTTCTAATTGTACTGTCGTGAACTTGTAACACTTAACATGCTAAATGAGGCCTGTAGAGCCTGAGATGTAATGCTTGGATTTTTTGTAATTTCTCTGAGCATTGCATTGTCTGAACTTGGGGTTAATTTGCTGGGACCTCCACTCCTGGGAAGATTGGCAATTGGCATTGAATGTTTTCCACATTCACTTGTGAATGTAGAATGTAGAATGATGGTCTTTAAATTGTTTGGAAATAGACTTACAACTCTTCCCAGATTGATGGGCAGCAACAATCGCTTCTCTAAAATACCAACTGATATCTTTACTCTTTAGCATTTAATTCACACTTCAATGCTGGAGACCAGGAAACTCCTACAACTTCGGCTTTTATAGATATAGTCACATTTGCTGATGATAATTGATCAAGGGCATTTGATCAAAGCACTGGCTGCTACTTTGCCTCTTCATACCTATAGAAGAAGTAAGAGTGTTTTTAGTTTTTCACGTCTCTGTTTTGGCTTTGTTTTTGTAAAAAAACCGATGACATGGGGATAATGTGTCATCTGTTTTTGTTCATCTGACATTATAGTTATCCATTTTTAAGAACTGCTAAGGACTGGATGATTTTTATTATGTCATGATATGTAAAATCATAGAACACAAAAAGGGTGTACTTTCTTTTTCACATAACTGTATTTGATGATAACCTTTTGCAGGGCTGAGAATTTATGACTGACCTAAGTCAACAAGTGAATTTCATGAGTGAATGGATATTTGAACTTGGATCTTGGTAGTCAAATGTCACAATCAATATAAGAAATTGTTTTACCATTGTGGAATGTTTGCTTTTTCATTGTAATGTATACTTTTTTCACATCATCTGCAACCCTTCTAAAGCCAATAAAAGCTGCATTTTCTTTTGAATCTTACAGACAAAGATGATGCCTAAAAGATCACACTGGACAACTGAGAATAACAAGCAACATTGAAAAGCAAAGCAAATTGAATAAAGATATTCTCCATTTTCTTCAAGAAAAACCACACAATACTTCTCCTTCCCCAGCAGGTGAAAGATAAAGGAAAGAAAATTAAGAACATATTTCAAGCTGGAAAATGTAGAGTATGCGGAACTCAACGATACATTATACATAAAGGTCAGGGGAGATTATTTTTCCATTTCAGCAAAAGGGGGAAATATCTGGAAGTCAGTGGGAAGGAAAGCTGAATTGGTTACATAGGGCAGATAATAATGCAGGACTTGCCCTGGAAGAAAGAAAAGGGCTTAAATCAAAGCACCCCTAAACAAGGCATCACACATATTTTCGACCTTCTAAAGAATATCAGTGGTGGAAAAGCTCCATAAATGTGCCTATTGTGAGAAAAGCAAATTTCTAATCACAAGTGATTATACAGGGGAGAATCCACTCTGGAGAAAAGCAGATACAAATTATCTGAATGTGATAAAAGCCCAGGTCAAAACAGCTCCTTTTTGGTTTTGTTCATCCACATAGGAGAGATGCCCTACAAGTGCTCCCAATGTGGTAAATGCTTTAGCGAAAATGGCAACTTGCTGATCCACCAGAAGATCCACATGGGAGAGAAGCCGTATGACTGTCCTGATTGTGGGAAATGTTTCATTGGAAATTCCCACCTTGTGAGACACCTGAGGACTCATACAGGAGAGAAACCCTTTGAATGTCCTGATTGCGGGAAAAGTTTCAGTCACAATTCCAATCTCATAAGACACCAGAGAACTCACACAGGAGAGAAACCCTTTGAATGTCCTGATTGTGGGAAAAGTTTCAGTCAGAATTCCTGCCTGGTGAATCATCAGAGGACTCACACAGGAGAGAAACCCTTTGAATGTCCTCTTTGTGGGAAAAGTTTCAGTCAGAATTCCTGCCTGGTGAATCATCAGAGGACTCACACAGGAGAGAAACCCTTTGAATGTCCTGACTGTGGGAAAAGTTTCAGTCAGAATTCTGACTTGGTGATCCATCAGAGGACTCACACAGGAGAGAAACCCTTTGAATGTCCTGATTGTGGGAAAAGTTTCAGTCGGTACTTCAGCCTGCTGATACATCAGAGGACTCACACAGAAGAGAAACCCTTTGAATGTCCTGTATGTGGGAAAAGTTTCAGTCAGAATTCCAATCTGGTGAAACACCAGAGAACTCACACAGGAGAGAAACCTTTTAAATGTCCTGATTGTGTGAAAAGTTTCAGTCAGAATTACAACCTAATGAAACATCAGAGAACTCATACAGGAGAGAAACCCTTTGAATGTTCTGATTGTGGGAAAAGTTTCAGTCAGAATGATAGCCTGGTGAAACATCAGAGAATTCACACAGGGGAGAAACCCTTTGCATGTGTTGAGTGTGGGAAAAGTTTCAGTCACAATTCCAACCTGGTAAGACATCAGAGAACTCATACAGGAGAGAAACCCTTTGCATGTGTTGATTGTGGGAAAAGTTTCAGTCAGAATTCCAACTTTATAAGACATCAGAGAACTCACACAGGATAGAAACCCTTGGAATGTCCTAAATGTGGGAATATTTTAGTCAGAATTCCCACCTGATGAAACACCTGAGGACTCACACAGGAGAGAAACCATATGTGGGCCCAGAGTGTGGGGAAAGTTTCATTAAAAATTTCTACCTCATGAGACACCGGATGACTCACAAAGGAGAGAAATCCTTCAAATGTCCTGACTGTGGACTATCTTCATGTATAAATTGTCCCTTATTTCCTACAAGGAAGTCCACATGAGGGAAACATTGATGAGTTTAGAGTAGGCTTGGATTTCATTTCTCATGTCTCATTAGGAATGTAGGTGAGAAATTGACTTGTTTTAATTCTGGCCTCATTCTTTTTACTGAAACATGTCTCAGAATTAGACTTGTAGGTGAATAGAAAAGGGAAATGGAAAAGGGCTAACCACCGGTTTCTGGTTAGCAGCAGCAGTTTTTGGATATTTCATTTTTGCAAAAGTAATGGAATTCCTCAAAAAGGCTTTTGAGTGGTGTTTTTTGTATATTGCTTATGGAATTTCCACAGATGGACTTTCCATCTTCTATCTTGGTGTCCTCCAGATTTTGAGCCCCAGAATTCCGCAGCCACCATACAAGTAGTCCTCTAGATACAATTGTAATGGGACCTGCCAGTTATGGTTGCATGTTGTAATGGTTGTTAAACGAGATTGCCTTACTTGGAAATGGTGTCTGCCTCCAGGACATCTCCAAATGGGCAGGGCATGTATCCTTGTGCCACATGAGAAATAGACAAGTACCACTTCTGCAACTGCCAAAAAAGCAGGCTGTATCAACAGAGGCATACAGTCTAGATAAGAAGAAGTTATGGAGTTGCTTTACACTATCCTGGTGACAGCACACCTAGAATAGTGCATCCAATTCTGGTCACCACGACAGTACCAGCCTCATGATTCTATGATTCTATGAATTTAGAGGCAGTTTAGAAAATAGGTACATAGTAGCCCTATAAAAGTGCTATGTGGTAAAAGAACTTTTTTTTAAAAAGGTTATTTTCTTCAGAAAATTAATATACAGTACAAACTCCAAAAAAAGAAATATTTTTTTCAAAAGCAAAACAAGGATAGACAAAACATTAAAAAAGAAAAAGTGTGCATTAAAAAAGACAAAAACAGATTTACTTATATTATCCCCCACACTTGAATATTCATAAATATATTGGAGCAATATTAGTTTCCTCCTCTTGTGAAGTAGCCCAAAATTTATGAAATTCTTCTTCTATTTACAACCAATTCGACATTCATCTATACACGTTATGTAAAGGCAATGTAATTAACAGATGAACCGACAACAAAGTTAAACATCAAAGCACTTTGTTAACAATCTACTATTCCGTTTAATTTGTATAAAGTTTAGAATGGCTTTTTATTTACCATAAATCACCAGAATCATTGTCTCTGATTTGTCCAGGATGATATATCTTTGTTTTATTCTTATTAATAAAACTTTTTCTTAAAATTTAAGTTAAGAACAATAAGACAACAGTTGTGTCTTATTTCCCCAAATCATAAAACCTCTTGGTCGATCCATTTAACATGTTTACTGTTAAGGATATTGTTATGTTAACCAACCAGCAGAGCGTATAGCACAGGAAAACGGTGCTGAGAGCAATAAATAAGATACATACAAACTGTTTTATCAAAGTTTTTATTTACTTTACTTTATAGTAAAAAACAATTGCATAGTCTTTAGTCAATCCAAGTCTTTAGCCAGTTAAATCAGTCCAGTGATACAAAAATCTTCTTACCATACAAAACAGCAGTAGGTAATAATAGCAAGTTCACGCTGGTAACAAACCACGATGGTAGCATATCCATCCACGATGATAGTCCGGGGGCAGCTCATTCCATAGGGCAGGAGCCCCCACAGAAAAGGCTCTCCTCCTGGGGGTCGCCAGCCGACATTGTTTGGCCGACGGCACCCTGAGGAGGCCCTCTCTGTGAGAGTGTATCGGACGTTGGGAGGCATGCGGTGTCAGAAGGCGGTCCTGTAAGTATCCCGGTCCAAACTATGGAGTGCTTTGAAGATAGTGACTAGCACCTTGAAACGCACCCAGAAGACCACTGGGAGCCAGTGCAGCTCGCGCAAGAGAGGTGTCACATGGGAGTGACGGGTCGCCCCCATAACCACTTGCGTGGCCGCGTTCTGGACCAGTTGGAACCTCCGGGTGCTCCTCAAGGTGAGCCCCATGTAGAGAGCGTTACAGTAATCCAGACGAGAAGTGACAAGGGCATGAGTGACCGTGTGTAAGGCGTCCTGATCCAGAAAGGGGCGCAACTGGGAAATCAGGCGAACCTGATAAAAAGCCCGCCTGGCCATGGCCATCATATGATCGTCTAAGGACAGCCGCATATCCAGGAGGACGCCAAAGTTGCGAACCCTCTCTGAGAGGGGTAAGGTCCCATCCCCAATAGCCAGCGATGGAACCAGCTGGCTATATCGGGGCGCCGAAAACCACAGCCACTCAGTCTTGGAGGGGTTGAGTCTGAGCCTGTTCCTCCCCATCCAGATCCACATGGCCTCCAGGCATCGGGACATCACGTCAAGGGCATCATTGGGGTGGTCCGGGGTAGAAATGTACAACTGCGTGTCATCGGCATACAGTTGACACTTCACCCCAAAACCATGGATGATCTCACCCAGCGGCTTCACATAAATGTTGAACAGGAGGGGTGAGAGGACTGACCCTTGCGGCACCCCACAGGTAAGGTGCCTTGAGGTCGACCTCTGCCCCCCGTCAACACAGACTGCGTATGGTCGGAGAGAAAGGAGGAGAACCACCGCAGCACGGTGCCTCCCACTCCCAATCCCCCCAACCGACACAGCATGATACCATGATCAATGGTATCAAAAGCCGCTGAGAGGTCTAGGAGGACCAGGACTGAGGAGCATCCCCCGTCCCAAGCCCTCCAGAGATCATCAACCAATGCGATCAATGCTGTTTCCGTGCTGTAACCCGCCCTGAAGCCCGACTGGCATGGATCTAGATAGACAGCTTCATCCAGGTATTGAGGAAGCTGTTGTGCCACCACACTCTCAACAACCTTTGCCGCGAAGCGGAGGTTGGAGACCAGATGGTAATTAGCTAATATAGCCAGGTCCATTAGCTAATTTAGCCCCACAAGCAAAACATCGTTTTACAAAATAGGCAGTTGAATACATTTTTTCTTCTTTTGGTTGTTGCCCTCTCAACTGATCCCTTTCTTGTCTTCTTCTGGATTCTTCCAATAACCTATCGGTTATGCCAGCCAATGTGAGTTCATCTCTGGTCAGCGAAGAAACATAGTCGTCATAACTATCGTCCAAAGAAGAAAGAATTATTTAAACTTGTTATAGTTCCGAGAAAACAAGTTCCTTTTCATGCAGCTCCTGGAAAATTCTGGTCATGGATTCCAAATGAGCCATCATATCTCCTCCTTTAAGAAGATGTTGTTTAAACAATTTCCGTGTGAGATAAATATGAGCACCCACAGTGTCATGAACATATAGTTTCTTCAACTTGGTCCAACACCTAGCAGCAGACTTTTCGCCACGAATATGAACAAGTTGCTGGTCACTCAGTGTTAGTCCAATAATACAAAGAGCTCGTTCATTGTCTCTGTTAAACTTGGCTAATTTCTTCGTATCTTCCTCATCAGCAGGGATGCTGTAAAATGCTGTTACATCCGGTGGATTATTTACTATGTCCCACAGTCCTTCTCTACACAAAAATAGATTACATTTTGTAGACCAGGATACATCGTTTGTTCCATCCAGCTGGGTTATCATGGAAATATTGGATACTTGTTCTTGTGCCATCTTCACTTGGATTATATATCATCAACACAGTTTTCTGTATTAGTCACATTAACTTTCAGTTTAGCTCTGAACAATTCTAATTAGTTCTGGTTGGCTCTGGGCCCATAAGCAATGTTAAGGATATTGTTGTGTTAACCAACCAGCAGAGCGTAGAGCACAGGAAAACGGTGCTGAGAGCAATGAATATGATACATACAAACTTTATCAAAGTTTTTACTTTACTTTGTGGTAAAAAACAATTGCATAGTCTTTAGTCAATCCAAGTCTTTAGCCAGTTAAATCAGTCCAGTGATACAAAAATCTTCTTACCATACAAAACAGCAGTAGGTAATAATAGCAAGTTCATGCTGGTAACAAACCACGATGGTAGCATCCATGATGATAGCATCTCCACACACCATGGTAGCATAACATCAATGACTACATTTCAGCTCCCTTCTTAAATACAGTTACAACAGAGCTTATCCAATTAGGATATAATGACTCAGCATTACAATGACTCAGCATTACAATGACTCAGCAGTACTACTTAAAGTCATATAATACATATTCATGTTAAAGTCATAGAACGCATATATTGTCCATATATTGCCTGGACAACCTGTTAAGCATACACCATATCCTAACATTTACAACAAGATAGTCAAGAACAGAGGGACATTGTGAGTTAAATCCAAATAGCATAAAGAGCACACGGAAGAAAAAAAGCGGGAAAAATGGGAAACTTCCCCTTTGCATGTACAGCAACCAATTATAGCCTAGATTGCCTCATGTAGGAGGTTTTAATGGTTTTGTCATGAGGTCAGCTAAATTATTTTCTGGTGGACAATAAATTATGTCTATTTCATTTTCTTTCACTGCTGCTCTGACATTACATTATGTCAACAGTTTTTCTTCTGGTTTGTACTCCCACCTGTTGCCATTTGTATATATTTTGTGTTATCTTCAAATACTGGTATAGCTCCTTTCACTTCAATATCCAAATCCTTTACTAATTATATAAGAGCCTGGTAGCTCAGCAGACTAATAGCCTGTTATTAACATTCAGCTGACTGCAATTACTGCAAGTTCAAATCTCCCCAGGCTCAAGGTTGACTCAGCCTTCCATCCTTTCTAAGGTAGGTTAAATGAGGACCCAGTTTGTGGGGGCAATAAGCTGACTTTGTATAAATATACAAAAGTATGAAGGCTATTGCTTAATGCATTGTAAGCCACCCTGAGTCTCCGGAGAAGGGTGACATATAAATCAAATTAAAAAAAAACAAAAGTATATATACCATGTCATCTCTGAAGACAATTTTGATAATGCTATGAATTGTGCTGCAGATGTGGAAATGGCAACTGAAGTCTGTTTTTTACATTTCCAACTAGCTAGCGTGTTTGCTAACATTATAACAAATCCTGACATTGACTTTGTGTCTTGTACATCATCAGCCCCAATACTGTCTACAAAGCATTTCAATTCCAATTCACTTGATGTTTGTAAATGCAATCCTAAATCCATGGTCTAGTCCAGTGGTTCCCAAAGTGGGCGGTACCGCCCCCTGGGGGGCGGTGGGATGATTTAGCGGGCGCTAAGAGGCAAGGAGGGTGGCAGAGAAGTGCTGCAGGTGGGCTCGAGCGGCGTCAGCCATTCCTCCTCCGGGTTCGCAACCAGCAGCTCAGATCAGACTAGCTGGCCAGTTCGCATGCGTGGACTAGAAACTGAAAGTTTGTTTCTCAGGTGTGTGCATGCCCACTGAGCAGCTCCTCTTACCACACCTGTGAGGTTGAACTGTTGGATGCTTTCTTATTGCTCTCTTTGCTTGCTATCGGTCCCTGAATGCCCAAACCACCCGGCCCAAGTCCAGGTCCTCCGCTCCTCACCCGCTTGACTGCCTTCCTAATTTTTGGTAAGTTGCAGGTGGGCTGCTGCGGTGGGGGGGAGGGCCTGGGGGGCGGCATGCCTGGTTGTCTGCTGCCGCTGGTGCCATGCCGTGCCGCCTAGGAAGGAGGAGGTTTGCGAGGGACGGGGGGCCTGGGCAGGCTGGCAGGCCTGGCTGGCTGGCGCCGGTGTCATGCTGCCCAGGATCAAGGTAGGCTGCCGCAGTGGGGTCGGGCAGGCCTGGCTGGCTGGACGCATACTAGCCATCCCGGGAAGGCCTTGGTGACATTGGGGTCAGCGGCAAAGCTCCCGATTTCGCCGAATGGCTCTTTCTTACCATAGTAAGGGGACAGGCTGTGGTGCAAAACGTCAGCAACTGTTGCACTGCCACCTGCATCGCATTCTTGGAGCTGGTTTGGAAAGGGAAAAAACGCAGCTGAATTAGGTGGGACACGCCCCACCCAGATCCCTCCAAATGGATCTTCCTACGGTAGCCTCCTCGCTGAAAAGTGCTTCCCACTTCTCCTTTAACTGCATTCTGTTACCGGCTCTGCACCCAGGTAGCGGCGTCTTGTTGGTCTTGGGGGATGCAATAGCATGTAGGTAAAGAAGCAGGAAGCGCTTTTCACGCCCCCAGCTCATTCGTTGCAAGAAAGAGCAGGCGCTCGGAAGAGCAGGCTCCGTTTGGGTGGACAATCACTTTTTGGTCGCGTAGTTCAGCGGGGGAGGCTACCGAAGGGAGACACGTTTGGAGGGATCAGGGTGGGGCATGTCCTGCCTAATTCAGCTGCGTTTTCTCCCTTTCCAAACCAACTCCAAGCAAGTTGTGCAGGTGGCGGCGCAAGAGCTGTTGAAGTTTGTGCACCGCTTGCTTGGAGCTGGTCTGGAAAGGAAAAAACCTACAGCTGAATTTGGCTGGACCTGCCCTACCCAGATCCCTCCTAACGGGTCTCCCTTCGGTAGCCTTCCCCCGCTGAACTAGGAGACCCAACAGTGATCGCCCACCCAAACGGAGCCCGCTCTTCCAAGTGCTCGCTCTTTCTTACAGCGAATGAACTGGGGGCGTGGAAAGCGCTTCCCGCTTCTCTACCTGAATACTGTTACCAGCTCTGCACCCCTCCCCCCAAAACCAACATGACACCGCTCTCCAGGGTCACCGACCGCTACCTGGGTGCAGAGTTGGTAACAGAATGCAAGCAGAGAAGCAGGAAAGCTTTTCAGCAGGGAGGCTACCATAGGAGACCCATTTGGAGGGATCTGGGTGGGGCGTGTTTCGTCTAATTCTGCTGCATTTTTTCCCTTTCCAAACCAGCTCCAAGCAAGCAGTGCAGGCGGCAGCACGAGCTTTTGAAGATTGCCCATCCCCTCACAATGGTAAGAAGGAAGCATTCAGAGAAATTGGGAGCTTTGCCGCAGACCCCAATGTCACCAGAGGCCTTCCTGGGGTGCCTGGTATGCGGCCAGCCAGGCCTGCTGCTCCCCTGCCGAGGATCCATGTGGGCTGTCGTGTGTGGGTGGGGAGCTGTTGCTACTACCGCCAGGGCCGGATTTAGATGAAAAGAGGCCCTAGGCTATTCCACTTATGAGGCCCTTTCACCAGTGGTGGGATTCAATTTTTTTAACAACAGGTTCTGTGGGCGTGGCTTAGTTGGGGGTGTGGCTTGGCAATCATGTGACTGGGTGGGCGTGGCTAGCTGGTCACATGACTGTGTAGGCATGGGTAGCTCGTCATGTGACCGGGTGGGCGTGGCTATGTGCATAGGGACTACTCAGAGGGCTGAAAAAAGTCATTTCTGACTGGGCCTCGCACTTTTGACCGGTCCTCACACTTATGACCATCCTCACATTTATGCCCGTGCAGCTTTCTTAACAACCATGTCACTCATTTCACAACTGCTTCTCTTCACCATGGTGACAAGATAGGGCAAAAACGTAAAATGTGAGGACAGTCGTAAGTTCCAGGACTGGTCAAAAGTGCGAGGACCAGTCAAAAATAACTTTTTTAGCCCTCTGAGTAGTCCATATGCACAAAAGGACTACCCAGAGGGCTGAAAAAAGTGATTTCTGACAGGTCCTCGCACTTTTGACCGGTCTTCGCACTTATGACTGGTCATCATTTATGCCCATTGTAGCATTCTTAACAACCATGTCACTCATTTCACAACTGCTTCTCTTCACCATGGTGACAAGATAGGGCAAAAACGTAAAATGTGAGGACAGTCGTAAGTTCGAAGACTGGTCAAAAGTGCGAGGACCAGTCAGAAATAACTTTTTCAGCCCTCTGAGTAGTCCATATGCATAAAAGGATACAGTAATAGAGAGGGATGAAGGAAGGGAAGGGAAATTAGAGTAGGAGGGAGGGTAAGAGAGGGAGGAAGAGAGGAGGAGAAGGAGAAAGGAAGAGGAAATAGGGAGGAGAAGAAGAGGGTGGGGGGGAAGAGAAAGTAAGAAGGAAAGAAAAGAGAGAGGTGGTAGGTTTGAGGAGAAAGATTGCTGTACAATAAAAAATATGAAAGAGAAGAAAGCCAACCCCAAACAAATATAAAGATATTAAGATAAAGAATGAATTGTTAAACTTTAAAGAATAAAAGAGAACAAATATGAATAAATAACAATAATTAGAAACACACATACAAACATACAATGTATTTTCTTTGAACAGAGTATTTTTGCCATATTTATTCCTCATCTATTTTTGTAAAAAACCAATATTACCGTTCATCCTCATCTCTAATCTTAATCAAATTTAATTTTTCCCTTCTATTCTATATTATACCCCTTCCCATTGTCATCTATTTTTATATCCATCCTCACATTGGTTAATTATGTAATATTAGTTGTTTAATATAAATTCAACATTTTAATATAAATCAATTAGTTATATAACTACCTTTTTTGTATATTAATCAATATGAACATGAATATTCCAATTATTTCCATGCAATCCAATTTCTTACAAATCAATTAATTATATTTACCAATAATAATAAACCAAATAATTTCCCCCATATATTCCTCCAAACCACAACTTAACCATTTCTGCTTTCAACACAATATACAATTAATAGTATCTCAATTATTACAATTCCCTAGTTAAATAGAGCTTTTTTTCTTTTGTGTTTTAAAATCCTGAACTCTCCTCTTTTTCCCTAAATTTCCCATTGTTTGCACGTACCTTTTTTGGTGAGGAAAAAGAAAAGAATTCTGCCTGCCTAATTTTCCAACCTTGCAGCAACAGCAAAGCAGTTTCAGTTTCGTTTCTTTGCAAGGAAGCAGAAGAGCCCTGAGCAAAACAGCCGAGACAAATCAGCTGAGAGCCGGGAGGCCAATTAGCCTATGCTGAAGCTCCGTGGGCCAATAAAATTACAAAAAAAAAAACACCAAACCCTTTGTTAAATTGCTGGCTCCCCCACCCCCCCTCCGCCCCCAGAATCCCACCACTGTGTAGGCCCCTCTTGATCTTGAGGCCCTAGGCTGAAGCCTAGTTAGCCTATAGGAAAATCCGGCCCTGACTACCGCCGTTCCGCCTGGAAAGCCAGGGACAGTATCGGTAAGAGTTGGAAGGGACCTTGGAGGTCATCTAGCAACCCACTTCTCATGCAGGACTATACTAGGGATTCGAACCACCTTTTAATTCTAGACACCTGCAGCCCACCCTTGCCTCCTCAGGTGTTGGAGCATCTGGGGGGGGGATGCTTTTCAAGGAGCCACAAGAGAGGCTGAGAGCAGAGTCATTCTGACAGTGTCTTTTAAAATTGCTTGGAAGAGCAATTTTTTCCCTAACAATAATGGTTTGTATAATGTGGAATAAAACATGCCTGGAAAAAATACCTGCAAAACTTGGACAGAAGGAAAAGAAAGGCAGGATTGGACTCATTATCAGTAGCTAGTAGTTCATTGTTATCAGTGACTCCCACTGATTCTAAACTCATTTTAAGACTGGGATTGGTGACTACTGAAATATTCAACATTGGTCTCAGAAATCTTTGAGAACCTGCAGAGGTGAAGACATTAGGTGGCCATCAGTCATTACTTTAGTGATGAACTCAAAAGAGATCAGGCAGGATATTGCTTATTTATCACAACTGTTTGCAAAGTTCATTGAAGTGAATTTGCAGTTGCAAGGAAATGAGGTCAATCTCATTAAGGCCAAATCTGTCATCTCTACGTTTATTTCAAAGTTAACTCTATTCAAGTGCAATATAGACCATCGCAAGCTATACCAATTTCCAAGCTTGTCCGAGCTAGAAGAGAAAGGTGGGATACAAGATGACGATCTGCAAGTTTTTTGTGACCATTTGGACATGCTGCATAAAGATATGTCTGAGTGATATCAGGATCTTCTTTTGATGGAAATTCCAAATTGGGTGATGAATCCATTTTCAGATACTGAGGAAGATGGGGTAGTGGAGGAACAACTAATAGAGCTGTTAAATGACATTGAGCTGAAGCCAAAGTTTAAGAAATTGTACCAAGAGTTTTGGTTACAGAAGGAAATTTCTGATTGCTATCCTGCACTATGGACAGTGGTTAAGAAGCTCCTTGTTGGATTTCCAACATCATAGTTGGTGGAACGTGGTTTCAGTGTGGTCTTCCAACTTCTCTCCAAGCAGAGAAATTGACTTCAGATTACTGAACGTGGTGATTTAAGACTCCTGCTAAGTGACTTAAAACCAGACATTGGGAAACTGGTATCACTTCATCAAGCCCATCCATTACTTTAAGAATTTACTAAACAGTGAAGTAGTTACTAAATTTTACTGAGTTTACTAAGTTATAGTTACTAAGGTTCTTGATAAATGACTATCAGACTTTGAAAACCTGGTATCACTGGATCATGTTCAACAATTTTGTTGAATTAACAAAAGATTTTTAAATTGGATTTTGAATAAAGATGCAATTAATTGTTACAGTTTTGAGTTTTACTGTTACTATCTTCCTTAGTAGGTCGTGCAAACCGCTATTCCGAACAATGCTATTTATAGGGGTGGGGGTGGGGGGCACTGAGGATGAGTTTGTAGCACCAAGGGGGCAGTGAACTGAAAAAGTTTGGTCTAGTCTAACACAGAGAAGGACTGCGGTTATATCATAGCAGCCTTTCAATATTTGAGGGGCTGACACACAAAAAAGGAGGTGGACCTATTTTCTAATGGGCCTGAGAGCAGGACTAGTAACAGGGAGACTTATCAAAAGGAAATCAAACCTACAATCAAGGAGAAATTTCCGTTCAGTGAGAATCAGTGGAAATTCTTTGCCTCTAGTCTAGAAGTTGTGGGTGCTCCATCAATGGGGTTTTTAAAGAGGAGATTGGACAGCCATTTGTCTGGAACGGTACTATAAGATCTCCTGCTTAGAGAGTTGGTCTCTTCCAACTCTATGTAATTCTGTAAGAACTTCATAAACATTTAGGGCTCAGCACATTTCTAACCTTCACAAGCTATTTAGTGTCACATTTCACATGGATCAGTTGCAAAGGTAGGTTTCTAGGAATCGAAAAGGACTTGATAGCATTTAATCAGTGAAAACATCTTGCAAAACGCCTTAGCAAAGACAAAACAAGCGTGCTCTTTTGCCTCCTATCGGGAAATGGTGGTCACAGATCAGTGATTAGAAAGCCCTTAATAGGTATATGTGGTTGAGCTTAAAGCAGTTAAAACCATCGAGAACAGCATTGCTAGAAAGGGAGGAGAGGAACTTCTTCCGGATCACTCATGGGAGGAAGGTGGTGTGCCCAGTCGCTTTTGTGCTCTTCTCAGGGTCGAAGCAGCACGTGGAAGGTGAGTGGAGGGCAGATCGTAGGAGAGGCTGAGAGCAAGTCGGGCTGTGTTTGGTTTCCTCCATGATGTGGAAGCAGAGAAGCAACTAGGCTGAAGCATGTCAGCTGCTGTTACATGTTCCTTCCCTCCCCAAATGCAAGCCCAGTGGTGCTGCACGCTGTGAAACTAGTGGCTGCAATTTTCTGCTGGTGGGAAGATTTAAAAAGTCTCCTTCAGGTTAAGGTTAATTCCTTGGGAACAGCTTGCCTCCAGAAGTTCTGGGTGCTAGATCGCTTAAGGTGGGGATCAGCAATGTGCGGCCCAGGGGTGAAATGTAAAATCTGTTACTACTGGTTCTGTGGGCATGGCTTTGGGGGGGGGGGTGTAATGTGACTGGGTGGGTGTGGCCAACTTTTTAAAAAAAAAACTTTTCAGAGCATTTTTTCTAATGCTTTGAAAAGCCTCTCTGCTGATCAGGAACTCAGCCTGGATCGTCAGAGACTTTTCAAAGCATTTTTTTTTAACCACCTCTTCGGCCAAGAGGTTGCAGAAAAAATGCTTTGAAAAGCCTCTGATGATCCCAGATGAGCCACGGGATCATCAGGGGCTTTTTTTTTTTTTTACTTTTAAAAGCATTTTTTCATCTGAAGAGGTTGTAGAAAAAATGCTTTTAAAACTAAAACAAAAAAAAGCCTCTGATGATCGTGTGGCTCAGCTGGGTATGGTGGGGGGGGGCAGGGATTTTTGCTACCAGTTCTCTGAACCACCCACCACCATCGCTACTGGATCAGGTGATCCGATCCGAACCAGGAGCATTTCACCTCTGGTGCGGCCCCAGAGCCGCATGCGGCTCTTTGGGCCCTCTGCTGCAGCTCCCTGTCAGATGATCCCACCACTGCGTGGCCCTGCCCCTCCCCCTCACTCCTCGCCTGCCCTGAGAAGGGCGACTGCGGCGGATGGAGACTCGCTTTGTATTCCAGAGTGGGAGCGAAGCGCCCCTCTACTTGCCTCTTTTCCTACGCGGAGCATCAGCTGGGCGGCCCAGCCAGTGTCTCGAGGTGGGGAAACTCGTTCGTTTCCCAACAAGGGCTGGAAAAAGAGGCAAGTAGAGGGGTGCTTCGCTTCTGCTCTGAAATATGGAGCAAGTCTCCATCTGCCCCCACGGCCCTTCTCTTCTCCGGGCAGGTAAGGGCGGGGTGGTGGTGGTGCAGCCAGCCGACAGGGAGCCACAGCAGGGGGATGAAAGAGCTTAATTTATCTGGGAACCTGAAATGACTCTTGATTTAAAATGAAATCATATGGTTAAAAAGCACCCAAAGAATAAGAACAAGATCAGAAATAAAAACCCAACCCTTGTCTGCTTTTGGAAATGGTTCAAGAGGGAACCGTGCATGAGCGCACGCACACATACACACGCACACAAAATACACACGAGAGAAAAGGGGGGGGGAGAAAGAGAGAGGTAGAGAGATGAGAAAGGGGGGGGAAAGAAAATGAGAAAGAGGGAGAAAGATGAGAGAGAGAAAGAGAGAGAAAGAAAGATGAGGGAGAAAGAGAGGGAGAAAGAGGAAGAGGAGAAAGAGGGAGAAAGATGAGAGTGAGGAAGAAAGAGGGAGGGAGAGGAAGAAAGATGAGAGGGAGGGAGGGAGAAAGAAAAAGGGAGAAAGTTGGGGGGAGAGACCTGTTTAAAAGAAAATACCTGGAGCCACAAAACCTGGGTAGGCGTGGCTGGGGGGTGTCATGTGATTGGGTGGGAGTGAGTGATGTTGAGTTGGCCACGCGCACCCAGGTTTTGTGCCTCCCGGTGTTTTGCTTTCTGTGGGAAACGGGCCCAAGTGGCTCTTTGAGTGTTTGAGGTTTAAGTCTTAAGGTCTTAAAGGAGAGATTGGACATCAATTAGTCCAGACTAACATAGAGTCTCCTGCCTGAGCAGGGGATTGGATTAGAAGACCCCCAAGGTCCCTTCCAACTCTGTTATTCTGTTATGGACTTGCTGTTTTCTTGGCAACAATATTGGACTGATCTGCATCTGCTTTCTTACTTCCAAGTCCACAAGCACAATATTTCCTATTGGTGTGCCATCCATGTATTAAGCAGGTTCAACTGTACTTAATTCAGACTTTGTGTAAAAAAAAAAAAAGATATTAGGGATTTTTTGGGATATTTAGTTGTATAGGTGGTCCTCACTTATCACTTCTTCCCTGAGCCTCCAAAGTTACAATGGTACTGAAAAAGCATACATTCATCTTGTACACAAATTTGTGGTCATTGTAGCATGTTCAGTGACCGTACTTCAGAAGTACCTGTGGATATGAAGATGCAAGAAAAGGAGTTGCACCAATTGAGATATTACCAACCGCTACATATTGATGATGGTTGCAGCATCCCACATTCATGAAGCCCATTAGTGGCCTTCCCAGCTATCCTCTGACAAGCAAAATCAGTGGGTATGCTGGTAGGAAGTTGCAAGTTATATGTAATTGCCTTTAACAATCCACAGTGATTTCTTTAATGGGCAAAAGTGGTGCTTCAAATGTTGCAGAGGCTTTTGGCATCATTTCATCAGTTAAAGCCCAGATCTCTAAAATTAACTCAGAAATGTTAGACTGTAACCATTTTCAGACATTTTTCAGGTTGAAAACACATGGATTTTCCACATATATACATTTGTTCAGCTGTGTATTTGTACTTCTCTCTGTATTCATATATCTGCAATTGTATATACTGTATTTTTCGGAGTATAAGATGCACCTTTTTCTCTTTCTCTCTCTTTCTTTGTCTCTCTCCCTCTCTTTCTCTTTGTCTGTCTGTCTCTCTCCCTCTTTTTCCATCTCTCTGTCTCTCTTTGTCTCTTTCCCTCTCCTTCTCTCGCCCTCTCTCTCTCCATCTCTCTGTCTGTCTGTCTCTCTTTGTCTCTCTCCCTCTCTCTTTCTCTCTCCTTTTCTCTTTCTCTCCCTTTCATTCTCTTTCTCTTTCTTTCTTTCTTTCTCTGTTTCTCTCTCCCTCTTTTTCTTTCTCTTTCCCTCTGTCTTTCTGTCTCTCTCTCCCTCTCCCTCCCTCTCTCTTTCTCTCTCCTTCTCTCTTTCTCTCTCTTTCATTCTCTTTCTCTTTTTTTCTTTCTTTCTCTCTATTTCTCTCTCCCTCTCTCTTTCTCTTTCCCTCTGTCTTTCTGTCTCTCTCTCCCTCTCTGCTTCTCTCTCTGTCTCTCTCTATCTTGTGGAGGTAGGGATGGTGAAAAACGGGCTGTTTTTGCCTGGTTTTATTGCCTTTTCACCCCCCCCCCCCACCTCCACAAATATTCTGCAGGCTAAAACCAGGCAAAAACAGCTCATTTTTTGGCCAAAAATGGGCCGTTTTTGCCTATTTTTTGGCCTCCTTTCACTCCCCCCCCCACCTCCACAAGCATTCTGCAGGCTAAAACCAGGCAAAAATGGCTCATTTTTTGGCCAAAAACGGGCCGTTTTTGCCTGGTTTTTTGCCACTTCTAACCCACCCACCCCCACACACACCTCCGCAAACATTCTGCAGGCGAAAATTGTTGAGCTTACCTTTTGGTTCCAGCCAACAGTTCTCCCGAAGGCAAGTCCTGCACTCTGTTGAAGGGTGGGGGTGATGTGGGTGGGGCTCCGTGGGCCGGATTAATAGTTTGAGGAGCCATGCTTTAGATAAATCACAGTGGTTTATATACAGCTAAATATTTACATACATATATATTGTTAAATATCTTACTATACAGCTACTGACAAAAGGAGAGCAATGAGACACAGGATGAGAAAGAATATGGAAGGGAGACACCCTCTAATGGGTTTCCTTATATAGGCTGCTTCTGCCCAGCTTCTTATAATGACAGTAACCCTGCTGCCTCATTCCCATTGCATCAGCTTACAGTTGCCTCTGCTTTCAACCTTCCATCAGTTTACAACTATTAAATCTACATACCCTGACAATATTCATCAGGGATATGATTTAGTGCATACCTGATTGGCCTAGTACTTTTCCCTACCTTCTTCAATTTAAGTCTAAATTTTGCAACGAGAAGCTCATGATCTGAGCCACAGTCAGCTCCTGGTCTTGTTTTTACTAACTGTATAGAGCTTCTCCATCTTTGGCTGCAGAGCACATAGTCAATCTGATTTTTGTGTTGACCGTCTGGTGAACAATACCGCTTGACATACAGTGGGGCAAAAAAGTATTTAGTCAGCCACCAATTGTGCAAGTTCTCCCACTTAAAAAGATGAGAGAGGCCTGTAACTGACATCATAGATAGACCTCAACTATGAAAGACAAAATGAGAAAACAAATTCAGACAATCACATTGTCTGATTTGGAAAGAATTTATTTGCAAATTATGGTGAAAAATAAGTATTTGGTCACCTACAAACAAGCAAGATTTCTGGCTCTCACAGACCTGTAACTTCTTCTTTAAGAGGCTCCTCTGTCCTCCACTCATTACCTGTATTAATGGCACCTGTTTGAACTTGTTATCAGTATAAAAGACACCTGTCCACAACCTCAAACAGTCACACTCCAAATTCCACTAAGGTGAAGACCAAAGAGCTGTCGAAGGACACCAGAAACAAAATTGTAGACCTGCACCAAGCTGGGAACACTGAATCTGCAATAGTCAAGCAGCTTGGTGTGAAGAAATCAACTGTGGGAGCAATAATTAGAAAATGGAAGACATACAAGACCACTGATAATCGCCCTTGATCTGGGGCTCCATGCAAGATCTCACCCCGTGGGGTCAAAAGGATGACAAGAACAGTGAGCAAAAATCTCAGAACCACATGGGAGGACCTAGTGAATGACCTGCAGAGAGCTGTGACCAATGTAACAAAGGCTACCATCAGTAACACCCTACGCCACCAGGGACTCAGATCCTGCAGTGCCAGACGTGTCCCCCTGCTTAAGCCAGTACATGTCTGGGCCCGTCTGAAGTTTGCTAGAGAGCATTTGGATGATCCAGAAGAGGATTGGGAGAATGTCATATGGTCAGATGAAACCAAAGTAGAACTGTTTGGTAGAAACACAACTCGTCGTGTTTGGAGGAGAGAGAACGCTGCGTTGCATCCAAAGAACACCATATCTACTGTGAAGCATGGGGGTGGCAACATCATGCTTTGGGGCTGTTTCTCTGCAAAGGGACCAGGACGACTGAGCCGTGTACAGGAAAGAATGAATGGGGCCATGTATCGTGAGATTTTGAGTGCAAACCTCCTTCCATCAGCAAGAGCATTGAAGATGAAATGTGGCTGGGACTTTCAGCATGACAATGATCCCAAACACACCACCCGGGCAACGAAGGAGTGGCTTTGTAAGAAACATTTCAAGGTCCTAGAGTGGCCTAGCCAGTCTCCAGATCTCAACCCCATAGAAAACCTTTGGAGGGAGTTGAAAGTCCGTGTTGCCCAGCGACAGCCCCAAAACATCACTGCTCTAGAGGAGATCTGCATGGAGGAATGGGCCAACATACCAGCAACAGTGTGTGCCAAACTTGTGAAGACTTACAGACAACGTCTGACCTCTGTCATTGCCAACAAAGGATATATAACAAAGTATTGAGAGGAACTTTTGATATTGACCAAATACTTATTTTCCACCATAATTTGCAAATGAATTCTTTCCAAATCAGACAATGTGATTGTCTGGATTATTTTCTCATTTTGTCTCTCATAGTTGAGGTCTATCTATGATGTCAGTTACAGGCCTCTCTCATCTTTTTAAGTGGGAGCTGACTAAATACTTTTTTGCCCTACTGTATCATGTCACCATTTATTCCAGAAAAAAAAAAAAAGCCGAAATAGAGAAGCCTTGTGTGAAAAAGTAACATCTTATGATTGAACATCTTGTAGAGCCACCTTTAGCACCAATAACTGAGAGTAATTGTTTTCTGTATGACTTTATCAGTCTGTAACATTGCTGTGGAGGAATTTTGGCGCAGTCTTCTTTACAACATTGCTTCAGTTCATTGAGGTTTGTAGGCATTTGTTGATGCCCAGCTCTTTTGACGTCCTGTCACAGCATGTCAATCAGATTGAGGTCTGCACTTAGACTGCAGTTGCAACACCTTGATTCTTTTAGTTTTCAGCCATTCTGTTGTTTATATGCTGGTAAACTTGCAATCATTGTCTTGTTACATAATCCGATGTTGGCCAAGGATGTTGTGTTTGGTTTTCATCAAACTTTGGTTTCGTCTCTCCAAAGGACAGTGTTCCAGAAGTCTTTTGATTTGTTCAGATGTAACTTTGCAAACCTCAGATGTGCTGCTATGTCATTTTAGAAAGAAGAGACTTTGTCCTCGCAACCTTTCCAAATGGACCATACTTGTTCAGTCTTTTTCTAATTGTACTGTCATGAACTTTAACATTTAACAAGCTAAATGAGGCCTGAGATGTAATGCTTGGATTTATTGTAATTTCTCTGAGCGTTGCACATTCTGAACTTGGGGTGAATTTGCTGGACTCCTGGGAAGATTCGCAATTATCAGAGAGGACCTTAGAGAAACAATTGTTGCTGCTCATCTACAGTGCATTCAGGAAGTATTCAGACCCCCTTCATTTTGTCAATTTTGGTATGCAGCAGCCTGATTCTACAGTTGTTGAAATACATTTTTTTTCTCATTGATCTACACTCAGCACTTCTGTTTTCATTTTGTCATGATGGGGTACTGAGAGTACATTAATGAGAAAAAAATGAATTTCAACAACTGTAGAATCAGGTTGCAGCATTAACAAAATTAACAAAAGTGAAGGGCCCCTGAATACTTTCTGAATGCACGGTAGATGAGCAGCAACAATTGCTTCTCTAAAGTCCCTGCTGACATCTTTACTCTTTGGCATTTAACACAACCTCAATGCCAGAGATCAGCAAACTCCTAGAATTTCAGCTTTTATAGAGCACTTGATTAGCAGCTATGGGCTGCTACTTAGCCTCTTCATACCTATGGAAGAAAGAAGGTGTACTTTATTTTTCTCTTTTGATGATAACCCTTTGCAGGGCTAAGGATTTGTGACTGACACAAGTCAACAGGTCACTTTCATGACTGAATGGATAATGGAACTTGGATCCCGGTAGTCAAATGAGTCACAATTAATGTAAGAGATTATTCTAACATTGTGGCATGTATGCCTTTTCATTGTAACATATGCTTCTTTTATTCACATCTTCTGCAACCCTTTTACAAACAATAAAAGCTATATTTTCAATTGAATCTTACAGACAAAGATGATGCCAAGCTCCATAGATATGCCTATTGTGAGAAAAGGAGACTTCAAATGACAAGCAATTATGCAGGGGAAAATCCCCTCTGGATAACAGCCATACTAATTATCTGAATGTGGTAAAAGCTCAGGTCAGAACTGCCCCTTTTTGGTTCATGGAAGGATCGACATAGGAGAGATGCCCTACAAGTGTTCTCAATGTGGTAAATGCTTTAGCAAAAATGGCAACTTAGTGATGCATCAGCAGAATCACACCAGGGAGAAGCCGTATGACTGTCCTGATTGTGGAAAACGTTTCACTGGAAATTCCCACCTCGTGAAACACCTGAGGAGTCACACAGGAGAGAAACCTTTCGAATGTCCTGTTTGTGGGAAAAGTTTCAGTCAGAATTTGTACCTGGTGAACCATCAGAGAACTCACACAGGAGAGAAACCCTTTGAATGTCCTCTTTGTGGGAAAAGTTTCAGGCAGAATTCTGACCTAGTAATACATCAGAGAACTCACACAGGGGAGAAACCCTTTGAATGTCCTGATTGTGGGAAAAGTTTCAGTCAGAATTCCCACCTGATGAAACACCAGAGGATTCACACAGGAGAGAAACCCTTTGAATGTCCTGATTGTGGGAAATGTTTCATTGGAAATTCCCACCTTGTGAGACACCAGAGGACTCACACAGGAGAGAAACCCTTTGAATGTGCTCATTGTGGAAAAAGTTTCAGTCAGAATTCCCACCTCGTAAAACACCAGAGGACTCACACAGGAGAGAAACCCTTTGAATGTCCTGATTGTGGGAAAAGTTTCAGTCAGAATGACAGTCTGGTGAAACATCAGAGGACTCACACAGGAGAGAAACCCTTTGAATGTCCTCTTTGTGGGAAAAGTTTCAGTCAGAATGACAGCCTGGTGAATCATCAGAGAACTCACACAGGAGAGAAACCCTTTGAATGTTCTGATTGTGGGAAAAGTTTCAGTCAGAATTCCAACCTGGTAAGACATCAGAAAACTCACACAGGATAGAAACCCTTGGAATGTCCTAATTGTAGGAATATTTTAGTCAGAATTCCCACCTGATGAAACACCAGAGGACTCACACAGGAGAGAAACCCTTTGAATGTCCTGATTGTGGGAAAAGTTTCAGTCAGAATGACAGTCTGGTGAAACATCAGAGGACTCACACAGGAGAGAAATCCTTCAAATGTCCTGTCTGCGGACGATCTTCAGGTATAAATTGTCCCTTATTTCCTACAAGGAAATCCACATGAGGGAAACATTGATGGGTTTAGAGAAGGCTTGGATTTAATTTCTCATGTCTCATTAGGAATGTAGGTGAGAAATTGACTTTTAATTCTGGCCTCATTCTTTTTACTCAAACATGTCTCAGGATTAGACTTGTAGGTGAATAGAAAAGGAAAAGGGAAAAGGGCTAACCACCTCTTTCTGGTTAGCAGCAGCAGTTTTTGGATATTCCATTTTTGCAGAAGTAATGGAATTCCTCAAAAAGGCTTTTGAGTGGTGTTTTTTGTATATTGCTTATGGAATTTCCACAAGTGGACTTTCCATCTTCTATCTTGGTGTCCTCCAGATTTTGAGCCCCAGAATTCCGCAGCCACCATATAAGTAGTCCTCTAGATACACTGTAATGGGGCTTGCCAATTATGGTTGCATGTTGTAATGGTTGTTAAGCGAGATTGCCTTGCTTAACTACCCCCGCCACCTTCTCTCCCTGATGAAGCTGTTAAAAAAATATTCAAGTCATTAAGCAGAACAGTGACTACCTCAGGGTTGTAGGAATCTATTGGAGGCCTAGCTTCCACTACCCTAACTTTTGGGTTCCCACAGACCTTTCCCTCGCTACAGTGTCCCCACAGGCATTTCTTACTCCCACTGGATCCCTGCGATCTTTAGGGCTTACTCCCACCTCACCAGGCATCACAACCTCCTCCTTCTCCATACTTTTTGAAGACCACTGAACCTCAAGTTGGTGAAGGAGGGTAAGACATTTGTGTGCTGCATGACTCTGTCATGAAAGCAGCCGTTATTTTGACTGTGCCTGGGATTCATGCCTAGGCCATGGGGTCGAGTGGTGGAAGCAGCCACCATTTTGCCATGTCTGCCTCTATGTCAAAATGGTGGCTGCTTCTGGGTCACTGTCATGTGGGACTGGGACAAAGTGTTCTGTTTTGCTCTCTTAACACTTTGTAAACTGTGTTAAGGAATTGTGGGTGCACTGGAAATGATGGCTGCCTCTGGGAGATCTCCAAAAGGGCAGGGCATGTATCCTTGTGCCACATGAGAAATAGACAAGTACCACTTCTGCAACTGCCAAAAAAGCCAATGCAGGCTGCATCAACAGAGGCATAGAATCAAGATAAGAAGAAGTTATGGAGTTGCTTTACACTGTCCTGGTGACAGCACACCTAGAATAGTGCATCCAATTCTGGTCACCACGACAGAACCAGCCTCATGATTCTATGATTCTATGAATTTAGAGGCAGTTTAGAAAATAGGTACATAGTAGCCCTATAAAAGTGCTATGTGGTAAAGGAACATTTTTTTAAAAAAGGTTATTTTCTTCAGAAAATTAATATACAGTACAAACTCCAAAAAAAGAAAGATTTTTTTCAAAAGCAAAACAAGGATAGACTAAACTTTGAAAAAGAAAAAGTGGGCATTAAAAAAGACAAAAACAGATTTACTTATATTACCCCCCACACTTGAATATTCATAAATATATTGGAGCAATATTAGTTTCCTCCCCTTGTGAAGCAAAATTTATAAATTCATCTATATACCATACGTAAAGGCAATGTAATTAACAGATGAACCAACAACAAAGTTAAACATCAAAGCGCTTTGTTAACAATCTACTATTCCATTTAATTTGTATAAAGTTTAGAATGGCTTCTTATTTACCATAAATCACCAGAATCATTGTCTCTGATTTGTCCAGGATGATATATCTTTGTTTTATTCTTATTAATAAAACTTTTTCTTAAAATTTAAGTTGAGAACAATAAGACAACAGTTGTGTCTTATTTCCCCAAATCATAAAACCTCTTGGTCGATCCATTTAACATGTTTACAGCAAACAAGATAATCAGGAACAGAGGGACATTGTGAGGTAAATCCAAATAGCATAAAGAGCACACAGAAGAAAAAAAGAGGGAAACTTGGGAAACTCCCCCTTTTCATGTACAGCAACCAATTATAGCCTAGATTGCCTCATGTAAGAGGTTTTAATGGTTTTGTCATGAGGTCAGCTAAATTATTTTCTGGTGGACAATAAATTATGTCTATTACATTTTCTTTTACTGCTTCTCTGACATTACATTATGTCAACAGTTTTTCTTCTGGTTTGTACTCCCACCTGTTGCCATTTGTATACATTTTGTGTTATCTTCAAATACTGGTATAGCTCCTTTCACTTCAATATCCAAATCCTTTACTAACTATATTACCTATATATTGTCTTTGAAGACAATTTTGATAATGCTATGAATTGTGCTGCAGCTGTGGAAATGGCAACTGAAGTCTGTTTTTTAGATTTCCAACTAGCTAGCGTGTTTGCTAACATTATAACAAATCCTGACATTGACTTCGTCTCTTGTACATCATCAGCCCCAATACTGTCTACAAAGCATTTCAATTCCAATTCACTTGATGTTTGTAAATGCAATCCTAAATCCATGGTTCACTTTAAATCTAGAAAGGAATTTCTGGAATGAAGGAGACATTTCTTGACAGTTAGAACAATTAATCAGTGGAACAACTTGCCTCCAGAAGTTGTAAATGCTCCAACACTGGAAGTTTTAAAGAAGAGATTGGATAACCATTCATCTGAAACGGTATAGGGTTTCCCGCCTAAGCAGGGGGTTGAACTAGAAGACCTCCAAGGTCCCTTTCAGCTCTGTTATTCTATTCTATTCTAAATAACAAGCATTCTTTTAATTCTTTTACTAACTATATATACCATGTCATCACTGAATACAATTCTGATAATGCTATGAATTGTGCTTCAGCTGTGGAAATCTGCTTTCTAGATTTCCCAACTATTTCGCTCCATAAGACACACTTTTTAGTCTCCCAAAAATGGGTGGAAATTTCTGTGCGTCTTATGGAGCGAATATTGCCGAAGCTCCACCCACACGCCGGCTCCCATACCGTTTTTGGCCTCTCTGTATCCCGTTTTCAGCCTCCGTGCATCCAGTTTTCAGTCTCTGCGCTCCGCATTTTCGGCCTCCATGCGGTCCGCTTTTGGCCTTCAAAAATTGGGCACGTGGAGACTAAAAATGGGGTACACGGAGGGCAAATCGGGGTGCACAGGCCGAAGACAGGATGCCCAGACGCTGAAAACAGGAGTGCATCTTATGGTCAGGTGTGTCTCATAGTGCGAAAAATGCGGTAGTTAATGTGTTTGCTAACATTATAACAAATCCTGACATTGACTTTGTCTCTTGTACATCATCAGCCCAAATACTGTCTACAAACCATTTCAATTCCAATTCACTTGATGGTTGTAAATGCAATCCTAAATCCATGGTTCCATTTCAATAACAAGTATTCTTTTAATTCCTAACCAATTTTGTTGTGTATGTTGTTATGTGTAGCAGGTTAAAATGTTGACTGAATTGGTAATATCTGGCCACAATATGTGATAAATACTACATAAACAGACCTCCTATGACTGCCTGATACAGTTCCGGATTACAAATTGTACTATTTTTGATGGTTTGAAATCTGGTATCATGGAGTTTGTACATTTCACAACTTTCCATATATTTTTAATAATTGTTCTATTTTTTTCTTTTGACTTAGAACATACCCAGCTAATCTTCACAAGCTAAGTACTATAGTGTCACATTTCACTATTTCACATGGATCATCTAACATCTAATAGTTGCAATGGTAGGTTTCTAGAAGTTGAAAACGACTTGATAGCATTTAATCAGTGAAAACATCTTGCAAAACGCCTTAGCAGAGACAAAGCAAGCTGTTCTTTTGCCTCCTATCGGGAGATGGTGGTCACATATCACTTGCTAGAAAGCCCTTATTAGGCATATGTAATTCATCTTAAAGGAGTTAAAACCATAGAGTACAGCAGTGCTAGAAAGGATTGGAAGAGACGAACTTCTTCCGGATCACTCATGGGAGGAAAGTGCCTTGCTAAGTGGCTTTTCTGCTCTTCCCAGGGTCAAAACACATCTGGAAGGTGAGTGGAGGGCAGATCGTAGGAGAAGCTGGGAGCAAGTAGGGCTGTGTTTGGTTTCCTCCATGATGTGGAAGCTGAGAAGCAACTAGGCTGAAGCATATTACCTGCTGCTACATGTTCTTTCACTCTCCAAATTTTGAGTCCACTGTGCTCCACGCTTTAACACTGGTGGCTGCAATTTTCTGCTGGTGAGAAAATTTAAAAAGTCTCCTTCAAGTTAAGATTAATTCCTTGGGAACAGCTTGCCTCCAGAAGTTCTGGGTGCTAGATCACTTAAGGTCTTAAAGAAGAGATTGGACATCAGTTAGTCCAGACTAACATAGGGTCTCCTGCCTGAGCAGGGAATTGGACTAGATAGAAGACCCCCAAGGTCCCTTCCAACTAGTGTTATTCTGTTACGGACTTGCTGTTTTCTTGGCAACAATATTGGACTGATTTTCATCTGCTTTCTTACTTCCAAGTCCACAAGCACAATATTTCCTATTGGTGCCCCATCCGTGTATTAAGCAGGTTCAATTGTGCTTAATCCCGTACTTCGGTGGTGGTGGTGGGGGAAGTAGCTATTGGGGACCTTTTGGGATATTTAATTGTATAGGTGGTCCTCACTTACCACTTATTCCCTGAGACTCCAAAGTTACAATGGCACTGTAAAAGCACACATTCATCTTGTACACATATTTGTGGTCATCGTAGCACATTCAATGACTGCACTTCAGAAGTTTCTGTGGGTATGAAGAGGCAGGAAAAGGAGTTGCATCAATTCTGGTGCTACCAACCGCTGCAGGTAGGTAAACACAACCTCAGATGAACAATAACGCTTGACATATCATGTCACCATTTATTCTACACACACACACAAAAAAGCCGAAATAGAGAAGCCTTGTGTGAAAAAGTAACATCTTATGATTGAACAGCTTGTAGAGCCACCTTTAGCGCCAATAACTGGAAGTAATTGTTTTCTGTATGACTTTTATCAGTCTAACATTGCTGTGGAGGAATTTTGGCCCACTCTTCTTTACAACATTGCTTCAGTTCATTGAGGTTTGTAGGCATTTGTTGATGCCCAGGTCCCTTGAGGTCCTTTCACAGCATTTCAATCAGGTTGAGGTCTGCACTTAGACTGCAGTTGCAACACCTTGATTCTTTTAGTTTTCAGCCATTCTGTTGTAGATTTGATGGTGAGCTTGCAATCATTCTCCTGTTACATAATCCAATGTTAACCAAGCATGGAATAGGAATGGGAATAGGAATAGGAATAGGGAATGGAATGGAATTTTTTTCTCCACTTTGGTTTCGTCTCTCCAAAGGACAGTGTTCCAGAAGTCTTTTGATTTGTTCAGATGTAACTTTGCAAACCTCAGATGAGCTGCTATGTCATTTTAGAAAGAAGAGACTTTGTCCTCGCAACCTTTCCAAATGAACCATACTTGTTCAGTCTTTTTCTAATTGTACTGTCATGAACTTTAACATTTAACAAGCTAAATGAGACCTGTAGAACCTGAGATGTAATGCTTGGATTTATTGTAATTTCTCTGAGCGTTGCGCATTCTGAACTTGGGGTGAATTTGCTGGACCTTCCACTCCTGGGAAGATTGACAATTGTCTTCAGTGTTTTCCACTTATGAACGTGGAGTGTAGAATTATGGAGTTTTAACTGTTTTGAAATAGTCTTATAACCCTTCCCAGATAAAAATAAAAGAGTTGAAGGGGACCTTGGAAGTTTTCTAGTCCAACCTAATGCTCAGGTAGGAAACCTATATAATTTCAGACAAATGGTTGTCCCATTTCTTCTTTAAAACTTCCAGTGTTGGAGCATTCACATACAGTGCATTCAGAAAATATTCGGGGAGGCCTTCACTTTGTCTATTTTGTTATGCAGCAGCCTGATTCTACAGTTGTTGGAATTCATTTTTTTTTCTCATTAATCTACACTCAGTACTTCTGTTTTCATTTTGACATGATGGGGGTACTGAGTGTAGATTAATGAGAAAAAAAAATGAATTTTAACAACTGTAGAATCAGGCTGCTGCAAAACAAAATTGACAAAAGTGAAGGGGGTCTGAATAGCAGGGGTGGGTTCTAATTTTTTTTACTACCAGTTCTGTGGGCGTGGCTTATTTTGTGGGTGTGGCTTGGAGGTCATGTGACTAGGTGGGCGTGGCTAGCTGGTCAGAGTCATTTCTGAAAGGTCCTCACACTTACGATCAGTCCTCGCACTTACGACCAGACTCATTTGTTTGCTTTTAACACTGATCAGCTGTAGGACGGCCGTTTGAAGCCCCGCGGCAAGAGTTTAAACAGTTTTTTTCCCTCTAGTCATCAGCTGGGACTCAGGAGGCAGCAATAGATTGGGGGTGGGACCAAATAAAAGGTAAGAATAACGTGGGTGGGGGGGTTGGAGGGCGGGGGGGAGAACCGGTTTGGTGACGTCATATCATCACCGCTACCGGCTCGGCCGAACCGGGAGGAACCCACCACTGCTGAATAGTTTCTGAATGCATTGTAGATAACAATAACAGAGTTGAAGGGGACCTTGGAAGTCTTCTAGTCCAACTCCTTGCTCAGGTAGGAAACCTATACCATTTCAGAGATATGGTTGTCCCATCTCTTCTTTAAAACTTCAAGGGTTGGAGCATTCACATACATTGTATTCAGAAAGTATTCTGCCTTCTATTTTCATTTTGTCATGTTGGGGTACTGAGTGTATATTAATGAGAAAAAAATTAATTTCAACAACTGTAGATGAGTGGCAACAATTGCTTCTCTAAGGTCCCCGTCAGTATCTTTACCCTTTGGCATTTAACACAACCTCAATGCTGGAGACTAGCAAACACCTAGAACTTAGCCTCTTCATACCTATGGAAGAAAGAGGGTGTAGTTTGTTTTTCTCTTATCTGTATTTGATGATAACCCTTTGCAGGGCTAAGAATTTGTGACTGATGCAAGTCAACAGGTGAGTTTCATGATTGAATGGATAATGGAACTTGGATCCCGGTAGTCAAATGAGTCATAATTAATGTAAGAGATTATTCTAACACTGTGACATATTTGCTTTTTCATTGTAATGTATACTTCTTTTGTTCACATCTTCTGCAATCCTTTTACAAACAATAACTACATTTTCAATTGAATCTTACAGACTAAGATGACGCCAAGCTCCATAGATGTGCCTATTGTGAGAAAAGGAGACTTCAAATGACAAGCAATTATACAGGAGAGAATCCACTCTGGATAACAGCAATACTAATTATCTGAATGTGGTAAAAGCTCAGATCAGAACTGCCCCTTTTTGGTTCATGGAAGGATCGACATAAGAGAGATGCCCTACAAGTGTTCCCAATGTGGCAAATGCTTTAGCAAAAATGGCAACTTAGTGATGCATCAGAGGACTCACACCAGGGACAAACTGTATGACTGTTCTGATTGTGGAAAACGTTTCATTGGAAATTCACACCTGAGGAGTCACACAGGAGAGAAACCCCTTGAATGTCCTGATTGTGGGAAAAGTCTCAGTCAGTACTGCAGCCTGCTGATACATCAGAGAACTCAAACAGAAGAGAAACCCTTTGAATGTCCTGTTTGTGGGAAAAGGTTCATTACAAATGCTCACCTAGTGATACATCAGAGGACTCACACAGGAGAGAAACCCTTCGAATGTCCTGATTGTGGAAAAAGTTTCAGTCACAATTCCAACCTGGTAAGACATCAGCGAACTCACACAGGAGAGAAACCCTTTCAATGTCCTGATTGTGGGAAAAGTTTCAGTCACAATTCCAACCTGGTAAGACATCAGCGAACTCACACAGGGGAGAAACCCTTTGAATGTTCTGATTGTGGGAAATGTTTTAGTCAGAATTCTGACCTAGTGAGCCATCAGAGGACTCACACAGGAGAGAAACCATTTGAATGTCCTGATTGTGGGAAAAGTTTCAGTCAGAATTCCCACCTGGTAATACACCAGAGGACTCACACAGGAGAGAAACCCTTTGAATGTCCTGATTGTGGGAAAAGATTCAGTCAGAATTCCAACCTGGTGATACACCAAGCAACACATAGAGGAGAGAAACTGTATGAATGTCCAGAGTGTGGGAAAAGTTTCAGTTACCGTTCTAACCTGATGAAACACCTGAGGACTCACACAGGGGAGAAACCGTATGAGTGTCTAGAGTGTCAGAAAACATTCAGTTCCCATTCTAATCTGGGAAAACACCGGAGGACTCACACAGGAGAGAAACCATATGTGTGTCCAGAGTGTGGGAAAAGTTTCAGTTACCCTTCTGTTCTTGTGAAACACCAGAGGACCCACACCGGGGAGAAGCCCTACAAGTGCTCCCAATGTGGTAGATGTTTTAGTGAAAATGGCAACTTGCTGATACACCAGAGGACCCACACGGGAGAGAAGCCGTATGAGTGTCCAGACTGTGGTAAAAGTTTCAGTTACCATTCTGACCTGGTGAAACACCAGAGGACTCACACAGGAGAGAAGCCGTATGAGTGTCCAGATTGTGGGAAAGATTTTAGTACTAGTTCTAACCTTATAAATCATGTAGTTTTACACACAGAGGAGAAACCTTTCATATGTCCAGTCTGTGGACGATACTTCAGGCGTAAATCATCTCTTATTGCACACAAGGAAATCCACATGAGACAAAAGTTGATGAGTTTAGAGAAGGCCTGAAATTAGTTTGTGATCTCACATTGAAAGTGTAGGTTATAAATGGATAGAGAAAAGAGATAGAAATTAGTGAAAGTAAAATTATGTATGAATGTTAATATTGAAAATAAAGAGATATATACAGTAGGGCAAAAAAGTATTTAGTCAGCCACCAATTGTGGAAGTTCTCCCACTTAAAAAGATGAGAGAGGCCTGTAATTGACATCATAGGTAGACCTCAACTATGAGAGACAAAATGAGAAAACAAATCCAGACAATCACATTGTCTGATTTGGACAGAATTTATTTGCAAATTATGGTGGAAAATAAGTATTTGGTCAATATCAAAAGTTCATCTCAATACTTTGTTATATATCCTTTGTTGGCAATGACAGAGGTCAAACGTTTTCTGTAAGTCTTCACAAGTTTGGCACACACTGTTGCTGGTATGTTGGCCCATTCCTCCATGCAGATCTCCTCTAGAGCAGTGGTCCCCAACCTTTTTATCGCCGCGGCCCGCTGAGCGCGCGCAGGGGTGGGGGCACGGCCCAGGAGCTTTTGCGCACGGCCCATTGCGCACGGCCCAGGAGCCTTTGCGCTGCAGCGTTCATGTCCCCCGGCCGCTGCGCGGCCCGGTGCCAGGTACTCCACGGCCCGGCACCGGTCCGCGGACCGGGGGTTGGGGACCACTGCTCTAGAGCAGTGATGTTTTGGGGCGGTTGCTGGGCAACACGGACTTTCAACTCCCTCCAAAGATTCAGTCTTCCCAGCCTGGTGCAGGTCTACAATTTTGTTTCTGGTGTCCTTCGACAGCTCTTTGGTCTTCACCATAGTGGAGTTTGGAATGTGACTGTTTGAGGTTGTGGACAGGTGTCTTTTATACTGATAACAATTTCAAACAGGTGCCATTAATACAGGTAATGAGTGGAGGACAGAGGAGCCTCTTAAAGAAGAAGTTACAGGCCTGTGAGAGCCAGAAATCTTGCTTGTTTGTAGGTGACCAAATACTTATTTTCCACCATAATTTGCAAATAAATTCTTTCCAAATCAGACAATGTGATTGTCTGGATTTGTTTTCTCATTTCGTCTCTCATAGTTGAGGTCTACCTATGATGTCAAATACAGGCCTCTCTCATCTTTTTGAGTGGGAGAACTTGCACAATTGGTAGCTGACTAAATACTTTTTTGCCCCACTGTAACTATAAACATAAAGGTAAAGGTTCCCCTTGCACATATGTGCTAGCCGTTCTCGACTCTAGGGAGCGTTGCTCATCTCCGTTTCAAAGCTGAAGAGCCAGCACTGTCCGAAGATGTATCTGTGGTCATGTGGCCGGCATGACTAAATGCCAAAAGCGCACGGAACGCTGTTACCTTCCCACCAAGGGTGGTCCCTATTTTTCTACTTGCATTTTTTACTTGGTTTCGAATTGCCAGGTTGGCAGAAGCTGGGACAAGTAACGGGAGCTCACCCTGTTCCACGGCACTAGGGATTCAAACCGCTAAACTGCCGACCTTTCGATTGACAAGCTCAGTGTCTTAGCCACTGAGCCACCACGTCCCCCACTATAAACATAGTAATGGATAAAAATATAAATAAGCTAATGTAAGAAGAAACTTAGTTTAAACTTTTTGGTTATATTATTATTACTGCTATTATTACTATCAGTATTAGCTTGTGTGCTAATATTTACTACCAACTTTCTTTGGTTTTGTTTTATTTGTAAATGATAATCTAAGAATGCACTGTTATGTTTATGAATGAAAATGTATTAAAGAAAAGAAAAGAAAGTGTAGGTTAGACATTTACTATTTGAATTCTGCCTGATTCTTTTTACTCAAATGTATCTCAGGATTAGACCTGTAGATGGGGAGAAGAAAATGGAAAATGTTAGTTTGATAAAAGATAAATAATTGTTTCTGGTTATCAGCGGAAGTCCTCAAAAAGGCTTTTGGGTGGTGTTTTTTGTATATTGATAATGGAATTCCCACAGGCGGAGTTTCAGCCTTCTATCTTGATGTCCTCCATATTTTGAGTGCCAGAATTACCCCAGCCAGCATACAAGTAGTCCTTGAGATATAACTAATTAGTTTTGCATCTTGCAACGGCCCTTAAGCAAGACTGCTTTGCTGAAGTACCCCCAACCTTCTGTTTTCCCTCATGTGGCCTTTAAATAAATTTGTGAGTCGTTAAGCAGAAAAGGTTGGGGGCATAGCAGAGGCCCAGACTTGCCTTTCAAAGGCTTCCTCTACCCTAACCCCTTCCCTCCCTCATAGGGTCCCCACGGGCCTTTTCACTCCCACTGGGTCCCTGCAGTCCTTAGGCCTGACTCCCACCCCACTAGGCCTCACAACCTCTTCCTCCTCATCTTTTGACGATCTCTGAACCTCATAATAGAAGGCAGGGCGGAGGATTTCGGACAATACCTGTATGACAAAATCGCTCAGATCCGGGGGGATCTGGACTCTGACTGGGTAGATCAGGGCAGGGTGACAAGGAACAGTCTTGAGAATATTATCTGGGAGGAGTTTGATGCTGTGACTCCCGATGATGTGGACAGGATTTTGGGGAGACTTAGTGCGGCCACATGTTTACTGGACCCGTGTCCCTCCTGGTTGGTACTGGCTTCCCAGGAGGTTACACGAGGCTGGCTCCAGGGCGTCATTAATGCTTCATTGAGTGAGGGTCACTTCCCCGCTGCCCTGAAAGAGGCGGTGGTGAAGCCTCTCCTCAAGAAGCCGTCCCTGGATCCAGCAATATTGGCTAACTATCGTCCTGTCTCCAACCTTCGCTTCATTGCGAAGGTTGTTGAGAGTGTGGTCGCGCAACAGTTTCCACAATTCCTGGAGGAAACATCCTATCTAGATCCGTTCCAGTCGGGTTTCAGGTCTGGGCACAGCACGGAAACGGCATTGGTCGCGTTGGTGGATGATCTCTGGAGGGCTCGGGACAGGGGTTATTCCTCTGTTCTGGTCCTATTAGATCTCTCAGCGGCTTTTGATACCATCGACCATGGTATCATGCTGTACCGGCTGGAAGAGTTGGGGGTGGGAGGCACTGTGTTGCGGTGGTTCTCCTCCTTTCTCTCCAACCGGTCGCAGTTTGTGTTGGCAGGGGGGCAGAGGTCGACCTCGAGGCCTCTCATTTGTGGAGTGCCGCAGGGATCAGTCCTCTCGCCCCTTCTGTTCAACATTTATGTGAAGCCGCTGGGCGAGATCATCCGTGGCTTTGGGGTGAGATACCACCAGTACGCTGATGACACCCAGCTGTACATCTCCACCCCAGGCCACCCCAACGATGCCCTTGAAGTGATGTCCCAGTGCCTGGAGGCTGTGCGGATCTGGATGGGGAGGAACAGGCTCAGGCTCAACCCTTCCAAGACTGAGTGGCTGTGGCTCCCGGCATCCCGATATAGCCAGTTGACTCCATCACTGACTATTGGGGGCGAGTCTTTGGCCCTCACTGAAGGGGCCCGCAATCTGGGAGTCCTCCTGGATAGGCAGCTGTCTTTGGAGGAACATCTGACGGCTGTTACCAGGGGGACCTTTTATCAGGTTCGCCTGATTCGCCAGTTGCGGCCCTTTCTTGATCGGGATTCCTTGTGCACAGTCACTCACGCCCTCGTCGCCTCTCGCCTTGACTACTGCAACGCTCTACATGGGGCTCCCCTTGAAGAGCACCCGGAGGCTCCAGCTGGTCCAGAATGCAGCAGCGCGGGTAGTGATGGGAGCAACATGGCGCTCCCATGTAACACCACTCCTGCGCGAGCTGCACTGGCTCCCGGTGGTCTTCTGGGTGCGCTTCAAGGTGTTGGTTATCACCTTTAAAGCGCTCCATGGCATAGGGCCTAGCTATCTCCGAGACCGCCTGCTGCTACCGATGACCTCCCATCGACCCGTGCGCTCCCACAGAGAGGGCCTCCTCAGGGTGCCATCAGCCAAACAATGTAGGCTGGTGGCCCCCAGGGGGAGGGCCTTCTCTGTGGGGGCTCCCACCCTCTGGAATCAGTTGCCCCCGGAGATAAGAAGAATCCAGGACCTCAATGCCTTCCGTCGTTCCCTGAAAACCTATCTTTTTCAGCAAGCCGGGTTGGTTTAAGAAGAAATTTTTAAAATTTTTAAATTCTTTTAATTAGTCTGTGATTCTTAACTTTCGGGCCAAAATTTATATATATTTTTAAATGTTTTAATATTTGTATTCTATGTTTTTTATCTTGGCTGTACACCGCCCTGAGTCCTCAGGGAGAAGGGCGGTATATAAATTGGAAATTAAATTAAATTAAATTAAATAATAGGGAAAGAGGGCAGGACACGCATCCCTGGGCCTCATGTCTATGTCCTGGAAGCAGCTGTTATTTTCATTGTGCCCAGGATTGAACCCTGGGCCATGTGATGGACTTGTGGAAGTGGTTTCCATTTTTTGGTGGAAAATGGTTGCTTCTGGGTCCCTATCACACGGGAGAGGGAGAAACTGCTCTCTTTCGTACCTTAACACTGTGCAAACTGCATTAAGGGTTTGTGGGTGCACTGAAAATGGTGGTTGCTTTCCGGAGATCTCCAAAAGAGAAAAGTGTGCGATGGCTGAGGGACATGTTGGGAATAGACCCAAGGCCCAATGAAAACAACCATTTCACATGTACAAGCTGTTCTGCCTTGGAAATGAACCTGATGATGAAGAGCTGTAGGAATATTGAGCTGAGGAGAAAAGGGATTGAGAATCTCTATTAGCAACTCCTGCCAGGATCTCTTTTTCTCGGAAGTGCCTGCTCGTTACCCTTTGATGGCTGTTGGGGGATAGCAGCACCACATTGCTGACAAAAGGGTTGTTGTAACCCTATTTGGTGATGACACATAAAAAAATTGAATAGTGAAAAATCTTTCATTTTTAATAATGCATCAAAAAAAAAAAAAAACTATCAGTAGCTTTTGACAAGGAAAAAATTGGGTAGTGTCAGTATTGCTATAAACATAGGGCCAGGCAAGACAGAGAGTTGCCACAAAGTGTGAGATGTGCAGTGAATAAATTTAATAATAAAATTGTAACATAAAGCCCTTTTCTCAATTATTGCTCCGTGTTGTGGTCTCCACACATACAGTGAGTTTCTCACGCACTACAATTTTTCAGCTACCTGTAATCTGTCTCTTGTGCAGTCTGCATCTCTATGACTAATCTGTCTTCCTCAGCTTCCTTTCCCTCCTCGTTATAAATTTAAAATTTGAATCAATCAGTTTATTACAGTCTTAGACCAGAGACCAGAACAAATAAAAACGCTCAGTAAATGTACAATTAAAAATTCTAGTATAAAATAAAAAATAACAACTACAATCTATAATAAAATCCAGTCTGTCAATTATATATGGTCTAACTATACTAAAGTTACAATCCATAAACTGTGTGGTCAAAATTTGAATTTGAATTGTATATCAATCCAGCCACTGTATCTCTCACGATGTGAGTCGCAGTTAGGCTTCTGCCTCTTAATTTATGGTTGCATTACTATCAGCCCCAGGCCTAAACTCTATGAAAATTTCTATGAACAACATTTCTTTATGCACAGTTAAACAATTAGAATGGCTAAACTATTTGTTTTGATGGGCATTCAGATTTCCTAATGGTGTGCCATCCATGGACTGACCTAGCACAACTGTGCTTATCCAAGGACTTCTTTTAAAGTAGCTACTGAGCACCAGTTGGGATGTTGAGATTTATAGACAGTCCTTGCTTACCTTTTTCCACTCAGCTTTCAAAGTTACAGTGGCCCTGAAAAAGAAGACTTACAACTTTTCCTCACAGTTGTGACCATCAGTTATTTGAAGGTGGCACTGGCTTATTTTTATTTTATTTATTTTTTATTTATTCATTTCATTTCATTTTATTTTATTTATATACCGCCCTTCTCCCGAAGGACTCAGGGCGGTGAACAGCCATAATAAAACAGTGTACAAAATAGAATTTAAAAGCAGATTAAAATAATTAAATCATAGGCCGAATTTAAAACTCTCATTTAAAACTAATTTGCAAAATTGGCTTGCATTTATGACAGTTGCAGTGTCCCAGAATCATGGACTCACTATTTAGAACCTTCACAATTGGCTTCCAACAAACCAAATCAATTGGAAATTGACAGGAAGTTGCAAGTCACAGTCATGTTACATTGCTCTGAGCAGACCACGGTGATTTGCTTAATGACCGCAGCCAGGAAGGATGTTGTAAGTTGACATGGTTAAGTGATGTCATACTTAATGACCACACCATTTAGAAATGGACATGACGGTCTCAATGGCTTTTGGTAAGCAGAGATTGCCTGAATTGGGATGTCACCAGTGTGAGACCAGGACTAGTAACAGGGAGACTTATCAAAAAGAAATCAAACTTAGAATCAAGGAGAAATTTCCTTTCAGTGAGAATCAGTGGAAACTCTTTGCCTCTAGAAGTTGTGGGTGCTCCATCAATGGGGTTTTTAAAGAGGAGATTGGACAGCCATTTGTCTGCACCGGTACTATAGGATCTCCTGCTTGGAGAGTTGTCTTCCAACTCTATGTAATTCTGTAAGAGCTTCATAAACATTTAGGGCTCAGCACATTCCTAACCTTCACAGGCTATTTAGTGTCACATTTCACATGGATCAGTTGCAAAGGTGGGTTTCTAGGAGTCGAAAAGGACTTGATAGCATTTAATCAGTGAAAACATCTTGCAAAATGATGCAAAACATCTTGCAACATTTTGCAAGAAAACATCTTGCAAAACGCCTTAGCAAGGACAAAGCGAGCGTGCTCTTTTGCCTCCTATCGGGAAATGGTGGTCACAGATCAGTGATTAGAAAGCCCTTAATAGGTACATGTGGTTGAGCTTAAAGGAGTTAAAACCATCGAGAACAGCATTGCTAGAAAGGGAGGAGAGGAACTTCTTCCGGATCACTCATGGGAGGAAGGTGGTGTGCCCAGTCGCTTTTGTGCTCTTCTCAGGGTCGAAGCAGCACGTGGAAGGTGAGTGGAGGGCAGATGGTAGGAGAGGCTGGGAGCAAGTCGGGCTGTTTGGTTTCCTCCATGATGTGGAAGCAGAGAAGCAACTAGGCTGAAGCATATCTGCTGCTGCTACATGTTCCTTCCCTCCCCAAATGCAAGCCCAGTAGTGCTGCACCCTGGGAAACTGGTGGCTGCAATTTTCTGCTGGTGGGAAGATTGAAAAAGTCTCCTTCAAGTTAAGGTTAATTCCTTGGGAACAGCTTGCCTCCAGAAGTTCTGGGTGCTAGATCGCTTAAGGTGGCGGTCGGCAACCTGCGGCCCTAGAGCCGCATGCGGCTCTTTGTCGGATGATCCCACCAGTGGTTGGCCCCGCCCCTCCCTCCTCGCCTGCCCTGAGAAGAGAAGGGCGACTGTGGCGGATGGAGACTCGCTTCGTAGTCCAGAGCGGGAGCGAAGCGCCCCTCTACTTGCCTCTTTTTTCCGGCCCTTGCCGCTGGGGGAGACGCGTGACTTTGCTCTGCGCCGAGACACTGGCTGGGCCGCCCGGCTGCAACCGATGCTGCGCCTTGTAATGGGCTCCGGGAGGAGACGCCCCAGCCGGTGTCTTCCCCATATTCCTCTCGCCGCCTCCGTGGCTGCTTGCTGGTCTTGCATTTAAACTTTAGCGCGCTGCACAATGGGGGAGACGGCCTCCCGTCCTCCTCCTCCTCCTCCTCCTCGTGGAGCCCATTACGACGCCGAGCATCGGCTGGGGCGGCCCAGCCGGTGTCTCTGGGCGGAGAAAGTCGTGCGTCTCCCAACAAGGGCCGGAAAAAAAAGAGGCAAGTAGAGGGGCGCTTCGCTTCTGCTCTGAAATACGGAGCGAGTCTCCATCTGCCCCCCCCCGCGGCCCTTCTCTTCTCCGGGCAGGTGAGGGAGGTTGCAGCCACAGCAGGAGGACGAGAGAGCTTCGTTTATTTGGAAACCTGAAATGACTCTTGATTTAAAATGAAATCATATGGTTAAAAAGCACCCAAAGAATAAGAAGACGAGCAGAAATAAATCGCCTGTTTTTGGAAATGGTTGAAGAGGGAACCAGCGCTCGAGCGCAGACACACACACACATCAGGGCATCTATTAATTAATCCCATGTTTGGCTCTGGGACAAATCACCCTGGTTAATTAGAGGAGATGGATCGTGGCTCCTCCTTGTTTGCAATATTCTGAAAAAGAATAAAAATAAAAAGAAACTTGAAGAAAAGTTCCAATAAAACTCATTTATTTGTTATAAAGAAAATAAAATACCTCACTAACTAAGAAAAGTAATTGCTACATTTTGGAAGTAATTCGGGCCAGTTGCTTTCCGTGGTATCCGTGGCAAGAGAACAAAGGAAGGAGTGTGTGAAGGAATGTGGGTGGATAGACATGCGTAATAGCTTTTGATAACAATTCTTGGCAAGGTACGGAAAGTCTGATAGTCCAGAAATGATGAGCTCAGCTGGGAAATAAAAAAACGCAGTGACACGAGAGAGAGAGAGAGAGAGAGAGAGGGGGGGGGGAGAAAGAGAGATGAGAGATGAGAAAAAGGGAGGGAGGGCGATGAAAAAGAGGGAGAAAGATGAGGGTCATTGTAGCATGTTCAGTGACCGTACTTCAGAAGTCCCTGTGGGTATGAAGATGCAGGAAAAGGAGTTGCACCAATTGAGGTATTACCAACCGCTTCATATTGATGATGGTTGCAGCATCCCACATTCATGAAGCCCATTAGTGACCTTCCCAGCTATCCTCTGACAAGCAAAATCAATGGGTATACTGGTAGGAAGTTGCAATTGCCTTTAAAAATCCACAGTGATTTCTTTAATGAGCAAAAGTGATCCTTCAAATCTTATAGAGGCTTTAGGCATCATTTCATCAGTTAAAGCCCCCAGATCTCTAAAATTAACTCAGAAATGTTAGACTGTAACCATTTTAGGACATTTTTCAGGTTGAAAACACGTGGATTTTCCACATATATACATTTGTTGGTCCGTGTATTTGTACTTCTCTCTGCATGCATATATCTGCAATTGGATATACCATATTTTTTGGAGTATAAGACGCACCTTTTTCCCCCCTAAAAGGGGGTGAAAATTTAGGTGCAACTTACATACCGAATGTAGCCCCGCCCACCCACTGGCCCCCACCCTTTGGCCTCTGCCTCCCAGCAGTTATTCCTTGCAAGCAAACAGCAAGAAAAAACAGCTCCTTTAAGCTTCAGCACAACCTGATTAGCAGAAGTTGATTAGATCGGCATCCTGACTCTCAGCTGATTTGCTCTCATCTGTTTTGGGCAGGGCTCTGTTGCTTGCTGCAAAGAGGTAAATTGCTGGAGCAGTTTTTTTTTTTCCTTGTGCTAATCAAGCTATGCTGAAAACGAAAATGAAAGTAAAGCAGGCTGTTTGCTCTTTGCTGCAACTAGGCAAAATTGCTCAGAAGCAGAGGGAGATTTCTTTTTCTTCTTTTCCTCACCAAAAAAGGTAGGTGTGTCTTATACTCTGGTGTGTCTTATACTCCAAAAAATACAGTACTTCCAGATATGCAGCCATGTGAAAAAGAAAGTACACCCTCTTTGAATTGTATGGTTTTACATATCAGAATACAGTAAAAATCATCTGGTCCGTAGCAATTATTAAAGGTAGGTAAACACAACCTCAGATGAACAATTGTTGTTGTTAGTTGCGAAGTCGTGTCCAACCCATCGCGACCCCATGGACAACGTTCCTCCAGACCTTCCTGTCCTCTACCATCCTTTGGAGTCCATTTAAGCTCAGGCCTACTGCTTCAGTGACTCCATCCAGCCACCTCATTCTCTGACATTGTTGTCGTCTTCTTTTGCTTGCAATCTTTCCCAGCATTAGGCTCTTCTCCAGTGATTCCTTCCTTCTCATTAGCTGGCCAAAGTATTTTGAGTTTAATCTTCAGGATCTGGCCTCCTAAAGAGCAGTCAGAGTTGATCTCTAAGACTGACCGGTTTGTTCACCTTGCAGTCCAAGAGACTCGCAGGAGTCTTCTCCAGCACCATAGTTCAAGGGCCTCAATTCTTTGGCGCTCAGCCTTTCTTATGGTCCAACTTTCACAGCCATACATTGCAACTGGGAAAACCATAGCCTTAACTATACGCACTTTTGTTGGCAGGGTGATGTCTCTGCTTTTTAGTATGCTGTCTAGATTTGCCATAGCTTTCCTCCCAAGGAGTAAGCGTCTTTTAATTTCTTGGCTGCAGTCCCCATCTGCAGTGATCTTGGAGCCCAGGAAATTAAAATCTGTCACTACCTCCATTTCTTCCCCATCTATTTGCCAGGAATTGAGAGGGTCGGATGCCATGATCTTGGTTTTCTTAATGTTGAGTTTCAAGCCAACTTTTGCATTCTTCTTCACCCGCATCAAGAGGCTTTTTCTGCATATCTTCCTTAAAACTTCCAGTGTTGGAGCATTCACATACGGTGCATTCAGAAAGTATCCGGCCTTCTGTTTTCATTTTGTCATGTTGGGGTACTGAGAGTATATTAATGAGAAAATATGAATTTAAACAACTGTAGAATCAGGCTGCTGCATAACAAAATTGACAAAATGAAGGGCCCCTGAATATTTTCTGAATGCATTGTAGATGAGCAGCAACAATCGCTTCTTTAAGGTCGCCGCTGACATCTTTACTCTTTGGCATTTAATACAACCTCAATGCCAGAGACTAGCAAACTCCTAGAACTTCGGTTTTTATAGAGCACTTGATTAGCAGCAATGGGCTGCTACTAAGCCTCTTCATACCTGTGGGAAAAAAAGGGTGTAATTTGTTTTTCTCATAACTGTATTTGATGATAACCTTTTTCAGGGCTAAGAATTTGTGACTGACACAAGTCAACAGGTGAATTTCATGATTGAATGGATAATGGAACTTGAATCCCGGTAGTCAAATGAGTCATAATTAATGTAAGAGGTAATTCTAACATTGTGGCATGTTTGCTTTTTCATTGTAACGTATACTTCTTTTTCACGTCTTCTGCAAACCGTTTACAAACAATAAAAGCTACATTTTCATTTGAATCTTACAGACAAAAGATGATGCCCAGCTCCATAGATGTGCCTATTGTGAGAAAAGGAGACTTCAAATGACAAGTGATCATGCAGGGCAGAATCTACCCTGGAAAACAGCAATACTAATTATCTGAATGAGGTAAAAGCTCAGGTCAGAACTGCCCCTTTTTGGTTCATGGAAGGACCCAAACAGGAGAGATGCCCTACATATGCTCCCAATGTGGTAAATGCTTTAGCAAAAATGGCAACTTAGTGATACATCAGAGGACTCACACAGGAGAGAAGCCGTATGACTGTCCTGATTGTGGGAAACGTTTCATTGGAAATTCCGACCTTGTGAGACACCAGAGGACTCACACAGGAGAGAAACCCTTTGAATGTTCTGATTGTGGGAAAAGTTTCAGTCTCAATTCCAACCTGATAAGACATCAGAGAACTCACACAGGAGAGAAACCCTTTGAATGTCCTGATTGTGGGAAAACTTTCAGTCAAAATTCCAATCTTACGAATCATCAGAGGACTCACACCAGTGAGAAGCCATACGACTGTCCTGATTGTGGGAAATGTTTCACTGGAAATTCCCAACTCGTGAGACACCTGAAGACTCACACAGGAGAGAAACCCTTTGAATGTTCTGATTGTGGGAAAAGTTTCAGTCACAATTCCAACCTAGTAATACATCAGAGAACTCACACAGGAGAGAAACCCTTTGAATGTGCTGATTGTGGGAAATGTTTTAGTCAGAATTTTGACCTGGTGATACACCAGAGGATTCACACAGGAGAGAAACCCTTTGAATGTGCTGATTGTGGAAAAAGTTTCAGTCAGAATTCCCACCTGGTAAGACACCAGAAGACTCACACAGGAGAGAAACCCTTCCAATGTTCTGATTGTGGGAAAAGTTTCAGTGAGAATTCCCACCTGGTAAGACACCAGAGGACTCACACAGGAGAGAAACCCTTTGAATGTCCTGATTGTGGGAAAAGTTTCAGTGAGAATTCCCACCTGGTGATACACCAGAGGACTCACACAGGAGAGAAACCATTTGAATGTGCTGATTGTGGGAAAAGTTTCAGTCAGAATTCCCGCCTGGTGAGACACCAGAGGATTCACACAGGAGAGAAACCCTTTGAATGTTCTGATTGTGGGAAATGTTTTAGTCAGAATTCTGACCTGGTGAGCCATCAGAGGACTCACACAGGAGAGAAACTCTATGAATGTCCAGAGTGTGAGAAAACGTTCAGTTCCCATTCTGACCTGTTGAAACATCAGAGGACTCACAGAGGAGAGAAGCCGTATGAGTGTCCAGATTGTGGGAAAGTTTTTAGCAGTAGTTCTAACCTTATGAATCATGTAGTTTTACACACAGGGGAGAAACCTTTCATATGCCCAGTCTGTGGACGATACTTCAGGTGTCAAAAATCTTTTATTGCACACAAGGAAATCCACATGAGGCAAAAGTTGATGAGTTTAGAGAAGGCCTGAATTAGTTTGTGATCTCCCATTGAAAGTGTAGGTTAGAAATTTACTAGTTGAATTCTGCCTGATTTTTTTTTTTACTGAAATGTGTCTCAGGATTAGGCCTGTAGATGGGGAGAAGAAATGGAAAATGTTAGTTTTTCAACGGCCCTTAAAACAAGTACCCCCTATCTTCTGTTCTCTCTTATTTGGCCGTTCAATAAATTTGTGAGTCGTTAAGCAGAACAGTGGTTATCTCAGGATTGCAGACATAGCACAGGCCCAGGCTTGCCTTCCAAAGGCCTCCTCTACCCAAACTTTCCCTCCCCTACAGGCATTTTCACTCCCACTGGGTCCCTGCAATCCCACTCCACTAGGCCTCACACACAATTGAATAGTGGAAAATGTTTCGTTTTTAATAATGCATTGTGTTAGAACTATCAGTAGGTTTTGACAAAGAAAAAATTGGGTAGCGTCAGTGTTGCTATAAACGCTATGGCCAGGCAAGATAGACAGAGTTGCCTCAAAATACGAGATGTGCAGTGAATATGTTTAATAATTATATTAATAATAAAATTGTAACCTAAAGTCCTTTTCTCAATTCTTGCTCCGTGTTGAGGTCTCCACACATAGTGATTTTCTAACATACTACAATTTTTCAGCTACCTGTAATCTGTCTCTTGTGCATTCTGCATCTATGACTAATCTGTATTCCTCAGCTTCCTTTCCCTCCTCGTTATAAATTTAATATTTGAATCAATCAATCAGTTTATTACAGTCTTAGACCAGAGACCAGAACAAATAAAAACGCTCAGTAAATGTACAATTGAAAATTCTAGTATAAAATAAAAAATAACAACTACAATCTATAATAAAATTCAGTCTGTCAATTATACATGGTCTAACTATACTAAAGTTACAATCCATAAACTCTGTGGTCAAAATTTGAATTTGAATTGTATATCAATCCAGCCACTCTCTATCTCTCATGATGTGAGTTGCAGTTAGGCTTCTGCCTCTTAATTTATGGTTGCATTACTATCGGCCCCAGTCCTAAATTCTATGAAAGTACCAAATTTCTTTATGCACACTTAAACAATTAGAATGGCTAAACTATTTGTTTTGATAGGCATTCAGATTTCCTAGTGGTGAGCCATCCATGTACTAAATGGCACAACTGTGCTTATCCAAGGACTTCTTTTAAAGTAGCTACTGAGCACCAGTTGGGATGTTCAGATTTATAGACAGTCCTTGTCACCTTTGACCACTCAGCATTCAAAGTTACAGTGGTGCTGAAAAAGAAGACTTACAACTTTTCCTCAAAGTTGTGACCTTCACAGTTATTTGGAGGGGCACTGGCTTGCATTTATGACAATTGTGTCCCACAGTCATGGACTCACCATTTAGAACGTTCACAATTGGCTTCCAACAAACCAAATCAATTGGAAATTGACAGGAAGTTGCAAGTCACAGTCATGTTACATTGCTCTGAGCAGACCATGGTGATTTGCTTAATGACCGCAGCCAGGAAGGATGTTGTAAGTTGACATGGTTAAGTGATGTCATACTTAATGATCACACCATTTAGGAATGGACATGCCAGCCCCAATGGCTTTCGGTAAGCAAAGATTGCCTGAATTGGGATGTCACCAGTGTGGTTGTGGACAGTATTTCTTGCCTTTTTCTTATTTAGAGTGGTAGACTTCCATGGCCAATAATGGTCCTTTAAATCTTGCTGAGACTTAGGATCATTTTATCAATTAAGCCTCACCTGTCCCTCTAAAATTAGATCAAAAAGTGTGACTGCACCCACATATATGTGTATATGTATAATCCATCCCCAGCACTTCCCACTATATTTGATAACCCTTTCTATGAATTTGTGATTGACATAAGTCAACAAATAAATTTCATGATTGAATGAATATTTGAACTTGGATCTCACTAGACCTGTATGTTGAAAATGAATTATAATTAATGTAAGAAGAATGCCAAAGAGCACCGTGGTGTATACTGAGGATCAGTAAAGTCAGGGTTCCAAGTAATGGACCCACAGAAAGCAAAACTCCAAGGCAGGTAGATTCCTCAAAGAATAGCTTTATTGGATATATCATTGGCACAGATCTGGTGAAAACCGACTCTGAAGGTTCCGGCAGTTTTCACCTAATTAAAAGTAAAAGTTTGTCACTTTCTCAAAACAATAAGTCACATGGTACAATCACGGCACTGTGTGGTTGCCTGGTGACATCACTCCGCCTTCCTCTGACCAGGTGTGAGAATGTCCTTGAGAATGTTCTCAAGAGAAAATATTTCGTTTTGGCTACAAAATCCCAGCTATCTCAAATCCCCTCCTCCCTATCCCCCAGCTCCAGTGTAGCAGCACTGAAACTATCAAGATGGCTTCAGTCAGGACAGTTGCAGGGTTGACAGCAGCATTAAAATGGGAAGCAAACCAAGGCAGAGTTAAAACCTTACGGTTCCTCCAGAAAAACTACAAACTTCTTCCCCAGCAGGTGACAGACAAGGAAGAGAAAACTCTTGCTAAGAAAGAAAGTTATTAAGTGAGCTTTACCCATTTTATGTTTCTTGCCACAATTATTAAGTGAATCATTGCAGTTAACTTAGTAACACATTTGTAAAGTGAATCTGGCTTTCTCATTGACTTTGCTGATTAGAAGGTGGCAAAACAGGCGTAAAACAGACCATTTCCATCAGCTCTTCTCTTTTTTTCCCCTTAGTGTCCTTTTGCCAGCATGCGCTAGGCAGGCAGTAGCGATCTTTATATGGGCTTTTATTTTGTCAGCCCGGGGTGCGGGGGGAGGCTCGGAATGGTATGTTAGAAATCACCCTGTCCCTGCAGCATCAGCCCGTCAAGCCTAGCAAACAAGGTGCCAGCTGTAACCACAAGCAGAGAACAAAAGGGGCAATGGAGCTTATCCTAAGTAGAGGTTGGTTAAAACTGAAGCTTTAAACAGGAAAAGCGGAGGGGGGGATATAGATTGAGCGCTTTGATAGGATGCTGTGCTGAAAAACAAACAGCAAATGGGGGTTTTGGGGAGAGGGATAAGCTGCATGTTTTAAACAGGAAAAGGGGAGGGGGGAAATGAGTCTGTGTAGGGGGATAAAAGGACTGACCTATGCCTTGTCACACGTTCACCTTTGTTGCACCCGTATTTGCACCGTATTTGTTAATAAAATCCTTTGCTACTTTCAAGTTATTGTCTCGGGTAGTTCCATATGCAAACATGCACTGTTTAACACAACATCTATAGAAGAGGTTGTACTTGGCTCAACGGCAGTAACTGCGAGAGAGATCTAGGAGTTCCAGTGAACAATCACCTCAGGTATGAGCTAGCAGTGTGCTCCAGTTGCAGAAAAAGCCAATACAGTCCTAGTCTGCATCAACAGAGGGATAGTATCAAGATCCCATGAAGTGTCAGTACTGCATTCTACCGTACTAGTAAGGCTACACTTGGAATATTGCGTCCAGAGGAGAAGCACAGAGGAACTTCCACTACTGGATCATTCATGGGAGGAAGGTAGTGTGCGGAGTGGCTTTTGTGCTCTTCCAAGGATTGAAACAGCAGCTGGCTGGTAAGTTGAGGGCAAGTGGGAAGAGAGTCCAGAAGCAAATCTGGGTGTTTGGTTTCCCCACAGCGTAAGAATCAGAGTGTATAGCATAAAATATAGAGTAACAGACTCAAAGGTGCTTTTTTTTCAAGAGGCAACTGGACTTTCTGGTTTTTCTTTGAAGAAGTGTTGCTTGTCATCCAGAAAGCTAAACATCTTCATAGAAACACCAGAAAGTCCCGTTGTTACTAGTACCACTCTATAAAGCCCTATTAAGACCACACCTAGAGTATTGCATCCAGTTTTGGTCACCACACTAAAAAAGATGTTGAGACTCCGGAAAAAGTACAGAGGAAAACAACCAGGATGATTAGGAGACTGGAGACTAAAACATATGAAGAACGGTTACAGGAACTGGGCATGGCTAGTCTAGTGTAGAGAAAGATCAAGGGAGACATGATAGCAGTGTTCCAATATTTGAGGGGCTGTCACCGAAAGGAGGGGGTCAAGCTATTTTCCAAAGCACCTGAAGGCCAGACAAGGAATAATGGATAGAAATTGACCAAGGAGAGATTCAACCTAGAAATAGGAGGAACTTTCTGACAGCGAGAACAATCAACCAATGGAACAGCTTGCCTTCGGAAGTTGTGGGAGCTTCATTGCTTGAGACTTTCAAGAAGAGATTGGACTGCCATTTGTCAGAAATGGTATAGGGTCTCCTACTTGGAGAGTTGGTGTCTTCCAACTGTATATAATTCTGTAAGAACTTCATAAACATTTAGGGCTCAGAACATACCTAAGGTTCACAAGCTATTTAGTGCCACATTTCACATGGTTCAGTTGAAAAGGTAGGTTGCTAGGAATCGAAAAGGACTTGATAGCATTTAATCAGTGAAAACATCTTGCAAAACGCCTTAGCAGAGACAAAGCGAGCGTGTTCTTTTGCGTCCTATCGGGAGATTGGCAGTCACAGATCAGTGATTAGAAAGCCCTTAATAGGCATATGTGGTTGAGCTTAAAGGAGTTAAAACCATAGAGTACAGCAGTGCTAGAAAGGATGGGAGGAGAGGAACTTCTTCCGGATCACTCATGGGAGAAAGGTGGTGTGTCGAGGGGTTTTTCTGCTTTTCTCAGGGTCGAAGCAGCATTTGGAAGGTGAGTGGAGGGCAGATCGTAGGAGAAGCTGGGAGCAAGTAGGGCTGTTTGCTTTCTTCCCTGATGTGGAAGCAGAGAAGCAACTAGGCTGAAGCATATCTGCTGCTGCTACATGTTCCTTCCCTCCCCAAATTTTGAATCCACTGGTGCTGCATGCTGTGAAACTGGTGACGGCAATTTCCTGCTGGTGAGAAGATTTAAAAAGTCTCCTTCAAGTTAAGATTAATTCCTTGGGAACAGCTTGCCTCCAGAAGTTCTGGGTGCTAGATCACTTAAAGTCTTAAAGAAGAGATTGGACATCAATTAGTCCAGACTAACATAGGGTCTCCTGCCTGAGCAGGGAATTGGACTAGATAGAAGACCCCCAAGGTCCCTTCCAACTAGTGTTATTCTGTTATCGACTTGCTGTTTTCTTGGCAACAATATCTGCATCTGCTTTCTTACTTCCAAGTCCACAAGCACAATATTTCCTATTGGTGCCCCATCCGTGTATTAAGCAGGTTCAACTGTGCTTAATCCCGTACTTTGTTAAAAAAAAAAAAGCTATTGGGGACCTATTGGGATGTTTAGTTGTATAGGTGGTCCTCACTTACCACTTATTCCTTGAGCTTTCGAAGTTACAATGGCGCTGTAAAAGCATACATTCATCTTGTATACCCAAATTTGTGGTCATGGTAGCACATTCGGTAACCCACACTTCAGAAGTTCCTGTGGGTATGAAGAGGCAGGAAAAGGAGTTGCACCAATTCTGGTGTTACCAACCGCTGCACATTGATGATGGTTGCAGCATCCCAAACTCATGATCCCCATTAGTGGCCTTCTCAGCTATCCTCTGCCAAGCAAAATCAATGGGTATACTGGTAGGAAGTTGCAAGTTATGTGTAATTGCCTTTAATCCCACAGTGATTTCTTTAACGGGCAAAAGTGATGCTTCAAATCTTGCAGAGACTTTAGGCATCATTTCATCAGTTAAAGCCCCCAGATTTCTAAAATTAACTCAGAAATGTTGGACTGTAACCATTTTAGGGCATTTTTCAGGTTGAAAACACGGATTTTCCACATATATGTATACATTGTAGGCCTGTGTATTTGTACTTCTCTCTGTATGCATATATCTGCAGTTGGATAATCTATCCCCAGCACTTCCAGATATGCAAAAGGAAGTACACCCTCTTTGAGTTGTATGATTTTACATATCAGAATACAGTAAAAATCATTCAGTCCTTAGCAATTATTAAAGGTAGGTAAACACAACCTCAGATGAACAATTGTTGTTGTTGCGAAGTCGTGCCCAACCCATCACGACCCCATGGACAACGTTCCTCCAGGCCTTCCTGTCCTCTACCATCCTCTGGAGTCCGTTTAAGCTCACACCTACTGCTTCAGTGACTCCATTCAACCACCTCATTCTCTGTTGTCTTCTTCTTTTGCCCTCAATCTTTCCCAGCATTAGGCTCTTCTCCAGTGATTCCTTCCTTCTCATTAAATGGCCAAAGCATTTGAGTTTCATTTTCACGATCTGGCCTTCTAAAGAGCAGTCAGGTTTGATCTCTGGGACTGACCAGGTTGATCACCTTGCAGTCCAAGCAGGGCCGGATCTAGATGAAAAGAGGCCCTAGGCTATTCCACTTATGAGGCCCTTTCACCTATAGTGAAAGTGTAATTTTAATTTTGCTAACAGTTTGAATGTAGGCCCCTCTTGATCTTGAGGCCCTAGGCTGAAGCCTAGTTAGCCTATAGGAAAATCCGGCCCTGAGTCTTCTCCAGCACTATAGTTCAAAGGCCTCAATTCTTTGGCGCTCAGCCTTTCTTATGGTCCAACTTTCACAGCCATACATTGCAACTGAGAAAACCATAGCCTTAACTATACACACTTTTGTTGGCAGGGTGATATCTCTGCTTTTTAGTATGCTGTCCAGATTTGCCATAGCTTTCTTCCCCAGGAGCAAGCGTCTTTTAATTTCTTGGCTGCAGTCCCCATCTGCAGTGATCTTGGAGCCCAAGAAATTAAAATCTGTCACTACCTCCAATTCTTCCCCATCTATTTTTTTTTTTTATTTGCCAGGAATTGAGAGGGCCGGATGCCATGAGCTTAGTTTTCTTAATTTTGAGTTTCAAACCAACTTTTGCACTCTCCTTCACCCACATCAAGAGGCTCTTTCTGCATATCTGAGGTTGTTGATATTTCTCCCTGCAATCTTAATTCCAACTTTTGATTCATCTAGCCCCACCTTTCTCATGATGTGCTCTGCATATGAGTTAAACAGGCAGGATGACAGTATACAGCCTTGCCGGACTCCTTTCCCAGTTTTGAACCAATCAGTGGTTCTGTGTCCAGTTCTCACTGTTGCTTCTTGACCTGCATATAGGTTTCTCAAGAGACAAATAAGATAGTCTGGTGGTCCCATGTCTTTAAGAAATTACCACAATTTGTTGTGATCCACACAATCAAAGGCTTTAGTATAGTCAATGAAGCAGAAGTAGATGTTTTTCTGGAACTCTCTAGCTTTCTCCATGATCCAGTGTATGTTGGCAATTTGATCTTTAATTCCTCTGCCTCTTTGAACTCCTGCCTGTACTTCTGGTAGTTCTCGATCCACATACTGCTGGAGCCTAGCTTGTAGGATTTTAAGCATAACTTTACTAGCATGTGAAATGAGTGCAATGGTGTGATAGTTTGAACTTTTTTGGCATTGCCTTTCTTTGGAATTGGAATGTAAACTGACCTTTTCCAATCCTGTGGCCACTGTTGAGTTTTCCAAATTTGCAGGCAAATTGAGTGTAGCACTTTTACTGCATCGTCTTTTAAGATTTTGAATAGCTCAGCTGGAATACTGTCACCTCCACTAGCTTTGTTGTTGCTCAGATTTCCTAAGGCCCATTTGACTTCACATTCTAGGATGTCTGGCTCAAGGTCAGTGACCACCCCATCGTGGTTATCAGGGACGTCAAGCTCATTCTTGTATAGTTCTTCTGGGTAATTTTGCCACCTCTTCTTAATCTCTTCTGCCTCTGTTAGGTCCCTGCCATTTTGGTTCTTTATCATGCCCATCTTTGCATGAAACGTTCCCTTCATATCTCCAATTTTCTTGAAGAGATCTCTGGTCCTCCCTATTCTATTGTTTTCTTCTATTTCTTTGCATTGTTTATTTAAGAAGGTATTCTTATCTCCTCTAGCTATTCTCTGGAATTCTGCATTCAATTTGGTGTATCTTTTTCTTTCTCCCTTGCCTTTCGCTTCCCTTCTTTCCTCAGCTTTTTGCAAAGCTTCCTCAGACAGCCATTTTGCTTTCTTGCATTTCTTTTTCTTTGGCAGGGTTTTAGTTGCTACCTCTTGTACAATGTTGCAAACCTCCGTCCATAGTTCTTCAGGCACTCTGTCTATCAGATCTAATTCCTTAAATCTATTTATCATCTCTACTGTATATTCTTTTGTGACCTAGGCTCACTTAGTCATTACAGAACATAATTAGTCTCAAACAAAACTATTTTATTATAACAGCTGAGAATTACTTCATTCCCAGCTTAATCCAAATTAATTCCAAAACTAGTTCTTCAGAAAAAGTCCTTCGGGCTTAATCACAAACCTTTATCTTCTTTGGCACCCTGCCAAAGGCCTTTCTTGGCAAAGCCCCATGAAGTTCAGAAACAAGAGACGCTTGCTTTCCTACAAAGAGCCCAAGAGCCTTTGCTGCTCTTTTAAGCCTTACAGGGTGGCGGGGAATCATCTCCTGGCCTTACTCCTGAGTCATCTTTTTTGCTTTAACTGCTCTTGCCTTCTGGCAGCTCTGCGCATGTGTGCATTAGGAACAGGCTTCTCCTGTTCCTCTGCCTCTCTGCTGTCCGACTGTGGAGGCTCCGGAGTCCGCACATCACTCCCAGATTGCCCTGGCCCCATCTCTGCCTCTGACGCAAAGCCCTTGTCCGGGCCTTCCCCAGACTCCAGGACTGGCCAATGGTCCTCCCCAACCTCCTCACTGCCCGACTCCGCTGCTAGCTCCGCGGGCTGCTGGTGGACCACAACATATTCATCAGGGATATGATTAAGTTCATATCTGAGTGGCTAGTGCTTTTCCCTACTTTCTTCAATTTAAGTCTAAATTTTGCCACAGTCAGCTCCTGGTCTTCAGGACCCTGAATAGTTTCCGAATGCACTGTAGATGAGCAGCAACAATTGCTTCTCTAAGGTCCCTGCTGATATCTTTACTCTTTGGCATTTAACACAACCTCAATGCCAGAGACCAGCAAACTCCTAGAACTTTGGTTTTTATAGAGCACTTGATTAGCAGTACTGGGCTGCTACTTAGCCACTTCATACCTATGGAAGAAAGAGGGTGCACTTTGTTTTTCTCTTATCTATATTTGATGATAACCCTTTGCTGGGCTAAGAATTTATGACTGACACAAGTCAACAGGTGACTGTCATGATTGAATGGATAATGGAACTTGGATTCCGGTAGTCAAATGAGTCACAATTAATGTAAGAGATTATTCTAACATTGTGGCATGTATGCCTTTTCATTGCAATGTATACTTCTTTTGTTCACATCTTCTGCAACCCTTTTACAAACAATAAAAGCTACATTTTCAATTGAATCTTACAGACAAAGATGATGCCAAACTCCATAGATGTGCCTATTGTGAGAAAAGGAGACTTCAAATGACAAGCAATTATGCAGTGGAGAATCCCCTCTGGAGAACAGCCATACTAATTATCTGAACGTGGTAAAAGCTCAGGTCAGAACTGCCCCTTTTTGGTTCATGGAAGGATCGACATAGGAGAGATGCCCTACAAGTGTTCCCAATGTGGTAAATGCTTTAGCAAAAATGGCAACTTAGTGATGCATCAGAGGACTCACACAGGAAAGAAACCATTTGAATGTCCTGATTGTGGGAAAAGTTTCAGTTGGTACAGCAGCCTATTGATACACCAGAGGACTCACACAGGGGAGAAACCCTTCGAATGTCCTGATTGTTGGAAAAGTTTCAGTCAGAATTCCAACCTGATAATACACCAGAGAACTCACACAGGAGAGAAACCCTTTAAATGTACTGATTGTGGGAAATGTTTTAGTCAGAATTATGGCCTGGTGATACACCAGAGGACTCACAGAGGAGAGAAACCCTTTGAATGTCCTGAATGTGGGAAAAGTTTTAGTCAGAATTCTGACCTGGTGAGCCATCAGAGGACTCACACAGGAGAGAAACCCTTTGAATGTCCTGATTGTGGAAAAAGTTTCAGTTACAATTCCAGCCTGGTAAACCATCAGAGAACTCACACAGGCGAGAAACCCTTTGAATGTCCTGATTGTGGGAAACGTTTCAGTCAGAATTCCAATCTGAGGAATCATCAGAGGACTCACACCAGAGAGAAGCCATATGACTGTCCTGATTGTGGGAAACGTTTCATTGGAAATTCCCACCTCGTGAGACACCTGAGGAGTCACACAGAAGAGAAACCCTTTGAATGTTCTGATTGTGGGAAACGTTTCATTGGAAATTCCCAACTCGTGAGACACCTGAAGACTCACACAGGAAAGAAACCCTTTGAATGTTCTGATTGTGGGAAAAGTTTCAGTTACAATTCCAACCTAGTGATACATCAGAGAACTCACACAGGAGAGAGGCCCTTTGAATGTTCTGACTGTGGGAAATGTTTTAGTCTTAATTATGGCCTGGTGATACACCAGAGGACTCACACAGGAGAGAAACCCTTTGAATGTCCTGAATGTGGGAAAAGTTTTAGTCAGAATTCTGACCTGGTGAGCCATCAGAGGACTCACACAGGAGAGAAACCCTTTGAATGTTCTGATTGTGGGAAAAGTTTCAGTTACAATTCCAGCCTGGTAAGACATCAGAGAACTCACACAGGAGAGAAACCCTTTCAATGTTCTGATTGTGGGAAAAGTTTCCGTCACAATCCCAACCTGGTAAGACATCAGAGAACTCACACAGGAGAGAAACCCTTTCAATGTTCTGATTGTGGGAAAAGTTTCAATGAGAATTCCCACCTGCTAAGACACCAGAGGACTCACACAGGAGAGAAACCTTTTGAATGTTCTGATTGTGGGAAAAGTTTCAGTGAGAATTCCCACCTGTTGCTACACCAGGCAACACATTCATGAGAGAAACTGAATGTCCAGAGAGTGGGAAAAGTTTCAGTTACTGTTCTCATCTGATGAAACACCAGAGGACTCACACAGGAGAGAAACTCTTTGAATGTTCTGATTGTGGGAAAAGATTTAGTCAGAATTCCAACCTGATGAGACATCAGAGAACTCACACAGGGGAGAAATTGTAGTGAGTATCTAGATCAGAGGTCTTCAAACTTAGCAGCTTTAAAGCTTGTGGACTCCCAGAATTCTCTAGCCAGCTATGCTGGGAGTTGAGTGCACAAGTCTTAAAGCTGCCAAGTTTGAAGATCTCTCATCTAGTGTCTGAAAATTTTCAGTTCCCATTCTAATCTGTGAAAATACCGGAGGACTCATATAGGAGAGAAGCTATTTGTGTGTCTGGACTGTGGTAAAAGTTTCAGTTCCCATTCTGACCAGAGGACTCACAGAGGAGAGAATGAGTGTCCATATACTGTGGAAAGATTTTAGTGCTAGTTCTAACCTTATAAATTATGTAGTTTTACACACAGGGGAGAAACCTTTCATATGCCCAGTCTGTAGACGATACTTCAGGCGTAAATCATCTCTTATTGCACACAAGGAAATCCACATGAGGCAAAAGTTGATGAGTTTAGAGAAGGCTTGAAATTAGTTTGTGATCTCCCATTGAAAGTGTAGGTTAGAAATTTACTATTTGAATTCTGCCAGATTGTTTTTACTCAAATGTGTCTCAGGATTAGGCCTGTAGATGGGGAGAAGAAATGGAAAATGTTAGTTTTGCAACGGCCCTTAAACAGCTACTCCCAACCTTTTGTTCTCTCTTATGTAGCCGTTAAATAAATTTGTGAGTCGTTAAGCAGAACATCTGTTATCTCACGATTGCAGACATAGCACAGGCCCAGGCTTGCCTTCCAAAGGTCTCCTCTACCCCAACCTTCCCTCCCCTACAGGCATTTTCACTCCCACTGGGTCCCTGTAGTCCTTAGGCCTGACTCCCATCCCACTAGGCCTCATACCCTCCTCCTCCTTATCTTTTGAAGATCTCTGAACCTCAAGTTGGTGAGGAAGGCCAGGACACGCATCCCAGGGCCGGATGGCTATGTCCTGGAAGCAGCCGTTATTTTCAGTGTTATTTTCAGTGATTCAACCCTGGGCCATGTGATGGACTTGTGGAAGCAGCTGCCATTTTGTCACACCTCCCTCAGGGCCAAAATGGCGGCTGCTTCTGAGTCATTGTTGCATGGGAGAGGGAGAAACTGCTCTGTTTCGCTTCCTTAACACTGTGCAAACTACATTATGGGATTGTGGGTGCACTGAAAATGAGGGCTGTCTCCAGGAGGTCTCCAAAAGGTAAGTGTTTGATGGGTGAGGGGCATGTTGAGGCCCATTGAAAATAGCAATGTAAAATTTCAAATGAAAAGCTATTCTGCCTTGCAGATGAACCTGATGATGAAGAGCTGTAGGAATATTGATCTGAGAAGAAAAGGGATCCTGGCTTTGATCACAGGACCTCCAGGTTTATTAGCAACTCCTGCCGGGATCTCTTTTTCTTGGAAGTGCCTGTTTGTTATCCTTTGATGGATGTTGGGGGATAGCAGCACCAGATTGCTGACATAGTTGTTGTAACCGTATTTGGTGGTGACAGAGAAAAAAATTGAACAGCGGAAAATCTTTCGTTTTTAATAATGCATTGTGTTGGAACTATCAGTAGCTTTTGACAAAGAAAAAATTGGGTAGTGTCAGTATTGCTATAAACGCTAGGGCCAGGCAAGACAGACAGAATTGCCTCAAAGTGCGAGATGTGCAGTGAATAAATTTAATAATAAAATTCTAAAACGTAAAGCCCTTTTCTCAATTCTTGCTCCGTGTTGTGGTCTCCACACATACAGTTAGTTTCTAACGCACTACAATTTTTCAGCTACCTGTAATCTGTCTCTTGTGCATTCTGCATCTCTATGACTAATCTGTCTTCCTCAGCTTCCTTTCCCTCCTCATTATAAATTTAAAATTTGAGTCAATCAGTTTATTACAGTCTTAGACCAGAACAAATATAAACACTCAGTAAATGTACAATTAAAAATTCTAGTATAAAATAAAAAATAACAACTACAATCTATAATAAAATTCAGTCTGTCAATTATACATGGTCTAACTATACTAAAGTTACAATCCATAAACTCTGTGGTCAAAATTTGAATTTGAATTGTATATCAATCCAGCCACTCTATCTCTCATGATGTGAGTTGCAGTTAGGCTTCTGCCTCTTAATTTATGGTTGCATTACTATTGGCCCCAGTCCTAAATTCTATGAACTTACGACATTTCTTTATGCACTGTTAAACAATTAGAATGGCTAAAATGTATCTGTTTGGATGGGCATTCAGATTTCCTAGTGGTGAGCCATCCATGGACTAACCTAGCACAGCTGTGCTTATCCCAGGACTTCTTTTAAAGTAGCTATTGAGCACCACTTGGGATGTTCAGATTTATAGACAGTCCTTGCTTACCTTTTTCCACTCAGCTTTCAAAGTTACAGTGGCGCTGAAAAAGAAGACTTACAACTTTTCCTCAGAGTTTTGACAATCACAGTTATCTGGAGGTGGCACTGGCTTGCATTTATGACAGTTGCAGTGTCCCAGAATCATGGACTCACCATTTAGAACCTTCACAATTGGCTTCCAATAAATCAAATCAATTAGAAATTGACAGGAAGTTGCAAGTCACAGTCATGTTACATTGCTCTGTGCAGACCATGGTAATTTGTTTAATGACCATCACAGTTATTTGGGGGTGGCTATATTTCTTGATTCTCACAGGTAAAAAACTAAATGTCAAACCCCAAGCCTAGCAAACAAGGTGCCAGCTGTAACTGCAAGCAGGGAACAAAAGGAGCACTAGAGCTTATGCTAAGTAGAGGTTGGTTAAAACTCTGAAGCATTAAACAGGAAAAGCAGAGGGGGGGGGCTATAGATTGAGCGCTTTGACAGGCTGCTGTGCTGAAAAACAAACAGCAAATGGGGGATTTGGGGAGAGATAAGCTGCATGCTTTAAACAGGAAAAGGGTAGGGGGGAAATGAGTCTGTAGAGAGATAAAAGGACTGACCTATGCCTTGTCACACATTCACCTTTGTTGCACCCTTATTTGCAAATACGTTAATAAAATCCTTTGCTACTTTCAAGTTATTGTCTCGGGTAATTCCATATGCAAACATGCACTGTTTAACACAACATCTATAGAAGAGGTTGTACTTGGCTCAACGGCAGTAACTGCGAGAGGGATCTAGGAGTTCCAGTGAACAATCACCTCAGGTATGAGCTAGCAGTGTGCTCCAGTTGCAGAAAAAGCCAATACAGTCCTAGTCTGCATCAACAGAGGGATAGTATCAAGATCCCATGAAGTGTCAGTACTACATTCTACCATACTAGTAAGGCTACACGTGGAATATTGCGTCCAGAGGAGAAGCACAGAGGAACTACTGGATCACTCATGGGAGGAAGGTGGCTTTTGTTCTCTTCCAAGGATTGAAACAGTAGCTGGCAGGTGAGTTGAGGGCAGGTGGGAAGAGCGTCCAGAAGCAAGTCTGGGTGTTTGGTTTCCTCCATGGTGTAAGAATCAGAGGGTATAGCATAAAATATAGAGTAACAGACTCAAAGGTGCTTTTTTTTCAAGAGGCAACTGGACTTTCTGGTTTTTCTTTGAATAAGTGTCCCTTGTCATCCAGGAAGCTAAACGTCTTCAAAGAAAAACCAGAAAGTCCTGTTGCCTCTTGAAAAAAAGCACCTTTGAAACAGGTTGATATCTTTCCCAAGAGAAATAAACTGTGAGGGGGAATCTAGGAGTACTAATAGACAATGACTGAAGTACGAAATAGCAGTGTGCTGCAGCTGCAGAAAAAGCCAACAGTCCTAGTCTGTATCACTAGGGGAATAGTATTAAAAAATCAGTGTTAGTAACTGTTAGTTACTGCTGCACTTGAAATACTGCTTCCAGTTTCAATTACCATAATACAAAAAGAGATGTTGAGACTCTAGAAAGAGTAGGGGACTGGCGGCTAAAACATCGGATGAGCAGTTGCAAGAACTGGATATGTCTGACACAGAGGACTAAGGGTGACATGATAGCAGTCACATTAGCAGACACATTAAGAAGGGGTCAACCTATTCTCTAAAGTGCCTGAGAGCAGTAAAAGAAGTAACAGGGAGACTTATCAAAACCAAATCCTTCCTAGAATTGAGACGGTCCCTGTCCGTGAAACCAATAAATCAGTGGAACAGCTTGCCTCCACAACTTGTGGGTACTCCAACAATGGGGTTTTTAAAGAGGAGACTGGACAGCTGTTTGCACAGAATGGTATAATGGAGAATTCTGGGAATTGAAGTCCACAAGTCTTAAAACTCCCAAGTTTGAAGACCTCTGGTATAGGGTCTCCTGCTTAGAGAGGTGGTCCCTTCCAACTCCTATTCCGTAATTCTGTTTGAACTTCATAAACTTTGAGGACTCGGCACGTAGCGAAACTTCACAAGCTAAGTAGTTTCACATTTCACTTGGCTCAGCTGCTGGGAGTCGAAAACGATTTAACAGCATGTAGTCAGTGAAAACATTTTGCAGACGCCTTAGGCAGAGACAGGACAAGCCTGTTTTTCGACCTCCTAGGTTGAGATGGCGGTCAGATAGGCAGCGTCCATGATTAGAGAGCCAACATCACAAGAGCGCCATCTGTTGGAAGTAAAAGGACCTGAAACCATAGAGTACTGTATTGCTAGACAGGATGGGAGGAGCGCAGACGAACTTCCTCTTCCGGATCACTCATGGGAGGAAGGTGGTGGGCAGGGTAGTATTTGTGCTCTTCCAAGGATCAAAGCATCAGCTGGAAGGTGAGTTGAGGACAAGTTGGAGGGGTTCGGGTGCTGCCAGCCAATGCACATTTATGATGGTCGCAGCATCCCACCATCATGATCCCCATTTTTGACCTTCCCAGCTAGTGTCTCATAGGCAAAGTCAGTGGAGATGCAAGCGACAATCACGTGAAATTGCCTTTAACAACCCACAGTGATTTGCTTAACAACCGCAGAGGAAGTTGGCATGATGTAAATTGGCACTGTCATGTGACACCATGCTTCATGATCGGGCTGCTTAGTGACACAGATGCCAGTCCCAAATGTGAGGACTACTTGAATGGGGATGTCACAGTAGGACAGTATTTTTCTGTCCTTATTTGGAGCTGAGGATTTCCATGGGTATAACTGGTGTTTCAAATCTTGTAGAGGCTTTAGGCATCATTTCATCAGTTAAAGCCCTCACGTCTCTAAATTTAACTCAAGAAGGTTTGACTTAACTATCTTGAGATGTTTTTCAGGCTGAAAACACATGGATTTTCCACATATATACATTTGTAGATCTGTGTACTTGTATTTATCCTTTGTATTCATATATCTATAATTGTATAATCTATCCCCAGCACTTCCAGATATGTAGTCATGTGAAAAAGAAAGTACACCCTCTTTGAGTTGTGTGGTTTTACATATCAGAATACAGTAAAAATCATCCGGTCCTTAGCAATTCTCAAAGGTAGGTAAACACAACCTCAGATAAACAATAATACCTGACATATCATGTCACCATTTATTCTACAAAAAGAAAGGCAAAATAGAGAAGCCATATGTGAAAACCTAACACTTTATGATGTGGTATAGGGTTTCCTGCCTAAGCAGGGGGTTGGACCTCCAAGGTCCCTTCCAACTGTTATTCTATTCTATTCTATTCTATTCTATTCTATTCTATTCTATTCTATTCTATTCTATTCTATTCTATTCTATTCTATTCTATTCTATTCTATTCTACACCTTTAACAGCAAAAACGTCAAGTAATTGTTTTCTGTATAACTTGGCTGCTACTTCGCCTCTTCATACCTATGGAAGCGGTAAGGGTGTCCTTAGTTTTTCACAGTTTTTGGCTTCTCCATTTTGGGTTTCTTTTTGTAAAAAAAATGATGACATGGATGTAATATGTCATGTATTGTTCTTCATCTGAGGTTATATTTACCCATTTTTAAGAACTGCTAAGGACCAGATGATTTTTATTATGTGATGATATGTAAAATCAAAGAACTCAAAGAGGGTGTTCCTTCTTTTTCCTTCTTTTCACATGACTGTATTTGATGATTTGATTTGATGATACAGGGCTCAGAATTTGTGACTGAGCCAAGTGAACAAGTAAATTTCATGCATGAATGGATATTTGAACTTGGATCTTGGTAGTCAAATGAATCATAATTAATGCAAGAGATTATTTTAGCATTGTGGCATTTCTGCTTTTCACTTATGTACTCTTTTTTTTCACACATTTTGCAACCATTTTATAAAGTTACACTTTTTTTTGAAACTTATAGACAAAGAGGATGGCAATAAGAGCACTCTGGATGACTGAGAATAACAAGCAACATTGAAAAGAAAAGCAAATCAAGTCAGAAATCAAAGTATTTTCCATTTCCTTCAGAAAACCACACAATTCTTCTCTGTCCCCAGCAAGTGCTAGACAAAAAAGAGAAAACTAAGAAGAGATTTCGAGCTGGAAAAAGTAGAGTGCAGAACTCAAGGATACATTACATGAAAGGTCAAGGGAGATTATTTTTTCATTCAGAAAAAGAGGGAAATATCTGGAAGTCAGTGGGGAGAAAAAGGTCAATTGGATAGTCACATAGGGCAGACAGTAATGTAGGCCTTGCTGTGGGAGGAAGAAAATTACCACTTAATCAAAGCATCACAAAACAAAGGATCATCCATATTTTTGACGACCTCAGGAATATTGATTGTCCAGGAATTGAATAGTCACATAGTATGCTGTGCAACTTATGTATAGACATATAACTGTGGTTTAGTGGGGTTATTAATATTCCACTGCAACTCCCTTCACCAAAAACCCAGAACTTTCCCAATTAAGTCCAGCGACAAGCAGACCAATGCTAGTCTACAGTGCAATAGCCAATGAGTACACAAGGCACCTGAACATTTCCCCATCAAAATAAATGTACCAGGCAAAATTAAATCCACAATACAAGAGGGTTCACGAGGCAAGAAAAATCGAATTCACAAGGCATGATCCAAATCAAGGCATGGTGTCAGTGGAAAGTGAGGCAAGAGTCACACCAACCAGAAAACACACAGCTAGGAAATGAACACATTCCCAGCATCGCTTCCATCTTTGTGCTGTGCTAAATAGCCAGCTTCCGTTGCAGCCCTTATAAAGAAGGGCAAGGCTTTCTCCTCACGAGTAATCTGGCTGACCTCTGCTCCTGCTTTTTCTCTGCCTTGGATGAGGTGCAGAAGGCAGTTCCTCTTCCTCCTCACTGACTGGCTGCATGCTTTCCCCAACCAAAACCTCAGGACTCCTGCTGCAGCTGTGCTTCAGCCAAATCTTTCTCAGATGACTGATTGGAGCCATAGACCAACTCCCTTCCAGATGTGGCCAGAACTGGTTCCTCTTCCTCCGAAATGATATCTGAAGAGTGATCTGGGAAAGCATCTGGAGGACTCATCACAGGCAGACAGTAATACAGGCCTCGAACTGGGAGGAAGAAAACAATAGCTGCAATCAAAGCAAAACTAAATAAGGGATCATGCATATTTTTGGCCTCGTCAATAATATCAGTGCTGGAAAAGCTCCATAGATGTGCCTACTGTGGGGAAAGTACAGACTGCAAATCACAACTGATTATGCACAAGAGGATCCACACTGGAAGAAAGCCATATTAATGCTATGAATATGACAAAAGCTTTCGTCAGAATAGTTCACTTGTGGTTCATAGAAAGACCCACACAGGACAGATGCCCTATAACTGCTCCCAATGTGGTAAATGCTTTCGCAAGCATGGCAACTTGGTGATACATCAGAGGACTCACGCCAGGGAGAAACCATGTGAGTGTCCAGTTTGTGGGAAAAGTTTCATTGCAAATTCCCACTTGGTGATACACCAGAGGACTCACATAGGAGAGAAATCTTTTGAATGTTCTGATTGTGGGAAACGTTTTGGTAACAATTCCAGCTTGGTGACACACCAGAGGATTCACACAGGAGAGAAACCCTTTCAGTGTCATGACTGTGGGAAAGGTTTCAGTCAGAATTCCAATCTGGTGATACACCAGCGGATTCACACAGGAGAAAAACCCTTTGAATGTCCTGATTGTGGGAAAAGTTTCAGTGTAAGTTCAAGTCTGGTGATACACCAGAGGACTCACACAGGAGAGAAACCCTTTGAATGTCCCGATTGTGGGAAAAGTTTCAATCAGAATTCCCACCTGGTGATACACCAGAGGACTCACACAGGAGAGAAACCCTTTGAATGTCCTGATTGTGGGAAAAGTTTCAATCAGAATTCCAACCTGGTGATACACCAGAGGACTCACACAGAAGAGAAACCCTTTGAATGTCCTGATTGTGGAAAACATTTCAGTCACAATTCCAGTCTGGTGATACATCAGAGGATTCACAAGGGAGAGAAATCATATAAGTGTCCTGATTATGGGAAAAGTTTCAGTCATAATTCCAACCTGGTGAAACACCAGAGGACTCACACAGAAGAGAAACCATTTGAATGTCCTGATTGTGGAGAAAGTTTCAGTCAGAATTATCACTTGGTGAACCATCAGAGGACTCACAAAGGAGAGAAATTGTATGAGTGCCCTGATTGTGGTAAAAGATTCAGTTACCATTTTAACCTGGTGAACCATCAGAGAACTCACACAGGAGAGAAACCGTACGAGTGTCCACATTGTGGGAAAAGTTTCAGTTACCATTGTAACCTGGTGATACACCAGAGGACTCATACAGGAGAGAAACCATATGAGTGTCCAGAGTGTGGGAAAAGTTTCAGTCAGAATTCTAATCTTGTGATACACCAGAGAACTCACACAGGAGAGAAACCCTATGAATGTCCTCATTGTGGGAAGCATTTCAGCCAGAATTCCCAACTACTGATACACCAGAGGACTCACACAGGAGAAAAACCATTTGAATGTCCTGATTGTGGGAAAAGTTTCAGGAAGAATTCTGACCTAGTGAACCACCAGAGGACTCACACAGGAGAGAAACCATATGAGTGTCCAGTTTGTGGGAAAAGTTTCATTGCAAATTCCCATCTGGTGAAACACCAGAGGACTCACACTGGAGAGAAACCATATGAGTGTCCACAGTGTGGGAAAAGTTTCAGTCAGAATTCCAACCTGGTGAACCACCAGAGGACTCACACAGGAGAGAAACCCTTTCAGTGTCTTGATTGTGGGAAAAGTTTCAGTTACCGTTCCAATCTTGTGATACACCAGAGGACTCACACAGGAGAGAAACCCTTTGAATGTCCTGACTGTGGGAAACGTTTCAGTCTCAATTCCAGTCTAGTTATACACCAGAGGACTCACACCGGAGAGAAACCCTTTGAATGTCCTGACTGTGGGAAATGTTTCAGTCAGAATTCCCACCTGGTAATTCATCAGAGGTCTCACACAGGAGAGAAGCCCTTTGAATGTCCTGAATGTGGGAAAAGTTTCAGTCAGAATTCACACTTAGTGATACACCAGAGGACTCACACAGGAGAGAAACCATATGAATGTCCAGAGTGTGGGAAAAGTTTCAGTTACGCTTCTGTGCTTGTGAAACATCAGAGGACGCATACAGGAGAGAAACCATAAAAGTATCTAGATTGTGGGAATGATTTCTGTATTAGGCCTAAGATTATCAGCCATGTACTTTTATACACAAGGGAGAAATTTCAAATATCCAGTCTATAATCTTTCAGGCATAAATCACTTCTTATTGCACACAAGGTAATGCACATGAGGCAAAAGTTGATGAGTTTAGAGAAGGCTTGCATTTCATTTCTGATCTATTGGGAGATGAATGGCCAGAATTCTGCCCTGATTCTTTTTAGTCAACACATCTCAGGAATTGGTGGAGAGAGAAAAAAATGGGAAATGGTAGGCTGTTAAAAGCCAGCTACCTGTTTCTGGTAATCAGCAGATGTTTCCGGATATTCCCTTTTGCAGAACCTGTGAAATTGCTGCAAAGAGGCTTTTGGGTGGTGTTTTTTATACATTGATTATGGAATTCCCACATTTCAGCCTTCTACTGTGGTGTCCTCTGGATTTTGAGCCCCAGAATTCCCTAGCCAGCATTCAAGTAATTCTCGAGATACAACTGTAATGGGGGCTGCCAGTTACGGTTGAGATCCTGCTTTGCTTAATTAATCCTGTTGCAATATTTTTAGGATCAGACTCAATAAAGATAATAAAGATTAGAGGTTTATATATATTTCTCTTTAATCATAACAGGCATTCTATATTCACTGAATATTCACAGATAGAAGCAAAGAAAATGGTGAGGGTGGCTCCTTATATATACAAAGGGCGGAGTCAAGAATGGGAGTGGTGAATTATGAATACATTAGGAAACAAAGAATAAGTTAACCCCCGATATCCCATATATACATTATTTACACATTAGGGAATAAGGCATTTACATCTGACAAATCCCCCTCTAAATGCCGGTTCGCTATACAACACCAATTACATTCAGATTCAGGACAATATAAGACATATAATTTTGAAGTTAAATATTTGTGCTGTTTAGAAGGTAAAGGCTTCGTTAATATGTCAGCTAATTGTTCAGAGGTATCACAATGCACTGCTTTGATAAATCCATCTTGAGACAATTGTCTCACATGTTTAAACTTTATATCTATATGCCTGGATCTTTGTCCAATGGCATCGGATCTGGATATTTCAATGGCTGCTTTATTATCTTCATGCATAACAAAAGGTAAAGCAGGTTTTTTCCAGACATCTGAAATCAAATCATTAAACCATACAAGGTTATTTGCAGCTTTGGATAAACAAACATATTCCGCTTCTGTGGTTGAAGTGGCTACCAGTTCTTGTTTACCAGTGTACCAGTAAACTGGACAGTTATTTAATAGAAAAATATAACCAGAAGTGCTCTTTCTGCATGATATATCTCCAGCCCAATCCGCATCTGCGTAACAAGTAAGTTTTGGTTCTTTGTCATTACTAGGTTCTAATACTAAACAAAAGTCTAATGTACTTTTTAGATATCTTAGAATTCTTTTGACAGCTTCCCAATGATACATAGTTGGTTTACTAACATGTCTTGACAATAAATTGAGAGGTAATGCAATATCTGGCCTGGTCCAATTAGATATATAAAGAAGTGAACCTATGACTGATCTATAAAATGTATTATCTTTGAATTCAGGGGAAGACTCATCAGTGTTTCTAAGGAAATCAGTTTGCATAGGAGTGTCACATGGTTTAGCATTGTTTAAATTGCATTTGTTTAGAAGTTCAATAATCTTATCTTTCTGAGTAAGTTTGAATCCCCTTCTAGTTTTGTTAATTTGTACACCAAGGTATTTGTTTACTTTACCTAGAGATTTCAACGAAAAATGTTCGTTTAGCTTATTTACAAAGGTTTCTCTTCTCTCCTTGTGTTTTCCTATATATAAAATATCATCTACATAAATTAACACGAATTCAATGTGATCATCACTTTTTTTTACAAAGAAACAGTTATCAGCGGTGGTAGCGTTAAAATCCATGGTCTTAAGTACTTTTACCAAACAATCATACCATCTTTTGCCAGATTGTTTTAACCCGTATAGACTCTTGTTCAATAGCCAGATTTCATTCTTATTAGTGTATTGACTGTGTGGTGCCCTTACATATATTTCCTTATCTAGTTTTGCGTGTAAGTACGCAGTCTGTATGTCATATTGAAATACATCAAGATTGAGTGCAGATGCCACTACCAGAGCTGTTTTAACACTCTCTGTTCTCACTGTGGGGGAGTATGTGTCAGTATAGTCCTCCGGATACTTTTGTGCATAACCTTGTGCAACTAATCTGGCTTTGTATAGAGTATTGCCTCCTTCTAGATTCTTAATTTTATAAATCCACCTAGTACCTATGATTGTTTTATCTTTAGGTGCAGTCGCAGGTGTGAATACATTTAATCCTTGCAAACTTTCCATCTCTTTTTTCATAGCTAGTTCCCATTTTTCCTTTTCTTCATAAGGGAGTTTTAATACTTCCTCATATGTATTAGGTGTTATTTGTTCACCATCCATATGCATTATGTAATCTCTGTATTTACTTGGTATTTGATTTCTATTGTTTCTAATAGCTCTTTCAGGTTTGCTATGGTTGTCATGCAAATATCTTGCTTCCTTTTTTGTTAATGTGTCTGTCTTTATTTTGTGCTGACTATTTGTCCAAGTTTTGGTTTTGTTTGTATTTTTGTTGATATTTTGATTTTCTATTGTTCCTTCCTCACAAGATTTTGTATCTTTGCATTTATCTGGAAATATTTCATTAAGATGTAATTTAGACCAATTGGCTTGTTCATGGAACACAGCTGTTCTGGAGACTATAAATTTGTTACTATTATCAATGAATCTGTACCCTTTGGTGCCAGTTTCATATCCCATAAATCTTAATCTTCTGGATACGTTTTCTCCCTTTCTTCTCAACTGTTTAGGTATGTGTACGTCTGCAGTGACTCCAAATATGTGCATGTGTGCTAATTTGGGTTTCCTATTATACATCACCTCATATGGTGTTTTATTCACAATACTGGACCAGGTTCTATTTTGAGTGTAATTTGAATAATGTAAGGCTTCTGACCAAAATTGTTTGCCTAAACCAGCATCCTCTAATGTGCACCTAATCATGGTTTGTAGTGTGGAATTCTTTCTCTCTGCAATCCCGTTTTGGAATGCAGAAAATGGACTAGACGTGAAATGTAGCATTCCTCTATCCTTTAACCATTGGGAGAATTCTTTAGACATGAATTCACATCCCCTATCTGTCATAATTTGTTTTATTCTGATATTATGTTGTGTTTCTATGCGTTTGTAGAATTCCTTAAATTTCTGAAAGGTTTCATCCTTGTGTTTTAATGTGTAAACAAAACCATAGCGACTGTAGTCATCTACTATTGTTAGGAAGTAACGTTTTCTATAAGTGATTGATGGAGTTAATGGACCAACTAAGTCCATATGTACTAAGTCAAAAATTTTGTTAGTTGATCTGTTGGATTTTTTTGGCCTGGGACTAGTTTTTAGTTTAGTGGATTTACATACTGAGCATTCCAAATAATTTTCACAATTTTTTATTTTGACACCTTCTGCGTGTTCAGTCATTTTTTGTACTACAGGAAAACTTGCATGTCCTAACTTCCTATGTAAGATGTGAGCACACTCATCATGAATTGGTTTACCTATTCTTGGTTTCTTCTCTTTGTGTGTATTTGTGTGATCATGAGATATTTTACATTCATCATTGTCACTGTTACTAACATTTTCATCATCTGCCTCAATACAATCTTCCATATTTGAATCAATGTTATGTAACCATCTTTCTTTTGTTACCAGATAGGGTAGGCCTCCTTTAATCATCACAGTGCCTACATTTGTTTTGTCCTTCTCTAAAGTTGCTTTCCCCTTTGAAAAAACTATATTGATGTCAGAATCTCTACTTAGTTTTATGACACTTAGTATGTTATGAGGTATTTCAGGAATTAACAATACCCCCTCTATTTTTCCTAGACCAGGCAATGTTATGTTTCCTCTGCCTAATACTTGAACCTTTTCTTGATTAGCTACCTTTATTACAAACTTATCTTCTGTAAATGAAGACAGAATATTTTTGTTATTAGTGGTGTGATTGGTTGCCCCAGAATCGATAAGCCAATTATTGTTCTCATTTTGTTGTGTTTTAGTGCTGTCTTGTTTATTTAGTCCATTCAGTGAACCAGATTTTCTCTCTTTTGAATTTTCTCTACCCCCTCTACTTTCTCTGTAATTTGGTGGGCTTCTATATTTATATCTATCTGTGGAAGACTGTCTATAATTGTATCTGCTTCTATATTCTGGCCTATGTCTCTCCTTTGATATTTTGGGACAGTCTCTTCTATTGTGTTCCCTGGACCCACAATTGTGGCATTTAAAAGCTTCATTGTATTTTTCTTGGAAAGCTACCTTCCTAAAAGATTTGTGTTCTGTGTGATTGCTAGAACGATTTTTTCTTGAATTGTCTTCTGCTATCAATTTGTTAGATAGACTCTCTATGGATAAATATCCTAGATTGATGGTGTCTAAGTGTGACATAAAACTATCCCATGATGAATCAAGTGAATTGATAATAACACTTTTCATTGTTTGATCTGAAATCACTTCCCCCCTCAGATGCAGCTCAGCTCTTATTTTGTTTAGAGATATCAAATGCTCACTTATGGAAACCCCTGGTTTTACTCTGGAAGAAAAGAAATCCTTAGACATTCTTGTAGTGGTAGCTACACTGTCGCTGTGAAACAGATTAAACATGCATTGAATTATTTCTGAAACAGTTAGGTTTGGTTTGATACTATGATACATTGCAGGAGATATGCTAGATATTATTAAGAAGAATGCTCTATGATGTAAACAATCTATTTTTAAAGTCCAAGGTCTTCTTGGAGGACTAGTGATAAAGAATAGTAAATTTTCTTTCATAAAGACAACCTGGAGCTGTTGATACCACTCTTGCAAATTAATGCCATCAACTCTAAGTTTTGGGAAGTCGCTGGGTAAGTTTCCCACATTATTTTGTCCATTACTTACAACCTGAGGTAGTCCGTGATCTCGCAAGTGCAGGAAATTGCAAAACGGCATGGGGATGCTCGCAACGAGTCTGCGTGGTTCTCTGGCCAGTTCAAGTCTTTCCGGACCGTCTACGTGGTTTCGCACATGCGCGTTGCTCATTTCTTCTTTGGCATCGTCGTGGAAGGTTCTCTCCATTTCAGCTCGTTCGCTCTGCTCCTCTTCAGACGAGTCGGTCTCTGGCTCGGTTTTAGGAGTTCTGATGGCGGCGACTGTTCTTCTCTTTCTCTTGTGTGCGTTGGTATTTGATCCGGTCTGCGGCGTGGGGCGGAATCGGCATGGCTCTCTGGGCTCGGGCGTCGTCGCTCTCGAAGTCAGGATGAGAGCGTGTAGGTCTTGAGGTATCGGCTTGTTCTCTTGCTTCTTCGTTGGCGCTTTGGAAATTTTTAATTTTGGCCCAAATGCAGCAAAAAGCGTCTTCATTGCTGATTTTATTTGGGATTTGGTTAAATCGTCTTCGCTTTCTGATTCGGGTTCTTCTGGAGAATTCGAATCTTCCTTTTCACTTTCGTTGTCTGATAACGTTTTTCGCGCCAGAAATTTTGAACTGAGCATTTTGATTGGCTCTGCTTCGCTCCCTTTGGAGGCTTGTTGAAACCAAGATGGCTGCCATTCAAAATTTCGCGCGGTATCACATCTTTTCTTTTTCATAATGACTTTCTCTGTAGTCATATCACTCACAGTTTTTTGGTCTTTGGGTTTCTCTTTGACGATGTTTTTCTCTCTCGCTGCTCCGCTGTTTTTCAGCATTTCTTGGAGATTCGCGATGAGACTTTCATCATTCTTCTGGCTTTTTAATAGCTTCAATATTTCTGACCTGAGTTCGTTATTTTCTATTTCGATTTCCTCCTGGTCATTATTTTCATTTATTAGTTCTTCTTCTTCTGTGGTGTACTCTTCGGATTCTCTCGAAATCGCGTTTGTGGATTCGTTGATTATTTCTTGTTCAGTTTCTATTTCTTTGCTGTAGGCCCTGGTGTTGGGCCTATCTTTCTTAGACATTTTTAAGTATTTATTGAGTCAATTAACCATCCTCTGCTACCAGCTTGTTGCAATATTTTTAGGATCAGACTCAATAAAGATAATAAAGATTAGAGGTTTATATATATTTCTCTTTAATCATAACAGGCATTCTATATTCACTGAATATTCACAGATAGAAGCAAAGAAAATGGTGAGGGTGGCTCCTTATATATACAAAGGGCGGAGTCAAGAATGGGAGTGGTGAATTATGAATACATTAGGAAACAAAGAATAAGTTAACCCCCGATATCCCATATATACATTATTTACACATTAGGGAATAAGGCATTTACATCTGACAAACCCTTCCCCCTGCTCTTATTGATGTAGTTAAATACATGTGCGAGTTATGGAGTGGAACACTGGCTACCTCAGATTTGGGGGAAACACTTGGAAGAGGGGCGCAGGGCCAGGCTTGCCTTTCAAAGGCCTTCTCTACCCCAATCCTTGGGTCCCTCCATTACAGAATCCCCTTAGGCCTATTACTCCCACATAGTGTCCCCCAGGCTTTCCCAAATAGGACTCACTAGGCCTCTGCCACAGGCTTTTTTCCCCACAGGCTTTTTTCCTCTCCTGCTGGGTCCCTGTAGTCCTTAGCCCCGATTCCCATCCCACCAGGCTTCAAACTCTCCTCCGTATCTTTTGAAGATCTCTGATTCTCATGTTGGGGAAGGAAGCCAGGACACGTATCTCTGGGCCTCGTGACTGTGTTCCGGAAGCAGCTATTATTTTCAATGTCCCTGTGATTCATCCCTGGAGTGGACTTGTGGAAGCGGTTGCCATTTTGCCACACCAGCTTTGGGGCCAAAATGGCGGCTGCTTCTGGGACATAGTCATGAGGGACAGGGAGAAACTGCTTTTTTTGTACCTTAACACTTTAGACCACGTTAAGGAATTGTGGGTGCACTGAGAATGTCAGCTGCCTCCGGTAGATCTTCAATAGGTGGGATGGGTAAAGGGTGTGTGGGTAGTAGGCCCAAGGCCTAGGTAAAAAAGCAATGTAAAATTTCACATGCAAAGGCTGTTCCACCTTGCACATCAACCTTATGGAGACGCCCTCAATATTGAGTTGAGGAGAAAAGGGATCAGGGTTTTGCTCACAGGGTCTCCAGATTTATTAGCAACTTCTGTGTGCTCTTGATGATAGCAACACTACGATGCTGGCATATTTGTGGTAACCCCCCCCCCCCCCGGTGGTGGCAATTTGAGAAAAGGAATGTACAGTGGAAAATGTTTCATTTTTAAAAATGCATCATGTAAGAACTATTAATAACCTTTTACAAGGAAAAAAGGTATTGTCAGTGTTGCTGTGAATATTATGGCAAAGCAACACACTTAGAGTTCCCTCAAACTGCAAATAAGTTTATTAATAAATACATTTAATAATAAAAAGGTGATGTAAAAGCTTTTTCTCAACTCTTGCTAGGTGGCGAGATCCCCATACATATGGTTGTTTCTAACTCACTACAATTATTAAGTTACCTATAATCTGTAATCTTCTTTTCCGCTGATCTATTGAAGGCATCATACACTGGAATTCTTTCCCTCTGTGAAAATCATATGTTAAAAAACTATTTCTGGGTGGGGCAGGGGGAAAAAAACCCTCCATCTTTGTAGTTGTTCCCCTTTTTGGCCAGTATAAGCAAAACTTTGCCAAATTCCATATGTGCCAACTATAAGGCTTTCCATTTCTTCTAGAGTGTGGAATCTTCCTGTTAGCTGCCTTTAAAGGTGATGCACAACAATCCTTGGTTCATGTGTGAATGTGCAATCCCCAAACCTTGTCAAGTGTGTCAGAAGAGAATCTTGCTGAGGGAACATACAGTCTCTTTCCACCAGGCAAAATTACAGGTAGTCCTCAACTTATGACCACAATTGAGCCCCAAATATTTCTTGTTAAGTGACACATTTGTTAAGTGAATTATACCCCATCTTATGAGCTTCCTTGCCACAGTGAATCATTGCAGTTGATAATTTAGTAATATGGTTGTTAAGTGAATCGGGCTTCCCCATTGTTTATGTTTGTTTTATGTTCTATGTTTTATTAAATTTGTATACCGCCCTACTCCCGAAGGACTCAGGGCGGTGAACAGGCACAGAATAAAATACATAAATACAAAAGTTAGAAACATAATTAAAACCAAATTAAATAATTTAGCCCAAGACAATTAAAAATCCCAATAATTTAAAACAAATTAAAATTTCAATTTAAAATTTAAAAGAAAGGGGAGAAAATTAGGCCAGGCCGGCTTGCTGGAATAGGAGGGCCTTAAGAGCACGGCGGAAAGTGCACAGATCCGGGATCCTCCGTATCTGGGGGGAGCTCGTTCCAGATAGTGGGTGCCCCCACAGAGAAGGCCCTCCCTCTGGGGGCCTCCAGTCGACATTGTTTGGCTGACGGCACCCGGAGGAGCCCCTCTCTATGAGAGCGTACCAGCTGGTGGGAGGCTGTTTGTGGTAGTAGGCGGTCCCGTAAATAACCAGGTCCTAAGCCATGGAGCGCTCTAAAGGTGGTAACCAAAACCTTGAAGCGCACCTGGAAGACCACCGGAAGCCAGTGCAGCTCGCGCAGGAGAGGTGTCACACGGGAGTGCCATGTTGCTCCCATAACCACCCGCATGGCCGCACTCTGCGCCATTGATTCGGCTTGTCAAATGGTTGCAAAAGGGGATCACCTGACCTTCGGACACAGCAATGTTCATAACTATGAACCAGTTGCCAAGCTCCGGACAGCCCCTGATCTCCGTTCCTTCCGCAAATATCTTAAGACCTGGCTTTTTATTCAAATTATCTGATCTGGTTGGGTTTTTTAGTTAACTCTGGGATTTTAAATTGGATTTTTAATGTTATTTAGTGATATTGTTTTTATTGTCATTTTATACTTGTGAGCCGCCCCGAGTCCTTCGGGAGAAGGGCGGCATATAAATTTTAATAAAATAAATAAATCTGAATTTTGATCATAGGGATGCTACCAAGGTTGTAAGTGTGAAAAATAGTTATGTCACTTTTTTTCAGTGTTGTCGTAACTTTGAACAGTCACTAAATGAACTTGTAAGTGATGGACTGCCTGTATTAGCTTAGTTCCTTTCCAGATACACTATTAAGATCTTAACATCTGGGTAGCTTTCAATGACCAGGATTAAACCAACATTGAAAATGCAGGTAATCCTTGATTTACAACTGTAATTTAGCCTGCAATTACAGTCCTAAGTCATGATGGTCATTAATGGGTCTCCACACAATGTGCCCAATTCTACAACCTATTTTGTGGCAGTTGTTAAGTGCATGCTACAATCAGTAAACGAACACATTGTTCACTAGGGATATAAGCATGGGTTTCTGGCAAAAATGTAAAAAATGATCATGTGATTGCAGGATGCTATGAAAGGACACAATTGCAGGCTGGTTGCCAAGCTCCCAAAATGTCATGTGACCCTGAGTGGAGCCCCCCCCCCCCCCATCCTCAGAAGTTCAAATCTGGGTCATAAGTTGTTTTTTGAATGGTTGCTAAACCATGCTGGTCGTTAGATGAGGACTATCTGTAAGTCACAGATTTGGTGTTGTCGCAGTTCTGTGTCTATCATCTGCACAGCTATAGAACAGCAATATTCTCAATAGCAGTAATTGCAAGAGGGACCTTGGAATCCTAGTGGACAATCACTTCAATGTGAGCCAGCAGTTGTGTGGCAGCTGTTAATAGAGCCAAGGCAGTGGTGGGCTGCACTAACAGAGGGATAGAATCAAGATCGCGTGAAGTATTAGTATCACTTTATAAAACCTTAGTAAACCACATTTGCAATATTGCATCCAGGGTTTTGTTGTTGTTATTTTTTAATACAAATAAAACAAACATAGCACATACACATCTAAATACAAAAAAAGAAAAGAAAAAAGGGGTAAAAAATATTACAGTACACCCCCACCCCAAGACCATTCCCTCCCCTTATATTTCTTCATCTATAACAACTAAAAGATATACAATATATTCCAATTGTGCCCTTATCCTAAGGTGACCAGATTTTAACATTGGTAAAGAGGGACACCATTGTGGGCGTGGCTTATTTTGTGGGCATGGCTTGGAGGTCATGTGACTGGGTGGGCGTGGCTAGCTGGTCATGTGACCGGGTGGCCATGGCTATGTGTATAGGGACTACTCAGAGGGCTGAAAAAAGTCATTTCTGACAGGTCCTTGCACTTTTGACTGGTCCTCACACTTATGACCATCCTCACATTTATGCCCGTGCAGCATTCTTAACAACCATGTCACTCATTTCACAACTGTTTCTCTTCACCATGGTGATAAGATAGGGCAGAAAACGTAAAATGTGAGGACAGTCGTAAGTTCCAGGACTGGTCAAAAGTGCAAGGAACAGTCAAAAATAACTTTTTCAGCCCTCTGAGTAGTCCATATGCACAAAAGGACTAACCAGAGGGCTGAAAAAAGAGATTTCTGACCGGTCCCCTATATCTTTCTTGCTCTTTTCTGCGCACTTTTCCCTTTTTTATATCACAGTGACTAAAACTAGATGCAATATTCCAAATGTGGCCTTACTAAGGTTTTATCAAGGATACTAATACTTCATGTGATGGCTAAAATATCCGATGAGCGGGTGCAGGAACTGGGTATGTGTAATTTAATGCAGAGAATGACTAAGGGTGACATGATAGCAGTCTTTCAATAGTTGAGGGGCTGACGCAGAAAAAGGGGTCGACCTATTCCCCAAAGTGCCTGAAAGTAGGACAAAAAGTAACAGAGGGAGAATTAGTAAAAAAATTCCAACCTAGAATTAAGAAGAAATTGTCAGTGAGAACAATTAATCAGTGGAACAAATTGCCTCTCAACCTGTGGTTGTTCCATCAGTGGAGGCTTTTAAGAGGAGACTGGAGAGCCATTTGACTGGAATGATATAGGTTCTCCTGCTTGGAGAGTTGGTCCCTTCCATCTCTTACTCTGTAATTCTGTAAGAACTTGGCGGTCAGATGGGCAACTTCTGCGGCTACAAAGCCGTCAATACAGTAAGTGCATCTGTAGTTGATCCTTAAAGGAGTTAAAACCATCAAGTACTGTATTGCTAGAAAGGATTGAGGAAGAAGAGAAGCACAAAGGAACTACCTGTACCGGTTCACTCACTGGTGGAAGGTGGCTTGCAGAGCGGCTTTTGGGCTCTTCTAAAAGTTGAAGCATCAGCTGGAAGGTGAGTTGAGGGCAAGTTGGAGGAGAGGCCAGAAGCAAGTTGGGCTATTTGGTTCGGGTGTGGTAACCGGTATACATTTATGATGGTCGCAACATCCCACCATCATGATCCCCATTTTTGACCTTCCCAGCTAGTTTCTCAGAGGCAAAATCAGTGGGGATACTGGCAAGAAGTTGCAAGTCGCAGCTATGTGAAGTTGCCTAACAACCCACAGTAATTTGTGTAACAAATGCAGAGGAACAGATGTAAATTGGCACACTAACAGTGGTGGGTTGCCCCCAGTTCGGACCAATTCTATAGAACCGATAGTAAAACTGGCAGGAAGCTCCGTCCGCTGACCTGGACGTCATCATAAGTGATCTGCGCATGCGCAGAAAAGCGTGTGTGCGAGTTAAACACGGGCACAATACAAACCGGTAGTAAAGGTAAGTAGAACCTACCCCTGCACACTAAGCATGTGATATCATGCTTACTGATCGGGCTGCTTAGTGACACAGTGCCAGTCCCAATTGCAGTCAGTAAGTGAGGACTACTTGCATAGGGATGTCACCAGAGGGGTTCTGGATGGTATTTTCTGCCCTTAAGCAGTTTCTGTGGGCAAAACTGGTGCTTCAAATGTTGCAGAGGCTTTCGGCATCATTTCATCAGTTCAAGCCCCACATCTCTAAAATTAATTCAGAAGGTTTGACTGTTTGGGGACATTTTTTTAGACTGAAAACACATAGATTTTCCACATATATACATTTTTAGCTGTGTGTATTTTTATTTCTGTATACCTGCAATTGGATAATCTATCCCCAGCACTTTCAGATATGCAGCCATGTGAAAAAGGAAGTACACCCTCTTTGAGTTCTATGGTTTTACATATCAGGACATAGTAAAAAATCATCTGGTCCTTAGAAATCTTAAAAGTAGGCAAATATAACCTCAGATGAACAACGACACATGACATATTACATGTCATAATGTATTTTACAAAAAGAAGGCCAAAATGGAGAAGCCATGTGTGAAAAACTAGCACTCTGTGATTCAGTATCTTGAAGAGTCACCTTTAGCAGCAATAACTTGAAGTAATTGTTTTCTGTGTGACTGTATCAGTCTCACATTGTTCTGGAGGAGAGATTTTGGCCCAAAGTTTACAACATTGCTGCAGTTCGTTGAGGTTTGTAGGCATTTGTTTATGCACAGCTCTCTTGAGGCCCCACCATAGCCTTTCAATCAGGTTGACGTCGGGACTTGGACTGCAATTTATTTATTTATTTATTACTCACATTTATAGACCGCCCTTCTCCCAAAGGACTCAGGGCGGTGTACAGCCAAGGTAAAAAACATAAAAACAAACATTAAAAACAATTTAAAAAGATATATATAAGTTTGGCCCCAAGTTAAAAAAACAGTAACAAAACATATTAAAAAACGTTTAAAAAAGTGTTAAGCCAGCCCGGCTTGCTGAAAAAGAAAGGTCTTCAGGGCACGGCGGAAGGCACCGAGGTCTTGAATTCTTCGTATCTCTGGGGGCAATTGATTCCAGAGGGCAGGTGCCCCCACAGAGAAGGCCCTCCCCCTGGGGGCCACCAGTCTACATTGCTTGGCCAATGGCACCCTGAGGAGGCCCTCTCTGTGGGAGCGCACTGGTCGGTGGGAGGTCGTTGGTGGCAGCAGATGGTCTCGAAGATATCCAGGTGCTATGCCATGGAGCGCTTTAAAGGTGATAACCAACACCTTGAAGCGCACCCAAAAGACTACTGGGAGCAAGTGCAGCTCACGCAGGAGAGGTGTTATGTGGAAACGCCATGCAGCTCCCGTCACTACCCGCGCGGCCGCATTCTGGATCAGCTGGAGTCTCCGGGTGCTCTTCAAGGGGAGCCCCATGTAGAGAGCATTGCCGTAGTCCAGGCGAGAGGTGACGAGAGGTGAAAAAGAAAAGAATTGCAACACAATTCTTTTCTTTTTCAACCATTCTCTTGTAGATTTGCTGGGGAGCTTGGGATCATTGTCACATTGCATAATCCAATGTCAGCCAAGCTTTAGCTTTTGGACAGATGGCCGCACATTTGACTCTAGAATACTTTAGTATAGAGAGGAGGTGATAGGCAACTCAGTGACTGCAAGGTGTCAGGGTCTTGTTGCTGCAAAACAAATCCAAATCATCACCCCTTCATCACGGTGCTTGATGGTTGGTATGAGACGTTTGTGCTGAAATGATATGTTTCATTTTTATCAAATGTGGCACTTTGCATTACAGCCAACCATCTCCACTTTGGTCTCACCTGTCCAAAGGACAGTGTTCCAGAAGTTCTGTGATTTGTTCAGATTCAACTTTGGAAACCTCAGCTGTGCTGCTATGTCCTTTTTAGAAAGAAGAAGCTTTCTCCTGACAACCCTTTCAAACAAACCATATTTCTTTAGTCTTTTTGTAATTGCATTGTCGTGAACATTAAATTTTAACATGCTAAATGTGCGCTGTAGAATCTGAGATGTAACTCTTTGATTTTTTGCAATTTCTCTGAGCATTGCATGGTCCAACCTTGGGGTGAATTTTCTGGGAGTTCCGTTTCTGGGAAGATTGGCAGCTGTCTTGAATATTTACTACTTCTGAATAATCTTCCTCACTGTAGAATGATGGATTTTAAATTATTTGGAAATGGCCTTATAAACCTTCCCAGATTGATGGGCAGCAACAATTGCTTCTCCAAGATCCGCATTGATGTATTTACATTTTGGCATTGAATTAAGACACACCTCAATGCCAGAGACCAGCAAACTCCTACAACTTCGGCTTTTATAGATGTAGTCACACTTGCTGATGATAATTGATCAAGAGCATTTGCTTAGCAGCAATTGGCTGCTACTTCATCTCTTCATATCTATGGAAGAAATAACAGTGTTTTTAGTTTCTTAGTTTTTTGCGTCTCCATTTTGCCTTTTTGTAAAAAAAATGATGACATGGGTGTAATAGGTCATGTTTTTTTTATAAAAGTTTTTTATTTTATAGACAAACATAAAATACATAATCAATCAGTATATCATCTGAGTACAACTTTTGTGTCTTCTTCCTACTCGTCCACTATTTATCATATCTTAATATTATCATTTCATTTATTATAACATTTCTCCCACATTTCTTGCTTTTCCATTAATACATTTATCTATCTTCTTTCTCTTCTTTATTCTTCACTCATTTCATTACATTATTATCCTATATATTTCTCTTCTCTAACCAATGATAAAATTGTCCCCAATGTACCTTAAAATATTCCAATTCCTCTTTTTCTTTAATTGTCAAAGTCAATCTATTCATTTCTGCACAATCCAATATTTTCTTAATTACTTCTCCCTCTGTAGGGATTTTCTCTGCTTTCCATCTTTGGGCAAATACTATCCTCGCTGCAGTTGTAATCAAATATGCATTTTCTTTACTAAATTTCTCTGGTAAGATAATATGTCATGTGTTGTTGTTCATCTGAGGTTATATTTACCTACGTTTAAGAACTGCTAAGAACCAGATAAGTTTTATTATGTCCTGATACATAAAAATCATAGAACTAAAAGAAGGTATTCTTTCTTTTCCACATGACTGTATTTGATGATAATCCTTTACAGGGCTCAGAATTTGTGACTGACCCAAGTCAACAAATGAATTTCATGCATGAATGGATATTTGAACTTGGATCTCGGAAGTCAAATTAATCATAATTAATGTAAGAGGTTATTCAAGCATTGTGGCATGTTTGCTTTTCATTGTAACATATACAGATAGTCCTCAATTTATGACATTAATGGAGCCTGCCCATTCATGTCGGAAGTCGAGAACTACATTAAATTAAGCAGCCTTCTCTGGACCCGGCTGTTTTATCAAACTATCATCCGGTCTCCAACCTTCGCTTCGTGGCGAAGGTTGTTGAGAGAGTGGTGGCGCGACAGCTTCCCCAGTACCTGGATGAAGCGGACTATCTAGATCCGTTCCAGTTGGCTTCAGGCCTGGGTATAGCACTGAAACGGCATTGGTTGCATTGGTAGATGATCTCTGGAGGGCTCGGGACAGGAGTTGTTCCTCTGTCCTGGTCCTATTAGACCTCTCAGCAGCTTTTGATACCATTGACCATGTTGCGTCGGTTGGAGGGCTTAGGGGTGGGGGGCACCGTGAAGACTACCTGACGGCTGTGGCCAGGGGGGCTTTTTATCAGGTTCGCCTGATCTACCAGTTGCGTCCCTTTCTGGAACGGGACGCCTTGCACACGGTCACTCACACCCTCATCACTTCCAGTCTGGACTACTGTAACACTCTCTACATGGGGCTCCCCTTGAAGAGCACCCGGAAGCTCCAGCTGGTCCAGAATGCGGCCACGCGGGTGATTATGGAGGCGACTCGGTGCTCCCATGTAACACCGTTCCTGCGCGAGCTGCACTGGCTCCCAGTGGTCTTCCGGGTGCAATTCAAGGTGTTAGTTGTCACCTTTAAAGCGCTTTATGGCATGGGACCTGGATATTTATGAGACCTCCTTCTGCGTCCAATAGCCTCCCACCGACCAGTACGCTCCCATTGAGAGGGTCTCCTCAGGGTGCCGTCAGTTAGACAGTGTCGACTGGCGGACCCCCAGGGGGAGAGCCTTCTCTGTGGGGGCACCTGCCCTCTGGAATGAGCTGCCCCCGGAGATTCGTCGGATTTCTGACCTCCGTACCTTCCGCCGCGCCCTTAAAACGCTATTATTCCATCAAGCAGGGCTGGCCTAAAATATTTTAATGGGTTATTGTATTTTAGACGTTTGGCCAAACTATTTAATAATTTTAAAATTGTTTTTAACTTTTCTATTGTTGGTTTTATCTTGGCAGTACACTGCCCTGAGTCCCTTTGGGAGAAGGGCGGTATAAAAATTTAATAAATCTGAAACTGAAACTGAAACCTAACTAACAACCTCCCTCCTTTCCCCAATGCATCTGTTAAACAAATGTGCAGGTCATTACCTAGATCATGGGGTGACTCAGGGATGGGAGAAACCAAGGGAGGCCTATTGCGGGCACAGGCACTCCCAGGAGGCTTCCTCCCCTACCCTCTAGGATATCCAATGCTCTGCCTCCTGCTCCTTGGTTTCCCCAAAGCCATGTGGGCCTCCTCTATACTCCACCCCATCACCATTCGCTTACTTTAATTTTGATGAGCTCAGGAAGTCAGAGTAGATAACCTATCTCTTAAGTCCGACCCACCAGGCATCATAGCCTCCTCCTCTGTACCTTTTGAAGATCTCTGAAGCTTACCTTAGAGAAGGAGGGTAGGACGCACATCTATGGGCTGCATGACTGTATCATAGAATCAGACGTTATTTTCAGTGTGCCTGTTATTCATCCCTGGGCCATGTGGTAGACTTGTGGAAGCAGCTGCTATTTTTCCATAAATGCCTCAGGGCCAAAATGACAGCTGCTTCTGAGTCATTGTCCTGCAGGAGAGGGATAAGCTGCACTTTATTTCTACCTTAACACTGCAGACCGCATGAATGAATTGTAGGTGCAGTGAAAACCCTAACCCTCTGGATATCCGATGCTCTGCCTCCTGCCGCTTGATTTCCACCAAGTCATGTGGGCCTCCTCCATACTCCACCCCATCACCATTTGCTTACTTACATTTTGATGAGCTCAGGAAATTAGAGTAGAGAAAGCCGCTCCCTCTGTGGGCCACGTGGCACAATCAAGAAGAAGAAATCCAATCTCTTTTGTTTCCATGGCAATCCTTTTGCCCCAGCCAGCATAAACTACTATGATTTCCTCTTAGCTCTGCCGGTGCTAGTTTTATGCAGCTGGCGCTAAGAAGATACTATAGTGGTTTAACCTGGCTGTGGAGGAAAGGAGTGGCATGGGAAAAAAAGAGAAGGGGTTTCTTCTTTGCTCTACCAGCATAAGACTAGCGTAAAGCTAGCATTGATAGAGCAAAGAAGAAATCCGATCTCTTTTGTTTCCATGGCAATCCTATCCTCCCTAGCCTAAGTAAGTGAATGATGACACGGGAATGGGGTTGGGGAGGAATGCCTAGAAGCAAAGATATTGACAAAGCAGGCCAATCTACTGGGGTCTGGGGCCTCTGCGGACTCACCGGGCAAGATGGGAGAGAAATAGGTGGGTGTTTGTGCTGTAGCATCTCTGCAGTTGGTCGTAAGGCTGAAGGACTACGGGGGGGGGGGGGGGGACTGCAAAGTTTCAACTTTGAAACTATTGATATTTATCATGGGGGGGGGGTGTTGTAACTTCAAACATTTCTTGAATGGCCTGTTGTACCTCAAGGATTGCCCATGCTACCTTTTTTCACATCTTCTGCAACCGTTTTATATAATTTACACTATCATTTGAATCTTACAGACAAAGATGATGCCAATATAAGCACACTGGACAACAAGCAACATTGAAAAGCAAAGCAAATTGCAACAAAATAAAAATATTGTTCATTTCCTTCAGAAAGCCACACAATTCGTGGCTATTGAGGGAAAAGCACAGAGTCCAAATCACAGAGGATCCACACTGGAGAAAAGCCATATAAATACTCTGAATGTGGCAAAAGCTTTGGTCAGAATAGCTTCCTTGTGATTCATAGAAGGATCCACATAGGACAGATGCCCTACAATTGCTCCCAATGTGGTAAATGCTTTCGCAAGCATGGCAACTTTGTGATACATTAGTGGACTCACACCAGGGAGAAACCATACGAGTGTTCTGATTGTGGGAAAAGTTTCCGTTACGATTTTAACATGGTGAACCACCAGAGGATTCACACAGGGGAGAAACCGTACAAGTGTCCAGAGTGTGTGAAAAGTTTCAGTCATAGTTCCAACCTTGTGAATCACCTGAGGACTCACACAGGAGAGAAACCCTTTGAATGTCCTGAATGTGGGAAGAGCTTCAGTCAGAATTCCCACTTAATGAAACACCAGATGACACATACAGGTGACAAACCCTTTGAATGTCCTGATTGTGGGAAAAGTTTCAGTTACCATTTTAACCTGGTGACCCACCAGAGGATTCACACAGGGGAGAAACCGTACAAGTGTCCAGAGTGTGTGAAAAGTTTCAGTCAGAGTTCCAACCTTGTGGATCACCAGAGGACTCACACAGGAGAGAAACCCTTTGAATGTCCCGATTGTGGGAAATATTTCAGTCAGAAATCCTCCTTAATGTATCACCAGAGAACTCACACAGGAGAAAAACCTTTTGAATGTCCTGATTGTGAGAAAAACTTCAGTCTCAATTCAAGCCTGCTGATACACCAGAGGTCACACACAGGAGAGAAACCGTACAAGTGTCCAGATTGTGGGAAAAGTTTCAGTCAGAGTTCCAACCTCGTGAATCACCTGAGGACTCATACAGGAGAAAAACCCTTTGAATGTCCCGATTGTGGGAAAAGTTTCAGCCAGAACTCCAATCTGGTGAACCACCAAAGGACTCACACAGGAGAGAAACCATATGAGTGTCCAGATTGTGGGAAAAGTTTCAGTCAGAACTCCAATCTGGTGAACCACCAAAGGACTCACACAGGAGAGAAACCATATAAATGTCCAGATTGTGGGAAAAGTTTCAGTTATCGTACTAGCCTTGTTATACACCAGAGGACTCACACAGGAGAAAAACCTGTTGAATGTCCTGATTGTGGGAAAAGTTTCAGTCAGAATTCCAACTTGAGGAAACACCAAAGGACTCACACAGGAGAGAAACCCTTTGAATGTCCTGATTGTGAGAAACATTTCAGTCAGAATTCCCACCTGGTGATACACCAGAGGATTCACACAGGAGAGAAACCCTTTGAATGTCCTGATTGTGGGAAACGTTTCAGTCTCAATTCCTACCTGGTGATACACCAGAGGATTCACACAGGAGAGAAACCCTTTGAATGTCCTGATTGTGGGAAACGTTTCAGTCAGAATTCCCATCTGGTGATACACCAGAGGATTCACACAGGAGAGAAACCCTTTGAATGTTCTGATTGTGGGAAACAATTCAGTTGGAATTCCCACCTAGTGATACACCAGAGGACTCACACAGGAGAGAAACCCTTTGAATGTCCTGAATGTGGGAAAAGCTTCAGTCACAATTCCCACTTAATAAAACACCAGATGACACATACAGGTGACAAACCCTTTGAATGTCCTGATTGTGGGAAAAGTTTCCGTTACCATTTTAATATGGTGAGCCACCAGAGGATTCACACAGGGGAGAAACCGTACAAGTGTCCAGAGTGTGTGAAAAGTTTCAGTCATAGTTCCAACCTTGTGAATCACCTGAGGACTCACACAGGAGAAAAATCCTTTGAATGTCCTGAATGTGGGAAGAGCTTCAGTCAGAATTCCCACTTAATAAAACACCAGATGACACATACAGGTGACAAACCCTTTGAATGTCCTGATTGTGGGAAAAGTTTCCGTTACCATTTTAATATGGTGAGCCACCAGAGGATTCACACAGGGGAGAAACCGTACAAGTGTCCAGAGTGTGTGAAAAGTTTCAGTCATAGTTCCAACCTTGTGAATCACCTGAGGACTCACACAGGAGAAAAATCCTTTGAATGTCCTGATTGTGGGAAACATTTCAGTCAGAAATCCTCCTTGGTGTTTCATCTGAGGATTCACACAGGAGAAAAACCTTTTGAATGTCCTGATTGTGGGAAAAAATTCAGTTGCAATTCCAGCCTGCTAATACACCAGAGGACACATACAGGAGAGAAACCATACAAGTGTCCAGATTGTGGGAAAACTTTCAGTTACCGTTCTAACCTGGTGAGCCACCAGAGGACTCACAGAAGAGAGAGACAATATGAGTGTCCAGATCAGGGGTGTCAAACTCAACTTCATTGAGGGCCGCATAAGGTTTGTGGTTGACCTTGTTGGTGGGCGTGGCTGGGGTGACCTCTCATGGCCAGCTTGACATCTCTTGTGCCTTGGGTGCTTACGATGGCCCAGGCAGGTCTGGGGTGATCCATTGTCTCCAGGAGAGGAAACCGAGACAATGGTTCTCGCCATCCCTCTCAAGCCACGCAAAGGACCCCCGGAGAGCAGCGCCGGCTGTCCAGAGCCCTTGGAGCGCAAGTACCCACCCTGGCCCTCGAGCTCCCACGGTACTGGGACCCCACAGTCCAGCCCTGCTTCCCCAAGTGGGTGCCCGGCTGCGCTTATCTCCTCCTCAAGGCTGCTGCTGCTGTGCTCACTCTCCTTGGGCATGTTGCTCATGGTGTATGCAGAAGGACAAAGTGTGTGGGTCAGAGGAAGGCCCACTCCCTCTCCATGCCAGGAGACCCAGCTTTGTAACCAAAGCATCCTCATCAATAGGATGGGAGACCATGAAGAGAGGTCAGAAGGAGGGGACAAGAGAATGGCGAAAGGGCAGCAGGGCAGCTGGTGGCCAAGTGCTTAGGCAGGATTTCCCTCAGAATTTTACTCCCTCTCATTATAACCTTTCCTTTCCTTTCCTTTCCTTTCCTTTCCTTTCCTTTCCTTTCCTTTCCTGGAAAGGAGGGCGGGACACGTATCTTTGGGCCTCATGACTTTGTCCTAGAAGCAGCCGTTATTTTTAGTGTCCCTGTGATTCATCCCTGGAGTGGACTTGTGGAAGCGGCTGCCATTTTGCCACACCAACTTCAGGGCCAAAATGGCGGCTGCTTCTGGGACATGGTCATGAGGGACAAGGAGAAACTGCTTTTTTTGTACCTTAACACTTTAGACCACATTAAGGAATTGTGGGTGCACTGAGAATGTCAGCTGCCTCCAGGAGATCTTCAATAGGTGGGATGGGTAAAAAGTGTGTGGGTAGTAGGCCCAAGGCCTAGGTAAAAAAAATAATGTAAAATTTCACATGTAAAGGCTGTTCCACCTTGCAGATCAACCTTATGGAGGTGACCTCAATATTGAGTTGAGAAAAGGGATCATGGTTTTGCTGTGAGTAAAACCATATCTCCAGATTTATTAGCAACTCCTGTGTGCTCTTGATGATAGCAACACTAAGATGCTGGCATATTTGTGGTACCCGCCCTGGTTGTGGCAATCTGAGAAAAGGAATGTACAGTGGAAAATGTTTCATTTTTAAAAATGCATCATGTAAGAACTATCAATAACTTTTTACAAGGAAAAAAGGGGTATTATCAGTATTGCTGTGAACATTATGGCAAGGCAAGACACTTATAGTTGCCTCAAACTGTGTGATGAATAGCGAATAAGTTTATAAATAAATACATTTAATAATAAAAAGAAAACCTTTTTCTCAACTCTTGCTTGGTGGCGAGATCCCCATACATACGGTTGTTCCTAACTCACTGTAATTGTTAAACTAGCTGTAATCTGTAATCTACCTATATTTGAGGTCCCCACAGATGGAGATAGCGAGTAGACAAAAATGTTTTGAAAAACCTGGGGATGAATTCCTTTAACGTGGTCATCTTAACATGACTGGGTGCTTTTGACCATTTCACATTACAATGGACCCTCCAAAAGCCACTTGAGACGCAAATTCAAAGTTCCATCATCCCCACATGGTACCTGTGGGGATGACATGACTGCATTTTGGATGTTCAACAGCTGGCTCACATTTACAGCTGTTAGCAGCAGTTTATCATTGTGACCTCAATTTATGACATTTTTTCCTGCTAATTGGTGTTTACTTCTGGCAAGAAGTGCCCCATAGCAAATAATGGGTTTGTTTAACAACCACAAGGTATACTTAATGACTGCCACAAAAGTCTTAAAATTGGGTCTGGTCATATGATAAATTGTTTTACGACCATGATAACTTACAACCGAAATTATGGGCTCAATTGTGGTCATAAGTGGATACCTGTAATATGAAAAAATGTTGCATTTTATTAATTACGCTCACAGACCAAAGGTGGATAGAGGATCCGGTTCCCAGGCGTGCTTTAGCTTTTTGATTAGTGTGTGGATTCCCTGTTGATTTCAAGCTTTAGGGGACTGGTTTTCTTTTCTGCTGATCGATTGAAGGCATCCTACGCTGGAATTCTTTCCCACTATTTATTTATTTATTTATTTAAATTTATATACCGCCCTACTCCCGAAGGACTCAGGGCGGTGAACAGCCACAGGATAAAACACATAAATACAAAAATTTAAAAATAGAATAAAAACGAATTAAATAATTTGGCTGAACAAATTTAAAATACCCCATAATTTAAAAACAAATTAAAATTTAAAATTTACATTTAAAAAGGGGAGAAGATTTAGGCCAGGCCAGCTTGATGAAATAAAAATGTCTTAAGCGCACGACGGAAGGTGCGCAGATCCGGGATCCTCCGTATCTCCGGGGGGAGCTCGTTCCAGATCGTAGGTGCCCCCAGAGAGAAGGCTCTCCCCGTAAGGGCCGCCAGTCGACATTGTTTGGCCGGCGGCACCCGGAGGAGCCCCTCTCTATGGGACCGTACTGGCCGGTGGGAGGCTATTGGCGGTAGCAGGTGGTCCCGTAGATAACCAGGTCCTAAGCCATGGAGCGCTTTAAAGGTGATAACCAAAACCTTGAAGCGCACTCGGAAGACCACCGGGAGCCAGTGCAGCTCGCACAGGAGAGGTGTTACATGGGAACTCCACGTCGCTCCCATAATCACCAGCGCGGCCGCACTCTGCGCCAGTTGGAGCCTCCGAGTGCACCTCAAGGGGAGCCCCATGTAGAGAGCGTTACAATAGTCCAGACGAGAGGTGACGAGGGCATGAGTGACTGTGTGTAGAGTGACTGTGTGTATCAAAATCATACGCTAAAAAACAGTGTTTCTGGATGGGGCAGGGGGAAAAAAACTCTCCACTTTGCAGTTGTTCTCCCTTTTGGCCAGTATAAGCAAAACTTTGTCAAATTCCACAGGTACCAACTATAAGACTTTCCATTTCTTCAGATTTCTTTCTTCTAGTGTGTGAAATCTTCCTGTTAGCTGCCTTTAAGGGTGATGCACAACAATCCTTGGTTTATGTGTGAATACACAATCTCCAAATCTTGTCAGGTGTGTCAGAAGAGAACTTGCTGAGGGAACATACAATCTCTTTCCACCAGGCAAAATTACAGGTAGTCTTCAACTTATGACCACAATTAAGCCCCAAATATTTGTTTTTAAGGGACACATTTGTTAAGTGAATTATACCTCATCTTATGACCTTCCTTGCCACAGTGAATCATTGCAGTTGATAATTTAGTAATATGGTTGTTAAGTGAATCTGGCTTCCCCATTGATTTGGCTTGTCAAATGGTTGCAAAAGGGGATCTCACCTGACCTTCGGACACAGCAACGGTCATAACTATGAATCAGTTGCCAAGCATCGGGATTTTGATCAATGTTCATAGGGATTCTACCAAGATTGTTAGTGTGAAAAAGGTCATGTCACTTTTTTCAGTGTCATCATAACTTTGAACAGTCAGTAAATGAACTTGTAAGTGGAGGATTGCCTGTATTAGCTTAGTTCCTTTCCAGATGCACTGTTAAGATCTTAACATCTGGATAGCTTTTCAATGACCAGGATTAAACCAACATTTTAAATGCAGGTAATCCTCAATTTACAACTGTAATTTAGTTAATAGAGCCAAGGCAGTGGTGGGCTGCAGTAACAGAGGGATAGAATCAAGATCACGTGACGTTATTAGTATCACTTTATAAAACCTTAGTAAGACCACATTTCCAATATTGCATCTTTTTTAATGATTTTTTAAAATACAAATAATACAAACATAGCACATATTACATCTAAATACAAAAAAATAAAAACAAAAGAAAAAAATAAATATTACAGTGCACCCCCATCCCCTGGAGACCATCCCCCCCATATTTTATCGTCTATAACAACTAAAAGATATACAATATATTCTAACTGTGCCCTTATCACCTCCAAGACAACATATATTCTTGAGTAGGTTTATTTGCCTACCCTTTGCCTTCCACAAACACTGATTTTATAAAATCCCCCCCCCATTTCATTATAATTGTCTGCTTTGCTCATCCCTTTTTTGAATTTAATTTCTGTTGTTAGTTTATCATTTGTTGCCATGCTCCTGGGCTTCAGTAATAGAGGGATGGAATCAAAATCACATGAAGTATTAGTATCATTCATAAAACCTTAGTAAGGCCACATTTGGAATATTGCATCTAGTTTTAGTCACCGTGATATAAAAAAGGGAAAAGTGCGCAGAAAAGAGCAAGAAAGATATAGGGGACCTGAGGCTAAAATATCTGATGAGCGGGTGCAGGAACTGGGTATGTGTAATTTAATGCAGAGAACGGCTAATGGTGACATGATAGCAGTCCTTCAATAGTTGAGGGGCTGACGCAGAAAAGGGGGTCGACCTATTCCCCAAAGTGCCTGAAAGTAGGACAAAAAGTAACAGAGGGAGAATAAATATATCTATATATCTATATATCTATATATCTATATATCTATATCTATATCTATATCTATAGATAGATAGATAGATAGATAGATAGATAGATAGATAGATAGATAGATAGATAGATAGATAGATAGATAGATAGATAGATAGATAGATAGATATCCAACCTACAATTAAGAAGAAATTGTCAGTGAGAACAATTAATCAGTAGAACAAATTGCCTCTCCACCTGTGGTGGTTCCATCAGTGGAGGCTTTTAAGAGGAGACTGGAGAGCCATTTGACTGGGATGATATAGGTTCTCCTGCTTGGAGAGTTGGTCCCTTCCAACTCTTACTCTGTAATTCTGTAAGAACTTCATGAACATTTAGGGCTCAGCATGTAGCTCATCTTCAGAAGCTTAACTAGCTTCACATTTCACTCTTTTACTTGGCTCTGTTGCAAAGATAGGTTGCAATTTGATAGCATATAATCAGTGATATCTTGCAAACGCCTTAGGCAGAGACGGGACAAGCGTGTTTTCCCGCCTCCTGTGGGGCGATGGCGGTCACTTCTGCGCCTAACAAAGCCGTCAATACAGTAGCTGCATCTGTGGTTGTTCCTTAAAGGAGTTAAAACCATCGAGTACTGTATTGCTAGACAGGATGGGAGGAGAGGAGAAGCGCGGACGAACTTCCTCTTCCGGATGGCTCGTGGGAGGAAGGTGGTGTGCAGAGTAGTATTTTGTGCTCTTCCAAGGATCAAAAGCATCGGCTGGAAGGTGAGTTGAGGGAAAGTCGGAGGGGGCAAGTTGAGCTGTTTGGTTCGGGTGTGGCAACCGGTGCACATTTATGATGGTCGGAACAACCCAGTATCATGATCCCCCATTTGTGACCTTCCCAGCTAGTTTCTCAGAGGCAAAGTCAGCGGGGATATACTGGCAAGACGTTGCAAGTCACAGCCGTGTGAAGTTGCGTAACAACCCACAGTGATTTGCGTAACAAATGCAGAGGAACAGATGTGAATTGCCACACTAAGCACGTGACATCATTTCCCGTGGGCAAAGCTGTTGCTTCATATCTTGCAAAGAGGCTTTCGGGATCATTTCATCAGTTCAAGCCCCACATCTCTAAAATTAGCTCAGAAGGTTTGACTGTTTGGGGACTTTTTTTTAAAGACTGAAAACACACAGATTTCCCACATGTATACATTTTTAGCTGTGTGTATTTTTATTTCTGTGTACCTGCAATTGGATAATCTATCCCCAGCACTTTCAGATATGCAGCCATGTGAAAAAGGAAGTACATCCTCTTTGAGTTCTATGGTTTTACATATCAGGACATAGTAAAAAATCATCTGGTCCTTAGAAATCTTAAAAGTAGGCAAATACAACCTCAGATGAATAACAACACATATTTTTTTAATAAATATTTCATTTTATTTTAATACAAACAATTTATTTAATACATTAATTTAATACATCATTTTAATGTTCCATTAAATAGTGTGTCGTCTGGGTACAAATGTTTTGTCCAATAACAGTTAAAATTTACAATCATATTCATTATTTAATATATTCTTAGCTTAATACCAATCCATTAAGTATCTAATACTATAAAACAATAGCAGCAGTCCTCTTCTTGATTTATTTGACTCTATTAACTCTATTGACTTTATTAATACATTTTCTATATTTTACTCATCTACTTTTATTTCTAATTTTTATATTTATTCTCTAACCATCGATAAAATCATTCCCATATAGCCGTGATGGCGAACCAATGGCACGAGTGCCACACAGGTGGCACACAGAGCCATATCTGTGGGCACACGAGCATTGCCCTAGCTCAGCTCCAGCGTGCATGCGTACGCCAGTCAGCTGATTTTTGGGCCCACCAGAAATTGGGAAACGGGCAGTTTCTGGCCTCCGGGGGAAATGGGGCAGGCCATTTTTGCCCTCCCCAGGCTCCTAGAAAGCCTCTGGAGCCTGGGGAGGGCAAAAAACAGGCCTACAGGGCTCACCGTGCCGTCGTGTGCCAAAAGCAGGGGAAGCGCCGGGGGTGGGTGGGTAGCACATGCATGCATGGGGGGCGGGCACATTGAATTATGGGTGTCAGCACACGTGCGTTCGACCCCCCCCACACTCCCCCCACACTTTTGGCACACGATGGCAAAAAGGTTAGCCATCACTGCCATATAGTGTAAAAATCAGTTTGTTGTTTCTCTTTAATTGCCAGTGTTAATCTGTTCATTTGTGCACATTCTAATATTTTCCTAATCACATTCTCCTCTGTAAGAATCTCTTCACTTTTCCAGTTTTGTGCAAATACAATTCTACCTGCAGTTATTACATGGATAATCTAATATACATTTTCTTTGCTATAAGCTTCTGGTAGAATCCCCAACAGGAATATTTCAGGTTTTAAGTCAATATGTTGTTGTATCATCTTTTCCAACCACGTGTGTATTTTTAGCCAATATTTTTTAGCTTCTACACATTCACCACCTATGATAATATGAGCCAGGTGTCTGGTGACATTTCCAACATTTAGCTGATTTATCTTTGAACATCTTTACCAATCTTGCCGGTGGCAATTGCCATCTATAAAACATCTTATACAAATTCTCTTTATACATAGTTGACATTGTTAGTTTATAATTTCTATCCCATAATTGCTGCTATTTTGCTAATTCCATCGTATAACCAAATTTTTTTACCCAGGCTATCATTCTTTCCTTCACTTCTTGTTCTTCTAGCTTAATACTCAATAAATAGCTATATGGTTTTTTTATCATCCTCTCTTCTGTTCCTGTTAATATCTTATTTGTCGTGTCCATATAAATATAATTTAGCATCTTTTTCATACCTGGATTGAATTTGCAGTTGTGTATACCAAACCATATGAATCCCTTGTTTTTCTAATTCTTGCTTAGTTTTGGGCTCTCCCGTTTCAGTCAAAATGTCTTTATATTTAACAATATTTCCCATGTTGATAATATTTGGATGTATTAGTGCTTCCATCATCGAAAGCCAAACTGGTATCTTTGAATACTGTTCTCTAACTTTCTCTCACACTACATAAGAAATAAAGCATTTCTTATTATGTAGTGTCTTTGAAAGTAACCATGTATCTTACTCTTCCCATATCAAAAGAAGGCATGCCAAGCCAACCCAGTTGCAAATCATGTCCCTCCAGTGTTAATAATCTTGTGTTTTTCAGTACAATCCATTCTTTCATCCATGTTAACACCGCTGCCTGATAATATAGTTCCCAATTTGGTAATCCAAAACCTCTAATTCTTGCATCCTGTAACATTTTAAGTTAACTCTTGCTTTTTTCCCCTGCTAAATATATTTTGTTATTATTTTATTAAGGTCTTCAAAATATTTTTTCTCCAATCTTATTGAAATTGTTTGAAATAAATATAATAACCTTGGTAATATATTCATCTTAATTGTACCTATTCTTCCTGTTAACAATAGTTGCAAACTTTTCCATTTTTCCAAATCTGTCTTAATTTGTTGTATCAGTTTATAGTAATTATATTCCTTAATTGTTACAAATCTTGCTGTTAATTGAATCCCTAAATAATTTACTTTCTTTGTAATCTGAATATCTAGTTTCGTCATTAACTCTTTTTTCCCCTGAAATATTCTTCACTAAGATTTTAGTTTTTTCTTTGTTTTATTTTCAGACTTGCCACTTCACCATACTCTTCTATTCTTTTTAACAGTTTTAGCCCTGTTTCTTGCGGATATTACATGTCATACTGTATTTTATAAAAAGAAAGCCAAAATGGAGAAGCCATATGCGAAAAATTAGCACTTTATGATTCAGTATCTTGAAGAGCCACCTTTAGCAGCAATAACTTGAAGTAATTATTTTCTGTATGACTTTATCAGTCTTTCACATTGTTGTGGAGGAGAAATTTTGGCCCACTCTTCTTTACAACATTGCTGCAGTTTGTTGAGGTTTGTAGGCATTTGTTTATGCACAGCTCTCTTGAGGCCCCACCATAGCTTTCAGTTGGGTTGAGGTCTGGATTTGGACTGCAATTGCAACACAATTATTTTCTTTTTCAATCATTCTGTTGTAGGTTTGCTGGTGAGCTTGGGATCATTGTCTCATTGTATAATCCGATGTTGGCCAAGCTTTAGCTGTTGGACAGATGGCCTCACATTTGACTCTAGAATACTTTAGTATAGAGAGGAGGTGATAGGCGACTCAGTGACTACAAGACATCTGGGTCCTGTCGCTGCAAAACAAATCCAAATCATCACCCCTCCATCACCGTGCTAGACGGTTGGTAAGAGATGTTTGTGCTGAAATGCTGTGTTTGGTTTTCGTCAAATGTGGCACTTTGCATTATGGCCAACCATCTCTACTTTGGTCTCGTCTGTCCAAAGGGCAGTGTTCCAGAAGTCCTGTGATTTGTTCAGATTCAACTTTGGAAACCTCAGCTGTGCTGCTATGTCCTTTTTAGAAAGAAGAAGCTTTCTCCTGACAACCCTTTCAAACAAACCATACTTCTTTAGTCTTTTTGTAATTGCATTGTCGTGAACTTTAAATTTTAACATGCTAAATATGGCCTGTAGAATCTGAGATGTAACTCTCTGATTTTTTGCAATTTCTTTGAGCATCAGAAGGTCCAACCTTGGGGTGAATTTTCTGGGAGTTCCGTTTCTGGGAAGATTGGCAGCTGTCTTGAATATTTACTACTTCTGAATAATCTTCCTCACTGTAGAATGATGGATTTTAAATTATTTGGAAATGGCCTTATAAACCTTCCCAGATTGATGGGCAGCAACAATTGCTTCTCTAAGATCCCCATTGATGTATTTACATTTTGGCATTGAATTAACACTCACCTCAATGCCAGCGGCCAGCAAATTCCTACAACTTCGGCTTTTTATATATATATATATATATATATTATATATATATATATATATATATATATATATATATATATATATATATATATATATATATATATATATATATATATATATATATATATATATATATATATATGTAGGTCTTTGGTTATTCGGGTCTTCTCCCACGTAAAATTATATAATATATTGTTTTTATTACGCATTTTCCTTTCTTATACATACATTTTCCTTTCTTATACATAATGTTTCCATTTAAATACAGTTTTATACACCATAATTATAGCCAGTTTTCTCATAATACATACAATGTAATCTTCCCTTCTAATAACCCTATACAATTTAATCTATAATCAAGTATAATCCAGTGATAATATTACTTATTGCTTATACTGTATTATAAAGTATAAGAAAATATTAAGTATAATAAAATAAAGAAAATATTAGACTGAACCTGTCCATTTCGGAACAGTCTAATATTTTCTTTATTACATTTTCATCTATAGGTATATTTTTGGTTTTCCAATTTTGTGCGTACATACCATAATTCTCACTGCCATTATCACATGTAATATTAAATATGTAATTCTTTTATTATATTTTCCCAGTAATATACCTAGGAAGAACAATTCTGGTTTAAATCTATTTGTTGCATTGTCATTTCTTCTAACCACCTTTTAACCTCAACCAATATTTTTTTCGCCATTGGACAGGTCCACCACATATGGTAATAGGAACCTGGTATCTGTTTACATTTCTAGCACTCTGGCGATATGTTTTGAAACATCTTTGCCATTCTTGCTGGTGGCAAATTCCATCTGTAGAACATTTTGAAAAGGTTTTCTTTATATGTTGTTGACATCGCTAGTTTGTAGTTTCTTTCCCAAAGTTTTTGCCAATTGTCTAATTCTATAGTATATCCAAAAAATTTTGGCCCATACTATCATAGTTTCTTTTACATGTTCTTCTTCAATTTTAAAATTCAATAGTAGCTTTTATAGATGTAGTCACACTTGCTGATGATAATTGATCAAGAGCGCTTGATTAGCAGCACTGGGCTGCTACTTCGCCTCTTCATACCTATAGAAGAAATAAGAGTGTTTTTAGTTTTTTGCGTTTCCATTTTGCCTTTCTTTTTGTAAAAAAAAATGATGACATGGATGTAATATGTCATGTGTTGTTGTTCATCTGACGTTATATTTACCTACGTTTAAGAACTGCTAAGGACCAGATGGTTTTTACTATGTGATGATAATGTAAAAATCATAGAACTTAAAGAAGGTATTCTTTCTTTTTCACATGTCTGATAACCCTTTGCAGGGCTCAGAATTTGTGACTGACCCAAGTCAACAAGTGAATTTCATGCATGAATGGATATTTGTACTTGGATCTCGGAAGTCAAGTGATCCATAATTAATGTATTCTAGCATTGTGGCATGTTTGCTTTTCATTGTAATGTATACAGATAGTCCTCAACTTATGACATTAATGGAGCCTGCCTATTCATATCGGAAGTCAAGGACTACATTAAATTAAGCACCTAACTAACAACCTCCCTGTTCCTTTCTTTCCCCAATGCATTTGTTAAACAAATATGCGGTCATTAGGTAGAACGTGGGGTGACTTGGGGATGGGAGAAGCCGAGGGAGGCCTATTGCGGGCACAGGCACTCCCAGGAGGCCTTCCCTCCTACACTCTAGAGCCGTGATGGCGAACCTATGGCACGCGTGCCACAGGTGGCACGCGGAGCCATATTAGTGGGCATGCCAGCTCAGCTCTGGGGCGCATGCGCTCGCTGGCCAGCTGATTTTCGGGCCTTCTGGGCCCACCAGAAGTAGGGAAACAGGCTGTTTCCTGCCTCTGGAGGGCCTGGAGGGGGGTGGGGAAGGCCCATTTTTCTTTCTTACCTGGCTCCAGATCCTCTCTGTGTATCTGGGAACGGCGAAAACAGCCTTTCCCACTCCCTTGGAGGCCCTACGGAGGCTGAAAGGGCCCATTTCCCGACTCCCAGTGGGACAGGAAGTGACGTTTTTTCCAGTCCCAGCCTCCAGAGACTCCTAGAGAGGCTCCTAGAGATTCCTAGAGAGGCTTCTAGATACTCTTAGAGAGGTTCTGGAGGCTGGGGACAGCAAAAAATGTCACTTCCTGTCCCACCGAGAGTTGGGAAATGGGCCCTTTTAGCCTCCGTAGGGCCTCCAAGGGAGTGGGAAAGGCTGTTTTCGCCGTTCCCAGATACACAGAGAGGATCTGGAGCCAGGTAAGAAAGAAAAACGGGCCTACCAGGCCATCATGTGCCAGGAGCGGGAGGGTGGAGTGGGGTTGTGTGCGCATGCGCGTGGGCACCTGCGTGCGCGACCCTCCCCCGCCCCCCCTCTCCTGGCACACGATGGCAAAAAGGTTAGCCATCACTGCTCTAGAATATCCCATGCTCTGCCTCCTGCTCCTTGGTTTCCCCAAAGCCATGTGGGCCTCCTCCATACTCCATCCCATCACCATTCACTTACTTAAATTTTGATGAGCTCAGGAAGTCAGAGTAGATAACCTATCTCTTAGGCTTTTCCTTCCTAAAACAGGGTCTGTGTAGTCCTTAGGTCTAAGTCCGACCCACCAGGCATATTAGCCTCCTCTGTACCTTTTGAAGATCTCTGAAGCTTACCTTAGAGAAGGAGGGTAGGACGCACATCTGTGGGCTGCATGACTGTATCATAGAATCAGACGTTATTTTCAGTTGCCTGTTATTCATCCCTGGACCATGTGGTGGACTTGTGGAAGCAGCTGCCATTTTTCCATAAATGCCTCAGGGCCAAAATGGCAGCTGCTTCTGAGCCATTGTCCTGCAGGAGAGGGACACTTTATTTCTACCTTAACACTGCAGACCGCATGAATGAATTGTAGGTGCACTGAAAACCCTAACCCTAACCCTCTGGATATCCGATGCTCTGCCTCCTGCCCCTTGGTTTCCACAAAGCCCATGGGCCTCCTCCATACTCCATCCCATCACCATTTGCTTACATACAATTTGGTGAGCTCAGGAAGTCAGAGTAGAGAAGGTTGCTCCCTCGCCCTCAATCCTTTCACCCCAGCCAACATAAACTACTATGATTTCTTCTTAGCTCCACCAGTGCCAGTTTTATGCTGCTGGCGCTAAGAAGATATCATAGTGGTTTACCCTGGCTGGGGAGTAAAGGATTGGCATGGAAACAAAAGTGATGGGTTTTTTTCTTTGCTCTACCAGCATAAGACTAGAGTAAGGTTATTGAGTGCAGGTCAGAATCTGATAATTCCAGTGAAACTCTGAACACGAGGCAACTGATAATCAGCTTTATTTTTCTCATCAGAAAGCAAAACTGGGTAACCTTTTTGTCTCCTACTTTAAACAGAGCAGGCAGAGAGAAAAGCAGGCGCGCACACTATTTTTTTTTTCCTTTTTATAGTCTACAGATATTGCTTGCATAGATTGTTATTGCTATAGAAACATTATTTCATATCCATTAGTTCATGCAAACCTCATGATTTTCTCAGCACTCTGAAAACAAAGGACCTTAGAAAGGAGGAAAATAATACATTTTCAGACATATAGTCCAGAGTTTTGTTAGGGGGTGCTATCTTGCATTAAGTTGCTGAGAATACACATTTTAAGTTACAAGCAAGGCTAACTTGGCAGCCTGGAAGCTTTATCTTTGCAGTTGGCACATTAGGTTACAATGGAGCTCAGCTCAGCAGGGAATCAAAAGTTGAGTTAGGTACACTCTGTGTATGCTCTAACCCTTTCAGTAGCGTAAAGCTAGCGCTGATAGAGCAAAGAAGAAATCCGATCTCTTTTGTTTCCATGGCAATCTATCCTCCCCAGCCTAAGTAAGTGAATGATGACATGGGAATGGGGTTGGGGAGGAATGCCTACAAGCAAAGATATTGGCAAAGAAGGCCAATCTACTAGAGTCTGGGGCCTCTGAGGACTGACCGGCCAAGATAAGATGGGAGAGAAATAGGTAGGTGTTTCTGCTGCAGCATCTCTGCAGTTGGTCATAAGAGTGAAGGACCGCGGGAGTGGTGGTGGAGAGGGGGGCTGCAATATTTCAACTTTGAAACGGATTTCTATTTAGCATTGGGGGGGGGGTTGTAACTTCGAATATTCGTTGAATGGCCTGTCGTACTTCAAGGAATACCTATACTACTTTTTTTCTCATCTTCTGCAACTGTTTTACAAACAATAAAACTTACACTTTCATTTGAATCTTACAGACAAAGATGATGCCAATATAAGCACACTGGACAACAAGCAACATTGAAAAGCAAAGCAAATTGAAGCAGAAATAAAAATATTTTCAGAAAGCCACATAATTTCTGGCTATTGTGGAAAAAGCAGAGAGTTCAAATCACAAGAGGATCCACACTGGAGAACAGCCATATAAATACTCTGAATGTGGCAAAAGCTTTGGTCAGAATAGCTTCCTTGTGATTCATAGACGTATCCACACAGGAGACATGCCCTACATCTGCTCCCAATGTGGTATATGCTTTAGCAAGCATCACAACTTTTTGATACATCAGGAGACTCACACTAGGGAGAATCCATACGAGTGTCCAGATTGTGGGGAAAGTTTCATTGCAAATTCCGACCTGGTGATACACCAGAGAACTCACACAGGAGAAAAACCTTTTGAATGGCCTGATTGTGGGAAAAGTTTCAGTCTCAATTCCAGCCTGGTGAACCATCAGAGCACTCACACAGGAGAGAAACCCTTTGAATGTCCTGATTGTGGGAAACAATTCAGTCGGAATTCCCACCTAGTGATACATCAGAGAACTCACACAGGAGAGAAACCCTTTGAATGTCCTGATTGTGGGAAAAGTTTCAGTCTCAATTCTGACCTGGTGAACCACCAGAGGATTCACACAGGAGAGAAACCGTATGCGTGTCCAGTTTGTGGGAAAAGTTTCATTGCAAATTCCCACTTGGTGAAACACCAGAGGACTCACACAGGTGAGAAACCATATGAGTGTCTACAGTGTGGGAAAAGTTTCAGTCAGAATTCCAACCTGGTGAACCACCAGAAGACTCACACAGGAGAGAAACCCTTTGAATGTCCTGATTGTGGGAAACATTTCCGTCAGAAATCCTCCTTGGTGTTTCACCAGAGAACTCACACAGGAGAAAAACCTTTTGAATGTCCTGATTGTGGGAAAAACTTCAGTCTCAATTCCAGCCTGCTGATACACCAGAGAACACATACAGGAGAGAAACCATACGAGTGTCCAGATTGTGGGAAAAGTTTCAGTTGCCGTTCTAACCTGGTGAAACACCAGAGCACTCACATAGGAGAGAAACCATATGAGTATCCAGATTGTGGAGAAAGTTTCAGTTATCATTCTAGCCTTGTTATACATGAGAGTACTCTCACAGAAGAAAAACCCTTTGAATGTCCTGATTGTGGGAAATGTTTCAGTCTCAGTTCCAGCCTGGTGAACCACCAAAAGACTCACGCAGGAGCGAAACCCTTTGAATGTTCTGATTGTGGGAAACAATTCAGTCGGAATTCCCACCTAGTGATACACAAGAGGACTCACACAGGAGAGAAACCCTTTGAATGTCCTGATTGTGGGAAAAGTTTCAGTCTCAATTCTGACCTGGTGAAGCACCAGAGGACACACACAGGAGAGAAACCGTATGAGTGTCCAGTTTGTGGGAAAAGTTTCATTGCAAACTCCCACCTGGTGAAACACCAGAGGACTCACACAGGAGAGAAACCATATGAGTGTCCACAGTGTGGGAAAAGTTTCAGTCAGAATTCCAACCTTGTGAATCACCTGAGGACTCATACAGGAGAGAAACCCTTTGAATGTCCTGATTGTAGGAAACGTTTCAGTCAGAAATCCTCCTTGATGTATCACCAGAGAACTCACACAGGAGAAAAACCTTTTGAATGTCCTGATTGTGGGAAAAACTTCAGTCTCAATTACAGCCTGCTGATACACCAGAGGACACATACAGGAGAGAAACCGTACGAGTGTCCAGATTGTGGGAAAAGTTTCAGTTATCGTTCTACCCTGGTGAAACATCAGAAGACTCACAGAGGAGAGAAACCATATGAGTGTCCAGATCAGGGGTGTCAAACTCAAGTTCATTGTGAGCCGCATCAGGGTTGTAGTTGATCTCAGGGGCAGCATGACCAAAGTGGTCGTAGCAGGGCTGGTGTCACGTGGCCAGCTTGACATCGCTCATGTTGGGGGATGCCTGTGGTGGCCCAGGCAGGTCTGGGGGGATCCTTTGTCTCCAGCAGAGGAAGGTGAGACCAGGGTGAGCAGCAAACCCTTATCCTCCAGCAGAGCTTCACCGTCCCTCTCGGACCACGCAAAGGACCCCCAGACAGCAGCGCAAGCGCCCGGACACAGCCCTCGGAGCACGAGCGCCCAGCCTGGCCCTCAAGCACTGGGACCCCACAGCCCAGCCCCACTTCTCCAAGGACCCCAGCTGCGCTTACTTCCTCCTCAAGGCTCCTGCTGCTTTGGTCGTTCTCCTTGGGCATGTTGCTAATGGTGTATGCAGGAGGGCTAAGTGTGTGGGTCAGAGGGAGGCCCACTCCCTCTCCATGCGATGAGACCCAGCTTTGTAACCAAAGCATCCTCAGCAATAAAATGGGAGACCACCAGGAGAGGTCAGGAGGAGGGGACAAGGGGATTGCGAAAGGGCAGCAGGGCTGCTGGTGGCCAAGTGCTAAGGCAGGACATATCTAAAGCTGGCTGCAGTCCAGTTCTAATGGCTGCCACCTTGTGGCAGCTCAGCGCTCAGTCCGCCTGGATTGGGCCAAGTTGCCGCCAGCCAGTCCTTTCATGTTTCCAGGGCAGACCCGCAGGCCAGATCTAATCACCTTTCAGGCCAGATCTGGCCTGCGGCTCTTGAGATTGACACCCCTGGTCCAGATTGTGGGAAAAGTTAACATTATTTTTGTTTTGAATATATGTTGTATTGGTACATTTTTCTTTTAAAAACAAAAAAAAATCCATGTCTATACTGTGTTGTTTGGGCACAATTTTAAGTAAAGATACAACAATAACCATAATCATACTAGTAATCTTAACAAACATCAATATTAATCACAGAGGAATAATACAATTAGTTTATATATCTTGCAAAATTTTCAATATAAATTTTTATTATCTTTTAAAATTCTGTTTAGTTTCTAACCTGTTTCTATTAGTTAACCAATGGTATAATAAATCACATGTTAAAAATATTCTGTTTCTTCCTTTTCTTTTATCTTAAGTGTCAATCTATCCATCTCAGCACATTTAATATTTTTTTATTACACTTTCATCTGTCAGGACCTCATCATTTTTCCAATGTTGTGCAAACACTATTCTTGTTGCCGTTACTACATGAAAAATTAAGTATGTATTCCCTTTATTATACTGTTCTGGTAATATACCCAGCAGGAATATTTCTGGTTTCAAATTTATATGTTGCTTTATCTTTTTTTCTAACCAAGTATGTATTTTTGTTCAATATTTTTTTGCCTTTGGGCATGTCCACCACATGATAATATGAACCTGGTATCTGATTACACTTCCAATATTTAGTTGATAAATTTTCAAACATCCTTGCTAACCTCTCTGGTGGTAAGTGCCACCTATAAAACATTTTGTATACGTTTTCCTTATAAGCCGTTGACATTTTTAGTTTATAATTTCTATCCCACAATTTCTGCCATTTATCTAATTCTATTGAATAACCAAAGTTTTTAGCCCATCTTATCATTGTTTCTTTCACTTGCTCTTCCATTTTAATACCCAGTAAGTAGCTATACATTTTTAAAATTAATTTTTCATCTGTCCCTAGTAGTCTAGTTCTGTTGGTTCTTTATAGAAACCATACATTCTTACATCTTCCTCATATCTTAATTGTAATTGCACATGTGGCCCCCATGCCTAGTCAGTTCTTATTTAGATTTAAGTTCCCCTTTATCTTTCAAAATGTCCTTATACCTTACAATTTTTTCCATATTAATCACATTCGGATGTATCAGTGCCTCCATCGTGGAGAGCCAAACTGGTATTTTCATGTAATGTCTTTCTTTAATTTCCCCTCATACTAACAATAATGCATTAATAACAACATGTCTTTGAAAATATCCATGTATTTTCTTTTGCCCATAGCATAGAAAGGCATGCCACCCCAGTTTGAGATCATGTCCCTCCAAAGTTAATAGTCTTTTATGTCTCAGATTTACCCATTCTTTCATCCAGACATGTGCAGAGGCCTGATAATATAGCTCCCAATCTGGCAACCAAACCCCACTTTAAGTTTAGTATCTTGTAGCAGTTTCAATCTTATTCTTGCTTTTTTCCCTTGCCAGATATATTTTAATATTATTTTATTTAGTTCTTCAACTAATGTTTTTTCTAATTTTATCGGGAATGTTTGAAATAAGAATAACAGTCTCTGCAAAATGTTCATTTTTATTGTGGCTATCCTTCCTATCAACTATAGCTGCAGGTTTTTCCATTTCTCCAAGTCTAATTTGATTTGTTATAACTGTTTCATATGGTTATCTTCTTTAATAGTTGTGAATCTTGCTGTTAGCTGAATTCCTAAGTATTTAACTTTCTTAACTATCTGAATATCTATCTTCTCCAGCAACTCTTTTTTTTTGTTTGTTTCTCTGTAACATTTTTAACCAGTATTTTAGTTTTCTCTATTCATTTTCAGTCCTACAACTTCACCATACTCTGCTATCATTTTTATTAACTTGGATCCAGATTCTTATGGTTCTTCTAAAATAAATACCAGCTCATCTGCAAATGCCTGTAGCTTATACTCTTCTGTTTTTATTTCCATTCCTTTATTTCTTGTCTAATATTTCTGTTTAATACTTCCAATGTTAATATAAATAATAGGGGGGACAGCGGACATCATTGTCTTGTCCCTTATGTTAAAATTCTCTGTCATGTCCCCATTAACTATCACTTTTGCACTTTGTTTGGAATATATTGCCTCAATCATGTTAATGAATTTCTCCCCAAAGTCCATATATTTTAATTGTAATAACATAAATTGACAATTTACATTATCAAATGCTTTCTGTGCATCTAAGAATATAAACATTTGTTTTTCAGGATGCATTTCATAATACTCCAACGTGTTCAAAATAATTCTCATATTGTTCTTAACTTGCCTTTTAGGTAAAACTCCATTCTGGTCTGAATGTATAAATTCATTCAAGAATCTTTTTAATATCTGCAATTATTGAAGCATATATCTTGTAGTCGGCATTTAGTAGTGATATTGGCCTGTAGTTTTTTATCTGCATTAATTCTGATTTTTCTTTCGATATTAGAGTGATATTCGCTTCCAGCCATGTATTTGGTATTTTGGTCTCGTAATAGTACTTCATTATAAACTTCCAACATTGGGAAACCTAAAGTATCTTGTAGACATTTATAAAGTTCTGCCAGTAGTCCATCTGGTCCTGGTGTTTTATTATTTTTTTGTCTCTTGATCGCCTCTGTTAATTCCATCATTATCTTTTCATTTAGTATAGTCTTCACTGTTTCAGGCACTTTGGGTAATTCAGCTTTCTGCAAGTATTGTTTTATTTTTTCTTCTGACACCTTCTCTTGATTATATAGTTTTTCATAGTAGTTCTGGATTATTTTCATTTTGTTTCATTTTGATGGTGGAGGATTCCCTTTTCATCTAACAAACTGTGTATCAATTTCTTCTCTCTATGCTAACCATCTTCCTGGCTTTTTGGCATTTGCAAAGTAGTTTTGTTTTGCTCTTTTAATCTTTTGTGCTAATACTTCTGTTTCCATTAAATTGAGTTTGTGTTTTATCAGTTCCATTTGTTCTTTTAAATTTCTTTTTTGTGGTTCTTTCTGTAACTCTGTTTCCAGTCTTTTATATTCTTCTGCTAGTCTCTTTTGTGTTTGCGTTTTTTTCTTATTCTTTTTTTGCTGTATAGGTGATCACTAATCCCCAAGTATATGCTTTTGCTGTATGCCATACATTTTGTACTGAAGTCTCTTTTTTTTCTTTTTGAAAAAGAAATGAATTTCCTTCTGCATTATTTGTATAAACTTTTGTGCTAATACTTCTGTTTCCATTAAATTGAGTTTGTGTTTTATCAGTTCCATATGTTCTTTTAATATCACTTGGTTCAACATCCATCTCGCTTTTTTCCTTTGACCTTTCCATTTTATTTTTATTGGATTATTATCTGCCCATACATTTGTTTCAATTTTTATCTCTTCTACATTTGTTCTTAATTCCGATGTCATCCATATCATATCTATTCTTGACCATGATTAAGGTTTATCTGAGTAGACTGTATATTGGTTCTTCTCTAAATTCATTTCGTTCCATGCATCTTGAATTGATAGTTCTTCTGTCATTTTAAAGAAAGTTCTTGGCAGTGTTTTCTGTGCTTTTTTACCTATTTTTCTGTTTCTATAATTCAACTTTACATCCACTATTGTATTGAAGTCCCCTAACAAAAAGTTACAGTTATTGTTCTAGCCTTGTTATACACCAGAGGTCTCACACAGGGGAGAAACCCTTTGAATATCCTGATTGTGGGAAATCTTTCAGTCAGAATTCCTACATGGTAATACACCAGAGAACTCACACAGGAGAGAAACCATATGAGTCCCGAATTGTGGGGGAAAAAATCAGTATTGGGTCTAACCTTATAAATCATGTACTTTTACACACAGGGGAGAAACCTTTGAAATGTTCAGCCTATGAACAATGCTTTATGCATAAATCATCTCTGATTGCTCAGAAGAAAGTTCACATGAGGCAAACATGGAACAGTTTAGAGAAAGCTTGAAATTCATTTCTGATCTCCCATTCAGAGTATAGAGGAGAAATTGATTATTTAAATTCTGGCTTTTTTTAGTCACCAGATCTCAGGATTAGACCTGTAGGTGGAGAGAGAAAAAATGGAAAATATTAGTTTGATAAAGGCTAACTACCTGTTTCTGATTATCAGCAGATGTTTCTGGATGTTTACATTTGCAGAAGTTGTGGAATTTCTGCAAACAGGCTTTTGGGTGGTATTTTTTGTATATGTGTGTATGGAATTCCCACATGTGGAATTTTAGCCTTCTATCTTGGTGAACTCCAGATTTTCAACCTCACAATTTTCCAGCCAACATACAATTAGTCTTCAAGATATAACTGTCATGGGGCCTACCAATTATGGTTACACCTTGCAACAGCCGTTAAGTGAGACTGCTTTGCTTAATTGTGCCCCATCCCCCCGGTCTCTCTGATGCAGTCGTTAAATGAATGTATAAATTATTAAGCGGAACACTGGCTACCTCAGAGTTGGGGGAAGGTCTTAAGAGGCCTAGCGCAGGCCCAGGCTTTCCTTCCAAAGGCCTCCCATAACCATCTCTTAGGCCTCTCCTTCCTAAAACAGGGTCCCTGTAGTCCTTAGGTCTAAGTCCGACCCACAGGCATCATAGCCGCCTCCTCTGTGTTTTTTGAAGATCTCTGAACCTTATGTTGGGGAAGAAGGGTAGGACTGTATGACTATTTCATGGAAGCAGCCGTTATTTTCACTGTGCCTGGGATTCATCGCTGGGCCCTGAGGTGGATTTGTGGAAGTGGGTGCCATTTTGCCACGACTGCGTCAGGCCCAAAATGGCGGCTGCTTCTGGGTCATTGTCATGCAGGAGAGGGAGCTTGAAAATTTACATGTGGAATAGGTGTTGGGCTTGTGGGGAGTAGGCCCGAGGCCCAGTGAAAAAAAGCAGTGTAACATTTCAAATGAAAAGCTATTCTGCCTTGCAGATGAACCTGGTGGAGAAGAGCTGTAGGAATATTGAGTTGAGGAGAAAAGGGATCGTGGCTTTGATCAAGATCTCCAGGTTTATTAGCAACTCCTGCTGGGATCTCCTCTTCTTGGAGGTGCCTTTGATGGCTGCTGGGCAATAGCAGCACCATATTACGTGTTGCATCCCCCTTTGTGTTGGTGATATAAGGGGAAAAAATGTACAATGGAAAATGTTTCATTTTAAAAACGCATTGTGTAAGAAGAATAATTTTGACAAGGAAAAAATGGGTAGTGTCGGTATGGCTATGAACATTAGGGTAAGGCAAAATGCTTAAACTTGCCTCAAACTGCGAGATGGGCAGCAAATAAGTTTATTAATAAATAAATTTAATAATAAAAAGGTAACTGTTGCTCAGTTGTAAGGTCTCCATACATATAGTAGGTTTTTAAAGCACTACAATTGTTAACCTACTTGTACATGTCTGTTGTTCATTCTGTATCTCTACCAATCTGTCTTCCTCAGCTTCCCTTCCCTCTTCAGTGTAAATATAAATTTTCAATCGTACATCAGTCCGGCCACCCTGTGGCTGTGATGATGTGAAAGTAGTGCCTAAATTTAGGATAACTTAGAATAGGCAGCACAGAGAGGTAGTGCTTATTTATGACCCCTGGTGGCACTGAATGACGGAGATTTATGATCAGTCCTCAAAAGTTCCAACCATCCCAGAATCCCCTGAACACCTGATTGCAATCCAACATATGGCGATCCATTCATACGACAAAACAACTAGACACAAGGACAGTATTTCCCCCATGCCATCACTCTGCTAAACAATTCATTCCCACAACACTCTCTTATGCCCTCCGATGTCAAATCACATAATTGGTCTGTATTACTATTATCCTTCTCATCTTTCTTATTATCTATTCCCTTAGCATCTTATGACTATAACTTTATTGTTTGTATATTATGATTTATGTTGATTGCTTATTTAGTACCCTAATATGAGCCAGCAGTGTGTGGCAGTAGCCAAAAAAGCTAATGAAATTCTTTGTTGTATATACAGAGGCATAGAATCAAAATCACATGAAGTATTAGTACCGCTTTATAAAGCCTAATTAAGGCCACACCTGGAATACTACATCCAGTTTTGGTCACCACATTACAAAAAAAGATGTTGAGATTTTGGAAAAAGTGCAAAGAAAACCAACTAAGATGATTAAAGGCCTGGATCCTAAAACGTACGAATGAAGAATGATTGCAGGAGTGAGACATTTGTTAATGAGTTTTGCCCCATTTTATTACCTTCCTTGCCTCAGTTGTTCAGTGAATCACAGCAGTTTTTAAGCTAGTGACACGGTTGTAAAAGGAATCTGGTTTCTCATTGATTTTCCTTGTCAGAAGGTTGCAAAATGGGGATCACATGAACCCTGGACACAGCAACAGTCATAAAAATGAATCAGTTGCCAAGCATCTGAATTTTGATCACATGACCATGGAGATGCTGCAAAGGTCGTAACTGAAAAACGGTCATAAGTCACTTTTTTCAGTGCCGTTGTAACTTTCAATGGTCACTAAATGAACTGTAAGTTGAGGTCTACCTGTATTTATTGTCATGAATACTGCTGGAAAGTCCTTTGCACCTGGATCCAGTTTAAACAGACGTTCTCAAAACCAGTTCTGAACACTTTTTTGGGTTTACAGTTATAACAAAGGCTAACTAAAGTTAATCCCTAGGAGACTTTGTTCCAAAATGAAATCGTGATTGCAAATACATTTTTTGTTCCGTGTTGCTTTAAATCTGTGCTGTAAAAAGCTGTTCTGGCCATTGAATTCTGCATGAGGAAGCAGGGTTGGTTGGGAGATCGTTAGTGAAACTCCCAAAAGCTGAACAGGTTAAAAGCACAACATTCAGCAGCTAGAGTAGATCCAGAAATGTAGACTCCTCTTACTGAATTCCTTTTCCTGTAGCTCCTTTGGATAAAACTTTTAGTTTGGTGGTGGTGGTGTTTAATTTTGCTGGGCGAATCTCAACAGTTCGGAAAGAGTAAGTTAAATTTGAAACTTTCAGAAAAAGAAAAGATCAGAGAATAAGAAATCCAGGAAGGGGGAGTGGGGGGGGAGGTTAAAGGGAAATTATCCTCGAGTAAATAATTTCTTTTTTTTAAAAAACTACACCTATTCAACTCTCTCCTGGTAAAGGAGAGTATACAACAGTTGGTCCTTGCAGACCTCTCTCTTCCTATAGAAAATTGAACCTCCATGTTCAAGCATAGCACACAGCTCCACAATCCAGGTGTGGGAAAAGGCATAAAAAGACGGTGCGGAGGCGTCACAGGTGGGGGGACAAAATGACAAAAAGTGCATCGAGGCAATTGAGTTGCAAGCGGTGTCTCTTTGTTTTGATGAATCGTGACATAATTCCGTGGAGATTTGAAATGGGTAGGACGTCACGGCAACGCCTCTATTTGCATGTTTGCCAAAGCCTCCAATTAACAGAATAACAGGAATTGGAAGGGACTTGTAGGTCATCTAGTCTAACCCCCCTCTCCCCCCATCCCGCGCCCAAGCAGGAGACCCTACACCATTTCTGACGGATGGCAGTCCAGTCTCTTCTTGAAAGCTTCCGGTGATGATGCTCCCACAACTTCTGAAGACAAGCTGTTCCTCTGGTTGGTTTTTCCCACTGTAAGATACAAGATACAAAGGTTTACATCTGGTAGGAAAAATGTGCAGGCCAAGTATAGAATGGAAGAGGGGCAACCTAGCAGTAGTTTCTGTGAAAGGAATTGGCGTTCTTACAGAATATACAGAATAACAGAGTTGGAAGGGACCTTGTAGGTCATCTAGTCCAAACTCCTGCTCAAACAGGAAAACGTATACTATTTCTGAGAATGACAGTCCAGTCTGTTGTTGAAAGCTTCCAATGATGATGATGTTGTTAGTTGCGAAGTCGTGTCCGATCCATCACAATCCCATGGACAACATTCCACCAGGCCTTCCTGTACTTTATCATACCCCAGAGTCCAATTAATTTCATGCAGACTGCTTCATTGATTCCATCCAGCCACCTCATTCTCTGTCGTCGTCTTCTTTTGTCCTCAATTGTTCCCAGCTTTAGGCTCTTCTCCAGTGAGTCCTTCCTTCTCATTAGGTAGCCAAAGTATTTGAGTTTCATCTTCAGGATCTGGCCTTCTAAAGAGCAGACATGGTTGATCACCTCTAGGACTGACCGGTTTGATCACCTTGCAGTTCAAGGGACTCACAGGAGTCTCCTCCAGCACCATAGTTCAAAGGCCTCAATTCTTTGGCGCTCAGCCTTCCTTATGGTCTGACTTTCGCAGCCATGTATTGCAACTGGAAAAACCATAGCCTTGACTATACGCACTTTTGTTAGCAGGGTGATGTCTCTGCTTTTTAGTATGCTGTCTAGATTTGCCATAGTTTTTCTCCCCAGGAGCAAGCGTCTTTTAATTTCTTGGTTGCAGTCCCCATCTGCAGTGATCTTGGAGCCCAGGAAAATAAAATCTGCCACTACCTCCATTTCTTCTCCTTTCTTTGGAATTGGAATGTAAACTGACTTTTTCCAATCCTGTGGCCACTGTTGAGTTTTCCAAATTTGCTGGCAAATTGAGTGTAGCACTTTTACTGCATCAACTTTTAAGATTTTGAATAGCTCAGCTGGAATACTGTCACCTCCACTAGCTTTTTTGTTGCTCAGATTTTCTAAGGCCCATTTCAATTCACATTCTAGAATGTCTGGCTCGAGGTCAGTGACCTCCCCATCGTGGTTATCAGGAACATTAAGCTCGTTGTTGTATAGTTCTTCTGTGTAATTTTGCCACCTTTTCTTAATCTCTTCTGCCTCTGTTAGGTCCCTGCCATTTTGGTCCTTTATCATGCCTTTATTATATTTTTCATGTTTTGCATGAAACATTCCCTTCATATCTCCAATTTTCTTGAAGAGATCTCTGGTCCTCCCTATTCTGTTGTTTTCTTCTATTTCTTTGAACTGTTCATTTAAGAAGGCATTCTTATCTCTTCTAGCTATTCTCTGGAATTCTGCATTCAATTGGGTCTATCTTTCTCTCTCCCTTGCCTTTCGCTTCCCTTCTTTCCTCAGCTATTTGCAAAGCTTCCTCAGACATGATGATAAAGACATCAGTTTTTGGTGTTAATTCTATAAGGTGCTGTAGGCCTTCATAGAATCGGTCAGTTTCATCCTCTTCAGCACCAGTAGTTGGGGCATAGACTTGGACTATTGCGATATTGAGTGGTTTGCCTTGGATTCGAACTGAGATCATTCTGTCATTTTGGGGATTGTATCCCAGTATTGCTTTTCATACTGTTTTATTAACTATGAAGGCTACTCCATTTCTTCTGAGGGATTCTTGCCCGCAGTAGTACACCTGATGGTCATCTGAATTAAATTCACCCATTCCTGTCCATTTTAGTTCGCTGATTCCTAAATTGTCGATGTTCAGTCTTGTCATCCCTGGTTTGACCACGTCCAGCTTGCCTTGATTCATGGATCTTACATTCCAGGTTCCTATGGAGAATACAGCTTTAAAGCATCGGACTTTCCTTTCAACACCAGATGCATCCACAGCTGAGCATCCTTTTGGGTTTGGCCAGTCACTTCACTCTTTCTGGCGCTACTAGTACTAACCCTCTGCTCTTCCCCAGTAGCATATTGGACATCTTCCGACCTGAGAGGCTCATCTTCCAGTGTCATATCTGTTTGCCTTTTGGTACTGTCCATGGGGTTTTCATGGCAAAGATACTGGAGTGAGTTGCCATTCCCTTCTCCAGTGGATCACGTTTTATCAGAGCTCTCGGCTATGACCTGTCCGTCTTGGGCCCTGCAAGGCATAGCTCATAGCTTCATTGAACTACACAAGCCCCTTCGCCACGACAAGACAGTAATCCATGAAGGGGGCAACTGTATTACTGCAACAGTATTAATTGAAAGGGGAAAAAATAAAAGTTGGAGACTGGAAAGGACCTGGGAAATGTAAGCTTTGCAGAAGAGGAAATCAAAAAATGCTTGATCAGTGTAAATTATGCTGACTGGGGAACTCTGGCAGTTGAAATCTCCACATCTTTATATTGCTAAAAATATAGAATCATAGGGCTGGAAGGGACCTTGAAGTCTTCTAGTCTAACTCCCTGCCCAAGGCAGGGGACCTTATGCCATCTGTCAAATGGTTGTCCAATCTATTTTTGAAAATCTCCAGTGATGGAACACCCACAACTCCCAAGAGGCAAGATATTCCATTGATTAATTCTTCTCACCATTAGAAAATGTCTCCTTACTTCTAGGGTGGATCTCTCTTTGACAAGCTTCCACCCATTACTTCATGTCCTACCCTCTGGTGCCCTAGAGAATAAGTCAATCCTCTCTTCTTTGTGACAGATCCTCAAGTGTACTGGAATAGGAGCTATCACATCTCCCTTAACCCTTCTCTTTCAGTCTAGGATACCCCATGCTCTGCCTCCTGCCCCTTGGTTTCCCCAAAGCCCTATGGGTCTCCTCCATACTCCACCCCATCACCATTTACTGACTTACATTTTGATGAACTCAGGAAGTTAGAGTAGAGAAGGCCATTCCCTCGGTGGACCATGTGGCACAATCAAGAAGAAATCCAATATCTTTTGTTTCCATGGCAATCCTTTTTCCCCAGCCAGTATAAAATATTATGATTTCTTCTTAGCTCCACTGGAGCTAGTTTTATGCTACTGGTGCTAAGAAGATACCATAGTGGTTTACCCTGGTTGAGGATTAAAAGATTGGCCTGGAAACATAAGAGTTGGGGTTTTTTCTTTGCTCTACCAGCAAAAGACTAGCGTAAAACTAGCACTGATAGTGTGAAGAAGAAATCCAATCTCTTTTGTTTCCATGGCAATATTCTTCTCCCAAGGCAGGGTAAACCAGTACGGTATCTTTTTAGCTCCTTCTGCATAAAATTAGCACCAGTGGAACTAAGAAGAAATTGTAGTAGTTTATGCTGGCTGGAAAGGATTGCAATTGAAGCAAAATAGGCATGATTTCTTCTTAGCCCCGCCAGCGCTAATCTTACGCTGGTAGAGCAAAGAAGAAATCTCATCTCTTTTGCTGGGTAAATCACTACCGATTTATGCTGGGTGGGCCAAAAGGATTCCCATGGAAGCAAAAGGAATTGTACGTCTTCTTGATTATGCCACGTGGCCCAGTTGACTTCGTGAGCTCGTCAAAAATTAAGTAAGTGAATGATGACAGGGGAGTGGGGTTGGGGAGGAATCCCTAGAAGCAAGTATATTGGCAAAGCAGGCCAATGTACTGTGGTCTGGGGCCTCTGAGTAGTGACGGGCAAGATGGGAGGGAAATAGGTGGGTGGGTGTGCTGCAGCATCATTGCAGTTGTTCAAAGGCTGAAGGACCACAAGGGGGCCCCTTCAAATTTCAAGTTTGAAACAGATTCGTATTTAGCATTGGGGGCAGTGGTGTGTGGCTCCCAGTTTGCCCTGGTTCAGGAGAACCGGTAGTGGCGGCGGTGGGAGGCTTCGCCCACCCGCCCAGACGTCATCAAAAATGCTCTGCGCATGCGCATAACCTTCTGCACATGCATAGTAGTGCTATGTACTCACAAAGTGAGCGCCTGTGCCCTACCGATAGCGAACCGGTAGCGCCGGGATTTGAATCCCATTACTGATTGGGTGTGTGTGTTGTAACTTTGAACTTTTGTTGAATGGCCTGTCATACCTCAAGGATTACCTGTACTACTTTTTTTCACATCTTCTGCAACCTTTTTATTAACAATAAAACTTACACTTTCATTTGAATCTTACAGACAAAGATGCCAATATAACAACACTGGACAACAAGCAACATTGAAAAGCAAAGCAAATTGAAGCAGAAATAAAAAATAGTTCCCATTTCCTTCAGAAAGCCTATTGTGGGAAAAGCACAGAGTTCAAATCACAAGAGGATCCACACTGGAGATCAGCCATATAAATCCTCTGAATGTGGCAAAAGCTTCGGTCACAATAGCTCCCTTGTGATTCATAGAAGGATCCTCATAGTAGAGATGCCCTACAACTGCTCCCAATGTGGTAAATGCTTTCGCAAGCATGGCAACTTTGTGATACATCAGCGGACTCACACTAGGGAGAAACCATATGAATGTCCAGATTGTGGGAAAAGTTTTATTGCAAATTCCCACCTGGTGATACACCGGAGGACTCACACAGGAGAGAAACCCTTTGAATGTTCTGATTGTGGGAAACAATTCAATCGCAATTCCCACCTAGAGATACACAAGAGGACACACACAGGAGAAAAACCCTATGAATGCCCTGATTGTGGGAAAGGTTTCAGTCTCAATTCCAGCCTGGTGAAACACCAGAGGACTCACACAGGAGAGAAACCCTTTGAATGTTCTGATTGTGGGAAACAATTCAGTCAGAATTCCAGCCTGGTGAAACATCAGAGGACTCACACAGGAGAGAAACCCTTTGAATGTCCTGATTGTGGGAAAAGTTTCAGTCTCAATTCCAGCCTGTTGATACACCAGAGGACTCACACAGGAGAGAAACCATACGAGTGTCCAGATTGTGGGAAAAGTTTCAGTCACCATTTTAACCTGGTGAACCACCAGAGGATTCACACAGGGGAGAAACCATACAATTGTCCAGAGTGTGTGAAAAGTTTCAGTCAGAGTTCCAACCTTGTGGATCACATGAGGACTCACACAGGAGAGAAACCCTTTGAATGTCCTGATTGTGGGAAACATTTCAGTCAGAAATCCTCCTTGGTGAAACACCAGAGGACTCACACAGGAGAAAAACCTTTTGAATGTCCTGATTGTGGGAAAAACTTCAGTCTCAATTACAACCTGCTGATACACCAGAGGACACACACAGGAGAGAAACCATACAAGTGTCCAGATTGTGGGGAAAGTTTCATTTACCGTTCTATGCTGATGAAACACCAGAGCACTCACAAGGGAGAAAAACCATATGAGTGTCCAGATCAGGGGTGTCAAACTCAATTTAATTGAGGGACGCATCAGGGTTGTGGTTGATCTCGTGGGTGGTAGTGGCCAAAGTGTGTGTGGCTGGGGTGACGTCGCATGGCCAGCTTGACGTCTGTTGCATCATGGGGTGCCTCTGGCAGCCCAGGCAGGTGTGGGCAATTCATTGTCTCCAGCAGTGGAAGGCGAGACAATAGTGAGTGCCAAACCCTTGTTCTTGCCATCCCTCTCAGGCCAAGCAAAGGACCCCCAGATAGCAGCTCAGTCTGTCCAGAGCCCTGGGACCGCAAGTGCCCAGCCTGGCCCTCAAGCTCCCCTTGCACTGGGACCCCACAGTCCAGCCCCGCTTCCCCGAGTGGGTGCCTGGCTGTACTTACCTCCTCCTCAAAGCTGCTGCTGCTGTGCTCGCTCTCCTTGGGCACGTTGCTCATGGTGTATGCAGGAGGGCAAAGTCAGAGGGAGGGCCATTCCCTCTCCATGTGAGGAGACCCGGCTTTGTAACCAAAGCATCCTCACAAATAGGATGGGAGACCACCAGAAGATGTCAGGAGGAGGGGACAAGGGGATGGCGAAAGGGCAACTGGTGGCCAAGTGCTAACTGAGGACTTCCCTCAGAATTTGACTCCCTCTCATTATAATCTTTCCTTTTCCTTTCTTTTTTCCCCTTTTCTTCTTTTTGCTTCCCTCATTTTTTTCCTCTCTTCTTTCTTCCCCTATTTCCTTGTTTTCCCTTCCTTGGTCTCTTTCCTTCTTTTTCTTTGTCTTTCCTCTCCCTTCTTGGATGCTCAACTGCAAAAGGAGAAACATTTCTGGATGCCTCCTTGCCTTGTGATCAAATGCCACGTTTGCTAGTAGTTTGTGGCCAAAGACTGAGAATAAACCAAGCTCAGTTTTTCCCGTGCTTGCATCTAGTGGGAGAGTCCACAGACAACAGCAAAACTATAAAATTGTTGGTTGTGATAGTTGATCAGAGCTCCTCTGTTTTTTATGTACAACAACTTTAGTGTTTAGGAACAGAGATAAATTAGTTGCTTTTTTATTAATACATAATCCTTAAAAGGGCTGTCCTGTAGGGAGCCTCCCATGGTCTAATTCAGACTGGAAACATAGCAAAGGAAAATATTTTCCCCACTCGGCTTTGTCCTGTTTTCCCCACTGGAAATGGTTGTTTGCAACACACAAGGAGGGGATATTTTCCTGAGAGCTCACAGTTCAAGAATACCAATGTTAACTTGGATTGCCCATAAAGTTCGGTCCGTGATAAAACAGAAGACAACATTGCTTTCTCCTTTGAACTGGGGCATCTCCAACCAAGTTGCCTCTCTCTCCTTCCTTCCTTCCTTCCTTCCTTCCTTCCTTCCTTCCTTCCTTCCTTCCTTCCTTCCTTCCTTCCTTCCTTCCTTCCTTCCCCCTTTCCTTTCTTTTTTTAACCTGCCAGAGGCTCCCTACAGACTTCCCATATTGACTTCAGCATGGTTTTTAGCTCACATTTCCCGGACGTGTATTTTTCTGTGTGTGTGTGTGTGTGCCCCTTGCAGCCCAGCCAGGGCTGTGATATTGGTAGGGGTGATAGCAGCACCATATTGCTGACGTATTTGTTGCATCCCCCTCTGTGGTGGCGATGTGAGAAAAAAATGTACAGTGGAAAATGTTTCATTTTTTAAAAAATGCATTGTGTAAGAAGAATAATTTTGACAAGGAAAAATGGGTAGTGTCAGTATTGTTATTAGGGTAAGGCGAGCTTTTCTGACTCGCCTCAAATTGCGAGCTGGGCAGCAAATAAGTTTATTAATAAATAAATTTAATAATAAAAAGTTAACTCTTGCTCAGTTGTAAGGTTTCCATACATATAGCAGGTTTTTAAAGCACTACAGTTGTCAACCTACTTGTACTCTGTCTCTTGTGCATTCTGCATCTCTAAATACCATTCTGTCTTCCTCAGCTTCCCTCTTCAGTGTAAATATAAATTTTCAATCATACATCAGTCCGGCCACTCTGTGGCTGTGATGATGTGAAAGTAGTGCCTAAATTTAGGATAATTTAGAATAAGCAGCATAGAGAGGTAGTGCTTAGTTAATGACCCCTGAATGGCACTGAATGAGGGGGATTTATGATCAGTCCTCAAAAGTTCCAACCATCCCTGAATCCCCTGAACACCTGATTGCAATCCAACATATGGCAATCCGTTCATACGACAAAACAACTAGACACAAGGACAGTTTTCCCCCCATGCCATCACTCTGCTAAACAATTCATTCCCACAACACTCTCTTATGCCCTCGGATGTCAAATCACATAGAAGGTCTGTGTTACTATTATCCTTCTCATCTTTCCTATTATCTATTCCCTTAGCATCTTATGACTAGAACTTTATTGTGTGCATGTTATCATTTATGTTGATTGCTTATTTAGTACCCTAATATGAGCCAGCAGTGTGCGGCGGCAGCCAAAAAAGCTAATACAATCCTTGGTGGTATATACAGAGGCATAGAATCAAAATCAGATGAAGTATTAGTACCCCTTTATAAAGCCTAATTAAGGCCACACCTGGAATACTACATCCAGTTTTGGTCACCACATTACAAAAAAGATGTTGAGACTTTGGAAAAAGTGCAAAGAAGAGCAACTAAGATGATTAAAGGCCTGGAGAATAAAACATACAGTATGACGAATGGTTACAGGATTTGGGTTTGGCTAATATATAGAAAAGAAGGACTGGGGTGGGGACGGACATGACAGCAGTATTCCAGAGGCTGCCACAAAAAAGGAAGGGTCAACTTATTTTCCAAAGTACCAGATGGCAGGCCAAGAAACAATGGTTAGAAACTAATCAAGGAGAGGAGCTATCAGGAATTAAGGAGAAACTTCCTAACAGTGAGAACAATTAACCAGTGGAACACTTGCCTTCAGAAGTTGTGGGTGCTTCATCACATCTTCTTTTTAAAAAGAAACTGACAATCACTTGTCTGAAATGGTATAAGGTCCCCTGCTTTAGCAGGGGTTGGACGAGAAGACCTCCAAGGTCCCTTCCAGCTCTATTCCGATTGATTGACTGATTGACTATCACCAAGAGTTGTATCTTATGATTTATGAGCATTATATTTTATGATTATGATCATGATTTATGATCAGTGTACATGATGTACACTGAGAGCTAGTGCACCAGAGACAAATTCCTTATGTGTCCAATCACACTTGGCCAATAAAGAATTCTATTCTGTCCTGTCCTGTCCTATCCAGTGGTGGGTTGCTACCGGCAGCAGTGGTGGCGGGAGGCTCCGCCCACCCGCCCAGACGTCATCAAATACAATCTGCGCATGTGCAGAAGCTGCTGGCTTCCCACAAGCAAGGTCAATGAAGAAGCCAGCAGGAAAGTTCAAAAGCCATTCATACTCCTGCCATATTCTCTCTTAAGGAGCACCCACAGCACCGGTTCTGCCCTTACTCCATAGTGCATATCTACCTGCCTAGCTATTACAGCAGACACTGGTGGACACTCCTACAGCCGGCTGCTTGCAGAACAATAGCCAGTTATCTGTGAGGGTATTTGCCAGGGTATTTGCGAGACCGCCTGCTGCTACCGATAACCTCCCACCAGCCAATACGCTCTCACAGAGAGGGCCTCCTCAGGGTGCCGTCGATCAGGCAATGTCGGCTGGCAGCCCCCAGGAGGAGAGCCTTCTCTGTGGGGGCACCCGCCCTGTGGAATGAGCTGCCTCCTGGAATACGATTGATCCCGGACCTCCGGACCTTCCGTAAAGCCCTGAAGACGTTTTTATTCCATCAAGCTGGCCTAGCCTAAATGGTTTTTAATTGGGATTTTAAATTTTATGGATTTGGGGGTTTTAAATTGGGAAGCCAGTGATTTAATTCTTTTTAATTATCTTAACTTTTGTATTTGTATGTTTTTTAATTTTGGCTGTTCACCGCCCTGAGTCCCTTCTGGGAGAAGGGCGGTATATAAATTAAATAAATAATAATAATAATAATAATAATCTACTTGCCAGCCTGTTTGTCAATTGCCCTAGGTCGGATTTGTGACTTCCTGAGATTTACTTGTTGACTTTGCATATTAGAAACAGCAGGAAATTACAATGAAGTCCTTGCTTAATGACAGCAGCAAGGACTGTGGAAATTGCCTAAGTGATGTAGTCATGTGATACAGCTAGTCCTCAATTTACGACCACAATTGAGTCCAACATTTCTATTGCTAAGTGAGAAATTATTTAAGTGAGTTTTGCCCCATTTTACGACTTTTCTTCGCTTCGTTGTTAAGTGAATCACTGCACTTGTTAAATTAGAAACACGGTTGTTAAGTGAATTTGGCTTCCCCATTGACTTTGCTTGTCAGAAGGTTACAAACGGGAATCACATGACTCCAGGACACTGCAACCATCAAAAATATGAGTCAGTTGCCAAGCATCTGAATTTTGAACACATGACCATGGGGATGCTGTAATAGTTGTAAGTGTGAAAAGTCACTTTTCCAGTGCAGTTGTAACTTTGAACAGTCACTAAACGAACTGTTGTAAGCTGAGGACTACCTGAATTGCACTTTACTAATGATAAAGCCGAGGTGGCTCAGTGGTTAGGGTGCAGTACTGCAGCTACTTCAGCTGACTGCTAGTTCAGCAGATCAGCGGATCAAATCTCATCAACTCAAGGTTGACTCAGCCTTCCATCCTTCTGAGGTGGGTAAAATGAGGACCCAGATCAGGGGTGAAATCTAAATTTTTTTGCTACCGGTTCTGTGGGCGTGGCTTAATTAGTGGGCAGGGCTTGGTGGTAAGGTGACTGGGTGGGCGTGGCCAAGTCAATGTCACTTCTTTGCCCTTTTTTAACCTACACAACACAACTGGCTCACCCACAATGTAAAAGCAGCTGTGCTAGACCCAAAATGGCCCCTGCAACAAGCAGGAACCTCACACAGCCACAAAAAGCCCAAAAAACCAACTTTCACACTTTACACACGCAAAATTCCACATACAGCTTTGTGAGATTTTGTGTGTTTGTGTAGTTAGAGTGAAACACTACAGAAACACACTAAATCTCAGAAAGCTGCACAAATATTATTTTATTTTTATTTATTTTTATTTTTATATAAAAGCCGCTAAATTTAAAACTTCCTAAACTTTAAATGGCTATGTCTAAAAAAAGAACAACTAAAAAAAACCCCAATTGACTATTTTTTTTAAAGCTCCCAAAGGGGAAAAAAACTTACCCAATAGAACAGGGGTCTCCAACCTTGGCAACTTTAAGACTTGTGGACTTCAACTCCCAGAATTCCTCAGCCAGCTTTGCTGGGAGTTGAAGTCCACAAATCTTAAAGTTGCAGATAGAGCTGCTCACAGATGAGCTTGATTGCAGGCAGGGAGATTGCTGATGCAGTGGATTGCGTTGCGATCAGCAGCTAAGGTAAGCAAGCTGGAGGCTGGGGTGGGGGTGGGGGTGGGAGTGGGGTGGGGAGAAAAAAAAACTTTTTTTTCTTTTAAATGGGTCTGACAATCCAAGCTGAGTTGCCTGATTAGCAGAGCTAATTAGCAGATCGTCAGAGCTGGGATCCTCAGAGCTTGGCTGGTCAGAGCCATTTAAAAGAGAAAAAAGGCTCTGATGATCGCGGGGCTCAGCTGGGCATGGGGGGGCGGGGTCAGGGAGTTTTGCTACCGGTTGTCCGAACTGCCCGCCACCATCACTACCTACTCACCCGAGCCGGTCCAAACCGGGAGCATTTCACCCCTGACCCAGATTGTTAGGGAGCAATATGCTATATAGTATACTGTCTTTGGTGTAAGCCGCCCAGAGTCCTTGGAGAGTGGGCGGCATAGAAATATGACTAATAAATAAATAATAAATAAATAAATAAAGGTTTTCCCTGTTCAGTCATTTCTGACTGTAGGGGACGATGCTCATCTCCATTTCTTAGCCGGGGGAGCCAATGTTGTCCGAAGATGCTTCTGTATCCTTGTGGCCAATATGACTATAGACTGATGAGTGGTTCTTAAGAGAATTTGGCTTTCCTGTTGACTTTGCTTGTCAGTAGGTCACAAAAGGGAATCACATGATCCCAGGGTACTGTGACCGTCATAAATATGAACCAGTTGCCAAGCGTCTGAATTTTAACCACATGACCATGGAGATGCTGCAAAGGTTGTAACTGTGAAAAACAGTCATAAGTCACATTTTTCAGTGCCGTTGTAACTTTCAACGGTCACTAAATGAACTGTTGTAAGTCAAGGTCTACCTGTATTTATTGTCATGCATACTGCTGGAAAGTCCTTTGCACCTGGATCCAGTTTAAACAGACGTTCTCAAAACCAGTTCTGAACACTTTTTTGGGTTTACAGTTATAACAAAGGCTAACTAAAGAGAAATTGTTCCAAAATGGAATCGTGATTGCAAATACATTTTTTGTTCCGTGTTGCTTTAAATCTGGGCTGTAAAACGCTGTTCTGGCCCTTGAATTCTGCATGAGGAAGCAGGGTTGGTTGGGAGATCATTTTACAATCAGGTTTGTAAAACTTTCCAAGAAGCTGAACGGGTTAAAAGCACAAAGTTCAGCAGCTAGAGTAGATCCAGACATGTAGACTCCTCTTACTGAATTCCTTTTCCTGTAGCTCCTTCGGATAAACCTTTTAGTTTGGTGTTGCCGTTCTTGAATTTTGCTGGGCGAATTTCAACAGTTCGGAAAGAGTAAGTTAAATTTGAAACTTTCAGAAAATGATCAGATCAGAAAATAAGAAATCCAGGAAGGGGGAGTGGGGGGGGAGGTTAAAGGGAAATTATCCTTGAGTAAATAATTTCTTTTTAAAGAAAGCATAGCATGTTCAAGCATAGCACACAGCTCCGCAATCCAGGTGCGGGAAAAGGCATAAAAGGAGGGCGCGGAGGCGTCACAGGTGGGGAGAACAAAATGACAAAAAGAGCATCGGGGCTATTGAGTTGCAAGCGGCGTCTCTTCCTTCGATGAATCGTGACTCGATCCCGCGGAGATTCGAAAGGGGCGGGGCACAATCTTAAATCTGAAGATGGGGGTAACATTTTTGAACTTGCATTGGGAATGGGTGCTGTAAAACTCTTATATGGGGAGGTGGTTAGAGGTTAAGTTACGTGCAACTGCATTACTGAAACTATTAATTGAAAGGGGAAAAAAAGAAAAGTTGCAGACTGGGAAGGACCTGCGAAATGTAAACTTTGCAGAAGAGGAAATCAAAAAATGCTTGATCAGTGTAAATTATGCTGACTGGGGAACTCTGGCAGTTGAAGCCTCCACATCTTTACATTGCTAAGAATATAGAATCATGGGGCTGGAACGGACCTTGAAGGTCTTCTAGTCTAACTCCCTGCCCAAGGCAGGGGACCTTATACCATCAAATGGTTGTCCAATCTATTTTTGATAATCTCCAGTGATGGAACACCCACAACTCCCAAGAGGCAAGATATTCCATTGATTAATTCTTCTCACCATCAGAAAATTTCTCCTTACTTCTAGGGTGGATCTCTCTTTGACAAGCTTCCACCCATTACTTCTTGTCCTACCCTCTGGTGCCCTCGAGAATAAGTCAATCCTCTCTTCTTTGTGACAGATCCTCCAGTGTATTGGAAGAGGAGCTATCACGTCCCCCTTAACCCTTCTCTTTTAGTCTAGGATATCCCATGCTCTGCCTCCTGCCCCTTGGTTTCCCCAAAGCACTATGGGCCTTCTCCATACTCCACCCCATCACCATTTGCTGACTTACATTTTGATGAGCTCAGGAAGTCAGAGTAGAGAAGGCCATTCCCTCAGTGGGCCACGTGGCACAATCAAGAAGAAAAAATCCAATCTCTTTTGTTTCCATGGCAATCCTTTTGCCTCAGCCAGCCTAAACTACTATGATTTCTTCTTAGCTCTGCCGGTGCTAGTTTTATACTGCTGGCGGTAAGAAGATATCATAGTGGTTTACCCTGGCTGTGGAGGGGAAAGGACTGGCATGGAAACAAAAGTGATGGGGTTTCTTCTTTGCTCTACCAGCAAAAGACTAGAGGAAAACTAGTGCTGATAGAATGAAGAAGAAATCCAATCTCTTTTGTTTCTATGGCAACATTCTCCCCCACAGCCGGGGTAAACCACTACGATCTCTTTTTAGCGCTGCCACCATAAAATTACTGCTGGTGGAACTAAGAAGAAATCGTAGGAGCTTATGCTGGCTGGAAAGGATTGCAATGGAAGCAAAATGGACATGATTTCTCCTTAGCACCACCAGTGCTAGTTTTATGCTAGTCTTACGCTGGTTGAGCAAAGAAGAAATCTCATCTTTTTTACTTCCATGGGAATCCTTTCCTCCCCAGGCAAGGTAAATCACTACCAATTTATGCTGGGTGAGGTGAAAGGATTGCCATGGAAACAAAAGAGATCGTAAATCTTCTTGATTCTGCCACGTAGCTCAGTTGACTTTTTGAGCTTGTCAAAAATTAAGTAAGTGAATGAAGAAGGGGAGTGGGGTTGGAGAGCAATACCTGGAAGCAAAGTTATTGGCAAAGCAGGCCAATGTGGGGCCTCTGAGGACTGACTGGGCAAGATGTTTGGGAAATAGGGGGGTGGGTATGCTGCAGCCTCTCTGCAGCTGTTCGATGGACAATTGGGAGGGGGCCCTGCAAAATTTCAACTTTGAAACAGATTCGTATTTAGCATTGGGTGTGTGGTTGTAGTAACTTTGAACATTTGTTGAATGGCCTGTTTTACCTCAAGGATTACCTGTACTACTTTTTTTCACATCTTCTGTAATCTTTTTATAAACAATAAAACTTACACTTTCATTTGAATCTTACAGACAAAGATGCCAATATAACAACACTGGACAACCGAGAATAAGAAGCAACATTGAAAAGCAAAGCAAATTGAAGCAGAAATAAAAAAATATTTTCCATTTCCTTCAGAAAGTTTATTGTGGAAAAAGTACAGAGTTCAAATCACAAGAGGATCCACACTGGAGATCAGCCATATAAATCCTCTGAATGTGGCAAAAGCTTTGGTCAGAATAGCTCCCTTGTGATTCATAGAAGTATCCACATAGGACAGATGACCTACAACTGCTCCCAATGTGGTAAATGCTTTCGCAAGCATGACAACTTTGTGATACATCAGCAGACTCACACCAGGGAGAAGCCATACAAGTGTCCAGATTGTGGGAAAAGTTTCACTGCAAATTCCCACCTGGTGATACACCAGAGGACTCACAAAGGAGAGAAACCCTTTGAATGTCCTGCATGTGGGAAAAGCTTCAGTCAAAATTCACACCTGGTGATACACCAGAGGACTCACACAAGAGAGAAACCCTTTGAATGTCCTGAGTGTGGGAAAAGTTTCAGTCAGAATTCCCACCTGGTGATACACCAGAGGACTCACACAAGAGAGAAACCCTTTGAATGTCCTGATTGTGGGAAAGGTTTCAGTGTCAATTCCAGCCTGCTGATACACCAGAGGATTCACACAGAAGAGAAACCCTTCGAATGTCCTGAGTGTGGGAAAAGTTTCAGTCAGAGTTCCCACCTCATTGGCCACCAGAGGACTCACACAGGAGAGAAACCCTTCGAATGTCCTGAGTGTGGGAAAAGTTTCAGTCAGAGTTCCCACCTCATTGGCCACCAGAGGACTCACACAGGAGAGAAACCCTTCGAATGTCCTGAGTGTGGGAAAAGTTTCAGTCAGAGTTCCCACCTCATTGGCCACCAGAGGACTCACACAGGAGAGAAACCCTTCGAATGTCCTGAGTGTGGGAAAAGTTTCAGTCAGAGTTCCCACCTCATTGGCCACCAGAGGACTCACACAGGAGAGAAACCCTTTGAATGTCCTGATTGTGGAGAAAGTTTCATTGCAAATTCCCACCTGGTTAAACACCAGAGAATTCACACAGGGGAGAAACCCTTTGAATGTCCTGAATGTGGGAAAAATTTCAGTCGGAATGACCACCTAGTGATACACCAGAGGATTCACACAGGAGAGAAACCCTTCAAATGTCCTGAGTGTGGGAAAAGTTTCAGTCAGAATTCCAGCCTGATGAAACACCAGAGGACTCACACAGGAGAGAAACCGTTGGAATGTCCTGAATGTGGGAAAAGTTTCAGTCTCAATTCCTACCTGGTGATACGCCAGAGGACTCACACAGAAGAGAAGCTGTATGAGTGTCCGGATTGTTGGAAAGATTTCAGTATTTTGTCTAACCTTTACACACAGGAGAGAAGCCATCTTGTGAACAATGCTTTAGGTGTAAATCATCTCTGAGTGCTCACAAGAAAATGCATGAGGCAAATATTGAACAGTTTAGAGAAAACTTGAAATTCATTTCTGATCTCCCATTTGGAGTATAGATGAGAAATTGATGATTTAAATTTTGGCCTGATTCTTTTTAGTCAAGAGATCTCAGGATTAGATCTGTAGATGGAGAGAGAAAAATAGAAAATATTAATTTGATAAAGGCTAACTACCTGTTTCTGATTATCAGCAGTACTTTCTGCAAACAGGCCTTTGGGTGGTGTTTTTTGTATTTTGATTATGGAATTCCGACATGTGGAGTTTCAGCCTTCTATGTTGGTGAACTCCAGATTTTGAACCTCACAATTTCCCAGCCAGCATACAAGTAATCCTCGAGATACAACTGTAACGGGAACTGACTATTATGGATGCATTTAGCAATGGCGACAGTGCTTTGGTTAACTAACCCCATCCCATGCTGTCTGTTATGCAGCTATAAAATGAATGTGCCAGTTGCTAAATAGGACACTGGCTACCTCAGTGTTCAGGAAAACTCTCGGAGGCTTAGCCCAGGCCCAGGCTTCCCCGCTTCCCCCCAGGCATCCTTAGGCCTCCTCCACCCCCCAAGACACCTATTACTCTGGTTCCCAACTCTTGGTTCCCCTAAGGCAGGGGTGAAATGCTACAGGTTTCCTCCAGTTCGGGGGAAGCCCTCCCCCCCAGCCCTTCCCACAGAGTATCCCCCAGGCTTTTTCCCACTCCCACTGGCTCCCTGCAGGCCTTAGGCCATTCTGTCACGGGGCCTTCCAATTACGATTACACCTTGCAGCAGCTGTTAAACGAGACTGCTTTGCTTAATTGCAGACAGGCTTTCCTTCCAAAGGCCTCCCGTAGGTCTCCCCAGGCCTCTCTGTCCCTCACAGAGTCTCCCGAGGTCTCTTCTGTCTCAGGGCCAAAATGGCGGCTGCTTCTGGGTCGTTGTCGTGCAGGAGAGGGAGAAATTGCTCTGTTTCGCTACCTTAACACTGTGCAGAAAGCCTTAAGGAATTGTGGGTGCACTGAAAATGATGGCTGCTTCCATGAGATCTTGAAAATTTACCTGTGAAATAGGTGATGGGCTTGTGGGGAGTAGGCCCGAGGCCCAGTGAAAAAAAGCAGTGTAACATTTCAAATGAAAAGCTTTTCTGCCTTGCAGATGAACCTGGTGGAGAAGAGCTGTAGGAATATTGAATTGAGGAGAAAAGGGATCGTGGCTTTAATCACAAGATCTCCAGGTTTATTAGCAACTCCTGCTGTGATCTCCTCTTCTTGGAAATGCCTGCTTGTTACCCTTTTATGGCTGCTGGGTGACAGCAGCACCATATTGCTGACGTACATGTTGCATCCCCCTTTGAGTTGGTGATATGAGGGGAAAAATGTACAATGGAAAATGTTTCATTTTAAAAAACGAATTGTGTAAGAACAATACTTTTGACAAGGAAAAAATGGGTAGTGTCAGTATTGCTATGAACAGTTGGGTAAGGCAGGATGCTCAGACTTGCCTCAAACTGTGAGATAGGCAGCGAATAAATTTATTAATCAATAAATTTAATAATAAAAAGGTAACATAAACATCTTTTGTCAACTTTCGCTCAGTTGCAAGGTCTCCACACATATAGTAGTTTCTAACAAACTACCATTGTTCTTCTTGTGCATTCTGTATCTCTACGACCGATCTGTCTTCCTCAGCTTCCCTTCCCTCCTCAATGTAAAATGAAAATTTCCTTTTAATCTGTTCTTAATGTTTGTATTATGTGTTTTTATCTGGCTGTCCACCGCCCTGAGTCCCCAGGGAGAAGGGCGGTATATAAATTTGAAGTAAAATAAAATAAAAAATAAAATGTAAACTTAAATTTCCAATTTCAATTGTACACCAGTACAGCCACTCTTTGTGCCATTTTTCAAGTATCACTAGACAGATTTCAAGGTTTTTTTTTAAATTAGTATTATTATGAGGGGTGCACTTCCTTATCCATAAGGTCTCCTTTTTTTATTTTTACTATAGTAATAATGAAATGTAAGGTCCCAAAACACACGAGTCACCAGAATGCCAAAGAGAGAGACTCAAGACGACGCTTGCAAAAAAGCAGATTTTATTTATGGCCAAAAACAAAATACTGGGTGGAACTATATTCAGAACATACAGATACAATGCATGCGAGGAAATAGCCACACCTTGGGAAAGGTATGGCGTCCTTTTATACCCTCAGAGACGTCAGTTTAGTACCCAATTCTGGCCTCCTAATTTAGGTTTGTGTATTCCTTGTTGCCCTGCAAGGGGGAATAGAAACTTCCCAATTAGTCATCCTTGAGCATTTCTTTGTTTACTCAATTGGCCACTTTGGCCCCCTGGCTCTGGAAAGCAGGAGTTTATCCAGATCAAACATAAATTAGGGCTGAGGTGTAAATTATCCCTTTGTTGATGGCTGTAGTTTCAACTGAGATATGTACCATGCTTTTAGATAGATCCTATTTTTATCAATAGCCGCACGAAAAAGTGCTGCTGAATTTTGTCCAAACCAGTCCCTTAGATTTTGAAGCCATGATGTTCTTCTTCTGCCTGGACATAATTTGCCTTCAATCCTTCCCCAGAGGATTAAATGAAGTGTGCCGTATTTTTCTGGATGTCGCATTACAAGTACGAAATATCCCAACTTTTGTTTTTTTAATTTTAATGGTTTTTTTTAATGTTATAAATAGGTGACTCAAAAGATTAGTCAGATTAGCATTGATCCTCATTACTTATTTTCCAAGAGTGTGTCATCAACATTTCATCAAAAAAGGACTACGGGATAATGTATAGGAATTAATGGCTAAAGGTAAAATTTCATGTTCATAGATATTCCAGAGGAAAAATTGCAGACCACAGGAACCATGTTCACCTTTAACATTTGGAACTAACCACAGATACATACAAACTTTTCAAATTGTTATTTCCTCCCAGGGTTACCTTCTCTTTTCCATTACCTGATTTGGGAGTCGGGGTGGGGAGAGCGTATCACGTTTTTACAAAAAGAATACAGAGTTAGTTTTCTTTTTTCTTCTTTAGTCTTTAGAATTGCTTTGTCTGTTTTAACCGTATAATCAATTGTGAAAGTTATTTTCAAGTTTCCCACAACTATGATTGATATTTTGTTAACAGCTGGAGAAAGTAGTGCCTAAATTTACGATAACTTAGAATAGGCAACACAGAGAAGTAGTGGTAATTATATAGTTGAGTACTACCTGCATTGCACTTTACTAAAGATAAAGGTTTCCCCTGTTCAGTCATTTGTGACTCTGGGGGATGATGCTCATCTCTGTTTTTTAGCCAAGGGAGCCAACGTTGTCTGAAGATGCTTCTGTGGCCTTGTGGCCAATATGACTATATGCTTTTGTGCATGGAATACTACCTTCCCACCAAAGTGGTACCTATTTATCTACTCGCATTTGCAAACTTTTGAACTCTTCAAAAGATGGACTGGAGCTGGAGCAAGTAACGGGAGCTCAACCTGTCATGTGGTGCTCGGATTTCAAACCCAGGCTGACAGCTTTCCAACTGACAAATTGAGTTGTTTTGCTGCACAACAATCCTTGGTTTATGTGCAAATGCACAATCCCCAAACCTTGTCAGGTGTGTCAGAAGAGACTCTTGCTGCAAGAAAACACAGTCTTTTTCCACCAGGCAAAATTTCAGGTAGTCCTTGACTTATGACCACAATTGAGCCCAAAAGTTGCATTGTTAGGTGAGACATTTGTTAAGTGAGTTATATCCCATCTTATGACCTTCCTTGCCACTGTGAATCATTGCAGTTGATAATTTAGTAATATGGTTGTTAAGTGCAAAAAGGGGTTCACCTGAACGTGGGACACAGCAATGGTCATAAGTATGAACCAGTTGCCAAGCATCTGGATTTTGATCACTGTTCATAGGGATGCTACCATGGTTGTAAGTGTGAAAAATGGTCATAAGCCACTTTTTTCAGTGTCATCCTAACTTTGAACAGTCAGTAAATGAGCTTGTAAGTGGAAGGCTGCCTGTATTAGCTTAGTTCCTTTCCAGATACACTGTTAAGATCTTAACACCTGGGTAGCTTTTCAACAACCAGGATTAAACCAACATTGGAAATGCAGGTAATCCTTGATTTACAACTGTAATTTAGCCTGCAATTACAGTCCTAAGTCATGATGGTCATTAATGGGTCACCACACAATGTGCCCAATTCTACAACCTATTTGGTGGCAGTTGTTAAGCGCATGCAACAATTGTAAAACAAACAGCTTGACTAGGTGGCTCAGTGGCTAAGACACTGAGCTTGTCGATTAGAAAGGCTGGCAGTTCGGTGGTTGAAATCCCTAGCATAGGTCTCCTGTGTAAGCAGGGGGTTGGACTAGATGACCTCCAAGGTCCCTTCCAATTTTGTTACTGTTACTGAGTGGTCAGTGGGGCACTTGAGTTTACTTCTGCATACACCTTTTTCTGGTGACTCATAGATTCCCTACCCAGTTGATTCAATTTCATTCAAACACTGCAGTTGTTAAGTGAATGCTACAATCACTAAGCAAACCCATTGTTCACTAGGGATATAAGCATGGGTTTCTGGCAAAAATGTAAATCATGGTCATGTGACTGCAGGATGCTATGAAAACTGCAGGCTGGTTGCCAAGCACCCAAAATGTCATGTGACCTTGGGTGGAGCCCCTCCGCCCCCAGTCCTCAGAAGTTCAAATCTGGGTCATAAGTTGTTTTTTGAATGGTTGCTAAATGGCTGGTCGTAAGACGAGGACTATCTGTAAGTCACAGGCTTGGTGTTGTCGTAGTTCTGTGTCTAGGACAAAAAGTAACAGAGGGAGAATTATTAAAAAAAAAATCCAACCTACAATTAAGAAGAAATTTTCAGCAAGAACAATTAATCAGTGGAACAAATTGCCTCTCAACCTGTGGTTGTTCCATCAGTGGAGGCTTTTAAGAGGAGACTGGAGAGCCATTTGACTGGAATGATATAGGTTCTCCTGCTTGGAGAGTTGGTCCCTTCCAACTCTTACTCTGTAATTCTGTAAGAACTTCATGAACCTTTAGGGCTCAGCATGTAGCTCATCTTCAGAAGCTTAAGTAGCTTCACATTTCACTCCTTTACTTGGCTCTGTTGCAAAGAGGTTGCTAGGAGTCTAAAACAACTTGATAGCATATAATCAGTGACAACATCTTGCAAACGCCTTAGGCAGAGACGGGACAAGCGTGTATTTTCGCCTTCTGTCGAGAGATGGCGGTCAATTCTGCAAAGCCGTCAATACAGTAGCTGCATCTGCGCTTGATCCTTAAAGGAGTTAAAACCATCAAGTACTGTATTGCTAGAAAGGAATGAGGAAGAAGAGAAGCACTGAGGAACTTCCTGTACCGGATCCCTCATGGGTGGAAGGTGGCTTGCAGAGCGGCTTTTGTGCTCTTCCAAAAGTTGAAGCATCAGCTGGAAGGTGAGTTGAGGGCAAGTTGGAGGAGAGGCCAGAAGCAAGTTGGGCTATTTGGTTTGGATGCTGCCAACCGATGCACATTTATGATGGTCACAACATCCCACCATCATGATCCCCATTTTTGACCTTCCCAGCTTGTTTCTCATAGGCAAAGTTAGTGAGGATGATGACGGCAAGAAATTGCAAGTGACAGTCATGTGAAACTGCCTTTAACAACCCACAGTGGTTTGCTTAACAACTCCAGAGGAACAGATGTAAGTTGGCAGTTATGTGACATCATGCTTCATGATCGGGCTGCTTAGTGACACAGATCCCAGTCCCAAATGTGAGGACTCCTTGAAAGGGGATGTCACCAGAGGAATTGTGGACAGGAGGACAGTATTTCCTTATTTGGAGCTAAGGACTTCCATCGGTATAACTGGTGTTTCAAATTTTCCAGAGGCTTTAGGCATCATTTCATCAGTTAAAGCCCCCACATCTCTAAATTTAGCTCAGAAGGTTTAATTGTAACCATTTTGGGACATTTTTCAGGCTGAAAACATGGATTTTTCACATATATACATTTGTAGGTGTAAATGTAATTCTCTCTGCAGTTGGATAATCTATCCCCAGTGCTTCTAGATATTCAGTCATGTGAAAAACAAAGTACACCCTCTTTGAGTTGTATGGTTTTATGTATCAGGACATACTAAAAATCATCTGGTCTGTACACTCTTAAAAGTAGGTGAATACAACTTCAGATGAACAACAACACATGACATATTACATCACGTAACCATTAGTGGTGGGTTTCACTTACCTTTGCTAGTGGTTCATGCACGTGCACCACTTCTGCGCATGCACAGAGCATATTTGATGATGTCCGGGCGGGTGGGTGGAGCCTCCTGCCACGCTACTACTGGTTCAACTGAACCGGGCCGAACCGGTAGCAACCCACCACTGGTCACCATGTATTTTACAAAAGGAAAGCCAAAATGGAGGAGCCACGTGTGAAAACTAACACCCTATGATTCAATATCTTATAGAGCCACCTTTAGCAGCAATAACTTCAAGGAATTGTTTTCTGTATGACCAAAAACAGTCTCTTGCTTTGTTGTGGAGGAATTTTGGCCCACTCTTCTTTACAACATTGTTTCAGTTCATTGAGGTTTGTGGGCATTTGTTTATGCCCACCTCTCGAGAGGTCCCACCGCAGCATTTCAATTGGGGTTTGTTATTGCAAACCTTGAGATGGGATTTCTTCTTTGCTCTACCAGCGTAAGACTAGTGAAGAGCTAGCACTGATAGAGCAAAGAAGACATCTGATCTCTTGTTTCAATGACAATCCTTTCCTCCCCAGCCAGTGTAAATGACGACAAAATCTTCTTAGATCTCTTCACCAGCATAAAACTAGTGCCGGTGTAGCTAAGAAGAAATCGTAGTAGTTTATGCTGACTGGAAAGAAAAGGATTGCAACGGAAGCAAAATAGGCCTGATTTCTTCTTAGCCCCGCTAGCACTAGCTTTACATTAGTGTTGTGCTGGTAGAGCAAAGGCGAAATCTCATCTCTTTTGCTTCCATGGCAATCCTTTCCTCCTCAGCCAGGGTAAATCACTAACGATTTATGCTGGCTGGAGTGAAAGGATTGCCATGGAAAGAAAAGAGTTTATATTTCTTCTTGATTATGCCACGTGGCCCAGCTGACTTCCTGAGCTCGTCAGAAATTTCGTAAGTGAATGATGATGGGGAGTGGGGTTGGGGAGGAATGCATAGTATATTGCAAAGCAGGCCAACATACTCGGGTCTGGGGATTGTGAGGACTGACTGGGCAAGATGGAAGGGAAATTCCATCTTGCCAGGGCCTGGTGGCTCAGCAGACTAAAAGCATTGTGATTAACACCAGCTGTCTGCAATTACTGTAAGTTCGAATCTCGCCAGGCTCAAGGTTGACTCAGCCTTCCATCCTTTCTAAGGTAGGTAAAATGAGGACCCAGTTTGTGGGGGCAATAAGCTGACTTTGTATAAATATACAAAAGTATGAAGGCTATTACTTAATGCATTGTAAGCCGCCCTGAGTCTCCGGAGAAGGGCGGCATATAAATCAAATTTTTAAAAAAAATAGGTGGGTGGGTATGCTGCAGCATCTCTGCAGTGAAGGAGTCAAGGACTCCCGGCGTGGGAGACGCTGCAAAAATTCAACTTTGGAGCAGATTCGTATTTAGCATTTGGGGAACTGTTGTAACTTCAGAAATTCGTTGAATGGCCTGTCGTACCTAAAGGATTACCTGTACTTTTTTTCACATCTTCTGCAACCCTTTCATAAACAATAAAACTTACACTTTCTTTTGAATCTTACAGACAAAGATGATGCCAACATAAACACACTGGACAACTGAGAATAACAAGGAACACTGAAAAGCAAAGCAAAGCAAATTGAAGCAGAAATAAAAATATGTTCTATTTCCTTCAGAAAGCTGCAGAATTCATCTACTTCATCAACAGGAAAGAGACAGAAAAGAGAAAATCATGAAGAGATTTGCAGCTGGAAAAAGTAGATTATATAGAATTTAAGAATACGTTACTTGAAAAGGTCAAAGGAGATCATTTTTCCATTCAGAAAAAGAGGGAAATACCTGGAAGCCAGTGGGGAAGAAAATGTCAATTGGATAGTCACATATGGCAGCCAGTAATGCAGGCACCAACAAAATAAGGAATCACACATATTTTTGATCTCCTCAAGAATGTCAGTGATGGAAAAGCTCCATAGATGTGCCTATTGTGGGAAAAGTAAACAGTTCATATCACAAGAGGATCCACACTGAACAAAAGCCATATAAATACTCTGAATGTGGCAAAACTTTAGTCAGAATAGCTCCCTTGCGATTCACAGACGGATCCTCATAGTAGAGATGCCCTACAACTGCTCCCAATGTGGTAAATGCTTTTGCAAGCATGGCAACTTTGTGATACATCAGAGGACTCACACCAGGGAGAAACCATATGAGTGTCCAGATTGTGGGAAACGTTTCACAGCAAATTCCCACCTGGTGAACCACCAGAGGACTCACACAGGAGAGAAACCCTTTGAATGTCCTGATTGTGGGAAAGGTTTCAGTTTCAATTCCAGCCTGGTGAACCACCAGAGGACTCACACAAGAGAGAAACCCTTTGAATGTCCTGATTGTGGGAAACGTTTCAGTGAGAATTCCAGTCTGGTGAACCACCAGAGGACTCACACAAGAGAGAAACCCTTTGAATGTCCTGATTGTGGGAAAGGTTTCAGTGTCAATTCCATCCTGCTGATACACCAGAGGACTCACACAGGAGAGAAACCCTTTGAATGTCCTGATTGTGGGAAACATTTCAGTGTCAGTTCCAACCTGCTGATACACCAGAGAACTCACACAGGAGAGAAACCCTTTGAATGTCCTGAGTGTGGGAAACGTTTCAGTGTCAATTCCCGCCTGCTGATACACCAGAGAATTCACACAGGAGAGAAGCCCTTTGAATGTCCTGAATGTGGGAAAAGCTTCACTCAGACTTCCAGCCTGGTGAAACACCAGAGGACTCACACAGGAGAGAAACCCTTTGAATGTCCTGATTGTGGGAAATGTTTCAGTGAGAATTCCAGCCTGGTGAAACACCAGAGGACTCACACAGGAGAGAAACCCTTTGAATGTCCTGATTGTGGGAAAGGTTTCAGTGTCAATTCCAGCCTGCTGATACACCAGAGAACTCACACAGGAGAGAAACCCTTTGAATGTCCTGATTGTGGAAAAGGTTTCAGTGTCAATTCCATCCTGCTGATACACCAGAGAACTCACACAGGAGAGAAGCCCTTTGAATGTCCTGAATGTGGAAAAAGCTTCACTCAGAATTCGAACCTGGTGAAACACCAGAGGACTCACACAAGAGAGAAACAGTTTGAATGTCCTCATTGTGGGGAACGTTTCAGTCAGAATTCCAACCTGGTGAAACACCAGAGGACTCACACAGGAGAGAAACCCTTTGAATGTCCTGAGTGTGGGAAAGGTTTCAATGTCAATTCCCACCTGCTGATACACCAGAGAACTCACACAGGAGAGAAACCCTTTGAATGTCCTGTTTGTGGAAAAGGTTTCAGTGTCAATTCCCACCTGCTGATACACCAGAGAACTCACACAGGAGAGAAGCCCTTTGAATGTCCTGAATGTGGGAAAAGCTTCACTCAGAATTCCAACCTGGTGAAACACCAGAGGACTCACACAGGAGAGAAACCCTTTGAATGTCCTGATTGTGGGAAAGGTTTCAGGGAGAATTCCAACCTGGTGAAACACCAGAGGACTCACACAAGAGAAAAACCCTTTGAATGTCCTGATTGTGGGAAAGGTTTCAGTGTCAATTCCCGCCTGCTGATACACCAGAGAACTCACACAGGAGAGAAACCCTTTGAATGTCCTGATTGTGGGAAAGGTTTCAGTTTCAATTCCCGCCTGCTGATACACCAGAGAACTCACACAGGAGAGAAGCCCTTTGAATGTCCTGAATGTGGGAAAAGCTTCACTCAGACTTCCAGCCTGGTGAAACACCAGAGGACTCACACAGGAGAGAAACCCTTTGAATGTCCTGATTGTGGGAAAGGTTTCAGTCACAATTCCCACCTGCTAATACACCAGAGAACTCACACAGGTGAGAAGCCCTTTGAATGTCCTGAATGTGGGAAAAGCTTCAGTCAGAATTCCTACCTGGTGATACACCAGAGGACTCACACAGGAGAGAAACCCTTTGAATGTCCTGATTGTGGGAAATGTTTCAGTCAGAATTCCAACCTGGTGAAACACCAGAGGACTCACACAGGAGAGAAACCCTTTGAATGTCCTGATTGTGGGAAACATTTCAGACAGAATTTCCACCTCATTGGCCACCAGAGGACTCACACAGGAGAGAAACCCTTTTAATGTCCTGATTGTGGGAAAAGTTTCAGTGTCAATTCCTACCTGGTGATATACCAGAGGACTCACACAGAAGAAAACCATACGAGTCTTCGGATTGTTGGAAAGATTTCAGTATTTCGTCTAACCTTTACACACAGGAGAGAAACCTTTCCAATGTCCATTTTGTGAACAATGTTTTAGGCATAAATCATCTCTGATTACTCACAAGAAAATGCATGAGGCAAATATTGAACAGTTTAGAGAAAGTTTGAAATTCATTTCTGATCTCCCATTCTGAGTATAGATGAGAAATTGATTATTTAAATTCTGGACTGATTCTTTTTAGTCAAGAGATCTCAGGATTAGACTTGTAGGTGGGGAGAGAAAAATGGAAAGTATTAGTTTGAGAAAGGCTAACTACCTGTTTCTGATTATCAGCAGTACTTTCTGCAAACAGGCCTTTGGGTGGTGTTTTTTGTATTTTGATTATGAAATTCCGATGTGGAGTTTCAGCCTTCTATGTTGGTGAACTCCAGATTTTGAACCTCACAATTTCCCAGCCAGCATACAAGTAATACTCGAGATACAACTGTGATGAGAACCAACTATTATAAATTCATTTAGCAATGGCAATAGTGCTTTGGTTAACTAACCCCATCCCATGCTGTCTGTTATGCAGCTATTAAATGAATGTGCAAGTTGCTAAATAGGACACTGGCTACCTCAGTGTTCGGGAAAACTCTCAGAGGCTTAGCCCAGGCCCAGGCTTGCCCACTTCCCACCAGGCATCCCTAGGCCTCCTCCACCCCTCCATGCCCCTCCCAAGACACCTATTGCTCTGGTTCCCAACCCTTGGTTCCCCCAAGGCATCCCTAGGCCTCCTCCACCCTCACCCCCAAGACACGCATGGTTCCCCCAATGTAGGGGTGAAATGCTACAGGTTTCCTCCGGTTCGGAGGAAGCCCCCCCCCACAAGCCTTCCCACAGAGTAACCCCCTAGGCCTTTTCCCACTCCCACTGGCTCCCTGCAGGCCTTAGGCCATTCTGTCACGGGGCCTTCCAATTACGATTACACCTTGCAGCAGCTGTTTAACGAGACTGCTTTGCTTAATTGCAGACTTAGGCTTTCCTTCCAAAGGCTTCCCGTAACCCATCTCTTAGGTCTCCCCAGGACATTCCTTCCCTCCCAGAGTATCCCCAGGCCTCTTTCATAAAACAGGGTCCCTGTAGTCCTTAGGTCGAATTCCAACCCTACCAGGCCTCATAGCGTCCTCCTCTTTATCTTTTGAAGACATCTGAACCTTATATTGGGGAAGGAGGGTAGGACGGAAATCTCTCAGCTGTATGACTATTTCATGGAAGCAGCCATTATTTTTACTGTGCCTGGGATTCATCGCTGGGCCCTGAGGTGGATTTGTGGAAGTGGCTGCCATTTTGCCACAACTGCCTCAGGACCAAAATGGCGGCTGCTTCTGGGTCATTGTCATGCAGGAGAGGGAGAAACTGCTCTGTTTCGCTACCTTAACACTGTGCAGAAAGCCTTAAGGAATTGTGGGTGCACTGAAAATGATGGCTGCTTCCATGAGATCTTGAAAATTTACCTGTGAAAAAGGTGTTGGGCTTGTGGGGAGTAGGCCCGAGGCCCAGTGAAAAAAAGCAGTGTAACATTTCAAATGAAAAGCTTTTCTGCCTTGCAGATGAACCTGGTGGAGAAGAGCTGTAGGAATACTGAGTTGAGGAGAAAAGGGATCGTGGCTTTGATCACAAGATCTCCAGGTTTATTAGCAACTCCTGCTGTGATCTCCTCTTCTTGGAAATGCCTGCTTGTTACCCTTTGATGGCTTCTGGGTGACACCAGCACCATATTGCTGACATACGTGTTGCATCCCCCTTTGAGTTGGTGATATGAGGGGAAAAATGTACAATGGAAAATGTTTCATTTTAAAAAACGCATTGTGTAAGAACAATACTTTTGACAAGAAAAAAAAGGGGAGTGTCAGTATTGCTATGAACAGTTGGGTAACACAAGATTCTCAGACTTGCCTCAAACTGTGAGATGGGCAGCGAATAAATTTATTAATCAATAAATTTAATAATAAAAAGGTAACATAAAGACCGCCTTCTGCCACCAATAGCCTCCCACCGGCCAGTACGCTCACACAGAGTGGGCCTCCTCAGGGTGCCGTCCGCCAGACAATGTCGGCTGATGACTCCCAGTGGGAGAGCCTTCTCTATGGCAGCGCCCACCCTCTGGAACAACCTCCCCCCAGAGATACGTACAATAACAGACCTCCGGATTTAAAAAATGTTTAAACTACATAGAATTCTCACCTCCTTTTGCCTCTCAGCATCCTTTCAACAAAACAACCCTCTGCATTTCTCTCTAGCCTCAACAACTGACAGACATTTTCCACAAATTTATCTCTCACATCCTCAACACACAGGCATTCACAGGTCTCAGGATCACTTCGCCTTATCACTCCTTATGAACTTCGGGACATCTCACACACACACATTCACATTTGTACTGCTATCAGACTTTTTGTATAAACCAATTTCACATACAAAAATTTCATTTAATGCTTCCTCCATGCAAACCAATCATAATTATTTCAGGGAGCTTTTTCACAAGCCAATGAGCTCCATTTTCTAAATAACTTTTTGTGTACTGTTGTTAGAGGGTCTCATCCTTCCTGCAGGTTTGGAAATGATTACATACACACACATACACACACATACCATCAAACATTTCCAGACCTGTGGATGTTGTTTTTTGTTTTAATTTTATTTCCTTGGGCAATCTATAGCTTATTCTTAAAGCAGTGGGAAAACTCAGAGAGCAGTTTAAATCATAAATATGATTGGGCCCTAACTACTTTCCGTTTCCCACAGCTCCAAGCCAAGATGTTTACTTAATTTGCAGGCTGGCCAGACATATCACAATCAATTCTACATGCTATTATTATAGATGCATATCCAGGAATTTTTTAACAGAAATCACACCAAATTGATCAAGTCAAATTATATGAGTCTTCCCATTTAGGCAGGTTTTACATTTTTTTTAAATTACCTGCTAAAGCCCAGGTGGGAAGAACAATAAACAATTTCTTCTTTATTCTTAGTTCTGTCAGACTTCTCTGGCTCTTTCGAGAATGGTAAATTATCAAGATCTTTATAACACTGTAATATTTCTTTGCCACCCATAGATCTCTCTTTAGGCACTAGATTGTTACTACGTGCCTCTGCCCTGGGGGTGTTCTGTGTGTTCTCATTCTAACTTGGATCGCCCAGCAATCGCTGGCCCATTTTAAAGATCAAGATGTATAAGAGGTATAGAGACCTATGTTCACACATCGTTTGCATTTAGCCAGGGCTCTCATGAGCAAGTTTGAACTCCACTTTTCTTTTTACAGATAACTTTTACTGCCACATTTTTTCATTCATTTTTTTAATACTCTTTTTTGTTTTGTTTTTTCACAACTTGTTTGTAATGTGTTCCAGTGGGCTAACATAGCCAAATGGAGAAAACGGCCCAATTCTTGTTACTAGGCTATTTGTTCCAAACAGGCTACCAGCATGATTGCCCATTTTTCCCAGGGGATTCCTTTCTGTCAGCTCGAAGCCTGACTAGACTCTCTTTCTTCCTGAGGAGATTTCCCACACCTTTCCGTCGGTGCGAAGCCTAACCAAACCCTCTCTTTTTCCCTAAGAGATTTCCCAGACCTCCCCTGCGGGTCCGAAGTTTGGTCAGAGCCCTCTCCTGCACTACAAATTCTTATTCCAACAGTCACACTCCTTTCAAAGCGATCGTCTCTGGCTGATCTCCTCTCGGATAATCAGAAACGCAGATTGGATCTCCGCACATCGCTTCGAGGCCAAACCTCTGAGGAATTTCCCTCGTCTCATTCACACACTCACAAAGCAACACTCCCCTTCCCAAGAGAAAAAAAAAAGTCTACTCACCCAGAAGAGCTGAGTTCCATAACCCCCCACAGTGGAAGCCTCTTTGTTAGGCATTCAGGGCAGGCAGAATCGGAGCCTGCCAGCAAATGACCAGATCAAAATCACTGGATAAATTTTTCCAGGAGCGCTCTTGACTTCGGTACTGGTCCAAGCTGGTTTCTCCTGTCTGCCTTTAATGAAGGCCACCAAGCCTCAAAGCGGCTCAGTTTGTGGGAAGCTGAATGCAGCCACCTTGAAGAAACTTTGCCTTCAAGTCCCACTTCAGGCGCCAGAAATGTAAGGTCCCAAACACACTTGAGTCACCAGAATGCCAAAGAGAGAGACTCAAGACAAGGCTTGCAAAAAAGCAGACTTTATTTATGGCCAAAAACAAAATACTGGCTGGAACTATATCCAGAACATACAGATACAATGCATGTGAGGAAATAGCCACACCTTGGGAAAGATATGGCGTCCTTTTATATCCTCAGAGACGTCAGCTTAGTACCGAATTCTGGCCTCCTAATTTAGGTTTGTGTATTCCTTGTTGCCCTGCAAGGGGGAATAGAAACTTCCCAATTAGTCATCCTTGAGCATTTCTTTGTTTACTCAATTGGCCACTTTGGCCCCCTGGCTCTGGAAAGCAGGAGTTTATCCAGATCAAACATAAATTAGGGCTGAGGTGTAAATTATCCCTTTGTTGATGGCTGTAGTTTCAACTGAGATACGTACCATGCTTTTAGATAGATTGATATGAGTTCAGGTCAAATGCCAGGGACATACGTTTGACAACTATCAGATACATTACAGCGGCCTAATAACAATCTGTTTGCAACAGGAGATACAAATAGAAAGGAATAATATGTATGATACAAATACAAAGGCATATATGTATTACAGGAACCTAATGGAGAATTCAAGACCTCAGTGCCTTCCGTCGTGCCCTTAAAACCCACTTTTTCCAGCAAGCCGGGCTGGCTTCAGAAGAAATTTTTAAATGTTTTAATTGGTTTGTGATTTTTAATATTTTGGGGCCAAATTTATATATATATTAATTGTTTTTAATATTTGTATTTCATGTTCTTAATTTTGGCTGTGCACCGCCCTGAGTCCTCAGGGAGAAGGGCGGTTATATAAATTGGAAATTAAATTAAATTAAATTAAATTAAAAATTAAATGTTTACAGAATCTAGTCTACCAGTATATCATATTCTAGTATTATTTATTATATCCTTATTATTGTTTCCCTTTCAGAACTTTACTGATTCTGGCATTTTCCAGCTCTTTCTTCTTGTCTGACTTGCAGAAAGGAGAGATACATTTTTAAAAATGGCTTCAAACTACTCTCACTACCATTACAAGGACGGGAAGTTTTTGAAATATTTGATATGATATAAATCTTCTTCTTGTGCCATATCCGTCATAAGCCGTTGGCGATCATGTTGGCGATCCTATTTTTATCAATAGCCGCACGAAAAAGTGCTGATGAATTTTGTCCAAACCAGTCCCTTAGATTTTGAAGCCATGATGTTCTTCTTCTGCCTGGAGCTCATTTGCCTTCAATCTTTCCCTGGAGGATTAAATGAAGTGTGTCGTATTTTTCTGGGTGTCGCAGCACATGTCCGAAATATCCCAACTTTTGTTTTTTTAATTTTAATGGTTTTTTTTAATGGTATAAATAGGTGACTCAAAAGATTAGTCAGATTACCATTGATCCTCATTACTTATTTTCCAAGGGTGTGTCATCAACATTTCATCAAAAAAGGACTATGGGATAATGTATAGGAATTAATGGCTAAAGCTAAAATTTCATGTTCATGGATATTCCAGAGGAAAAATTGCAGACTACAGAAACCATGTTCACCTTTAACATTTGGAATTAACCACAGATACATTTTTTCAACTTCCAAAATGTCTGAATAGCTTATATTTAAGCATATACAAAAGAGCCTTTTCCAACTTTCAAACTTGTTACGTCCTCCCAGGGTTACTTTTCATTGCCTGATTTGGGGTGGGTGGGGGTAGACCGTAATATGATTTTTAAATAAAGAATACAGGGTTAGTTTTCTTTTTTCTGCTTTTGTCTTTAAAATTGCTTTTTCTGTTTTAACAGTATAATCAACCGAGAAAGTTACGTTCAAATTTTCTACTATAATTGATATTTTGTTAATAGTGTGTGAAAGTAGTGCCTAAATTTAGGATAATTTAGAATAAGCAGCACAGAGAGGTAGTGCTTAGTTAATGACCCCTGGTGGCACTGAATGAGGGGGATTTATGATCAGTCCTCAAAGTTCCAATCATCCCAGAATCTCCTGAACACCTGATTGCAATCCAACATATGGCGATCCGTTCATACGACAAAACAACTAGACACAAGGACAGTATTTTCCCCCATGCCATCACTCTGGTAAACAATTCATTCCCACAACACTCTCTTATGCCCTCGGATGTCAAATCACATAGAAGGTCTGTATTACTATTATCCTTCTCATCTTTCCTATCATCTATTCCCTTAACATCTTATGACTAGAACTTTATTGTTTTTATGTTATGATTTATGTTGATTGCTTATTTGGTACCCTAATATAAGCCAGCAGCGTGCGACGGCAGCCAAAAAAGCTAATACAATCCTTGCTGGTATATACAGAGGCATAGAATCAAAATCACATGAAGTATTAGTACCGCTTTATAAAGCCTAATTAAGGACACACCTGGAATACTGCATCCAGTTTTGGTCACCACATTACAAAAAAGATGTTGAGATTTTGGAAAAAATGCAAAATGCCTGTGGAGACTAAAACGTATGAGTGAAGAATGGTTGCAGGATTTGGGTTTGGCTAGTCTAGAGAAAAGAAGGACTGGGGGTGGGATATCTGCCCTCTGCTCTGCCCTCACTCCATATTGCATATCTACCTGCCTAGCCATGTGCTGGTGGTACCACAGCAGACGCTGGTGGACACTCCTACAGCCGGCAGCAATCACTCCGGCTCTGCCATGCTAACAGAACAATAGCCACTTATCTACTTGCCAGCCTGTTTGCCAATTGCCCTCAGTCGGAGTTGTGACTTCCTGAGACTTACTTGTTGACTTTGCTTTTTAGAAGCCAGCAGGGAGTTGCAGTGAAGTCCTTGCTTAATGACAGCAGCAAGGATTGCTGAAATTGCCTAAGTGATGTAGTCATGTGATACAGCTAGTCCTCAAGTTACAAATGATACATAAAAATGCTACAAGATGCAAGAATTAAAGGTGGGTTTGGCCTTCCTAATTGGGAATTGTATTATCAAGTGGCAGCGTTAACATGGATTAAAGAATGGATTTTATTACGGAATACAAGACTATTGACATTGGAGAGTCATGATTTACAACTGGGTTGGCATGCCTTTTTACGGTACAGGAAACAAAGGATACATGGGGAAATCAGAACTGGATGAAATATTGACAGGAACAGATGAGAAAATGATTAAGAAATTATATAATTATTTATTGCGTATTAGACTATAACAGCGGTTCTCAACCTGGGGGTCGCGACCCCTTTGGGGGTCAAACGGCCATTTCACAGAGGTCGCCAAAGCCCTCTCTCCCCCCCCCCACGCCTTCACTCACCCTCACCCTCTGCCTCTGTTTGATCGCCCAGTTGCCCTTCGCTTACCCCGCCCACTCCCAATCTATTGCTGCCTCCAGAGTCCCAGCTGATGGCTAGAGGGAAAAAAACTTTAAATTCTTGCCGCGGGGCTTCAAAGAGCTAGCTGCAAAGAGATAAATTCCTGGAGCAAGTTTTTTTTCCCCTAGCAAAGAGAAAGCAAAAGCAGGGTCTTTTCTGCAACGTGACAAAATGAGGCAGAGAGATTTCTTTTTCTTTTTCCTCACCAAAAAAGGTAGGTACAAAACTGCAAACAATGGGAAATTTAGGGCAAGAGGAGGTTCAAGATTTTAAAACAAAAGAAAAAGAACAAAAGAAAAAAAGCTCTATTTAACTAGGGAATTGTAATAATTGAGATGCTATTAATTGTATATTGTGTTGAAAGCAGAAATGGTTAAGTTGTGGTTTGGAGGAATATATGGGGGAAATTATTTGGTTTATTATTATTGGTAAATATAATTAAATGATTTGTAAGAAATTGGATTGCATGGAAATAATTGGAATATTCATGTTCATATTGATTAATATACAAAAAAAGATAGTTGTATAACTGATTTATATTAAAATGTTGAATTACATAATTAACCAATGTGAGGATGGATATGAAAATAGATGACAATGCGAAGGGGTATAATATAGAATAGAAGGGGAAAATTGAATTTGATTAAGATTAGAGATGAGGATGAAGGGTAATATTGGTTTTTTTAAAAAATAGATGAGGAATAAATATGGTAAAAAGGAAATACAGAAATTGTAAATTTAATTGAAATGACTAAATACTGTGTTGGAAGAAATATCCTTCTGGGTTCTGCTCCAAGTGGGGAAAAAGACACTGGAAACATGGAGACTGTTTGGAAAGATGGTTTAATGGTGGACAGGATCACATGGCTGGATGGGGCCCATTGTGTTAGTTTCTGTTGCTATTGTGTTGCAAATGTCCTTTGACAAAGGATTGACTTTCTGCCTCTGGCCCATTAACAAAGGGTGGGGGGCAGGAAGGTGGGAGCTGCTTTGTCTGTAAAATATGCTTCTCCATTTCTCATCCAGGGAAATATAATATTCTGCCTTTTTAATATTTCCCAAAATATTTCATTCTTCTAGGAAAGGGGTGGGTAAGGTGACCAGATTTTAACATTGGTAAAGAGGGACATTGTGGGCCTGGCTTATTTTGTGGGTGTGGCTAGCTGGTCATGTGACTGGGTGGGCGTGGCTAGCTGGTCATGTGACTGGGTGGGCGTGGCTAGCTGGTCGTGTGACCGGGTGGCCTTTTCTATGTGTATAGGGTAAGGTGAACAGATTTTAACATTGGTAAGAAGGACACCATTGTGGGTGTGGCTTATTGTGTGGGCGTGGCTTGGAGGCCATGTGACTGGGTGGGCGTGGCTAGCTGGTCATGTGACCGGGTGGCCATGGCTATGTGTATAGGGACTACTCAGAGGGCTGAAAAGTCATTTCTGACAGGTCCTCACACTTTTGACTGGTCCTCACACTTATGACCATCCTCACATTTATGCCCGTGCAGCATTCTTAACAACCATGTCACTCATTTCACAACTGCTTCTCTTCACCATGATGACAAGATAGGGCAAAAATGTAAAATGTGAGGACAGTCATAAGTTCGAGGACTGGTCAAAAGTGTGAGGACCAGTCAAAAATAACTTTTCCAGCCCTCTGAGTAGTCCATATGCATTAAAGGATACAGCAATAGAGAGGGATGAAGGAATGGAAATTAGAGTAGGAGTGAGGGTAAGAGAGGGAGGAAGAGAGGAGGAGAAGGAGAAAGGAAGAGGAAGTAGGGAGGAGAAAAAGAGGGGGGGAAGAGAAAGTAAGAAGGAAAGAAAAGAGAGAGGTGGTAGGTTTGAGGAGAAAGACTGCTGTACAATAAAAAAGATGAAAGGGAAGAAAGCCAACCCCAAGCAAATATAAAGATATTAAGATAAAGAATGAATTGTTAAACTTTAAAGAATAAAAGAGAACAAATATGAATAAATAGCAATAATTAGAAACACACATACAAACATACAATGTATTTTCTTTGAACAGAATATTTGGCTGGTTCACAAATTTAAACAGCGTTTAGTCATTTCAATTAAATTTACAATTTCTATATTTCCTTTTTGCCATATTTATTCCTTATCTATTTTTTAAAAAAACCCAATATTACCCTTCATCCTCATCTCTAATCTTAATCAAATTCAATTTTTCCCTTCTATTCTATATTATACCCCTTCCCATTGTCATCTATTTTTATATCCATCCTCACATTGGTTAATTATGTAATTATGTAATACAGTTGTTTAATACAAATTCAACATTTTAATATAAATCAATTAGTTATATAACTATCTTTTTTGTATATTAATCAATATGAACATGAATATTCCAGTTATTTCCATGCAATCCAATTTCTTACAAATCAATTAATTATATTTACCAATAATAATAAACCAAATAATTTCCCCCATATATTCCTCCAAACCACAACTTAACCATTTCTGCTTTCAACACAATATACAATTATTAATAGTATCTCAATTATTACAATTCCCTAGTTAAATAGAGCTTTTTTTCTTTTGTGTTTTAAAATCTTGAACTCTCCTCTTTTGCCCAAAATTTCCCATTGTTTGCAGTTTTGTACCTACCTTTTTTGGTGAGGAAAAAGAAAAAGAAAAAGAAAGAAATCTCTCTCTGCCTCATTTTGTCACGTTGCAGCTTTCGCCTTTGTTTTCAGCATAGCTAGGGGGGAAAAAATCTGCTCCAGGAACTTTTTGCAGCTTTTTGCAGCTTTTTGCAGCTAATTAACCTAGCGGAAGCTGTTAACAGGGGCTGTTTTTTCTATTTTTGCAGGCATGGGTCTACTCTTTTTTTTTAACACTGATCAGCTGTAGGTCGGCCCTTTGAAGCCCAGTGGCAAGAGTTTAAACAGTTTTTTTCCCTCTAGCCATCAGCGGGGATTCAGGAGGCAGCCGGGACTCAGGAGGCAGAATGAAAAATCGGGACTTTTTTAAAACGCCGCGGGACGTGGGACAAATTGCTCAAAAGCGGGACTGTCCCGCCAAAAGCGGGACGTCTGGTCACCTTAGGGGTGGGTGCTAACCTCCTACAACTGTTTAAATTTGTGGACCGGCCAAATATTCTGTTCAAAGAAAATACGCTGTATGTTTGTATGTGTGTTTCTAATTATTGCTATTTATTCCTATTTGTTCTCTCTTATTCTTTAAAGTTTAACAATTCATTCTTTATCTTAATATCTTTATATTTGTTTGGGGTTGGCTTTCTTCCCTTTCATCTTTTTTATTGTACAGCAATCTTTCTCCTCAAACCTACCACCTCTGTCTTTTCTTTCCTTCTTACTTTCTCTTCCCCCCTTCTTCTCCCTACTTCCTCTTCCTTTCTCCATCCCCTCCTCTCTTCCTCCCTCTCTTACCCTCACTCCTACTCTAATTTCCCTTCCTTTCCTTCATCCCTCTCTATTGCTGTATCCTTTTATGCATATGGACTACTCAGAGGGCTGAAAAAGTTATTTTTGACTGGTCCTCGCACTTTTGACCAGTCCTCGAACTTACGACTGTCCTCACAATTTATGTTTTTGCCCTATCTTGTCACCATGGTGAAGAGAAGCAGTTGTGAAATGAGTGACACGGTTGTTAAGAATGGTACAATGGGCATAAATGATGACCAGTCATAACTGCGAAGACCGGTCAAAAGTGCGAGGACCTGTCAGAAATCACATTTTTCAGCCCTCTGGGTAGTCCTTTTGTGCACAGGGACTACTCAGAGAGCTGAAAAAGTTATTTTTGACTGGTCCTCGCACTTTTGACCAGTCCTCGAATTTACGACTGTCCTCACATTTTACGTTTTTTGCCCTATCTTATACCATGTTGAAGAGAAGCAGTTGTGAAATGAGTGACATGGTTGTTAAGAATGCTGCACAGGCATAAATGTGAGGATGGTCATAAGTGTGAGGACCAGTCAAAAGTGCGAGGACCTGTCAGAAATGACTTTTTTCAGCCCTCTGAGTAGTCCCTATACACATAGCCATGGCCACCTGGTCATATGACCAGCTAGCCATGCCCACCCAGTCACATGACCTCCAAGCCACGCCCACAAAATAAGCCACACCCACAGAACCGGTAGTAAAAAAAATTTAGAACCCACCCCTGGTTGGGGGTCACCACAACATGAGGAACTGTATTAAAGGGTCGCGGCATTAGGAAGGTTGAGAACCACTGGACTAGAAGATTTACAACTGGGTTGGCATGCCTTTTTATGGTAACTAGAGAGTCAAGGGATTGAGATAGATTGGTATACAAGACTGCAAATACAATCAAGATATGAAGCAGATCGTAGACAATATGGCTTTAACTTGGGGAAATCAGAACTGGATGAAATATTGACAGGAACAGATGAGAAAATGATTAAGAAATTATATAATTATTTATTGCGTATTAGACTAGAAGATGAAATAATAAAAGATATGATAGCATGGGCAAAGAATTTTGGATACACCATAGAATTGGATAAATGGCAACAACTTTGGGAAAGATATTATAAATTAACAATGGCAACAGCCTATAAAGAAAACCTGTATAAAATGTTTTATAGACGGCATATGCCACCAGAAAGATTAGCTAAGACGTTTAAAGATAAATTAGCCAAGTGTTGGAAATGTCACCAGTTGCCGGGATCATACTATCATATGTGGTGGTTGTGTAAAGAAGCAAAACAATATTGGGTGAAAATACAAACATGGTTAGAATGAATAATATAGAGTTAAAACCAGAGATATTCTTTTTGGGAATTTTACCCAAGAATTATAGTAAAGAAGATATATATTTGATTATTCATATAATAACAGCGGTTAGAATTGTATTTGCACAAAATTGGAAAGCAGAAAAAATCCCATTGGAAGAAAAAATTATAAAGAAAATTTTAGAATGTGCAGAAATGGATAATTAACATTGAGAATAAAAGATAAAGAGGAGTCGATGTATTTCAAGATATGGGATAAATTTTATGATTGGTTAGAAAAGAAACATGAATTAGGATATAGAGATAAAATAGATACAAGAATAGATGGGAGAAAACAATTAGAAAAATAGATACCCAGATGATGTCAAGTAAAAGGAGAAAGGGGGGGGGGTAAAAGAGAAAAAAATGAAATATTATAAAAATGTACGCAAATGATGACATGAAAATAAATAATAATTGAATAAGAAATTGAAATGAGAATAAAGATAATTAGGAAATTGGGGCTGCTCCAATACCACTTTAGATTGAACTGAAAAGAGAAACAACAGGAGAGGGGAAGGAGTAGAGAGAGAGAGAAGAAGGGAGAAGCGGGGAGAGGAGAGGAGAGGAGAGGAGAAAGAAGAAAGGGAAAAGGAGAGGAAGAAAAGGGAGGGGAAAGAGGAGTAGAGGAGAAGGTTAGAAGGGGGAAGAAGAAAAGGAGTGGGGGAAGGGAAGGGGAAGTAGGAAAGAGAAGGAGAGGAAGAACGAAGGAAGGAAGGAAGTAGGAGGAGAAACAGGAAGGAAGAGAAGGGGAGGAGAAGAAAAAAGGTTGGAGTAAAGGTAAAGGGTAAAAGAGCAGCCCCAAAAAAGTAAAAATGAAAAATGAAAGTTAAAAAAAATAAATAAATGAAAAATGATGGAAATGACTGTACATTTAAATGTGTTTAGGAAAAATAAAAATAAAAACTTTAAATAAAAATAAATAAATAAATATGAACCAATTGCCAAGCGGCTACATTTTAATCACATGACCATGGAGATGCTGCAAAGTTTGTAACTGTGAAAAATAGTCATAAGTCACTTTTTTCAGTGCCGTTGTAACTTTCAATGGTAACTAAATGAGCTGTTGTAAGTCGAGGTCTACCTGTATTTATTGTCATGGATACTGCTGGGAAAGTCCTTTGCACTGGATCCAGTTTAAACAGACGTTCTCAAAACCAGTTTAGGACCAGTTCTGAAGACTTTTTTGGGTTTACAGTTATAACAAAGGCTAACTAAAGAGAACTTGTTCCAAAATGGAATCGTGATTGCAAATACACTTTTTGTTCCGTGTTGCTTTAAATCTGGGCTATAAAATGCTGTTCTGGCTGCTGAAATCTGCAGAAGGAAGCAGGGTTGGTTGGGAGATCATTTTACAATCATGTTGGTGAAACTTTCGAAGAAGCTGAATGGGTTAAAGGCAGAAAGTTCAGCAGCTAGAGTAGATCCAGAAAATAATAATAATAATAATAATAATAATAATAATAATAATAATAATAATAATAATAATAATAATAATAATAATAATAATAATAATAATAATAATAATAATAATTTTATTTCTATACCGCCCTTCTCCCGAAGGACTCAGGGCGGTGTACAGCCTATTTAAAAACACAGAACAAAACAACGATTAAAATTTAAAATCATTAAATAATTAGGCTCCAATTAAAATCCCAGAAATTTAAAATACCCCAATTTAAAATCGTTATGTTAATAGCCCGGCCTGGCGGAACAACAGGGTCTTCAGTGCGCAGCGAAACACCTGGAGGTCGGAGATCTTACGTATTACTGGGGGCAGTTCATTCCACAGGGCTGGGGCTCCCACAGAGAAGGCCCTCCCCCTGGGTGTCGCCAGCTGACATAACTTGGCCGATGGCACCCTGAGGAGATGTTGAGTCCTCTTACTGAATTCCTTTTCCTGTAGCTCCTTTGGCTAAAACTTTGAGTTTGGTGTTGCCGTTTAATTTTGCTGGGCTAATTTCAACAGTTTGGAAAGAGTAAGTTAAATTTGAAACTTTCAGAAAATGATTAGATCAGAGAATAAGAAATCCAGGAAGGGGGAGGTGGGGAGGTTAAAGGGAAATTATCCTTGAGTAAATAATTTCCTTAAAAGAAAAAACAGTGATGAAGCTCCCACAACTTCTGAAGGTAAACTGTCCAGATTCCCAACATCTTTTCTCCAGTGTGGTCACCAAACCTGGATGCAGTATTCTGTGTGGGGTCTTACTAAGGCTTTATAGATTCCCTGCAAGTCTCTTGAGATGGAGTGGCAGGATTGACCTAAAAGTAAAACTGAGCAGTTCCAGCCTCTGATTTCATTTCTCTGCCAGCCCCCCCTCCTTCCAAAAGCACAAATGGTCAGAATGCAGCAGCTTTTAAAAAAGAAATCTATTCCCCCACTCGTGAAATTGTTCTTGGGAGATAACAGATAGTCTTGGACTTGCAAAAACACTTGAGCCCAACATTTCTGTTGCCAGGTGAAACATTTGTAAAATGTGTGTTTCCCCCCCCCCCCATTTTATGACCTTTCTTGCCACAGTGGTTAAGTGAATCACTGCAGTGGTTAAGTTAGTAACCTGGTTAAGTGAATTTGGCTTTCCTGTTGACTTTGCTTGTCAGACGGTCACAAAAGGGGATGACATGACCCCGGGACACTGCAACCACCATAAATATGAGTCAGTTGCCAAGCATCTGAATTTTGATCACATGACCATGGGGATGCTCTAATGGTGTAATATAATGATGCTGTAATGTAAGTGTGAAAAACTTACACTTACCACTTAAAGTGGTAAGTCACTTTTTTCAGTGCAGTTGTAACTTCGGTCACTAAATGAATTGTTGTAAGTCAAGGACTACCTGTATGCAGTTCCTGAGTCTGGAAGCTCCATTTTTTCTTGGTTGTTGCAGTTATTATCTTCTCTTAAGATAGAAGAAAATGACCTTTGCTGCATCTGAAAGCACTTCCTTCGATTGTTCGGCTCCAATTTTCCGCCACTATTTTTAATAAATCTTTCCTGAAGCTCTTAAAAAACCAAGGATTTTCTGGACAGTTTGTAAGAAGGGGAAAATCCCTTTTGCATTGGTCTTCTGTGCCCCGACTGTATCCTGTTTCTTGCTACTAAATAACGCAAGGCCATGGCTTCAGGCTCTTGACTGCATTCCCCTAACCACTGTACCAATATGTTTAAATGTTTTAATTGGTTTGTTAATGCTTTTAATTATGGGGCCAAATTTATATATATATATATTTTAATTGTATTTTAATATTTGTAGTCTATGTTTTTACGTGGCTGTACACCGCCCTGAGTCCTTAGGGAGAAGGGCGGTATACAAATTCAAAATAAAATATAAATAAATAAAAAAACATGCCCAGTAGCTGTTTGGGGACAGGACTTATTTCCCTTCATTTACAAACGTTTGACAAGCTTCTCCTAGGTGGCCGAAGGAAATTTATTTCCAACGTTTGGGTGGTGTTTTTTGTATTTTGATTATGAAATTCCGACATGTGGAGTTTCAGCCTTCTATCTTGGTGAACTCCAGATTTTGAACCTCACAATTTCCCAGCCAGAATACAAGTAATCCTAGAGATACAACTGTAATGAGAACTAACTATTATGGATTCATTTAGCAATGGTGACAGTAGTTTGGTTAACTAACCCCAACCCATGCTGTCTGTTATGCAGCTATTAAATGAATGTGCAAGTTGCAAAATAGGTAAGGTGACCAGATTTTAACATTGGTAAAGAGGGACACCATTGTGGGTGTGGCTTATTTTGTGGGCGTGGCTTGGATGTCATGTGACTGGGTGGGCGTGGCTAGCTGGTCATGTGACCGGGTGGCCATGTCTATGTGTATAGGGACTACTCAGAGGGCTGAAAAAAGTCATTTCTGACAGGTCCTCGCACTTTTGACTGGTCCTCACACTTACGACCATCCTCACATTTATGCCGTGCAGCATTCTTAACAACCATGTCACTCATTTCACAACTGCTTCTCTTCACCATGGTGATAAGATAGGGCAAAAAACGTAAAATGTGAGGACAGTCGTAAGTTCGAGGGCTGGTCAAAAGTGCGAGGACCAGTCAAAAATAACTTTTTCAGCCCTCTGAGTAGTCCATATGCATAAAAGGATACAGCAATAGAGAGGGATGAAGGAAGGGAAGGGAAATTAGAGTAGGAGTGAGGGTAAGAGAGAGAGGAAGAGAGGAGGAGAAGGAGAAAGGAAGAGGAAGTAGGGAGGAGAAGAAGAGGGGGGGAAGAGAAAGTAAGAAGGAAAGAAAAGAGAGAGGTGGTAGGTTTGAGGAGAAAGATTGCTGTACAATAAAAAAGATGAAAGGGAAGAAAGCCAACCCCAAACAAATATAAATATATTAAGATAAAGAATGAATTGTTAAACTTTAAAGAATAAAAGAGAACAAATATGAATAAATAGCAATAATTAGAAACACACATACAAAAATACAATGTATTTTCTTTGAACAGAATATTTGGCTGGTTCACAAATTTAAACAGTGTTTAAATTTAAATTTAAAACTGATCAGCTGTAGGGCGGTCCTTTGAAGCCCCGCGGCAATAGTTTAAACAGTTTTTTTCCCTCTAGCCATCAGCTGGGACTCAGGAGGCAGCTGGGACTCAGGAGGCAGAATGAAAAATCGGGACTTTTTTAAAACGCCGCGGGACGCGGGACAAATTGCTAAAAATCAGGACTGTCCCGCCAAAAGCGGGATGTCTGGTCACCTTATAAATAGGACACTGGCTACCTCAGTGTCAGGAAAAGTCTCCGAGGCTTAGCCCAGGCCCAGGCTTCCCCCCAGATAACCCTAGGCCTCCTCCATCCCCACCTCCCAAGACACCTATTGCTCTAGTTCCCAACACTTGGTTCCCCCCAGGCATCCCTAGGCCTCCTCCACCCCCACCCCCAAGACACCTATTGCTCTGGTTCCCAACCTTGGTTCCCCCAAGGCATCCCTAGGCCTCAACCCCCACCCTCCAACACACCTATTGCTCTGGTTTCCAACACTTGGTTCCCCCAAGGCAGGGGTGAAATGCTACCAGTTTGCTCCGGTTCAGGGGGAGCCCCCCCCCCAGGCCTCCGCACCAAGTACCTCCCAGGCCTTTTCCCACTCCCACTGGCTCTCTGCAGGCCTTAGGCCATTCTGTCACGGGGCCTTCCAATTACGATTGCACCTTGCAGCAGCTGTTTAACGAGACTGCTTTGCTTAATTGCAGACTTAGGCTTTCCTTCCAAAGGCCTCCCATAACCCATCTCTTAGGTCTCCCCAGGCCTCTCCGTCCCTCATAGAGTCTCCCCAGGCCTCTCCTTCCTAAAACAGGGCCCCTGTAGTCCTTAGGTCGAAGTCCAACCCTACCAGGCCTTATAGCGTCCTCCTCTTTATCTTTTGAAGACATCTGAACCCTATATTGGGGAAGGAGGGTAAGACGGAAATCTCTCGGCTGTATGACTATTTTTTTTTTAAAAAAAATAAATTTTATTAAGTTTTTCAAGTTAAAATCAACATAAGACAAAAACATTGATTATACCTAAAAACAAAAACCATACATTCCTCTCCCTCCCTCCCCCATTCATAACACTAAGCATACAGACACGTCTATCCCGGCAGATAATATTCCTGCCCTCATTAATAAATAATTATGCCCACAACACAGAATAAAGTAAATAATCCCCAAGTATGGTTTTCATACAATTATCTTTCAATCTAGATAAGTATATCTCTCCTCATATTGATTTAGGCCCTCACTTCATCTCAATCCTTTTATTCAACCACCGATACCAACTGTCCCAACTTTGAAAAAATTCAGAATCCTCCTTTTCTTTCAACCTATACGTCATTCTGTCCGCTTCAGCGCACTCTAATACTTTATTTATAATTTGGGCACTAGCCGGTATCTCTTTTTCTTTCCACTGTTGGGCGAACACTATTCTAGCTGCAACTAAAAAATGTAGAGTGAGATACCGTAATTATCTCTATCCTTCCTATAATGAGATTGAACTATAGCATAGGTCCACCAATCTAGCCTAATTCCTTTATCAGCCAAATCTTCCCTAGATTTTAATATCCCTTGGGCATCCACAAGCTCTTTATATCTATAAATATTATCCTGTTTAAGAGTTGTTGGATATATCGTCGCTTCTGTTGCTGAGAACCAGGTTGGGATCTTGGTATAAAATTTTCCTCTAATTATGTCCCAGGTTTCCAGCAATATTCGCCTTAAATAATGTCTCTTAAAATACTTATACTGTTCTCTCTCCATAACAGTGCATGCCAACCGTGTTGCACAGTTTAGCTTTGCTAGAAAGCAGTATTTTCTGCTTTCTAGCGAAGCAAAACCGTGTGGCACAGCTGATTCCCCTCCCCTCGCTGTTCTACTTACCTTCCCAAGTCTCCTTTTGGTGTGCACTGTGCATGCAGTGTGCACATGCGTGGCCAGCGAACTGATAGCAAACCGGTTCAGATTTCACCACTGCCTCAAGGCCTTTTCCTCCCGTACATCGTCCCACGAGGCTTTTCCTCCCCCCCGTCCCCAGGCCTTCCCACAGAGTAACCCCCAGGCCTTTTCCCACTCACACTGGCTCCCTGCAGGCCTTAGGCCATTCTGTCACGGGGCCTTCCAATTACGATTACACCTTGCAGCAGCTGTTAAACGAGACTGCTTTGCTTAATTGCACACTTAGGCTTTCCTTCCAAAGGCCTCCCGTAACCCATCCCTTAGGTCTCCCCAGGCCTCTCCCTCTCTCCCAGAGTTTCCCCAGGCCTCTTTCATAAAACAGGGTCCCTGTAGTCCTTAGGTCGAATTCCAACACTACCAGGCCTTATAGCGTCCTCCTCTTTATCTTTTGAAGACATCTGAACCTTATATTGGGGAAGGAGGGTAGGATGCAAATCTCTCTACTGTATGACTATTTCATGGAAGCAGCCGTTATTTTCACTGTGCCTGGGATTCATCGCTGGGCCCTGAAGTGGATTTGTGGAAGTGGCTGCCATTTTGCCACGACTGCCTCAGGCCCGAAATGGCGGCTGCTTCTGGGTCATTGTCATGCAGGAGAGGGAAAAACTGCTCTGTTTCGCTACCTTAACACTGTGCAGAAAGCCTTAAGGAATTGTGGGTGCAACTGAAAATGATGGCTGCCTCCTTGAGATCTTGAAAATTTACCTGTGAAATAGGTAATGGGCTTGTGGGGAGTAGGCCCGAGGCCCAGTGAAAAAAAGCAGTGTAACATTTCAAATGAAAAGCTTTTCTGCCTTGCAGATGAACCTGGTGGAGAAGAGCTGTAGGAATACTGAGTTGAGGAGAAAAGAGATCGTGGCTTTAATCACAAGATCTCCAGGTATATTAGCAACTCCTGCTGTGATCTCTTCTTCTTGGAAATGCCTGCTTGTTACCCTTTGATGGCTGCTGGGTGACAGCACCACCATATTGCTGACGTACATGTTTCATCCCCCTTTGAGTTGGTGATATGAGGGGAAAAATGTACAATGGAAAATGTTTCATTTTAAAAAACGCATTGTGTAAGAACAATATTTTTGACAAGGAAAAAATGGGTAGTGTCAGTATTGCTATGAACAGTTGGGTAAGGCAAGATGCTCAGACTTGCCTCAAACTGTGAGATGGGCAGCAAATAAATTTATTAATCAATAAATTTAATAATAAAAAGGTAACATAAACATCTTTTGTCAACTCTCACTCAGTTGCAAGGTCTCCACACATATAATAGTTTCTAACCAACTACCATTGTTAACCTACTTGTGCATTCTGTATCTCTACGACCGATCTGTCTTCCTCAGCTTCCCTTCCCTCCTCAATGTAAAATGAAAATTTCCAATTTCAATTCTACACCAGTCCAGCCACTCTTTGTGGCATTTTTCAAGTATCATTAGGCAGATTTCAAGGGTTTTTTTAAATTAGTATTATTATGAGGGGTGCACTTCCTTATCCATAAGGTCTCTCCTTTTTTATTTTTACTATGCTAATAATGAACTTTACTGATTCTGAAAAATTCCATCTCTTTCTTCCTGTCTGACTTACAGAAAGGAGGGATGCATTTTTAAAAATGACTTCAAACTACTCTCACTACTCTCACTAAGGATGGGAAGTTTTTGAAACATTTTATATGATATAAATCTTCTTCTTGTGCCATATCCATCATCAGATGTTGGCGATCCTATTTTTATCAATAGCCGCGCGAAAAAGTGCTGCTGAATTTTGTCCAAACCAATCCCTTAGATTTTGAAGCCATGATGTTCTTATTCAGCCTGGAGCTCATTTGCCTTCAATCTTTTCCTGGAGGATTAAATGAAGTGTGCCGTATTTTTCTGGGTGTCGCATCACATGTCCGAAATATCCGAACTTTCATTTTTTAATTTTAATGGTTTTTTAATGGTATAAATAGGTGACTCAAAAGATTAGTCAGATTAGCATTGATCGTCATTACTTATTTTCCAAGGGTGTGTCATCAGCATTTCATCAAAAAATTTCATGGACTACGGGATAATGTATAGGAATTAATGGCTAAAGCTAAAATTTCATGTTCATGGATATTCCAGAGGAAAAATTGCAGACCACAGGAACCATGTTCACTTTGAACATTTGGAACTAACCACAGATACATACAAACTTTTCAAATTGTTATTTCCTCCAGGGTTACCTTCTCTTTTCCATTACCTGATTTGGGAGTCGGGGTGGGGAGAGCGTATCACGTTTTTTTTAAAAAAAAGAATACAGAGTTAGTTTTTTTTCTGCTTTAGTCTTTAGAATTGCTTTGTCTGGTTTAACAGTATAATCAATTGCGAAAGTTATTTTCAAATTTCCCACAACTATTTTTTTTTTTTTAATTTGATTTATATGCCGCCCTTCTCCGGAGACTCAGGGCGGCTTACAATGCGTTAAGCAATAACCTTCTTACTTTTGTATATTTATACAAAGTCAGCTTATTGCCCCCACAATCTGGGTCCTCATTTTACCTACCTTAGAAAGGATGGAAGGCTGAGTCAACCTTGAGCCTGGTGAGAATTGAACTCGCAGTAATTGCAGGCAGCTGGTGTTAATAACACTGTTAATAACAGTGCTTTAGTATGCTGCGCCACCAGGACTCTATGATTGATATTTTGTTAACAGTGGGAGAAAGTAGTGCCTAAATTTAGGATAACTTAGAATAGGCAGCACAGAGAAGTAGTGGTAATTATATAGTCGAGTACTATCTGTATTGCACTTTATACAACCTATTTGGTGGCAGCTGTTAACCGCATGCAACAATTGTAAAACAAACAGCCTGACTAGGTGAGACAGCCTGACTAGCTGGCTCAGTGGCTAAGAAACTGAGCTTGTCGATTAGAAAGGTTGGCAGTTTGGTGGTTCAAATCCCTAGTATAGGTCTCCTGCGTGAGCAGGGGGTTGGACTAGATGACCTCCAAGATCCCTTCCAACTCTGTTACTGTTACTGAGTGGTCAGTGGGGCACTTGAGTTTACTTCTGCATACCCCTTTTTCTGGTGACTCATAGATTCCCTACCCAGTTGATTCAATTTCATTCAAACACGGCACTTGTTAAGTGAATGCTACAATCATTAAGCAAACCCATTGTTCACTAGGGGTATAAGCATGGGTTTCTGGCAAAAATGTAAGTCATGGTCATGTGACTGCAGGATGCTGTGAAAGGCCACAACTGCAGGCTGCTTGCCAAGCACTCAAAATGTCATGTGACCCTGGGTGGAGCCCCTCCGCCCCCAGTCCTCAGAAGTTCAAATCTGGGTCATAAGTTGTTTTTTGAATGGTTGCTAGATGGCTGGTCGTAAGACGAGGACTATCTGTAAATCACAGGCTTGGTCTTGTCGAAGTTCTGTGTCTACCATCTGCACAGCTATAGAAGAGCAATATTGTCAATAGCAGTAATTGCAAGAGGGATCTTGGAATCCGAGTGGACAATCACTTAAATGTGAGCCAGCAGTTGTGTGGCAGCTGTTAATAGAGCCAAGGCAGTGGTGGGCTGCAGTAACAGAGGGATAGAATCAAGATCACATGAAGTATTAGTATCGCTTTATAGAACCTTAGTAAGATCACATTTGCAATATTGCATCCAGTTTTAGTCACCGTGATATAAAAAAGATTTTGAGACACAGGAAAAAGTGCACAGAAAAGAGCAACAAAGGTAGAGGGGACCGGAGGCTAAAATATCCGATGAGCGGGTGCAGGAACTCGGTATGTGTAATTTAATGCAGAGAAAACAGCTAAGGGTGACATGATAGCAGTCTTTCAACAGTTGAGGGGCTGACGCAGAAAAGGGGGTCGACCTATTCCCCAAAGTGCCTGAAAGTAGGACAAAAAGTAACAGAGGGAGAATTATTTTTTAAAAAATTCCAACCTAGAATTAAGAAGAAATTGTCAGTGAGAACAATTAATCAGTGGAACAAATTGCCTCTCAACCTGTGGTTGTTCCATCAGTGGAGGCTTTTAAGAGGAGACTGGAGAGCCATTTGACTGGGATGATATCGGTTCTCCTGCTTGGAGAGTTGGTCCCTTCCGAACTTCATGAACATTTAGGGCTCAGCATGTAGCTAATCTTCAGAAGCTTAAGTAGCTTCACATTTCACTATTTTACTTGGCTCGGTTGCAAAGATAGGTTGCTAGGAGTCTAAAACAACTTGATAGCATATAATCAGTGACAACATCTTGCAAACGCCTTAGGTAGAGCTGGGACAAGCGTGTTTTTTCGCCTTCTGTTGGGAGATGGGGGTCACTTCTGCGCCTACAAAGCCGTCAATACAGTAGCTGCATCTGTGGTTGATCCTTAAAGGAGTTAAAACCATCAAGTACTGTATTGCTAGAAAGGAATGAGGAAGAAGAGAAGCACAGAGGAACTTCCTGTATCGGATCCCTCATGGGTGGAAGGTGGCTTGCAGAGCGGCTTTTGTGCTCTTCCAAAAGTTGAAGCATCAGCTGGAAGGTGAGTTGAGGGCAAGTTGGAGGAGAGGCCAGAAGCAAGTTGGGCTATTTGGTTTGGATGCTGCCAACCGATGCACATTTATGATGGTCACAACATCCCACCATCATGATCCCCATTTTTGACCTTCCCAGCTTGTTTCTCATAGGCAAAGTTAGTGAGGATGATGACAGTCATGTGAAACTGCCTTTAACAACCCACAGTGGTTTGCTTAACAACTCCTGAGGAACAGATGTAAGTTGGCAGTTATGTGACATCATGCTTCATGATCGGGCTGCTTAGTGACACAGATCCCAGTCCCAAATGTGAGGACTCCTTGAAAGGGGATGTCACCAGAGGAATTGTGGACAGGAGGACAGTATTTTCTTATCTGGAGCTGAGGACTTCCATCGGTATAACTGGTGTTTCAAATTTTGCAGAGGCTTTAGGCATCATTTCATCAGTTAAAGCCCCCACATCTCTAAATTTAGCTCAGAAGGTTTAATTGTAACCATTTTGGGACATTTTTCAGGCTGAAAACATGGATTTTTCACATATATACATTTGTAGGTGTAAATGTAATTCTCTCTGCAGTTGGATAATCTATCCCTAGTGCTTCCAGATATTCAGTTATGTGAAAAACAAAGTACACCCTCTTTGAGTGGTATGGTTATATGTATCGGGAAATCATCTGGTCTTTACACTCTTAAAAGTAGGTAAATACAACTTCAGATGAACAACAACACATGACAAATTACATCACATCATCATCAATGATGGGTTTCCCTTACCTTTGCTAACGGTTCATGCATACACACCACTTCTACGCCTGCACAGAGCATATTTGATGATGTCCAGGCGGGTGGGCGGAACATCCTGCCACCGCTACTACTACTTTAAGCCGAACCGGGCCGAACTGGTAGCAACTGACCACTAGTCACCATGTATTTTACAAAAGGAAAGCCAAAATGGAGGAGCCACATGTGAAAACTAACACCTTATGATTCAATATCTTATAGAGCCACCTGTAACAGCAGGAACTTCAAGGAATTGTTTTCTGTATGACCAAAAACAGTCTCTTGCATTGTTGTGGAGGAATTTTGGCCCACTCTTCTTTACAACATTATTATTATTATTATTATTATTATTATTATTATTATTATTATTATTATTATTATTATTATTATTTATTGGTTAATCTTTAGTGAGATTCACAGCCTTTGAGGCTGGTTAATAGCTCAGCAGCTCGAGTCCTAACCAAGGACCTAGGAACTGTTAAGGTATCGTCGGAGGATGTAAGCTGTTCCGAGTAAGGTGGTTTTTTGTAGAGTCAAAATGTTCAAGTCTGGCAAATTTAGAATTTCTAAATAGCGGGGTAGCCCTTTGGGTATTGCTCCAAGGGCTCCAATTACAATCGGGACAACACACGATTTCTTTTTCCACAGTCGCTCAACTTCAATTTGTAAGTCCCAGTACTTTGTGATTTTTTCTTGCTGCTTATCTTCAATTTATATTATTATATTTATATTTATATTTATATTATATTATAATATATATAATTTATAAATTATATTATTTATATTATATTATTATTATTATTATTATTATTATTATTATTATTATTATTATTATTATTATTATTTTATTTATTTATTTATTTATTTATTTAACTTTTATACCACCCCCTCTCCCGAAGGACTCGGGGCGGTGAACAGCCAAAATTGAAAACACACAATACAAATATTAAAATACATTAAAACGAAATTAAATTATCTTTGGCTTCTCCAATTTAAAACCCCTTGCCCATAAAATTCCCAATTAAAAGATTTTTAACCCAGCCCAGCTTGCTGAAATAAGAAAGTCTTCAGGGCCCGGCGGACGGTTCGGAGGTTCAGGATTAGTCGTATCCCTGGGGGTAGTTCATTCTAGCGGGTGGGTGCCCCCACAGAGAAGGCTCTTCCACGGGGGGTCACCAGCTGACATTGCCTGACAGACGGCACCCTGAGGAGGCCCTCTCTGTGGGAGCGTGTTGGCCGGTGGGAGGTTATCGGAGGCAGAAGGTGGTCTCGTAAGTAACCGGGTCCTAAGCCATGGAGCGCTTTGAAAATGAGAACCAACACCTTGAAGCGCACTCGGAAGACCACTGGAAGCCAATGCAGCTCGCGCAGGAGAGGTGTCACATGGGAGCGCCATGTCGCCCCCATAAATACCCACGCGGCCGCATTCTGTACCAGTTGGAGCCTCCGAGTGCTCCTCAAGGGGAGCCCCATGTAGAGACCATTGCAGTAGTCCAGGCGGGAAGTGACGATGGCATGAGTGACCATGCATAAGGAGTCCCGATCCAGAAAGGGGCGCAACTGCCGTATCAGGCGAACCTGATAGAAATCCCCCCTGGCCACGGCCGTCATATGCTCTTCTAAAGACAGCCGTGCATCCAGGAGGACACCCAAGTTACGCGCCCTCTCCATGGGGGCCAATGTCTCGCCCCCAATAGTCAGCGATGGCACCAGCTGACTATATCGGGACGCCGGCAGCCACAGCCACTCTGTCTTGGAGGGATTGAGTCGGAGTCTGTTCCTCCCCATCCAGACCCGCACGGCCTCCAGGCACCGGGACATCACTTCAAGGGCATCGTTGGGGTGGTCTGGGGTTGAGATGTATAGCTGGGTGTCATCAGCGTACAGATGACACTACACCCCAAAACCACGGATGATCTCGCCCAGCGGCTTCACATAAATGTTGAACAGGAGAGGCGAGAGGACCGACCCTTGTGGCACCCCACAAACCCACCTCTCGAGAGGTCCCACCACAACATTTCAATTGGTTGGAGTGAGGTCTGGACTTGGCTATTGCAACACCTTGATTCTTTTCTTTTTCAGCCATTCTGTTGCAGATTTGCTGGTGAGCTTGGGATCATTGGCATGGAAACAAAAGAGATGGGATTTCTTCTTTGCTCTACCAGCGTAAGACTAGTGAAGAGCTAGCGCTGATAAAGCAAAGAAGACATCTGATCGCTTGTTTCAATGACAATCCTTTCCTCCCCAGCCAGTGTAAATGTCGACAAAATCTTCTTAGATCGCTTCGCCAGCATAAAACTAGTGCCGGTGTAGCTAAGAAGAAATCGTAGTAGTTTATGCTAACTGGAAAGAAAAGGATTACAATGGAAGCAAAATAGGCCTGATTTCTTCTTAGCCCCGCTAGCACTAGCTTTACATTAGTGTTGTGCTGGTAGAGCAAAGAAGAAATCTCATCTCTTTTGCTTCCATGGCAATCCTTTCCTCCTCAGCCAGGGTAAATCACTAACGTTTTATGCTGGCTGGAGTGAAAGGATTGCCATGGAAAGAAAAGAGTTTATATTTCTTCTTCTTGATTATGCCACGTGGCCCAGCTGACTTCCTGAGCTCATCAGAAATTTCGTAAGTGAATGGTGAAGGGGGAATGGGGTTTGGGAGGAATGCATAGTATATTGCAAAGCAGGCCAACATACTGGGGTCTGGGGATTGTGAGGACTGACAGGGCAAGATGGAAGGGAAATAGATGGGTGGGTATGCTGCAGCATCTCTGCAGTGAAGGAGTCAAGGACTCCCGGGGTGGGAGGTGCTGCAATAATTCAACTTTGGAGCAGATTCGTATTTAGCATTTGGGGGAGTGTTGTAACTTCAGAAATTCGTTGAATGGCCTGTCGTACCTAACGGATTACCTGTACTTCTTTTTCCACATCTTCTGCAACCCTTTCATAAACAATAAAGCTTACACTTTCTTTTGAATCTTATAGACAAAGATGATGCCAACATAAGCACACTGGACAACTGAGAATAACAAGCAACATTGAAAAGCAAAGCAAATTGAAGCAAAAATAAAAATATTTTCTATTTCCTTCAGAAAGCCGCAGAATTCATCTACTTCATCAGCAGGTAAGAGACAGAAAAGAGAAAATCATGAAGAGATTTGCAGCTGGAAAAAGTAGATTATATAGAATTTAAGAATATCTTACTTGAAAAGGTCAAAGGAGATCATTTTTCCGTTCAGAAAAAGAGGGAAATATCTGGAAGCCAATGGGGAAGAAAATGTCAATTGTATAGTCACATATGGCAGCCAGTAATTTAGGCACCAACAAAATAAGGAATCACACATACTTTTGACCTCCTCAAGAATGTCAGTGATGGAAAAGCTCCATAGATGTGCCTATTGTGGGAAAAGTAAAGAGTTCAAATCACAAGAGTATCCACACTGAACAAAAGCCATATAAATACTCTGAATGTGGCAAAACTTTAGTCAGAATAACTCCCTTGCGATTCATAGAAGGATCCTCATAGTAGAGATGCCCTACACCTGCTCCCAATGTGGTAAATGCTTTTGCAAGCATGACAACTTGGTGGTACACCAGAGGATTCACACAGGAGAGAAACCCTTTAAATGTCCTGATTGTGGGAAAGGTTTCAGTGTCAATTCCAGCCTGGTGAGACACCAGAGGACTCACACAGGAGAGAAACCCTTTAAATGTCCTGATTGTGGGAAAGGTTTCAGTCAGAATTCCCATCTCATTGACCACCAGAGAACTCACACAGGAGAGAAGCCCTTTGAATGCCCTGAATGTGGGAAAACCTACAGTAAGAATTCCCACCTGGTGATACACCAGAGGATTCACACAGGAGAGAAACCCTTTGAATGTCCTGATTGTGGGAAACGTTTCAGTGTCAAATCCAACCTGCTGATACACCAGAGGATTCACACAGGAGAGAAACCCTTTGAATGTCCTGAGTGTGGGAAAAGTTTCAGTCAGAGTTCCCATCTCATTGGCCACCAGAGGACTCACACAGGAGAGAAACCCTTTGAATGTCCTGATTGTGGGAAAGGTTTCAGTGTCAAATCCAACCTGCTGATACACCAGAGGATTCACACAGGAGAGAAACCCTTTGAATGTCCTGAGTGTGGGAAAAGTTTCAGTCAGAGTTCCCATCTCATTGGCCACCAGAGGACTCACACAGGAGAGAAACCCTTTGAATGTCCTGAATGTGGGAAAAGTTTCAGTCAGAGTTCCCATCTCATTGGCCACCAGAGGACTCACACAGGATAGAAACCCTTTTAATGTCCTGATTGTGGGAAACGTTTCAGTGTCAATTCCTATCTGGTGATACACCAGAGGACTCACACAGAAGAGAAGCCGTACGAGTGTCCTGATTGTGGGAAAGATTTCAGTATTTCGTCAAGCATCCCTAGGCCTCCTCCACCCCCACCCTTCAAGACACCTATTGCTCTGATTCCCAACCCTTGGTTCCCCCAAGGCGTCCCTAGGCCTCCTCCACCCCCAACCCACAAGACACCTATTGCTCTGATTCCCAACCCTTGGTTCCCCCAAGGCATCCCTAGGCCTCCTCCACCCCCACCCCCCAAGACACCTATTGCTCTAGTTCCCAACCCTTGGTTCCCCCAAGGCATCCCTAGGCCTCCTTCACCCCCACCCACCAAGACACCTATGGCTCTAGTTCCCAACCCTTGGTTCCCCCAAGGCATCCCTAGGCCTCCTCCACCCCCACCCCCAAGACAACTATTGCTCTGGTTCCCAAACCTTCGTTCCCCCAAGGCATCCTTAGGCCTCCTCCACCCCCACCCCCCAAGACACCTATGGCTCTAGTTCCCAACCCTTGGTTCCCCCAAAGCATCCCTAGGCCTCCTCCACCCCCAACCCACAAGACACCTATTGCTCTGATTCCCAACCCTTGGTTCCCCCAAGGCATCCCTAGGCCTCCTCCACCCCCCCAAGACACTTATTGCTCTGGTTCCCACCCTTGGTTCCCCCAAGGCATCCTTAGGCCTCCTCCACCCCCACCGCCAAGAAAACTATTGCTCTGGTTCACAACCCTTGGTTCCCCAAAGGCATCCTTAGGCCTCCTCCACCCCCATCCCCACCCCCAAGACACTTATTGCTCTGGTTCCCAACCTTGGTTCCCCCTAAAGTAGTAAAGTAATAAATAAAGTAAAAGCGGGTCCAGCTAGATGATCACTGAAGGTCCCTCTTTGTTCATAATATTGTAGACGGGAAATGTTCTTGCAAATGTATCCAGCACGTAGGCAAACACATTCCTTTCAAATAGGATTTGTAAAACAAGGCCCCTCAGTTGTCACAGATAAAGACAGTCTGGTGATTTACACTTTGAAGGTCAGAGAGACGGAGATGACCATATTATTGTTTCAACAAGAAGATAATTTGAATCTATGCTTCAGTAACTTCTAAAAAGAATTATAACTGTTTTGCAAAGATAGTAACAAACTCAGTAATTAAGGTATGTCATTTTGTGTAACAAATGTCTGTGGTGATAAGAAATGCTGACTTCACAGAATCCTTTGTCTGACCATATATAAAGACTGAGATCTTCTTTCTTTCTTTGTTCAGACTTTCTTTGGTAATGATACCGGTCTGATCCTTTATTGCAATAAATAAATAATAAACTGATTCTGTCTGCCCTGTAGGGATGTTTCTTTAATTCCTTCTTCCACAACAAGGGAGCCAATGTTGTCCGAAGATGCTTCTGTATCCTTCTGGCCAATATGACTATAGGCTGACGAGTGGCTCTTAAGAGAATTTGGCTTTCCTGTTGACTTTGCTTGTCAGTAGGTCACAAAAGGGAATCACATGATCCCAGGGTACTGTGACCGTCATAAATATGAACCAGTTGCCAAGCGTCTGAATTTTAACCATATGACCATGGAGATGCTGCAAAGGTTGTAACTGTGAAAAACAGTCATAAGTCACATTTTTCAGTGCCGTTGTAACTTTCAACGGTCACTAAATGAACTGTTGTAAGTCAAGGTCTATCTGTTCTTGGCTTTCCACCGGCCCGTGTACGCCAATAAACCCAGCCGCTCAGACGGGGTAATGAAATGTAGTTTAATGGGAGACAGCAGCTCAGCTAAGAAGCCGGAATGCATGCATGCAAGGCAAAAACGCGGCTAACATAACCGCCGGCGGCGCCCCTTAATGCCGACCAGCTGGGCGCGGTTTGAAAGTCCCGCTGCCGGGCGTGCGCGGATGACGTTATCACATCCGGACTCGCAGCCGCCCTTCACCGGCAGCGCCGCTGCAGGTTTGTTTGTCGTCGCTCCGCACCGCAGCGCCATCCGCGATCCCCGCTAAGGCCCCCGTGCACCCCAATGCCTAGTCGCCCCTCGTACCCCACCACCATCACCCTGTGCCACCCACACCTCCCACGACCCCCCACGCCACCCACGCCTGCACCAGAACCCCCTTCCCCGGGCAGCTGCGGTCACGGGCATGGTGTCGAGTGCTGTGTGATGCTCGACAGGCGGCTCCCCCTCACCAGGTATCCGCCTAGAGAAACAGAGAAACAACATCAATTATTACCGATTACGTTTTGGTTTTGGTTGCGGTTTTTGGGGTTTTTTTGTGTGGTATTTTCGTAATAGTTTCGGAGCGTTTATATCGGTTAATAAAACCCAGGACGCTTTCAATTCGGGATAGCCTGTCCACCTGACTAGATACTGTAACCGTCCCCTATGGTGTCTGGAATCAATGATGTCACTGATCTCGTAATGCGATCCTTTTATTGGGCCGGGGAGATTTTGGGGACGACGGGGGTCGTTAGCTGGTTTCAATAAACTGGAATGAAACACTGGGTGGATCTTTCCTAACGAAAGTGGTAGTCTTAGTTTGACTGTTACCGGATTTATGATTTGTTCTATAGGGAAAGGACCTATATACTTGGGGCCTAGCTTTCGGCTTGGGAGTCGTAAACGTATGTATTTCGTGGAGAGGTACACCTGGTCTCCTATTTTGAAAGGCGGACAGGCAGCCCGGTGTTTATCCGCCTGTTGTTTATATTCTCGTGATGCCTTCTCCAGAGCTTCTTTCACCTGTGGCCACGTTTTCTGTACAGCCTGGGACCAGTTGTGGGGAGTTGTGTCCGTTGGAGTGTGGGGTTCCAACTCTGGGATGGCAGTAAATTCCCGCCCCATCACAACCTGGAAAGGGGTATACCCCGTGCTGCGGTGAACCGAATTGTTATACGCTACCTCAGCAAAAGGTAACAAATCCACCCAGTCAGTCTGTCGATATGACACATAAGAGCGTAAATAGCGCTCCACCATAGCATTAGCCCTTTCAACGGCTCCGTTGGTACTAGGATGGTAAGCAGAACTTAGCCCTTGAGTAGCCCCGATGTCACGAAGGAACCCCCTCCAAAACCGAGCCGTGAATTGGACCCCCCTGTCGGATATAATCCGCTTGGGTACCCCATGTAAGCGGTAGATATGGTGCAGAAACAGTTTTACTAATCGTCGTGCCAATGGTAGACCTTTACAGGGGACGAAATGTGCTTATTTTGAGAAGAGGTCTAGCACCGTCCAGATTACAGTATAGCCCCTACTGTTCGGGAGGTCTACGATGAAATCCATCGAGATCTCTTCCCAAGGCCGAGTGGGTTTTGCTACAGTCTGGAGTAGTCCTAAGGGTTTCCCAGGTCTTGGTTTTGAGCGAGCACAAACGTGACATTTCTGAACGTAACCCTCAATTTCTTTCCGCATTCGAGGCCACCAAAACTGTCGCCTGGCCAGGTGCAATGTTTTTAGGAATCCAAAATGCCCCGCGGGTTTCACATCATGGCATTGCTTAAGAACTTGGTGTCTCAACGCAGCGGGGACATATAATCTATTCCCCCACCATGCCACCCCCATTCGATGAGTTAATATCGCTTGGTTCTTACGTAGCCAGACATCGGATGCTGATGCCGTTTGAAACAGGGAGAGCCATCCATCATTGTCCCGATTCCCAACAGCGCATGTTTCCGTTTGCACCGTCGGTATTAAAGCCTGTAACGGACTGGTTTTATCATTGCCATACTGCGGCATCCGAGACAGAGCATCAGCTAGAAACATCTTCCCCGCTGGTTTATATTTTAATGAGAAACGAAACCGCTGGAAAAACTGTGCCCATCTCACCTGTTTCGGGGATAGTTTTCGGGGCTCCTGGAGGGCTTCTAGATTTTTGTGGTCCGTCCAGACTTCGAACGGATGCTTACCACCTTCCAATAGATGCCGCCAGGTCTGCAACGCCCACTTGACGGCAAATGCTTCCTTTTCCCAAATAGCCCAGTTTTGCTCCGATGCCGTAAACTTTCGCGACGTATATGCACTGGATCACATATCACCCAATCTGTCTTTATGTAAAAGAACTGCTCCAATGGCTATGTCGCTGGCATCTGCTTGCACAATAAAAGGCAGTAACGGGTCTGGATGTTTCAGAACAGGCTCCCTGGAAAACAGGCTTTTGAGGTTCTCGAATGCCTTTTGGCATGCGGAGGTCCAGGGCAATAGGTGCCCCGGTTTTGGTTTAACTCCAGATGGCAACACTCCTTTTGTGCGTAAGAGGTTTGTTAATGGTAAAGCTATCCTAGCAAACGAAGGGATAAAACGTCGATAAAAGTTCGAAAACCCTAGGAAGCTCTGTAATTGCTTCCGGGTACGTGGAGCTTGCCACTCTAATACTGCCGTCACCTTTTTCGGATCCATCTGTATGCCTGTGTTCGTAATCCTAAAACCAAGGTAGTCTATTTCCGTGCGGTGGAACTCGCACTTCGAGAGCTTTACGAACAACCGGGCTTCAAGCAACCTGGTAAGTACTTGTCTCACTAGTTGGATGTGTTCCTCTAGGGACTCTGAATAAATAAGGATGTCGTCCAAATAGACTAACACCCCGCGATATAAGAAATCATGCAATATCCCATTGATTAGTTGCATAAAAGCAGCTGGGGCCCCCTGTAATCCGAATGGCATTACCAGGAAATGATAGCTTCCTAGTGGACTGTTGAACGTGGTTTTCCATTCGTCACCGGAGCGGATTCGTACTCGATAATACGCCTCGCGAAGGTCTAATTTGGTAAAGACCTTCCCGGTAGACAACGTTGTTAACAGGTTGGTTATTAAAGGGAGCGGATATAACGGCTCGACACAAACAGCATTTAATCCCCGATAGTCCACACACAAGCGTAGCCCCCCATCCTTCTTTTCCCGAAAAAGCACCGGGGCAGCCAAACGCGAGCGACTGGGGCATATGAAACCTCGTGCTAGATTCTTGTCGATGTACTTTCTTAACTCTTCTAACTCCCTTGGTGTCATCGAATACATTCGAGGTTTCGGTAGTATCGTCCCGGGGATCAATTCGATGCCACAGTCCGTCTCACGATGTGGTGGCAGTATATCGCATTTGTCCTCGCTAAACACTCGAGCAGGATCATCATACTCCCGGGGGTATAGCTGAGTATCCTCCAACCCTGGTTGTGTTCTTGCACATGGGTCTACTGTTACTGGTAACCGCAATTTCCGAAAAACCCCTTCCCACCAAATGGTTGGCTCCCATTTATCCAACCATGCAAGTCCAAGGATTACAGGTTCCACCATATGCGGGACGACTATGAAACGGATGAGTTCACGATGTTCCCCTACCCCCAAGATAACTGGTTCCGTTATATGGGCAGTTGGTTTTTCCCCAAGAATAGTCCCGTCCATCTGTTCGAATCTAATGGGATTACATAAAGTGACAATATGGAGACCTAACTCCTCCGCCACTACACGGCAGATTAGGCATCTGGTACACCCTGAATCAATTAGAGCCATCTGCTGACACTCTTTTTTAGTCTTTGGATGGCGTAGAACAACTGGTATTAAAAACGGACGCACCAGGTCACTTACCATGGGGTCTTGGATGTCGTCATCGTCCTCACTTGTCACCGTGGTGTCAGGAACACGAGCCGTCCCAGGCGAAGTACTCACGCCCGACTGTAGTGTCATTTCCGCTAGAGAAGCGCGGTCTGCCGCTCTGGACCGTCCCAGTGTACGTCCGGGCCTTTCCGTCGATGCGGTATTGAGTCCTTGTGATCTCGGGGTGGACATCCGCGGTGGCGGTAGGAGACATTCAGCTGCTCGATGCCCTTCCTGGTTGCATCGGAAGCAGCGGAACGGGCGCCTGCTTGTTTCACCGGTCGCGGTACCGGTGAACGGGGTTGGTCGGGCGAGGGATTTCTCATTGGGCCGCCCACTGGGACCCCGTTTTTGTTGCACCTGACTCACCCCCCTGGGCCTGAATTCCCGGAGGCCTACGTCCAGGGGACAGCCGCTTTGTACCAGTCCGACAGGTGGGGCCCTAAGCCACGGTATACACATGCTTGACGTATCTCCCGTCCAACCCAGACTGGAACTGGTGGATAAGGAGGCGTTCCGGCCAGGAGCGGAGCTTCCCGGCTAAACTGCGGAACTCTTTAACATAGTCTTTGGCAGGCCGACCACGTTGTCGCAGCCCTACAAGCTCCCCTTCGATCACTTGGGTTCGGGTCTCATCTTCAAACCGGACCCGTAACGCCTCCAAGAATAGTCCGAGGTCTGTCAATTCATGCGCATGTTCGCTGTGAAGGTCGGCGACCCAATCTGCCGCCTCGCCTGTAAGGACTGCTGTCACAGCTACTACCATGGACCATTGTGAGGGATATAATCTGCCGTACAGGTCCATATGACTAATCACCTGACTAAGGAACAGTGCTACCTTCTCTGATGTACCATCAAAGGTAGCCTGCACTGGCGGCAGGCCCCAATTCGTCTGTGGAGCCCATAATCCGGGGCCCCAGTGTGGTACCAGGTCTATCTGGCGCGGCTGAGGGGGTGGTGGTCTGACTCCCCCCCCAGGGGGTCGTTGCCTATCCACATCCGAACCCCCTCTTTCCCTACTGGGTCGTGCAGCTGACCTTGGTGGTACACGGGCACCATCCCCACCAAACGACAACCCAGAACTGGTATTGGCTGGGAGATGCTCACCGCTGGCCCGACTCATCCTTCGTTCTAGTCTGAACTTTGGACTGGCAATACGCTGCCTGCTGTCGGGCCCGGTTCCCTGCCACACCCCCGTTGACTCTATACTGGGCGCCCAGGGCTGCCAGGAAGGTGCATCACGGAAACTAGCCTCCCCAAACCTGTCCCGTAGTACATCCATCGTGGTCGCTCCTGGGCCGGTGGAGTAACTCCAATCGCCGTCTTCCTCATCGACCCATTTGCGTTCCCTCCAGCCCTGGAACTGGGCTTCAGTATATGGGGGGGGTCTGTACCTGTGTGCCAGTCATGTCCTGGGTCCAGCAGGGGCCGGGGCCCCAGATGTGTGCGTGTCCTCTAATCCGGCCGTTCCCCATGGCTCGGTGGTTACCTCTTTTGGGGGGTCCCTTAGCTTTGGCCGCACCACAGGCTGCACACTCGGGTCAGTCACCTCAATGACTGTGTCCTCCGCAGCCTCCTCCTCAATCTCCTCCAGCGGTACGTCCTTGGAAACCCCCTCCGCCATGACGCTCGTCCGATGTGCCGGTTCCGCGGTGAGGACGAGCTGAAAGTGAGCCGCGTTTTCTTCTCGGCTTTCCGCCAGCCCGTGTACGCCAATAAACCCAGCCGCTCAGACGGGGTAACGAAATGTAGTTTAATGGGAGACAGCAGCTCAGCTAAGAAGCCGGAATGCATGCATGCAAGGCAAAAACGCGGCTAACATAACCGCTGGCGGCGCCCCTTTATAGAATGGTCTTAATGCCAATCAGCTGGGCGCGGTTTGAAAGTCCCGCTGCCGGGCGCGCGCGGATGACGTCATCACATCCGGACTCGCAGCCGCCCTTCACTGGCGGCGCCGCTGCAGGTTTGTTCGTCGTCGCTCCGCACCGCAGCGCCATCCGTGATCCCCGCTAAGGCCCCCGTGCACTCCAACGCCTAGTCACCCCTCGTACCCCACCACCATCACCTTGTGCCACCCACATCTCCCACGACCCCCCACGCCACCCACGCCTGCACCAGAACCCCCCTCCCCGGGCAGCTGCGGTCACGGGCATGGTGTCGAGTGCTGCGTGACGCTCGACATCTGTATTTATTGTCATGCATACTGCTGGAAAGTCCTTTGCACCTGGATCCAGTTTAAACAGACGTTCTCAAAACCAGTTCTGAACACTTTTTTGGGTTTACAGTTATAACAAAGGCTAACTAAAGTTAATCCCTAGGAGACCTTGTTCCAAAATGGAATCGTGATTGCAAATACATTTTTTGTTCTGTGTTGCTTTAAATCTGTGTTGTAAAAAGCTGTTCTGGCCCTTGAATTCTGCATGAGGAAGCAGGGTTGGTTGGGAGATCATTTTACAATCAGGTTGGTAAAACTTTCCAAGAAGCTGAACGGGTTAAAAGCACAAAGTTCAGCAGCTAGAGTAGATCCAGAAATGTAGAGTCCTCTTACTGAATTCCTTTTCCTGTAGCTCCTTTGGATAAACCTTTTAGTTTGGTGTTGCCATTCTTTAATTTTGCTGGGTGAATTTCAACAGTTCGGAAAGAGTAAGTTAAATTTGAAACTTTCAGAAAATGATCAGATCAGAAAATAAGAAATCCAGGAAGGGGGAGTGGGGGGGGGAGTTAAAGGGAAATTATCCTTGAATAAATAATTTCTTTTTAAAGAAAGCATAGCATGTTCAAGCATAGCACACAGCTCCGCAATCGGTGCGGGGAAAGGCATAAAAAGACGGCGCGGAGGCGTCTCGGGTTGGGGGGGGACACAAAATGACAAAAAGAGCATCGGGGCTATTGAGTTGCAAGCGGCGTCTCTTTCTTCGATGAATTGTGACACGATCCCGCGGAGATTCGAAAGGGGCGGAGCACAATCTTAAATCTGAAGATGGGGGTAACATTTTTGAACTTCTGTTTTGGCATTGGGAATGGGTGCTGTAAAACTCTTATATGGGGAGGTGGTTAGAGGTTAAGTTACGTACAACTGTATTACTGAAACTATTAATTGAAAGGGGAAAAAAGAAAACTTGGATACTGGGAAGGACCTGGGAAATGTAAGCTTTGCAGAAGAGGAAATCAAAAAATGCTTCATCAGTGTAAATTATGCTGACTGGGGAACTCTGGCAGTTAAAGTCTCCACATCTTTACATTGCTAAGAATATAGAATCATGGGGCTGGAACGGACCTTGAAGGTTTTCTAGTCTAACTCCCTGCCCAAAGACAGGCTTTCCTTCCAAAGGCCTCCCGTAGGTCTCCCCAGGCCTCTCCGTCCCTCACAGAGTCTCCCGAGGCCTCTTCTGTCTCAGGGCCAAAATGGCGGCTGCTTCTGGATCATTGTCATGCAGGAGAGGGAGAAATTGCTCTGTTTTGCTACCTTAACACTGTGCAGACCACCTTAAGGAATTGTGGGTGCACTGAAAATGATGGCTGCTTCCATGAGATCTTGAAAATTTACCTGTGAAATAGGTGATGGGCTTGTGGGGAGTAGGCCCGAGGCCCAGTGAAAAAAAGCAGTGTAACATTTCAAATGAAAAGCTTTTCTGCCTTGCAGATGAACCTGGTGGAGAAGAGCTGTAGGAATATTGAGTTGAGGAGAAAAGGAATTGTGGCTTTGATCACAAAATCTCCAGGCTTATTAGCAACTCCTGCTGTGATCTCCTCTTCTTGGAAATGCCTGCTTGTTACCCTTTGATGGCTGCTGGGTGACAGCAGCACCATATTGCTGACGTACGTGTTGCATCCCCCTTTGAGTTGGTGATATGAGGAGAAAAAATGTACAATGGAAAATGTTTCATTTTAAAAAACGAATTGTGTAAGAACAAGACTTTTGACAAGGCAAAAATGGAGAGTGTCAGTATTGCTATGAACAGTTGGGTAACACAAGATGCTCAGACTTGCCTCAAACTGTGAGATGGCAGCGAATAAATTTATTAATCAATAAATTTAATAATAAAAAGGTAACATAAACATCTTTTATCAACTTTCGCTCAGTTGCAAGGTCTCCACACATATAGTAGTTTCTAACAAACTACCATTGTTCTTCTTGTGCATTCTGTATCTCTACGACCGATCTGTCTTCCTCAGCTTCCCTTCCCTCCTCAATGTAAAATGAAAATTTCCTTTTAATCTGTTCTTAATGTTTGTATTATGTGTTTTTATCTGACTGTACACCGCCCTGGGTCCCCAGGGAGAAGGGCTGTATATAAATTTGAAGTAAAATAAAATAAAAAATAAAATGTAAACTTAAATTTCCAATTTCAATTGTACACCAGTACAGCCACTCTTTGTGGCATTTTTCAAGTATCACTAGACAGATTTCAAGGTGTTTTTTTTTAAATTAGTATTATTATGAGGGGTGCACTTCCTTATCCATAAGGCCTCCCCTTTTTTTATTTTTACTATGGTAATAATGAAATGTAAGGTCCCAAAACACACTTGAGTCACCAGAATGCCAAAGAGAGAGACTCAAGACGAGACTTGCAAAAAAGCAGATTTTATTTATGGCCAAAAACAAAATACTGGGTGGAACTATATTCAGAACATACAGATACAATGCATGCGAGGAAATAGCCACACCTTGGGAAAGGTATGGCGTCCTTTTATACCCTCAGAGACGTCAGCTTAGTACTCAATTCTGGCCTCCTAATTTAGGTTTGTGTATTCCTTGTTGCCCTGCAAGGGGGAATAGAAACTTCCCAATTAGTCATCCTTGAGCATTTCTTTGTTTACTCAATTGGCCACTTTGGCCCCCTGGCTCTGGAAAGCAGGAGTTTATCCAGATCAAACATAAATTAGGGCTGAGGTGTAAATTATCCCTTTGTTGATGGCTGTAGTTTCAACTGAGATACGTACCATGCTTTTAGATAGATTGATATGAGTTCAGGTCAAATGGCAGGGACATACGTTTGACAACTACCAGATACATTACAGAGGCCTAATAACAATATGTTTGTAACAGGAGATACAAATAGAAAGGAATAATATGTATGATACAAATACAAAGGCATATATGTATTACAGGAACCTAATGGTTACAGAATCTAGTCTACCAGTATATCATATTCTAGTATTATTTATTATATCCTTATTATTGTTTCCTTTTCAGAACTTTACTGATTCTGGCATTTTCCAGCTCTTTCTTCTTGTCTGACTTGCAGAAAGAAGAGATACATTTTTAAAAATGGCTTCAAACTTCTCTCACTACCATTACAAGGACGGGAAGTTTTTGAAACATTTGATATGATATAAATCTTCTTCTTCTTGTGCCATATCCGTCATAAGCCGTTGGCGATCATGTTGGCGATCCTATTTTTATCAATAGCCGCACGAAAAAGTGCTGCTGAATTTTGTCCAAACCACTCCCTTAGATTTTGAAGCCATCATGTTCTTCTTCTGCCTGGACATAATTTGCCTTCAATCCTTCCCCAGGGGATTAAATGAAGTGTGCCGTATTTTTCTGGATGTCGCATCACAAGTACGAAATATCCCAACTTTTGTTTTTTTTAATTTTAATGGTTTTTTTAATGTTATAAATAGGTGACTCAAAAGATTAGTCAGATTAGCATTGATCCTCATTACTTATTTTCCAAGGGTGTGTCATCAACATTTCATCAAAAAAGGACTACAAGATAATGTATAGGAATTAATGGCTAAAGGTAAAATTTCATGTTCATAGATATTCCAGAGGAAAAATTACAGACCACAGGAATCATGTTCACCTTTAACATTTGGAACTAACCGCAGATACATACAAACTTTTCAAATTGTTATTTCCTCCCAGGGTTACCTTCTCTTTTCCATTACCTGATTTGGGAGTCGGGGTGGGGAGAGCGTATCACGTTTTTACAAAAAGAATACAGAGTTAGTTTTCTTTTTTCTTCTTTAGTCTTTAGAATTGCTTTGTCTGTTTTAACCGTATAATCAATTGTGAAAGTTATTTTCAAGTTTCCCACAACTATGATTGATATTTTGTTAACAGTGGGAGAAAGTAGTGCCTAAATTTACGATAACTTAGAATAGGCAACACAGAGAAGTAGTGGTAATTATATAGTTGAGTACTACCTGTATTGCACTTTACTAAAGATAAAGGTTTCCCCTGTTCAGTCATTTGTGACTCTGGGGGATGATGCTCATCTCTGTTTTTTAGCCAAGGGAGCCAACGTTGTCTGAAGATGCTTCTGTGGCCTTGTGGCCAATATGACTATATGCTTTTGTGCATGGAATACTACCTTCCCACCAAAGTGGTACCTATTTATCTACTCGCATTTGCAAACTTTTGAACTCTTCAAAAGATGGACAGGAGCTGGAGCAAGTAACAGGAGCTCAACCTGTCATGTGGTGCTCGGATTTCAAACCCAGGCTGTCAGCTTTCCAACTGACAAATTGAGTTGTTTTGCTGCACAACAATCCTTGGTTTATGTGCAAATGCACAATCCCCAAACCTTGTCAGGTGTGTCAGAAGAGACTCTTGCTGTAGGAAAACACAGTCTTTTTCCACCAGTCAAAATTTCAGGTAGTCCTTGATTTACGACCACAATTGAGCCCAAAAGTTGCATTAAGTGAGACATTTGTTAAGTGAGTTATATCCCATCTTATGACCTTCCTTGCCACTGTGAATCATTGCAGTTGATAATTTAGTAATATGGTTGTTAAGTGAATCTGGTTTCCCCATTGATTTTGCTTTTCAAATGGTTGCAAAAAGGGGTTCACCTGACCTTGGGACACAGCAATGGTCATAAGTATGAACCAGTTGCCAAGCATCTGGATTTTGATCACTGTTCATAGGGATGCTACCATGGTTGTAAGCGTGAAAAATGGTCATAAGTCACTTTTTTCAGTGTCATCCTAACTTTGAACAGTCAGTAAATGAACTTGTAAGTGGAAGACTGTCTGTATTAGCTTAGTTCCTTTCCAGATACACTGTTAAGATCTTAACACCTGGGTAGCTTTTCAACGACCAGGATTAAACTAACGTTGGAAATGCAGGTAATCCTTGATTTACAACTGTAATTTAGCCTGCAATTACAGTCCTAAGTCATGATGGTTATTAATGGGTCACCACACAATGTGCCCAATTCTACAACCTATTTGGTGGCAGTTGTTAAGCGCATGCAACAATTGTAAAAAAAACAGCTTGACTAGGTGGCTCAGTGGCTAACACACTGAGCTTGTCGATTAGAAAGGTCGGCAGTTCGGTGGTTCAAATCCCTAGTATAGATCTCCTGCGTAAGCAGGGGGTTGGACTAGATGACCTCCAAGGTCCCTTCCAACTTTGTTACTGTTACTGAGTGGTCAGTGGGGCACTTGAGTTTACTTCTGCATACCCCTTTTTCTGCTGACTCATAGATTCCCTACCCAGTTGATTCAATTTCATTCAAACACTGCAGTTGTTAAGTGAATGCTACAATCACTAAGCAAACCCATTGTTCACTAGGGATATAAGCATGGGTTTCTGGCAAAAATGTAAATCATGGTCATGTGACTGCAGGATGCTATGAAAGGCCACAACTGCAGGCTGGTTGACAAGCACCCAAAATGTCATGTGACCCTGGGTGCAGCCCCTCCGCCCCCAGTCCTCAGAAGTTCAAATCTGGGTCATAAGTTGTTTTTTGAATGGTTGCTAAATGGCTGGTCGTAAGACGAAGACTATCTGTAAGTCACAGGCTTGGTGTTGTCGCAGTTCTGTGTCTAGGACAGTGGTTCTCAACCTGGGGGTCGCGACCCCTTTGGGGGTCGAACGGCCATTTCACAGGGGTCGCCAAAGCCCTCTCTCGCCCCCCCCCACGCCTTCACTCACCCTCGCCCTCTGCCTCTGTTGGATCGCCCGGTCGCCGTTCGCTTACCCCGCCCACTCCCAATCTATTGCTGCCTCCGGAGTCCCAGCTGGTGGCTAGAGGGAAAAAAAACTTTAAATTCTTGCCGCGGGGCTTCAAAGAGCTAGCTGCAAAGAGGTAAATTCCTGGAGCAAGTTTTTTTCCCCCTACCTATGCTGAAAAGCGAAATTGAAACTAAAGAAGGGTCTTTTCTGCAACGTGACAAAATGAGGCAGAGAGATTTCTTTTTCTTTTTCCTCACCAAAAAAGGTAGGTGCAAAACTGCAAACAATGGGAAATTTAGGGCAAGATTTTAGGGCAAGATTTTAAAACACACACACACAAAAGCTCTGTTTAGGGAATTGTAATAATTGAGATACTATTAATTGTATATTGTGTTGAAAGCAGAAATGGTTAAGTTATGGTTTGGAGGAATATATGGGGGAAATTATTTGGTTTATTATTATTGGTAAATATAATTAATTGATTTGTAAGAAATTGGATTGCATGGAAATAATTGGAATATTCAAGTTCATATTGATTAATATACAAAAAAGATAGTTATATAACTAATTGATTTATATTAAAATGTTGAATTTGTATTAAAGAACTGTATTACATAATTAACCAATGTGAGAATGGATATAAAAATAGATGACAATGGGAAGGGGTATAATATAGAATAGAAGGGAAAATTGAATTTGATTAAGATTAGAGATGAGGATGAAGGGTAATATTGTTTTTTTAAAAAAATAGATGAGGAATAAATATGGCAAAAAGGAAATATAGAAATTGTAAATTTAATTGAAATGACTAAATACTGTGTTGGAAGAAATATCCTTCTGGGTTCTGCTCCAAGTGGGGAAAAAGACACTGGAAACATGGAGACTGTTTGGAAAGATGGTTTAATGGTGGACAGGATCACATGGCTGGATGGGGCCCATTGTGTTAGTTTCTGTTGCTATTGTGTTGCAAATGTCCTTTGACAAAGGATTGACTTTCTGCCTCTGGCCCATTAACAAAGGGTGGGGGGCAGGAAGGTGGGAGCTGCTTTGTCTGTAAAATATGCTTCTCCATTTCTCATCCAGGGAAATATAATATTCTGCCTTTTTAATATTTCCCAAAATATTTCATTCTTCTAGGAAAGGGGTAGGTGCTAACCTCCTACAACTGTTTAAATTTGTGAACCGGCCAAATACTCTGTTCAAAGAAAATACGTTGTATGTTTGTATGTGTGTTTCTAATTATTGCTATTTATTGCTATTTGTTCTCTTTTATTCTTTAAAGTTTAACAATTCATTCTTTATCTTAATATCTTAATATTTGTTTGGGGTTGGCTTTCTTCCCTTTCATCTTTTTTATTGTACAGCAATCTTTCTCCTCAAACCTACCACCTCTGTCTTTTCTTTCTTTCTTACTTTCTCTCTCCCCCTCTTCTTCTTCTCCCTACTTCCTCTTTCTTTCTCCTTCTCCTCCTCTCTTCCTCCCTCTCTTACCTTCACTCCTCCTCTAATTTCCCTTCCCTTCCTTCATCCCTCTCTATTGCTGTATCCTTTTATGCATATGGACTACTCAGAGGGCTGAAAAAGTTATTTTTCACTGGTTCTCGCACTTTTGACCAGTCCTCGAATTTACGACTGTCCTATCTTATACCATGTTGAAGAGAAGCAGTTGTGAAATGAGTGACATGGTTGTTAAAAATTTGCACAGGCATAAATGTGAGGATGGTCATAAGTGTGAGGACCAGTCAAAAGTGCGAGGACCTGTCAGAAATGACTTTTTTCAGCCCTCTGAGTAGTCCCTATACACATAGCCATGGCCATCCGGTCACATGACCAGCTAGCCACGCCTACCCAGTCACATGAGGCCAAGCCACGCCCACAAAATAAGCCACGCCCACAGAACCAGTAGTAAAAAAAAATTAGAACCCACCCCGGTTGGGGGTCACCACAACATGAGGAACTGTATTAATGGGTCGCGGCATTAGGAAGGTTGAGAACCACTAGTCTAGGACAAAAAGTAACAGAGGGAGAATTATTAAAAAAAAAATCCAACCTACAATTAAGAAGAAATTGTCAGTGAGAACAATTAATCAGTGGAACAAATTGCCTCTCAACCTGTGGTTGTTCCATCAGTGGAGGCTTTTAAGAGGAGACTGGAGAGCCATTTGACTGGAATGATATAGGTTCTCCTGCTTGGAGAGTTGGTCCCTTCCAACTCTTACTCTGTAATTCTGTAAGAACTTCATGAACATTCAGGGCTCAGCATGTAGCTCATCTTCAGAAGCTTAAGTAGCTTCACATTTCACTCCTTTACTTGGCTCTGTTACAAAGAGGTTGCTGGGAGTCTAAAACAACTTGATAGCATATAATCAGTGACAACATCTTGCAAACGCCTTAGGCAGAGACAGGACAAGCGTGTATTTTTGCCTCCTGTTTTTTCACCTTCTGCGCCTACAAAGCCGTCAATACAGTAGCTGCATCTGTGGTTGATCCTTAAAGGAGTTAAAACCATCAAGTACTGTATTGCTAGAAAGGAATGAGGAAGAAGAGAAGCCCAGAGGAACTTCCTGTACCGGATCCCTCATGGGTGGAAGGTGGCTTGCAGAGCGGCTTTTGTGCTCCTCAAAAAGTTGAAGCATCAGCTGGAAGGTGAGTTGAGGGCAAGTTGGAGGAGAGGCCAGAAGCAAGTTGGGCTATTTGGTTTGGATGCTGCCAACCGATGCACATTTATGATGGTCACAACATCCCACCATCATGATCCCCATTTTTGACCTTCCCAGCTTGTTTGTCATAGGCAAAGTTAGTGAGGATGATGACGGCAAGAAATTGCAAGTGACAGTCATGTGAAACTGCCTTTAACAACCCACAGTGGTTTGCTTAACAACTCCTGAGGAACAGATGTAAGTTGGCAGTTATGTGACATCATGCTTTATGATTGGGCTGCTTAGTGACACAGATCCCAGTCCCAAATGTGAGGACTCCTTGAAAGGGGATGTCACCAGAGGAATTGTGGACAGGAGGACAGTATTTCCTTATTTGGAGCTGAGGACTTCCATCGGTATAACTGGTGTTTCAAATTTTCCAGAGGCTTTAGGCATCATTTCATCAGTTAAAGCCCCCACATCTCTAAATTTAGCTCAGAAGGTTTAATTGTAACCATTTTGGGACATTTTTCAGGCTGAAAACATGGATTTTTCACATACATACATTTGTAGGTGTAAATGTAATTCTCTCTGCAGTTGGATAATCTATCCCCATTGCTTCTAGATATTCAGTCATGTGAAAAACAAAGTACACCCTCTTTGAGTTGTATAGTTTTATGTATCAGGACATACTAAAAATAATCTGGTCTGTACACTCTTAAAAGTAGGTGAATACAACTTCAGATGAACAACAACACATGACATATTACATCACGTAACCATCAGTGGTGGGTTTCACTTACCTTTACTAATTGTTCAGGCACACATACCACTTCTGCGCATGCACAGAGCATATTTGATGATGTCCGGGCGGGTGGGTGGAGCCTCCTGCCACGCTACTACTGGTTCAACTGAACCGGGCCGAACCGGTAGCAACCCACCACTAGTCACCATGTATTTTACAAAAGGAAAGCCAAAATGGAGGAGCTACATGTGAAAACTAACACCTTATGATTCAATATCTTATAGAGCCACCTGTAACAGCAGGAACTTCAAGGAATTGTTTCCTGTATGACCAAAAATGGTCTCTTGCATTGTTGTGGAGGAATTTTTGCCCACTCTTCTTTACAACATTGTTTCAGTTCATTGAAGTTTGTGGGCATTTGTTTATGCCCACCTCTCGAGAGGTCCCACCACAGCATTTCAATTGGGGTGAAGTCTGGACTTTGCTGTTGCAAACCTTGATTCTTTTCTTTTTCAGGCATTCTGCTGTAGATTGGCTGTTGAGCTTGGGATCATTGGCATGGAAACAAAAGAGATGGGATTTCTTCTTTGCTCTACCAGCGTAAGACTAGTGTAGAGCTAGCACTGATAAAGCAAAGAAGACATCTGATCGCTTGTTTCAATGACAATCCTTTCCTCCCCAGCCAGTGTAAATGTCGACAAAATCTTCTTAGATCGCTTCGCCAGCATAAAACTAGTGCCGGTGTAGCTAAGAAGAAATCGTAGTAGTTTATGCTAACTGGAAAGAAAAGGATTACAATGGAAGCAAAATAGGCATGATTTCTTTTAGCCCTGCTAGCACTAGCTTTACATTAGTGTTGTGCTGGTAGAGCAAAGAAGAAATCTCATCTCTTTTGCTTCCATGGCAATCCTTTCCTCCTCAGCCAGGATAAATCACTAACGATTTATGCTGGCTGGAGTGAAAGGATTGCCATGGAAAGAAAAGAGTTTATATTTCTTCTTGATTATGCCACGTGGCCCAGCTGACTTCCTGACCTCGTCAGAAATTTCGTAAGTGAATGGTGATGGGGAGTGGGGTAGGGGAGGAATGCATAATATATTGCAAAGCAGGCCAACATACTCGGGTCTGGGGATTGTGAGGACTGACTGGGCAAGATGGGAGGGAAATTCCATCTTGCCAGGGCCTGGTGGCTCAGCAGACTAAAAGCATTTTGATTAACACCAGCTGTCTGCAATTACTCTAAGTTCGAATCTCACCAGGCTCAAGGTTGACTCAGCCTTCCATCCTTTCTAAGGTAGGTAAAATGAGGACCCAGTTTGTGGGGGCAATAAGCTGACTTTCTATAAATATACAAAAGTATGAAGGCTATTGCTTAACGTATTGTAAGCCGCCCTGAGTCTCCGGAGAAGGGCGGCATATAAATCAAATTAAAAAAAAAAAAAGGTGGGTGGGTATGCTGCAGCATCTCTGCAGTGAAGGAGTCAAGGACTCCCGGCGTGGGAGACGCTGCAAAAATTCAACTTTGGAGCAGATTCGTATTTAGCATTTGGGGAACTGTTGTAACTTCAGAAATTCGTTGAATGGCCTGTCGTACCTAAAGGATTACCTGTACTTCTTTTTTTCACATCTTCTGCAACCCTTTCATAAACAATAAAACTTACACTTTCTTTTGAATCTTACAGACAAAGATGATGCCAACATAAGCACACTGGACAACTGAGAATAACAAGCAACACTGAAAAGCAAAGCAAATTGAAGCAGAAATAAAAATATGTTCTATTTCCTTCAGAAAGCTGCAGAATTCAACTACTTCATCAGCAGGAAAGAGACAGAAAAGAAAAAATCATGAAGAGATTTGCAGCGGGAAAAAGTAGATTATATAGAATTTAAGAATACGTTACTTGAAAAGGTCAAAGGAGATCATTTTTCCGTTCAGAAAAAGAGGGAAATACCTGGAAGCCAGTGGGGAAGAAAATGTCAATTGGATAGTCACATATGGCAGCCAGTAATGCAGGCACCAACAAAATAAGGAATCACACATATTTTTGATCTCCTCAAGAATGTCAGTGATGGAAAAGCTCCATAGATGTGCCTATCGTGGTAAAAGTAAAGAGTTCATATCAGAAGAGGATCCACACTGAACAAAAGCCATATAAATACTCTAAATGTGGCAAAACCTTAGTCACAATAGCTCCCTTGCGATTCAGAAAAGGATCCTCATAGTAGAGATGCCCTACAACTGCTCCCAATGTGGTAAATGCTTTTGCAAGCATGGCAACTTTGTGATACATCAGAGGACTCACACCAGGGAGAAACCATATGAGTGTCCAGATTGTGGGAAATGTTTCACAGCAAATTCCCACCTGGTGAAACACCAGAGGACTCACACAGGAGAGAAACCCTTTGAATGTCCTGAGTGTGGGAAACGTTTCAGTGTCAATTCCCGCCTGCTGATACACCAGAGATTTCACACAGGAGAGAAGCCCTTTGAATGTCCTGAATGTGGGAAAAGCTTCAGTCACAATTCCAGCCTGGTGAAACACCAGAGGACTCACACAGGAGAGAAACCCTTTGAATGTCCTGATTGTGGGAAATGTTTCAGTGTCAATTCCAGCCTGCTGATACACCAGAGAACTCACACAGGAGAGAAACCCTTTGAATGTCCTGAGTGTGGGAAAGGTTTCAGTTTCAATTCCCGCCTGCTGATACACCAGAGAACTCACACAGGAGAGAAACCCTTTGAATGTCCTGATTGTGGGAAAGGTTTCAGTCACAATTCCCACCTGCTGACACACCAGAGAACTCACACAGGAGAGAAACCCTTTGAATGTCCTGAATGTGGGAAAAGCTTCAGTCACAATTCCAGCCTGGTGAAACACCAGAGGACTCACACAGGAGAGAAACCCTTTGAATGTCCTGATTGTGGGAAATGTTTCAGTGTCAATTCCAGCCTGCTGATACACCAGAGAACTCACACAGGAGAGAAACCCTTTGAATGTCCTGAGTGTGGGAAAGGTTTCAGTTTCAATTCCCGCCTGCTGATACACCAGAGAACTCACACAGGAGAGAAACCCTTTGAATGTCCTGATTGTGGGAAAGGTTTCAGTCACAATTCCCACCTGCTGACACACCAGAGAACTCACACAGGAGAGAAGCCCTTTGAATGTCCTGAATGTGGGAAAAGCTTCAGTCACAATTCCAGCCTGGTGAAACACCAGAGGACTCACACAGGAGAGAAACCCTTTGAATGTCCTGATTGTGGGAAATGTTTCAGTGTCAATTCCAGCCTGCTGATACACCAGAGAACTCACACAGGAGAGAAACCCTTTGAATGTCCTGAGTGTGGGAAAGGTTTCAGTTTCAATTCCAGCCTGCTGATACACCAGAGAACTCACACAGGAGAGAAACCCTTTGAATGTCCTGATTGTGGGAAAGGTTTCAGTCACAATTCCCACCTGCTGACACACCAGAGAACTCACACAGGAGAGAAACCCTTTGAATGTCCTGATTGTGGGAAAAGCTTCAGTCACAATTCCTCCCTGGTAAGACATCAGAGGACTCACACAGGAGAGAAACCCTTTGAATGTCCTGATTGTGGGAAAGGTTTCAGTCACAATTCCAACCTGGTGAAACACCAGAGGACTCATACAGGAGAGAAACCCTTTGAATGTCCTGATTGTGGGAAAGGTTTCAGTCAAAATTCCAACCTGGTGAAACACCAGAGGACTCATACAGGAGAGAAACCCTTTGAATGTCCCGATTGTGGGAAAGGTTTCAGTCTCAATTCCCGCCTGCTGATACACCAGAGGACTCACACAGGAGAGAAAGCCTTAGAAAGTCCTGATTGTGGGAAAGGTTTCAGTTTCAATTCCCGCCTGCTGATACACCAGAGAACTCACACAGGAGAGAAGCCCTTTGAATGTCCTGATTGTGGGAAAAGCTTCAGTCACAATTCCTCCCTGGTAAGACACCAGAGGACTCATACAGGAGAGAAAGCCTTTGAATGTCCTGATTGTGGGAAAGGTTTCAGTTTCAATTCCCGCCTGCTGATACACCAGAGAACTCACACAGGAGAGAAGCCCTTTGAATGTCCTGAATGTGGGAAAAGTTTCACTCAGACTTCCAGCCTGGTGATACACCAGAGGACTCACACAGGAGAGAAACCCTTTGAATGTCCTGATTGTGGGAAATGTTTCAGTCAAAATTCCAACCTGGTGAAACACCAGAGGACTCATACAGGAGAGAAACCCTTTGAATGTCCTGATTGTGGGAAAGGTTTCAGTTTCAATTCCCGCCTGCTGATACACCAGAGGACTCACACAGGAGAGAAACCCTTTGAATGTCCTGAATGTGGGAAAAGCTTCACTCAGAATTCCAACCTGGTGAAACACCAGAGGACTCATACAGGAGAGAAAGCCTTTTAATGTCCTGATTGTGGGAAAAGTTTCAGTGTCAATTCCTACCTGGTGATATACCAGAGGACTCACACAGAAGAAAACCATACGAGTGTCCGGATTGTTGGAAAGATTTCAGTATTTCGTCTAACCTTTACACACAGGAGAGAAACCTTTCCAATGTCCATTTTGTGAACAATGTTTTAGGCATAAATCATCTCTGATTACTCACAAGAAAATGCATGAGGCAAATATTGAACAGTTTAGAGAAAGCTTGAAATTAATTTCTGATCTCCCATTCGGAGTCTAGATGAGAAATTGATTATTTAAATTCTGGCCTGATTCTTTTTAGTCAAGAGATCTCAGGATTAGACCTGTAGGTGGAGAGAGAAAAAGGAAAATATTAGTTTGATAAAGGCTAACTACGTGTTTCTGATTATTAGCAGTACTTTCTGGATGTTTGCATTTGCAGAAATCGTGGAATTTCTGCAAACAGGCCTTTGGGTGGTGCTTTTTGTATTTTGATTATGAAATTCCGATGTGGAGTTTCAGCCTTCTATGTTGGTGAACTCCAGATTTTGAACCTCACAATTTCCCAGCCAGTATACAAGTAATCCTCGAGATACAACTGGGATGAGAACTAACTATTATGGATTCATTTAGCAATGGCGACAGTGCTTTGGTTAACTAACCCCATCCCATGCTGTCTGTTATGCAGCTATTAAATGAATGTGCAAGTTGCTAAATAGGACACTGGCTACCTCAGTGTTCGGGAAAACTCTCCGAGGCTTAGCCCAGGCCCAGGCTTGCCCGCTTCCCACCAGGCATCCCTAGGCCTCCTCCACCCCTCCATGCCCCTCCCAAGACACCTATTGCTCTGGTTCCCAACCCTTGGTTCCCCCAAGGCAGGGGTGAAATGCTACCGGTTTGCTCCGGTTCGGGGGAAGCCCCCCCCCACAAGCCTTCCCACAGAGTAACCCCCGAGGCCTTTTCCCACTCCCATTCCCTGCAGGACTTAGGCCATTCTGTCATGGGGCCTTCCAATTACGATTACACCTTGCATAAGGTGACCAGATTTTAACGTTGGTAAAGAGGGACATTGTGGGCGTGGCTTATTTTGTGGGCGTGGCTAGCTGGTCATGTGACCGGGTGGCCATGGCTATGTGTATAGGGTAAGGTGAACAGATTTTAACATCGGTAAGAAGGACACCATTGTGGGCGTGGCTTATTGTGTGGGCGTGGCTTGGAGGCCATGTGACTGGGGGGCGTGGCTGGCTGGTCATGTGACCGGGTGGCCATGGCTATGTGTATAGGGACTACTCAGAGGGCTGAAAAAAGTCATTTCTGACAGGTCCTCGCACTTTTGACTGGTCCTCACACTTATGACCATCCTCACATTTATGCCCGTGTAGCATTCTTAACAACCATGTCACTCATTTCACAACTGCTTCTCTTCACCATGATGACAAGATAGGGCAAAAATGTAAAATGTGAGGACAGTCGTAAGTTCAAGGACTGGTCAAAAGTGTGAGGATCAGTCAAAAATAACTTTTTCAGCCCTCTGAGTAGTCCATATGCACAAAAGGACTAACCAGAGGGCTGAAAAAAGTCATTTCTGACAGGTCCTCGCACTTTTGACTGGTCCTCACACTTATGACCATCCTCACATTTATGCCCGTGCAGCATTCTTAACAACCATGTCACTCATTTCACAACTGCTTCTCTTCACCATGATGACAAGATAGGGCAAAAATGTAAAATGTGAGGACAGTCGTAAGTTCGAGGACTGGTCAAAAGTGTGAGGACCAGTCAAAAATAACTTTTTCAGCCCTCTGAGTAGTTCATATGCATAAAAGGATACAGTAATAGAGAGGGATGAAGGAAGGGAAGGGAAATTAGAGTAGGAGTGAGGGTAAGAGAGGGAGAAAGAGAGGAGGAGAAAGAGAAAGGAAGAAGGAAAAAAAAATACAGAGGTGGTAGGTTTGAGGAGAAAGATTGCTGTACAATAAAAAAGATGAAAGGGAAGAAAGCCAACCCCAAACAAATATAAAGATATTAAGATAAAGAAAGAATTGTTAAACTTTAAAGAATAAAAGAGAACAAATATGAATAAATAGCAATAATTAGAAACACACATACAAACATACAATGTATTTTCTTTGAACAGAGTATTTGGCCGGTTCACAAATTTAAACAGTGTTTAGTCATTTCAATTAAATTTACAATTTCTATATTTCCTTTTTGCCATATTTATTCCTCATCTATTTTTTAAAAAAAACAATATTACCCTTCATCCTCATCTCTAATCTTAATCAAATTCATTTTTCCCTTCTATTCTATATTATACCCCTTCCCATTGTCATCTATTTTTATATCCATCCTCACATTGGTTAATTATGTAATTATGTAATACAGTTCTTTAATACAAATTCAACATTTTAATATAAATCAATTAGTTATATAACTATCTTTTTTGTATATTAATCAATATGAACTTGAATATTCCAATTATTTCCATGCAATCCAATTTCTTACAAATCAATTAATTATATTTACCAATAATAATAAACCAAATAATTTCCCCCATATATTCCTCCAAACCATAACTTAACCATTTCTGCTTTCAACACAATATACAATTAATAGTATCTCAATTATTACAATTCCCTAGTTAAAAAGAGCTTTTTTTTCTTTTGTGTTTTAAAATCTTGAACTCTCCTCTTTTGCCCTAAATAATTTCCCATTGTTTGCACCTACCTTTTTTGGTGAGGAAAAGGAAAATAAATCTGCTGCCTAATTTTCCAACGTTGCAAGCAAACAGCAAAGCCAACAGCCTGTTTTACTTTCAGTTTCGTTTTGAGCTTGGTTTGCACAAAGAGAAAAAAAAAACTGCTGAGCAATTTAGCAAGAGCAGAGCCCTACGCAAATCAGCTGAGAGTGGGAAGCCGAGCTAATCAACGTAGGGCGGCCCTTTGAAGCCCCGCGGCAAGAGTTTAAACAGGTTTTTTCCCTCTAGCCAGCAGCTGGGACTCAGGAGGCAGATTGAAAAATCGGGACTTTTTTAAAACGCCGTGGGACAAATTGCTCAAAAGCGGGACTGTCCCGCCAAAAGCGGGACGTCTGGTCACCTTAACCTTGCAGCAGCTGTTTAACGAGACTGCTTTGCTTAATTGCAGATTTAGGCTTTCCTTCCAAAGGCTTCCCGTAACCCATCTCTTAGGTCTCCCCAGGACTTTCCGTCCCTCCCAGAGTATCCCCAGGCCTCTTTCATAAAACAGGGTCCCTGTAGTCCTTAGGTCGAATTCCAACACTACCAGGCCTCATAGCGTCCTCCTCTTTATCTTTTGAAGACATCTGAACCTTATATTGGGGAAGGAGGGTAGGACGGAAATCTCTCAGCTGTATGACTATTTCATGGAAGCAGCCGTTATTTTTACTGTGCCTGGGATTCATCGCTGGGCCCTGAGGTGGATTTGTGGAAGTGGCTGCCATTTTGCCACGACTGCCTCAGGACCAAAATGGCGGCTGCTTCTGGGTCATTGTCATGCAGGAGAGGGAGAAACTGCTCTGTTTCGCTACCTTAACACTGTGCAGAAAGCCTTAAGGAATTGTGGGTGCATTGAAAATGATGGCTGCTTCCATGAGATCTTGAAAATTTACCTGTGAAAAAGGTGTTGGGCTTGTGGGGAGTAGGCCCGAGGCCCAGTGAAAAAAAGCAGTGTAACATTTCAAATGAAAAGCTTTTCTGCCTTGCAGATGAACCTGGTGGAGAAGAGCTGTAGGAATACTGAGTTGAGGAGAAAAGAGATCGTGGCTTTGATCACAAGATCTCCAGGTTTATCAGCACATACTGCTGTGATCTCCTCTTCTTGGAAATGCCTGCTTGTTACCCTTTGATGGCTGCTGGGTGACACCAGCACTATATTGCTGACGTACGTGTTTCATCCCCCTTTGAGTTGGTGATATGAGGGGAAAAATGTACAATGGAAAATGTTTCATTCTAAAAAACGCATTGTGTAAGAACAAGACTTTTGACAAGGAAAAAATGGGGAGTGTCAGTATTGCTATGAACAGTTTGGTAAGGCAAGATGCTCTGACTTGCCTCAAACTGTGAGATGGGCAGCGAATAAGTTTATTAATCAATAAATTTAATAATAAAAAAGTAACATAAACATCTTTTGTCAAGTTTCGCTCAGTTGCAAGGTCTCCACACATATAGTAGTTTCTAACGAACTACCATTGTTCTTCTTGTACATTCTGTATCTCTACGACCGATCTGTCTTCCTCAGCTTCCCTTCCCTCCTCAATGTAAATTTAAAATTTCAATTTCAATTCTACACCAGTCCAGCCATTCTTTGTGGCATTTTTCAAGTATCCCTAGACAGAATTCAAGGATTTTTTAAAATTAGAATTATTATGAGGGGTACACTTCCTTATCCATAAGGTGTCTCCTTTTTTTATTTTTACTATGCTAATAATGAACTTTTCTGATTCTGGCATTTTCCAGCTCTTTCAGGAGGGGAAATACAGGGAGAAAAAATGTTTAAACTACATAGAATTCTCACCTCCTTTTGCCTCTCAGCATCCTTTCAACAAAACAACCCTCTGCATTTCTCTCTAGCCTCAACAACCGACAGACATTTTCCACAAATTTATCTCTCACATCCTCAACACACAGGCATTCACAGGTCTCAGGATCACTTCCCCTTATCACTCCTTATGAACTTCGGGACATCTCACACACACACATTCACATTTGTACTGCAATCAGACTTTTTGTATAAACCAATTTCACATACAAAAATTTCATTTAATGCTTCCTCCATGCAAACCAATCATAATTATTTCAGGGAGATTTTTCACAAGCCAATGAGCTCCATTTTCTAAATAACTTTTTATGTACTGTTGTTAGAGGGTCTCATCCTTCCTGCAGGTTTGGAAATGATTACATACATACACATACACATACACACACATACCATCAAACATTTCCAGACCTGTGGATGTTGTTTTTTGTTTTAATTTTATTTCCTTGGGCAATCTATAGCTTATTCTTAAAGCAGTGGGAAAACTCAGAGAGCAGTTTAAATCATAAATATGATTGGGCCCTAACTACTTTCCGTTTCCCACAGCTCCAAGCCAAGATGTTTACTTAATTTGCAGGCTGAACAGACATATCACAATCAATTCTACATGCTATTATTATAGATGCATATCCAGGAATTTTGTAACAGAAATTACACCAAATTGATCAAGTCAAATTATATGAGTCTTCCCATTTAGGCAGGTTTTACATTTTTTTTTATTACCTGCTAAAGCCCAGGTGGGAAGAACAATAAACAATTTCTTCTTTATTCTTAGTTCTGTCAGACTTCTCTGGCTCTTTCGAGAATGGTAAATTATCAAGATCTTTATAACACTGTAATATTTCTTTGCCACCCATAGATCTCTCTTTAGGCACTAGATTGTTACTACTGCCCTGGGGGTGTTCTGTGTGTTCTCATTCTAACTTAGATCACCCAGCAATCGCTGGCCCATTTTAAAGAACAAGATGTATAAGAGGTATAGAGACCTATGTTCACACATCGTTTGCATTTTGCCAGGGCTCTCATGAGCAAGTTTGAACTCCACATTTCTTTTTACAGACAACTTTTACTGCCACATTTTTCATTCATTTTTTAATACTCTTTTTTGTTTTGTTTTTTCACAACTTGTTTGTAATGTGTTCCAGTGGGCGAACATAGCGAAATGGAGAAAACGGCCCAATTCTTGTTACTAGGCTATTTGTTCCAAACAGGCTACCAGCATGATTGCCCATTTTTCCCAGGGGATTCCTTTCTGTCAGCGCGAAGCCTGACTAGACTCTCTTTCTTCCTGAGGAGATTTCCCACACCTTTCCGTTGGTGCGAAGCCTAACCAAACCCTCTCTTTTTCCCTAAGAGATTTCCCAGACCTCCCCTGCGGGTCCGAAGTTTGGTCAGAGCCCTCTCCTGCACTACAAATTCTTACTCCAACAGTCACACTCCTTTCAAAGCGATCGTCTCTGGCTGATCTCCTCTCGGATAATCAGAAACGCAGATTGGATCTCCGCTCATCGCTTTGAGGCCAAACCTCTGAGGAATTTCCCTCGTCTCATTCACACACTCACAAAGCAACACTCCCCTTCCCAAGAGAAAAAAAAAATTCTACTCACCCAGAAGAGCTGAGTTCCATAACCCCCCACAGTGGAAGCCTCTTTGTTAGGCATTCAGGGCAGGCAGAATCGGAGCCTGCCAGCAAATGACCAGATCAAAATCACTGGATAAATTTTTCCAGGAGCGCTCTTGACTTCGGTACTGGTCCAAGCTGGTTTCTTCCGTCTGTCTTTAATGAAGGCCACCAAGCCTCAAAGCGGCTCAGTTTGTGGGAAGCTGAATGCGGCCACCTTGAAGAAACTTTGCCTTCAAGTCCCACTTCAGGCGCCAGAAATGTAAGGTCCCAAAACACACTTGAGTCACCAGAATGCCAAAGAGAGAGACTCAAGACGAGGTTTGTAAAAAAGCAGACTTTATTTATGGCCAAAAACAAAATACTGGCTGGAACTATATCCAGAACATACAGATACAATGCATGCGAGGAAATAGCCACACCTTGGGAAAGGTATGGCGTCCTTTTATACCCTCAGAGACGTCAGTTTAGTACCCAATTCTGGCCTCCTAATTTAGGTTTGTGTATTCCTTGTTGCCCTGCAAGGGGGAATAGAAACTTCCCAATTAGTCATCCTTGAGCATTTCTTTGTTTACTTAATTGGCCACTTTGGCCCCCTGGCTCTGGAAAGCAGGAGTTTATCCAGATCAAACATAAATTAGGGCTGAGGTGTAAATTATCCCTTTGTTGATGGCTGTAGTTTCAACTGAGATACGTACCATGCTTTTAGATAGATTGATATGAGTTCAGGTCAAATGGCAGGGACATACGTTTGACAACTACCAGATACATTACAGCGGCCTAATAACAATCTGTTTGTAACAGGAGATACAAGTAGAAAGGAATAATATGTATGATACAAATACAAAGGCATATATGTATTACAGGAACCTAATGGAGAATTCAAGACCTCAGTGCCTTCCGTCGTGCCCTTAAAACCCACTTTTTCCAGCAAGCCGGGCTGGCTTAAGAAGAAATTTTTAAATGTTTTAATTGGTTTGTGATTTTTAATTTTTTGGGGCCAAATTTAGATATATTTTAATTGTTTTTAATATTTGTATTTCACGTTCTTAATTTTGGCTGTGCACCGCCCTGAGTCCTCAGGGAGAAGGGTGGTTATATAAATTGGAAATTAAATTAAATTAAATTAAATTAAATTAAATTAAATTAAATTAAAAATTAAATGGTTACAGAATCTAGTCTACCAGTATATCATATTCTAGTATTATTTATTATATCCTTATTATTGTTTCCCTTTCAGAACTTTACTGATTCTGGCATTTTCCAGCTCTTTCTTCTTGTCTGACTTGCAGAAAGGAGAGATACATTTTTAAAAATGGCTTCAAACTACTCTCACTACCATTACAAGTACGGGAAGTTTTTGAAACATTTGATATGATATAAATCTTCTTCTTCTTGTGCCATATCCGTCATAAGCCGTTGGCGATCATGTTGGCGATCCTATTTTTATCAATAGCCGCACGAAAAAGTGCTGATGAATTTTGTCCAAACCAGTCCCTTAGATTTTGAAGCCATGATGTTCTTCTTCTGCCTGGAGCTCATTTGCCTTCAATCTTTCCCTGGAGGATTAAATGAAGTGTGTCGTTTTCTGGGTGTCGCATCACATGTCCGAAATATCCCAACTTTTGTTTTTTTAATTTTAATGGTTTTTTTTAATGGTATAAATAGGTGACTCAAAAGATTAGTCAGATTACCATTGATCCTCATTACTTATTTTCCAAGGGTGTGTCATCAACATTTCATCAAAAAAGGACTATGGGATAATGTATAGGAATTAATGGCTAAAGCTAAAATTTCATGTTCATGGATATTCCAGAGGAAAAATTGCCGACTACAGGAACCATGTTCACCTTTAACATTTGGAATTAACCACAGATACATTTTTTCAACATCCAAAATGTCTGAATAGCTTATATTTAAGCATATACAAAAGAGCCTTTTCCAACTTTCCAACTTGTTACGTCCTCCCAGGGTTACTTTTCATTGCCTGATTTGGGGTGGGTGGGGGTAGACCGTAATATGATTTTTAAATAAAGAATACAGGGTTAGTTTTCTTTTTTAGTCTTTAAAATTGCTTTTTCTGTTTTAACAGTATAATCAACCGAGAAAGTTACGTTCAAATTTTCTACTACAATTGATATTTTGTTAATAGTGGATGAAAGTAGTGCCTAAATTTAGGATAATTTAGAATAGGCAGCACAGAGAGGTAGTGCTTAGTTAATGACCCCTGGTGGCACTGAATGAGGGGGATTTATGATCAGTTCTCAAAGTTCCAACCATCCCAGAATCCCCTGAACACCTGATTGCAATCCAACATATGGCAGTCCAGGAGAGTATTTCTCTCATGCCATTACTCTGCTAAACAATTCATTTCCACAACACTCTCTTATGCCCTCGGATGTCAAATCACATAGAAGGTCTGTATTATTATTATCCTTCTCATCTTTCCTATCATCTATTCCCTTAACATCTTATGACTAGAACTTTATTGTTTTTATGTTATGATTTATGTTGATTGCTTATTTGGTACCCTAATATAAGCCAGCAGCGTGCGACAGCAGCCAAAAAAGCTAATACAATCCTTGCTGGTATATACAGAGGCATAGAATCAAAATCACATGAAGTATTAGTACCGCTTTATAAAGCCTAATTAAGGCCACACCTGGAATACTACATCCAGTTTTGGTCACCACATTACAAAAAAGATGTTGAGATTTTGGAAAAAATGCAAAGAGGAGCAAAGAGGAGCAACTAAGATGATTAAAGGCCTTTGGAGACTAAAACGTATGAGTGAAGAATGGTTGCAGGATTTGGGTTTGGCTCGCCTAGAGAAAAGAAGGACTGGGGATGGGATATCTGCCCTCTGCTCTGCCCTTACTCCATATTGCATATCTACCTGCCTAGCCATGTGCTGGTGATACCACAGCAGACGCTGGTGGACAGTCCTACAGCCGGCAGCAATCACTCCGGCTCTGACATGATCGCAGAACAATAGCCACTTATCTACTTGCCAGCCTGTTTGCCAATTGCCCTAGGTCGGAGTTGTGACTTCCTGAGACTTACTTGTTGACTTTGCTTATTAGAAGCCAGCAGGGAGTTGCAATGAAGTCCTTGCTTAATGACAGCAGCAAGGATTGCTGAAATTGCCTAAGTGATGTAGTCATGTGATACAGCTAGTCCTCAGCTTACAAATGATACATAAAAATGCTACAAGATGCAAGAATTAAAGGTGGGTTTGGCCTTCCTAATTGGGAATTGTATTATCAAGCGGCAGCGTTAACATGGATTAAAGAATGGATTTTATTACGGAATACAAGACTATTGACATTGGAGGCTCATGATTTACAACTGGGTTGGCATGCCTTTTTATGGTAACTAGAGAGTCAAGGGATTGAGATAGATTGGTATACAAGACTGCAAATACAATCAAGATATGAAGCAGATCGTAGACAATATGGCTTTAACTTGGGGAAATCAGAACTGGATGAAATATTGACAGGAACAGATGAGAAAATGATTAAGAAATTATATAATTATTTATTGCATATTAGACTAGAAGATGAAATAATAAAAGATATGATAGCATGGGCAAAGAATTTTGGATACACCATAGAATTGGATAAATGGCAACAACTTTGGGAGATATTATAAATTAACAATGGCAACAGCCTATAAAGAAAACCTGTATAAGATGTTTTATAGACGGCATATGCCACCAGAAAGATTAGCTAAGACGTTTAAAGATAAATCAGCCAAGTGTTGGAAATGTCACCAGTTGCCGGGATCATACTATCATATGTGGTGGTTGTGTAAAGAAGCAAAACAATATTGGGTGAAAATACAAACATGGTTAGAATGAATAATATAGAGTTAAAACCAGAGATATTCTTTTTGGGAATTTTACCCGAGAATTATAGTAAAGAAGATACATATTTGATTATCCATATAATAACAGCGGCAAGAATTGTATTTGCACAAAATTGGAAAGCAGATAAAATCCCATTGGAAGAAAAAATTATAAAGAAAATTTTAGAATGTGCAGAAATGAATAGATTAACATTGAGAATAAAAGATAAAGAGGAGTCGATGTATTTCAAGATATGGGACAAATTTTATGATTGGTTAGAAAAGAAACATGAATAAGTACATAGAGATAAAATAGATACAAGAATAGATGGGAGAAAACAATTAGAAAAATAGATACCCAGATGATGTCAAGTAAAAGGAGAAAGGGGAGGGGGGGTAATAGAGAAAAAAATGAGATATTATAAAAATGTACGCAAATGATGACATAAAAATAAATAATAATTGAATAAGAAATTGAAATGAGAATAAAGATAATTAGGAAATTGGGGCTGCTCTGCTCCAATACCACTTTAGATTGAACTGAAAAGGGAAACAACAGGAGAGGGGAAGGAGGAGAGAGAGAGAGAGGAAGGGAGAGGAGAGGAGAGGAGAAAGAAGAAAGGGAAAAGGAGAGGAAGAAGAAGGAGGGGAAAGAGGAGTAGAGGAGAAGGTTAGAAGGAGGGACGAAGGAGTGGGGGAAGACAAGAAGGAAGTAGGAGGAGAAACAGGAAGGAAGAGAAGGGGAGGAGAAGAAGAAAGGTTGGAGTAAAGGTAAAGGGTAAAAGAGCAGCCCCGAAAAAGTAAAAATGAAAAATGAAAGTTAAAAAAAAAGATGAATGAAAAATGATGGAAATAACTGTACATGTAAATGTGTTTATGAAAAATAAAAATAAAAACTTTAAATAAAAATAAATAAATAAATATGAACCAGTTGTCAAGCGGCTACATTTTAATCACATGACCATGGAGATGCTGCAAAGTTCATAACTGTGAAAAATAGTCATAAGTCACTTTTTTCAGTGCCGTTGTAACTTTCAACGGTCACTAAATGAACTGTTGTAAATCGAGGTCTACCTGTATTTATTGTCCTGCATACTGCTGGGAAAGTCCTTTGCACTGGATCCAGTTTAACAGACGTTCTCAAAACCAGTTTAGGACCAGTTCTGAAGACTTTTTTGGGTTTACAGTTATAACAAAGGCTAACTAAAGAGAACTTGTTCCAAAATGGAATCGTGATTGCAAATACATTTTTTGTTCCGTGTTGCTTTAAATCTGGGCTGTAAAATGAATTCTGCAGAAGGAAGCAGGGTTGGTTGGGAGATCATTTTACAATCAGGTTGGTGAAACTTTCCAAGTAGCTCAACGAGTTAAAAGCAGAAAGTTCAGCAGCTAGAGTAGATCCAGAAATGTAGAGTCCTCTTACTGAATTCCTTTTCCTGTAGCTCCTTTGGATAAAACTTTGAGTTTGGTGTTATCGTTTAATTTTGCTGGGCTAATCTCAACAGTTTGGAAAGAGTAAGTTAAATTTGAAACTTTCAGAAAAAGATCAGATCAGAAAATAAGAAATCCAGGAAGGGGGAGGGGGGAGTTAAAGGGAAATTATCCTTGAGTAAATAATTTCTTAAAAAAAAAACAGTGATGAAGCTCCCACAACTTCTGAAGGCAAACTGTTCAGAATCCCAACATCTTTTCTCCAGTGTGGTCACCAAACCTGGATGCAGTATTCTGTGTGGGGTCTTACTAAGGCTTTATAGATTCGCTGCAAGTCTCTTGAGATGGAGTGGCAGGATTGACCTAAAAGTAAAACTGAGCAGTTCCAGCCTCTTGATTTCTCTTCTCTGCCAGCCCCCCCTCCTTCCAAAAGCACAAATGGTCAGAATGCAGCTTTTAAAAGAGAAATTATTCTCCCACTCGTGAAATTGTTCTTGGGAGATAACAGATAGTCTTGGACTTGCGAAAACACTTGAGCCCAAAATTTATGTTGCCAAGTGAAACTTTTGTAAAGTGAGTGTCCCTTCCCCCCCCCATTTTATGACCTTTCTTGCCACAGTGGTTAAGTGAATCATTGCAGTGGTTAAGTTAGTAACCTGGTTAAGTGAATCTGGCTTTCCTGTTGACTTTGCGTGTCAGACGGTCACAAAAGGGGATGACATGACCCCGGGACACTGCAACCACCATAAATATGAGTCAGTTGCCAAGCATCTAAATTTTGATCCCATGACCATGGGGATGCTGTAATGGTGTAATGTAATGATGCTGTAATGTAAGTGTGAAAAACTTACACTTATCACTTAAAGTGGTAAGTCACTTTTTTCAGTGCAGTTGTAACTTCGGTCACTAAATGAATTGTTGTAAGTCAAGGACTACCTGTATGCAGTTCCTGAGTCTGGAAGCTCCATTTTTTCTTGGTTGTTGCTGTTATTATCTTCTCTTAAAATAGAAGAAAATGACCTTTGCTGCATCTGAAAGCACTTCCTTCAATTGTTTGGCTCCAATTTTCCGCCACTATTTTTAATAAATCTTTCCTGAAGCTCTTAAAAAACCAAGGATTATCTGGATAGTTTGTAAGAAGGGGAAAATCCCTTTTGCATTGGCCTTCTGTGCCCCGACTGTATCCTGTTTCTTGCTACTAGATAACGCAAGGCCATGGCTTCAGGCTCTTGACTGCATTCCTCTAACCACTGTACCAACATGTTTAAATGTTTTAATTAGTTTGTTAATGCTTTTAATTATGGGGCCAAATTTATATATATATATATATATATTAATTGTATTTTAATATTTGTAGTCTATGTTTTTACGTGGCTGTACACCGGCCTGAGTCCTTAGGGAGAAGGGCGGTATACAAATTCAAAATAAAATATAAATAAATAAAAAAACATGCCCAGTAGCTGTTTGGGGACAGGACTTAATCTCATCCCCAGTTTCCTGTTGAAAGAGCTTCATTTTTCCCATTTCTATGGCTCAATATGTTCTTGTTAGTAAACAAGCTACTTTGGCATACAGGTATTCCTTGACTTACAACCATTTTTTTAGTGACCATTTGATAAGGTGACCAGACATCCCGCTTTTGGCGGGACAGTCCCGCTTTTGAGCAATTTGTCCCGCGTCCCGCGGCGTTTTAAAAAAGTCCCGATTTTTCATTCTGCTCCTGACTCCCGGCTGCCTCCTGAATCCCCGCTGATGGCTAGAGGGAAAAAAAAGTCTTTAAACTCTTGCTGCGGGGCTTCAAAGGGCCGACCTACAGCTGATCAGTGTTAAAAAAAAAAATGAATAGACCCATGTCTGCAAAAATAGAAAAAACAGCCCCTGTTAACAGCTTCCGCTAGGTTAATTAACTGCAAAAAGCTGCAAAAAGTTCCTGGAGCAGATTCCCCCCCCCCCCAGCTATACTGAAAACAAAGGCGAAAGCGAAACTAAACCTGCAAGGTGACAAAATGAGGCAGAGAGAGATTTCTTTCTTTTTCTTTTTCTTTTTCCTCACCAAAAAAGGTAGGTACAAAACTGCAAACAATGGGAAATTTTGGGCAAAAGAGGAGAGTTCAAGATTTTAAAACACAAAAGAAAAAAAGCTCTATTTAACTAGGGAATTGTAATAATTGAGATACTATTAATAATTGTATATTGTCTTGAAAGCAGAAATGGTTAAGTTGTGGTTTGGAGGAATATATGGGGGAAACTATTTGGTTTATTATTATTGGTAAATATAATTAATTGATTTGTAAGAAATTGGATTGCATGGAAATAATTGGAATATTCATGTTCATATTGATTAATATACAAAAAAGATAGTTATATAACTAATTGATTTATATTAAAATGTTGAATTTGTATTAAACAACTGTATTACATAATTACATAATTAACCAATGTGAGGATGGATATAAAAATAGATGACAATGGGAAGGGGTATAATATAGAATAGCAGGGAAAAATTGAATTTGATTAAGATTAGAGATGAGGATGAAGGGTAATATTGTTTTTTTTAAAAAATAGATGAGGAATAAATATGGCAAAAAGGAAATATAGAAATTGTAAATTTAATTGAAATGACTAAACGCTGTTTAAATTTGTGAACCAGCCAAATATTCTGTTCAAAGAAAATACATTGTATGTTTGTATGTGTGTTTCTAATTATTGCTATTTATTCATATTTGTTCTCTTTTATTCTTTAAAGTTTAACAATTCATTCTTAATCTTAATATCTTTATATTTGCTTGGGGTTGGCTTTCTTCCCTTTCATCTTTTTTATTGTACAGCAATCTTTCTCCTCAAACCTACCACCACTCTCTTTTCTTTCCTTCTTACTTTCTCTTCCCCCCACCCTCTTTTTCTCCTCCCTACTTCCTCTTCCTTTCTCCTTCTCCTCCTCTCTTCCTCCCTCTCTTACCCTCACTCCTACTCTAATTTCCATTCCTTCATCCCTCTCTATTGCTGTATCCTTTAATGCATATGGACTACTCAGAGGGCTGAAAAAGTTATTTTTGACTGGTCCTCACACTTTTGACCAGTCCTTGAACTTATGACTGTCCTCACATTTTACATTTTTGCCCTATCTTGTCACCATGTTGAAGAGAAGCAGTTGTGAAATGAGTGACATGGTTGTTAAGAATGCTGCATGGGCATAAATGTGAGGATGGTCATAAGTGTGAGGACCAGTCAAAAGTGCGAGGACCTGTCAGAAATGACTTTTTTCAGCCCTCTGGTTAATCCTTTTGTGCATATGGACTACTCAGAGGGCTGAAAAAGTTATTTTAACTGGTCCTCACACTTTTGACCAGTCCTCGAACTTACGACTCTCCTCACATTTTACATTTTTGCCCTATCTTGTCACCATGGTGAAGAGAAGCAGTTGTGAAATGAGTGACATGGTTGTTAAGAATACTGCACGGGCATAAATGTGAGGATGGTCATAAGTGTGAGGACCAGTCAAAAGTGTGAGGACCTGTCAGAAATGACTTTTCAGCCCTCTGAGTAGTCCCTATACACATAGCCATGGCCACCCGGTCACATGACCAGCTAGCCACGCCCACCCAGTCACATGACCAGATAGCCACGCCCACAAAATAAGCCACGCCCACAATGTCCCTCTTTAACAATGTTAAAATCTGGTCACCTTACCATTTGAAGTTTCAGCAACACTGAAAAAAGTGAGTAATAACCATTTTTAACACTTGCAGCTGTTGCAGCATCTCAGTGGTCACGTGACCAAAATTCAGATCCTTGGCCACTGGCTCGTATTTATGACAGTTGCAGTGTCATGCGATCAGCCTTTTGCAAGCTTCTGACAAGCAAAGTTAGTGGGAAAGCCAGATTAACAACTGTGGCAAGAAAAGTTAGAAAATGGGGTAAAATTCACTTAACAATTGCCTTGCTTAGCAGTGGAAATGTTGGGCTCAATTGTAGTTGTAAATCAAGGATTACCTGTATTAAGAACCTCCCATGTTGACAGATGGTCTATCCCAACATGTTGATTTGGGGGGAAATAATGAAACAGCTGGTTTGCTGATTACAAAGGAAAACCTGATGCTAGCCAAAAGATAGCTTCTTAAAACTCCACTCCTATTTCACTATACTTGCCTATTTTCTAGGAATGTTTCTCCGCTTGATACTTTAGCTGTAACGAATATTTTTGACATCTTAACAAACCCTAGTTTGTTTTAAGTTAGGTATACCAGTCTTAAGATGGTTTAATCATAGCTTAATGTCGCATGCAGTGATCCCAGCCATGTAAGCTTTGCAGAAGAGGAAATCAAAAAATGCTTGATCAGTGTAAATAATGCTGACTGTTGAAATCTCCACATCTTTACATTGCTAAGAATATAGAATCATAGGGCTGGAGGGGACCTTGAAGGTCTTCTAGTCTAACTCCCTGCCCGAGGCAGGAGACCTTATGCCATCTGTCAAATGGTTGTCCAATCTATTTTTGAAAATCTCCAGGGATGGAACACCCACAACTCCCAAGAGGCAAGATATTCCATTGATTAATTCTTCTCACCATCAGAAAATTTCTCCTTACTTCTAGGGTGGATCTCTCTTTGACAAGTGTTAGGATATGGTTTGAGCCTAACATGTTGTCCAGGCAATATGTGTACTGTAACTTTAATGTGAATCTGTATTATGTTACTTTAACAGTTTTCCTGCTGGTTCATTGTAATGCTGAGTCATGCTGTAATTAGGTAATGACTGGTTGTGAGAGTATTTAAGCAAGGTATTGTAACGTATTCAGTTTGATGAAGCTGATGTGATATGCTACCATTGAGAGGAGTTGCTATCTGCTAATCATCGTTGGATGGATCTGTTACCATCGTGGTTTGTGAACCAGAGTGAGTTTGTTATTCTAACCAACTACTGTTTGTTTGGTAAGAAGATATCTGTAACTTCGGACTGATTTAAATGGCAAAGACTTGGAATTTGTTTAAAGACTTTGAGAATGTTTTTCTACTGTAAAGTAAGCTTTTGATAAACCAGTTTGCTTATCTCTTATTCATTGCTCTCAGCAATGTTTCTCTGTGCACCTACTCTGCTGGTTGGTAACACAACAACAATAACCTCAACATTGGTTATGGGCCCAGAGCCAACCATAACTAACAAGGATTGCTAACAGCTAAACTGAGAGTTAATGTGAATAGAACAAACTGTGTTTGTGATAAACAATCCAAGTGAAGATGGCATTAGAACAAGCAGCAAATTTTTCCATGATAACCCGGCTGGATGGAACAAACTATGTATCCTGGTCTACAAAATGTAATCTACTTTTGCGTAGAGAAGGACTGTGGGAAGTAGTTAATAATCCACCGGATGTAACAGCATGGAATCCTACTGATGAAGAAGATGCAAAGAAAATAGCCAAGTTCCTGGACAACATGTTAGGCTCAAACCATATCCTAACAACAAGCTTCCACCCATTACTTCTTGTCCTACCCTCTGGTGCCCTAGGGAACAAGTCAATCCTCTCTTCTTTGTGACAGATCCTCAAGTGTATTGGAAGAGGAGCTATCATGTCTCCCTTAACCCTTCTCTTTGAGTCTAGGATACCCCATGCTCTGCCTCCTGCCCCTTGGTTTCCGCAAAGCCCTATAGGCCTCCTACATACTCCACCCCATCACCATTTGCTTACTTATTATGGGGATTAATTGTGTCAAAAAACTTAAATACTTAGGTATTTGGCTTACAAATAGATGTTCTTTTATCAAAGAGCTCAATTATTCCAAATTATTAATAGATACAGCTAATGAAATGGAAAGATGGCGGCATATTCAGATCTCATTTTTGGGTAGAATTGCCGCGATAAAAGCCCATGTTTTACCGAAATGGATCTTTTTATTCCAAACGGCTCCTGCAAGATTGGATAAAAACTTTTTAGGGAAATTAGATCAAATTCTAAGCAAATTTATTTGGCAGAGTAAAAAAACCCGTATAAAAAGAAAAATGCTGCAAGAGCACAAAACAAGGGGTGGCTTGGGGCTCCCTATGTGGGAGCTTTATTACCAAGCTTCATCCCTGGTTTTGATAAAAGATTGGGTGATCCTCTCAAGAAAGCGCATTTTGGCAATTGAAGGATATGATTTGCAGCCGGGATGGCATTCCTTCTTGTGGTCTCAGAAAGACAAACAATCCAAACATTTTACTAATCATTATATTAGAGGAATTTTATTAAGGGTTTGGGAAACGGTGAAGAAGCAAGTTTACACACAGATTCCTAAGTGGGTGTCTCCGTTAGAGGCAGTGACCCTTCCGATTGTGCACAATATAAAGAGGAACTGGGCTTATGGTGACTTGTTGGATGAAGTCGGGAGATTTAGACTTAGAGCCGATCTTCAAACTAGAGGATTAGATATAGACTGGTGGTCCTATGTGAAAATTCAAACTAGATTCGCTAGGGATAAACAGGAACATGGTATTTCCCTTCATTTACAAACGTTTGACAAGCTTCCCCTAGGTGGCCGAAGGAAATTTATTTCCAACGTTTACAATCTTCTTCTGTCCAATTTTATGGCGGATGAGATTGTAAAGGACACGATGATTGCCTGGGGGAGAAATAATGGAAGGACAATTCAGCTTGATGCATGGCAAAATGTAGGGAACAAAACTATGAAACTGACCCTTTCTTCCCTGTTCAAAGAAAACTTTTATAAAATGATCTACCGTTAGTATCTCCCCCCCGCCAGAATTGCTTAGATGTTCCCAGGATCTTCTGATAGATGTTGGAAATGTGGATCGGCCAAGGGTACTTCCTTCCATCAGTGGTGGATTTGTCCGTCAGCTAGACGCTATTGGGGGAAAATACAGCAGTGGCTGTTGGAAATAACAGGTGTGAGCTTCCCTCTTCACCCAGACCTCTATTTACTCGGAATAAGACCGGACTACATCGATAAGAAGGATTGGTATATATTTGTCCATGTCTCAACAGCAACGAGAATGGCATTTGCTCAACTGTGGAAAGATGCAGACACACCCCCTGACCATCTGATAATAAACAAGATTCTTCGATGTGCTGAAATAGACAGGCTAACGTATATCTTAAAAGACAAGAAAGATTCGGTATATAATAGAAGTTGGGACAGAAGTTTTGTTTGGCTCAAAAGAAGGTTAAACTTAGGAGAAGGGTGATAAGATCGTCTAATTAGATTAACTAGATATTAACTAGGCTTTATAACTCTTTATAATTTTGATAAAAACAGACCAATTGTTTTGTAGTTAGTAAAAAGAACTTTATTGCATTGAAATGTTTGGCTAGGATGATATTAGTTAATATTAATTGGAGAGTGAGCTTAACTCTCGGTTAGTCATGTTTGTTGTTTGGTTTTAGTCTTGTGTTTATGTGTTTCTATATTTCGCTTCCTATATTGCTTTTCAACCATTATTGTGTGTTAGTTTTATTGTAAATATTTAATAAAGATTATTTTATAATTGAAGAGGAGCTATCATGTCCCCCTTAACCCTTCTCTTTGAGTCTAGGATACCCCATGCCCTGCCTCCTGCCCCTTGGTTTCCCACTCCACCCCATCACCATTTGCTTACTTACATTTTGTTGAGCTCAGGAAGTCAGAGTAGAGAAGGCCATTCCTTCGGTGGGCCACGTGGCACAATGAAGAAGAAGAAATCCAATCTCTTTTGTTTCCATGGCAATCCTTTTGCCTCAGCCAGCATAAACGACTACGATTTATGTAATAATTTTAATTATTTTTAACTGATGTTTGTCTTTGTGTTTTTTAATAGGCTGTACACCGCCCTGAGTCCTTCGGGAGAAGGGCGGTATAGAAATAAAATTATAGATAGATAGATAGATAGATAGATAGATAGATAGATAGATAGATAGATAGATAGATAGATAGAAGGATCCACATAGGACAGATGACTTACAACTGCTTCCAATGTGGTAAATGCTTTTGCAAGCATGGCAACTTTGTGCTACATCAGCGGATTCACACCAGGGAGAAGCCATACAAGTGTCCAGATTGTGGGAAAAGTTTCATTGCAAATTCCCGCCTGGTGAACCACCAGAGGACTCACACCAGAGAGAAACCCTTTGAATGTCCTGAATGTGGGAAAAGTTTCAGTCAGAGTTCCCACCTCATTGGCCACCAGAGGACTCACACCGGAGAGAAACCCTTTGAATGTCCTGAATGTGGGAAAAGTTTCAGTCAGAGTTCCCACCTCATTGGCCACCAGAGGACTCACACAGGAGAGAAACCTTTCCAATGTCCACCTTGTGAACAATGCTTTAGGCGTAAATCATCTCTGATTGCTCACAAGAAAATGCACATGAGGCAAATATTGAACAGTTTAGAGAAAGCTTGAAATTCATTTCTGATCTCCCATTTGGAGTATAGATGAGAAATTGATTATTTAAATTCTGGCCTGATTCTTTTTAATCAAAAAAAGATTAGACCTGAGGTGGAGAGAGAAAAAGGGAAAATATTAGTTGTTTTTTTTTTTTGCTTTAATTTATATGCCGCCCTTCTCCGGAGACTCAGGGCGGCTTACAACGCGTTAAGCAATAGCCTTCATACTTTTGTATATTTATACAAAGTCAGCTTGTTGCAGTAATTGCAAGCAGCAGTTGTTAATAACAGTGCTTAGTCCACTGTACTACAGGCTCGTTTGATAAAGGCTAACCTGTTTCTGATTATCAGCAGTACTTTCTGAACTTTGCATTTGCAGAAGTTGTGGAATTTCTGCAAACAGGCCTTTGGGTGGTGTTTTTTTTTGTATTTTGATTATGAAATTCTGACATGTGGAGTTTCAGCCTTCTATCTTGGTGAACTCCAGATTTTGAACCTCACAATTTCCCAGCCAGCATACAAGTAATCCTCGAGATACAACTGTAATGAGAACTAACTATTATGGATTCATTTAGCAATGGCGACAGTACTTTGGTTAACTAACCCCAACCCATGCTGTCTGTTATGCAGCTATTAAATGAATGTGCAAGTTGCTAAATAGGTAAGGTGACCAGATTTTAACATTGGTAAAGAGGGACACCATTGTGGGTGTGGCTTATTTTGTGGGCGTGGCTTGGAGGTCATGTGACCGGGTGGCCATGGCTATGTGTATAGGGACTACTCAGAGGGCTGAAAAAAGTCATTTCTGACAGGTTCTCGCACTTTTGACTGGTCCTCACACTTATGACCATCCTCACATTTATGCCGTGCAGCATTCTTAACAACCATGACACTCATTTCACAACTGCTTCTCTTCACCATGGTGATAAGATAGGGCAAAAAACGTAAAATGTGAGGACAGTCGTAAGTTCAAGGACTGGTCAAAAGTGCGAGGACCAGTCAAAAATAACTTTTTCAGCCCTCTGAGTAGTCCATATGCACAAAAGGATACAGCAATAGAGAAGGATGAAGGAAGGGAAGGGAAATTAGAGTAGGAGTGAGGGTAAGAGAGAGAGGAAGAGAGGAGGAGAAGGAGAAAGGAAGAGGAAGTAGGGAGGAGAAGAAGAGGGTGGGGGGAAGAGAAAGTAAGAAGGAAAGAAAAGAGAGAGGTGATAGGTTTGAGGAGAAAGATTGCTGTACAATAAAAAAGATGAAAGGGAAGAAAGCCAACCCCAAACAAATATAAAGATATTAAGATAAAGAATGAATTGTTAAACTTTAAAGAATAAAAGAGAACAAATAGCAATAAATAGCAATAATTAGAAACACACATACAAACATACAATGTATTTTCTTTGAACAGAGTATTTGGCCGGTTCACAAATTTAAACAGTGTTTAGTCATTTCAATTAAATTTACAATTTCTATATTTCCTTTTTGCCATATTTATTCCTCATCTATTTTTTAAAAAAAACAATATTACCCTTCATCCTCATCTCTAATCTTAATCAAATTCATTTTTCCCTTCTATTCTATATTATACCCCTTCCCATTGTCATCTATTTTTATATCCATCCTCACATTGGTTAATTATGTAATTATGTAATACAGTTGTTTAATACAAATTCAACATTTTAATATAAATCAATTAGTGATATAACTATCTTTTTTGTATATTAATCAATATGAACATGAATATTCCAATTATTTCCATGCAATCCAATTTCTTACAAATCAATTAATTATATTTACCAATAATAATAAATCAAATAATTTCCCCCATATATTCCTCCAAACCACAACTTAACAATTTCTGCTTTCAACACAATATACAATTAATAGTATCTCAATTATTACAATTCCCTAGTTAAATAGAGCTTTTTTTCTTTTGTGTTTTAAAATCTTGAATTCTCCTCTTTTGCCCTAAATTTCCCATTGTTTGCACCTACCTTTTTTGGTGAGGAAAAAGAAAAGAAATCTGCTGCCTAATTTTCCAACGTTCGAGCAAACAGCAAAGCCAACAGCCTGTTTTACTTTCAGTTTCGTTTTGAGCTTGGTTTGCACAAGAAAAAAAAAAATCTGCTCGAGCAATTTAGCAAGCAGAAGAGCCCTGTGCAAAACAGCTGAGAGCAAATCAGCTGAGAGTGGGGAAGCCGAGCTAATCAACTTGTGCTAATTAACTTATGCGGAAGCTGTAAGGGGCTGTTTTTTCTATTTTTGCAGGCATTGGTCTACTCATTTGTTTTCTTTTAACACTGATCAGCTGTAGGGCGGTCCTTTGAAGCCCCGCGGCAATAGTTTAAACAGTTTTTTTCCCTCTAGCCATCAGCTGGGACTCAGGAGGCAGCTGGGACTCAGGAGGCAGAATGAAAAATCGGGACTTTTTTAAAACGCCGCGGAACGCGGGACAAATTGCTAAAAATCGGGACTGTCCCGCCAAAAGCGGGATGTCTGGTCACCTTATAAATAGGACACTGGCTACCTCAGTGTTCAGGAAAAGTCTCCGAGGCTTAGCCCAGGCCCAGGCTTGCCCGTTTCCCCCCAGACAACCCTAGGCCTCCTCCATCCCCACCTCCCAAGATACCTATTGCTCTAGTTCCCAACACTTGGTTTCCCCCAGGCATCCCTAGGCCTCCTCCACCCCCACCCCTCAAGACACCTATTGCTCTGGTTCCCACCCTTGGTTCCCCCAAGGCATCCCTAGGCCTCCTCCACCCCCACCCCCAAGACACCTATTGCTCTGGTTCTCAACACTTGGTTCCCCAAGGCATCCCTAGGCCTCCTCCACACACCCCGCCAAGACACCTATTGCTCTGGTTCCCAACCTTGGTTCCCCCAAGGCATCCCTAGGCCTCAACCCCCACCCTCCAACACACCTATTGCTCTGGTTTCTAACACTTGGTTCCCCCAAGGCAGGGGTGAAATGCTACCGGTTTGCTCCGGTTCAGGGGGAGCCCCCCCCCAGGCCTCCGCACCAAGTACCTCCCAGGCCTTTTCCCACTCCCACTGGCTCCCTGCAGGCCTTAGGCCATTCTGTCACGGGGCCTTCCAATTACGATTACACCTTGCAGCAGCTGTTTAACAAGACTGAAATGCTACCGGTTTGCTCCGGTTCAGGGGAAGCCCCCCCCCACCAGGCCTCCGCACAGAGTACCTCCGAGGCCTTTTCCCACTCCCACTGGCTCCCTGCAGGCCTTAGGCCATTCTGTCACGGGGCCTACCAATTAGGATTGCACCTTGCAGCAGCTGTTAAACAAGACTGCTTTGCTTAATTGCAGTCTTAGGCTTTCCTTCCAAAGGCCTCCCATAACCCATCTCTTAGGTCTCCCCAGGCCTCTCCGTCCCTCACAGAGTCTCCCCAGGCCTCTCCTTCCTAAAACAGGGCCCCTGTAGTCCTTAGGTCGAAGTCCAACCCTACCAGGCCTTATAGCGTCCTCTTCTTTATCTTTTGAAGACATCTGAACCTTATATTGGGGAAGGAGGGTAGGATGGAAATCTCTCGGCTGTATGACTATTTCTTTTTTTAAAAAATAAATTTTATTAAGTTTTTCAAGTTAAAATCAACATAAGACAAAAACATTGATTATACATAAAAACAAAAACCATACATTCCTCTCCCTCCCTCCCCCATTCATAACACTAAACATACAGACACGTCTATCCCGGCAGATAATATTCCTGCCCTCATTAATAAATAATTATGCCCACAACACAGAATAAAGTAAATAATCCCCAAGTACGGTTTTCATACAATTATCTTTCAATCTAGATAAGTATATCTCTCCTCATATTGACTTAGGCCCTCACTTCATCTCAATCCTTTTATTCAACCACCGATACCAATTGTCCCAACTTTGAAAGAATTCAGAATCCTCCTTTTCTTTCAACCTATACGTCATTCTGTCCGCTTCAGTGCACTCTAATAGTTTATTTATAATTTGGGCACTAGCCGGTATCTCTTTTTCTTTCCACTGTTGGGCGAACACTATTCTAGCTGCAACTAAAAAATGTAGAGTGAGATACCATTTTTTCTTACTCAGCTCCTCTGGGCGAATACCTAGTAAATATATCTTAGGTTTCCATTGGAGGTCCACATTAGTAATTTCCTTAATCCAATTCCTAATCCTTCTCCAATACCTCCTTGCTATTATACAAGTCCACCATTGATGGAAATACGCACCTCTGGTTTTCCCACATTTCCAACATAATTCTGATGCACCCGGAAACATTTTAGCAATTCTTGCTGGTGGGAGGTGCCACCTATACAACATTTTATATGCATTTTCCTTGAAAGACATTGCTGTAGTTATTTTAATATTTCCCCCCCACATTTGTTGCCATTTTTCTAAAGGAATCGAGTACCGAAAATTCCTCCCCCAGGCAATCATAGTGTCTTTTACAACCTCCTCTCCTATCATTCGCTCATGCAACTGTGCATATATTTTGGTTATGTATTTATGGTCCTCTTCCATTAATATTTTATCAAAACTCTGTTCCATCACATGTATCCCGTAATTATCTCTATCCTTCCTATAATGAGATTGAACTATAGCATAGATCCACCAATCTAGCCTAATTCCTTTATCAGCCAAATCTTCCCTAGATTTTAATATCCCTTGGGCATCCACAAACTCTTTATATCTATAAATATTATCCTGTTTAAGAGTTGTTGGATATATCGTCGCTTCTGTTGCTGAGAACCAAGTTGGGATCTTGGTATAAAATTTTCCTCTAATTATGTCCCAGGTTTCCAGCAATATTCGCCTTAAATAATGTCTCTTAAAATACTTATACTGTTCTCTCTCCGTAACAGTGCATGCCAACAGTTGCACAGTTTAGCTTTGCTAGAAAGCAGTATTTCTGCTTTCTAGCGAAGCAAAACCGTGTGGCACAGCTGATTCCCCTCCCCTCGCTGTTTTACTTACCTTCCCAAGTCTCCTTTTGGTGTCCACTGTGCATCCACATGTGTGGCCAGCGAACTGGTAGCAAACCGGTTCAGATTTCACCACTGCCTCAAGGCCTTTTCCTCCCGTACATCGTCCCACGAGGCTTTTCCTCCCCCCCCCCACAGGCCTTCTCCCACTCCCACTGGCTCCCTGCAGGCCTTAGGCCATTCTGTCACGGGGCCTTCCAATTATGATTACACCTTGCAGCAACTGTTTAACGAGACTGCTTTGCTTAATTGCACACTTAGGCTTTCCTTCCAAAGGCCTCCCATAACCCATCCCTTAGGTCTCCCCAGGCCTCTCCCTCCCTCCCAGAGTATCCCCAGGCCTCTTTCATAAAACAGGGTCCCTGTAGTCCTTAGGTCGAATTCCAACACTACCAGGCCTCATAGCGTCGTCCTCTTTATCTTTTGAAGATATCTGAACCTTATATTGGGGAAGGAGGGTAGGATGCAAATCTCTTGGCTGTATGACTATTTCATGGAAGCAGCCGTTATTTTCACTGTGCCTGGGATTCATCGCTGGGCCCTGAAGTGGATTTGTGGAAGTGGCTGCCATTGTGCCACGACTGCCTCAGGCCCGAAATGGCGGCTGCTTCTGGGTCATTGTCATGCAGGAGAGGGAGAAACTGCTGTGTTTTGTTACCTTAACACTGTGCAGAAAGCCTTAAGGAATTGTGGGTGCAACTGAAAATGATGGCTGCCTCCATGAGATCTTGAAAATTTACCTGTGAAATAGGTGATGGGCTTGTGGGGAGTAGGCCCGAGGCCCAGTGAAAAAAAGCAGTGTAACATTTCAAATGAAAAGCTATTCTGCCTTGCAGATGAACCTGGTGGAGAAGAGCTGTAGGAATACTGAGTTGAGGAGAAAAGGGATCTTGGTTTTGATCACAAAATCTCCAGGTTTATTAGCAATTCCTACTGTGATGCCTGCTTGTTACCCTTTGATGGCTGCTGGGTGACAGCACCACCATATTGCTGACGTATGTGTTGTATCCCCCTTTGAGTTGGTGATATGAGGGGAAAAATGTACAATGGAAAATGTTTCATTTTAAAAAACGCATTGTGTAAGAACAAAACTTTTGACAAGGAAAAAATGGGTAGTGTCAGTATTGCTATGAACAGTTGGGTAAGGCAAGATGCTCAGACTTGCCTCAAATTGTGAGATGGGCAGTGAATAAATTTATTAATCAATAAATTTAATAATAAAACGGTAACATAAACATCTTTTGTCAACTCTCACTCAGTTGCAAGGTCTCCACACATATAATAGTTTCTAACCAACTACCATTGTTAACCTACTTGTGCATTCTGTATCTCTACGACCGATCTGTCTTCCTCAGCTTCCCTTCCCTCCTCAATGTAAATTTAAATTTCCAATTTCAATTCTACACCAGTCCAGCCACTCTTTGTGGCATTTTTCAAGTATCATTAGGCAGATTTCAAGGGTTTTTTTTAATTAGTATTATTATGAGGGGTGCACTTCCTTATCCATAAGGCCTTTTTTATTTTTACTATGCTAATAATGAACTTTACTGATTCTGAAATTTTCCATCTCTTTCTTCCTGTCTGACTTACAGAAAGGAGGGATGCATTTTTAAAAATGACTTCAAACTACTCTCACTACTCTCACTAAGGACGGGAAGTTTTTGAAACATTTTATATGATATAAATCTTCTTCTTGTGCCATATCCATCATCAGATGTTGGCGTTCCTTTTTTTTTTTAAATTTTTTATTTTTATTATAACACATAGTGATACATTCGGTACATTTTCGGTTCATTGGTGCAATTATATATATATATACATCTACATACATTATTACTTGTCTTTTATTTGATATTGTTTCTTAAAGCTAGATTTAATTTCAAAACACTTAAAGATAATAGTGCTCAAATCTCTAAGACTAAATATAATACTGTTCATATGAATTTTGTTAATTAATTAATATTTAATCTCTATTTCCTTCTTTATTTCTTTTCCTCATCCATTCGTACCACATGTCCCACACGCTATAAAATTCCGAATCTTCTCTGTCATTAATTTCTGAAGTCAATTTGTTCATTTCGACGCACTCCAATATTTTTCCAATAACATGTTCTTGAGGTGGTATTTGTTTTTCTTTCCAGTACTGGGCAAAGGAAATTCTAGCGGCTGTCAGAATATGTATAATTAAATATTTTTTCTTTTTTGCATATTCAGTTTTCAAAATTCCCAGGAGAAAGGCTTTTGGTTCGAAATCAAAATTTTCTTTTATTATTTCACTAATCCACATCCATATCATCCTCCAGAATTTTTGTGCCTGATTACATGTCCACCAGCAATGATAGAAAGTACCCTGCTGATGGTCACATTTCCAACATTTAGGGCTCGAATTGGGGTAGATCTTCGCTATCCTAGCTGGGGCCATATGCCATCTATAAAACAGCTTGTATTGGTTTTCCTTGTAAGCCGTCGCCTTTGTCATTTTGAGATTATTATTCCATATTGAATCCCATTCGTTCAGATTTATATTCTGTCCTATATTTTTGGTCCATGCTAACATCGGGTTCTTTAACTACTTCCTCTGCCATATCGTACTCCAATAAGTAATTATATAATTTAGCTAGAATTTTGTCATCCGTACCCATCCATATCTTGTCAAATCCATTTATGCTCGTTTCAATGCCAAATTCCTCCTTATCTTTTTTATATCTAGATTTAATTTGGTTATATGGCCACCAGTCTATGGAAATACCTTGTTCCATCAATTCTTCCCTTGTTTTAAGATTCCCTCCCCCATCTAATAATTCACTGTATCTGACCGTTTTACCCATTTCTAATATATTTGGATATATTATAGTCTCCATGGTGGAAAGCCATCTCGGAATTTTCCTATAGTGCTTCTGTCTCATCTCTCCCCATATTTGTATCAAGATCTCCCTTACTTTATGCCTATAAAAATAAGTTTTTATCTTCTTCTCAGTATCCCAGAGATATGCATGCCAACCCTTCTGGAGATCGTGCCCTTCTAAAGTTAACAGTCTTTTATTTCTCAGGGTTGCCCAATCTTTCAGCCATACTAGGTTTGCAGCTTTTTGATATAACTCCCATTTAGGTAATCCGAAACCCCCTCTTTACTGATTCTGAAATTTTCCATCTCTTTCTTCCTGTCTGACTTACAGAAAGGAGGGATGCATTTTTAAAAATGACTTCAAACTACTCTCACTACTCTCACTAAGGACGGGAAGTTTTTGAAACATTTTATATGATATAAATCTTCTTCTTGTGCCATATCCATCATCAGATGTTGGCGATCCTATTTTTATCAATAGCCGCGTGAAAAAGTGCTGCTGAATTTTGTCCAAACCATTCCCTTAGATTTTGAAGCCATGATGTTCTTCTTCTGCCTGGAGCTCATTTGCCTTCAATCTTTCCCTGGAGGATTAAATGAAGTGTGCTGTATTTTTCTGGGTGTCGCATCACATGTCCGAAATATCCCAACTTTCATTTTTTAATTTTAATGATTTTTTAATGGTATAAATAGGTGACTCAAAAGATTAGTCAGATTAGCATTGATCCTCATTACTTATTTTCCAAGAGTGTGTCATCAGCATTTCATGGACTACGGGATAATGTATAGGAATTAATGGCTAAAGCTAAAATTTCATGTTCATGGATATTCCAGAGGAAAAATTGCAGACCACAGGAACCATGTTCACCTTGAACATTTGGAACTAACCACAGATACATACAAACTTTTCAAATTGTTATTTCCTCCCAGGGTTACCTTCTTTTTTCCATTACCTGATTTGGGAGTCGGAGTGGGGAGAGCATATCACGTTTTTTAAAAAAAAGAATACAGAGTTAGTTTTTTTTTCTGCTTTAGTCTTTAGAATTGCTTTGTCTGTTTTAACAGTATAATCAATTGCGAAAGTTATTTTCAAATTTCCCACAACTATTTTTTTTTTTTTAATTTGATTTATATGCCGCCCTTCTCCGGAGACTCAGGGCGGCTTACAATGCGTTAAGCAATAACCTTCTTACTTTTGTATATTTATACAAAGTCAGCTTATTGCCCCCACAATCTGGGTCCTCATTTTACCTACCTTAGAAAGGATGGAAGGCTGAGTCAACCTTGAGCCTGGTGAGAATTGAACTCGCAGTAATTGCAGGCAGCTGGTGTTAATAACACTGTTAATAACAGTGCTTTAGTATGCTGCGCCACCAGGACTCTATGATTGATATTTTGTTAACAGTGGGAGAAAGTAGTGCCTAAATTTAGGATAACTTAGAATAGGCAGCACAGAGAAGAAGTGGTAATTATATAGTCGAGTACTATCTGTATTGCACTTTATACAACCTATTTGGTGGCAGCTGTTAACCGCATGCAACAATTGTAAAACAAACAGCCTGACTAGGTGAGACAGCCTGACTAGCTGGCTCAGTGGCTAAGACACTGAGCTTGTCGATTAGAAAGGTTGGCAGTTTGGTGGTTCAAATCCCTAGTATAGGTCTCCTGCGTGAGCAGGGGGTTGGACTAGATGACCTCCAAGGTCCCTTCCAACTCTGTTACTGTTACTGAGTGGTCAGTGGGGCACTTGAGTTTACTTCTGCATACCCCTTTTTCTGGTGACTCATAGATTCCCTACCCAGTTGATTCAATTTCATTCAAACACGGCACTTGTTAAGTGAATTCTACAATCATTAAACAAACCCATTGTTCACTAGGGGTATAAGCATGGGTTTCTGGCAAAAATGTAAATCATGGTCATGTGACTGCAGGATGCTATGAAAGGCCACAACTGCAGGCTGGTTGCCAAGCACTCAAAATGTCATGTGACCCTGGGTGGAGCCCCTCCGCCCCCAGTCCTCAGAAATTCAAATCTGGGTCATAAGTTGTTTTTTGAATGGTTGCTAAATGGCTGGTCGTAAGACGAGGACTATCTGTAAGTCACAGGCTTGGTCTTGTCGCAGTTCTGTGTCTACCATCTGCACAGCTATAGAAGAGCAATATTCTGAATAGCAGTAATTGCAAGAGGGATCTTGGAATCCGAGTGGACAATCACTTCAATGTGAGCCAGCAGTTGTGTGGCAGCTGTTAATAGAGCCAAGGCAGTGGTGGGCTGCAGTAACAGAGGATAGAATCAAGATCACGTGAAGTATTAGTATCACTTTATAAAATCTTAGTAAGATCACATTTGCAATATTGCATCCAGTTTTAGTCACCGTGATATAAAAAAGATTTTGAGACATCGGGAAAAGTGTGCAGAAAAGAGCAAGAAAGATAGAGGGGACCGGAGGCTAAAATATCCGATGAGCGGGTGCAGGAAGTGGGTATGTGTAATTTAATGCAGAGAAAACAGCTAAGGGTTTCATGACAGCAGTTGAGGGGCTGACGCAGAAAAGGGGGTCGACCGATTCCCCAAAGTGCCTGAAAGTAGGACAAAAAGTAACAGAGGGAGAATTATTTTTTAAAAAATTCCAACCTAGAATTAAGAAGAAATTGTCAGTGAGAACAATTAATCAATGGAACAAATTGCCTCTCAACCTGTGGTTGTTCCATCAGTGGAGGCTTTTAAGAGGAGACTGGAGAGCCATTTGTCCGGAATAGTACAGGATCCGCTGCTTGGAGAGTTGGTCCCTTCCAACTGTTACTCTGTAATTCTGTAAGAACTTCATGAAAATTTAGGGCTCAGCATGTAGCTAATCTTCAGAAGCTTAAGTAGCTTCACATTTCACTATTTTACTTGGCTCTGTTGCAAAGATAGGTTGCTGGGAGTCTAAAACAACTTGATAGCATATAATCAGTGACAACATCTTGCAAACGCCTTAGGTAGAGCTGGGACAAGCGTGTTTTTTCGCCTCCTGTCGGGAGATGGGAGATGGTGGTCACTTCTGCGCCTACAAAGCCATCAATACAGTAGCTGCATCTGTGGTTGATCCTTAAAGGAGTTAAAACCATCAAGTACTGTATTGCTAGAAGGGATTAAGGAAGAAAAGAAGCACAGAGGAACTTTCTGTACCGGATCCCTCATGGGTGGAAGGTGGCTTGCAGAGCGGCTTTTGTGCTCTTCTAAAATTTGAAGCATCATCTGGAAGGTGAGTTGAGAGCAAGTTGGAGGAGAGGCCAGAAGCAAGTTGGGCTATTTGGTTTGGATGCTGCCAACCGATGCACATTTATGATGGTCACAACATCCCACCATCATGATCCCCATTTTTGACCTTCCCAGCTTTTTTCTCATAGGCAAAGTTAGTGAGGATGATGACGGCAAGAAATAGCAAGTGACAGTCATGTGAAACTGCCTTTAACAACCCACAGTGGTTTGCTTAACAACGCCAGAGGAACAGATGTAAGTTGGCAATTATGTGACATCATGCTTTATGATCGGACTGCTTAGTGACACAGATCCAAATGTGAGGACTCCTTGAAAGGGGATGTCACCAGAGGAATTGTGGACAGGAGGACAGTATTTTCTTATTTGGAGCTGAGGACTTCCATCGGTATAACTGGTGTTTCAAATTTTGCAGAGGCTTTAGGCATCATTTCATCAGTTAAAGCCCCCACATCTCTAAATTTAGCTCAGAAGGTTTAATTGTAACCATTTTGGGACATTTTTCAGGCTGAAAACATGGATTTTTCACATATATACATTTGTAGGTTTAAATGTAATTCTCTCTGCAGTTGGATAATCTATCCCCAGTGCTTCCAGATATTCAGTCATGTGAAAAACAAAGTACACCCTCTTTGAGTTGTATGGTTTTATGTATCAGGAAATCATCTGGTCTTTGCACTCTTAAAAGTAGGTGAATACAACTTCAGATGAACAACAACACATGACATATTACATCACGTAACCATCAGTGGTGGGTTTCACTTACCTTTGCTACTGGTTCAGGCACACGCACCACTTCTGCGCATGCACAGAGCATATTTGATGGTGTCCGGGCGGGTGGGCGGAGCCTCCTGTCAAGCTACTACTGGTTCAACCGAACCGGGCCGAACCGGTAGCAACCCACCACTGGTCACCATGTATTTTACAAAAGGAAAGCCAAAATGGAGGAGCCACATGTGAAAACTAACATCTTATGATTCAATATCTCATAGAGCCACCTTTAGCAGCAATAACTTCAAGGAATTGTTTTTTGTATGACCAAAAACAGTCTCTGGCATTGTTGCAGAGGAATTTTGGCCCACTCTTCTTTACAACATTGTTTCAGTTCATTGAGGTTTGTGGGCATTTGTTTATGCCCACCTCTCGAGAGGTCCCACCACAGCATTTCAATTGGGGTGAAGTCTGGACTTTGCTGTTGCAAACCTTGATTCTTTTCTTTTTCAGGCATTCTGCTGTAGATTGGCTGTTGAGCTTGGGATCATTGGCATGGAAACAAAAGAGATGGGATTTCTTCTTTGCTCTACCAGCGTAAGACTAGTGTAGAGCTAGCACTGATAAAGCAAAGAAGACATCTGATCTCTTGTTTTAATGACAATCCTTTCCTCCCCAGCCAGTGTAAATGATGACAAAACTTTCTTAGATCTCTTCGCCAGCATAAAACTAGTGCTAGTGTAGCTAAGAAGAAATCATAGTAGTTTATGCTAACTGGAAAGAAAAGGATTACAACGGAAGCAAAATAGGCATGATTTCTTCTTAGCCCCGCTAGCACTAGCTTTACATTAGTGTTGTGCTGGTAGAGCAAAGAAGAAATCTCATCTCTTTTGCTTCCATGGCAATCCTTTCCTCTTCAGCCAGGGTAAATCACTAACGTTTTATGCTGCCTGGAGTGAAAGGATTGCCATGGAAACAAAAGAGGTTATATTTCTTCTTCTTGATTATGCCATGTGGCCCAGCTGACTTCCTGAGCTCATCAGAAATTTCCTAAGTGAATGGTGATGGGGGAGTGGGGTTGGGGAGGAATGCATAGTATATTGCAAAGCAGGCCAACATACTGGGGTCTGGGGATTGTGAGGACTGACAGGGCAAGATGGAAGGGAAATAGATGGGTGGGTATGCTGCAGCATCTCTGCAGTGAAGGAGTCAAGGACACCCGGGATGGGAGGCGCTGCAAAAATTCAACTTTGAAGCAGATTCATATTTAGCATTTGGGGGAGTGTTGTAACTTCAGAAATTTGTTGAATGGCCTGTCGTACCTAAAGGATTACCTGTACTTCTTTTTCCACATCTTCTGCAACCCTTTCATAAACAATAAAACTTACACTTTTTTTTGAACCTTACAGACAAAGATGATGCCAACATAAGCACACTGGACAACTGAGAATAACAAGCAACACTGAAAAGCAAAGCAAATTGAAGCAAAAATAAAAATATTTTCTATTTCCTTCAGAAAGCCGCAGAATTCATCTACTTCATCAGCAGGTAAGAGACAGAAAAGAGAAAATCATGAAGAGATTTGCAGCTGGAAAAAGTAGATTATATAGAATTTAAGAATACGTTACTCGAAAAGGTCAAAGGAGATCATTTTTCCATTCAGAAAAAGAGGGAAATATCTGGAAGCCAGTGGGAAAGAAAATGTCAATTGGATAGTCACATATGGCAGCCAGAAATGCAGGCACCAACAAAATAAGGAATCACACATACTTTTGACCTCCTCAAGAATGTCAGTGATACACCAGAGAACTCACACAGGAGAGAAACCCTTTGAATGTCCTGAATGTGGGAAAAGCTTCAGTCGGAATTCAAGCCTGGTGAAACACCAGAGGATTCACACAGGAGAGAAACCCTTTAAATGTCCTGATTGTGGGAAATGTTTCAGTGAGAATTCCAGCCTGGTGAGACACCAGAGAACTCACACAGGAGAGAAACCCTTTGAATGTCCTGATTGTGGGAAAGGTTTCAGTGAGAATTCCAGCCTGCTGATACACCAGAGAACTCACACAGGAGAGAAACCCTTTGAATGTCCTGAGTGTGGGAAAAGTTTCAGTCAGAATTCCCATCTCATTGACCACCAGAGAACTCACACAGGAGAGAAGCCCTTTGAATGTCCTGAATGTGGAAAAAGCTACAGTAAGAATTCCTACCTGTTGATACACCAGAGGATTCACACAGGAGAGAAACCCTTTGAATGTCCTGAATGTGGGAAAAGCTTCAGTCGGAATTCCTACCTGGTGAAACACCAGAGGATTCACACAAGAGAGAAACCCTTTGAATGTCCTGAGTGTTGGAAATGTTTCAGTCAGAGTTCCCATCTCATTGGTCACCAGAGGACTCACACAGGAGAGAAACCCTTTGAATGTCCTGATTGTGGGAAAGGTTTCAGTGTCAAATCCAACCTGCTGATACACCAGAGAATTCACACAGGAGAGAAACCCTTTGAATGTCCTGAGTGTGGGAAAAGTTTCAGTCAGAGTTCCCACCTCATTGGCCACCAGAGGACTCACACAGGAGAGAAACCCTTTGAATGTCTTGAATGTGGGAAAAGTTTCAGTCAGAGTTCCCATCTCATTGGCCACCAGAGGACTCACACAGGAGAGAAACGCTTTTAATGTCCTGATTGTGGGAAACGTTTCAGTGTCAATTCCTATCTGGTATATTCCTATCACCAGAGGACTCACACAAGAGAAGCCGTACGCGTGTCCTGATTGTGGGAAAGATTTCAGTATTTCGTCAAGCATCCCTAGGCCTCCTCCACCCCCATCCTTCAAGATACTTATTGCTCTGGTTCCCAACCCTTGGTTTCCCCAAGGCATCCCTAGGCCTCCTCCACCCCGACCCCCAAAGACACCTATTTATTTATTTATTTATTGGTTTGATTTATATGCCGCCCATCTCCGGAGACTCAAAGCGGCTTACAATGTGTTAAGCAATAGCCTTCATACTTTTGTATAACCTGCTTAGTAAGGCTTTTGGCTCCCCACAAGCAGTGTTCATTTTTTATACAAAGTCAGCTTATTGCCCCCACAATCTGGGTCTCATTTTACCTACCTCGAAAGGATGGAAGGCTGAGTCAACCTTGAGCATGGTGAGATTTGACCTTGCAGTAATTGCAGGCAGCTGGTGCTACTTTAACAGCACTTAGTCGGATGCGCCACCAAAGCTATTGCTCTGGTTCCCAACCTTGGTTTCCCCAAGGCATCCCTATGCCTCCTCCACCCCCACCCCCCAACCTTGCTCCCCCCACCCCCACCCCCCGACCTATTGCTCTGGTTCCCAACAATGGTTCCCCCAAAGCATCCCTAGGCCTCCTCCACCCCCACCCCCAAGACACCTATTGCTCTGGTTCCCAACCCTTGGTTCTGCCAAGGCATCCCTATGCCTCCTCCACCCCCACCCCCAAGACACCTATTGCTCTGGTTCCCAACCCTTGGTTCCGCCAAGGCATCCCTATGCCTCCTCCACCCCCACCCCCCGACCTTGCTCCCCCCACCCCCACCCCCCGACCTATTGCTCTGGTTCCCAACAATGGTTCCCCCAAAGCATCCCTAGGCCTCCTCCACCCCCACCCCCAAGACACCTATTGCTCTGGTTCCCAACCGTTGGTTCCTCCAAGGCATCCCTAGGCCTCCTCCACCCCCACCCCCAAGACACCTATTGCTCTGGTTCCCAACCGTTGGTTCCTCCAAGGCATCCCTAGGCCTCCTCCACCCCCACCCCCAAGACACCTATTGCTCTAGTTCCCAACCCTTGATTCCCCCAAGGCATCCCTAGGCCTCCTCCACCCCCACCCCCAAGACACCTATTGCTCTGGTTCCCAACCGTTGGTTCCTCCAAGGCATCCCTAGGCCTCCTTCACCCCCGCCGCCCAAGACACCTATTTATTTATTGGTTCGATTTATATGCTGCCCTTCTCTGGAGACTCAGGGCGGCTTACAATGTGTTAAGCAATAGCCTTCATAGTTTTGTATATACCTGCTTAGTAGGGCTTTCGGCCCCCCACACGTGGTGTTCTTTTTTTATACAAAGTCACCTTATTGCCCCCACAATCTGGGTCTCATTTTACCTACCTCGAAAGGATGGAAGGCTGAGTCAACCTTGAGCATGGTGAGATTTGACCTTGCAGTAATTGCAGGCAGCTGGTGCTACTTTAACAGCACTTAGTCGGATGCGCCACCAAAGCTATTGCTCTGGTTCCCAACCTTGGTTTCCCCAAGGCATCCCTATGCCTCCTCCACCCCCACCCCCCAACCTTGCTCCCCCCACCCCCACCCCCCGACCTATTGCTCTGGTTCCCAACAATGGTTCCCCCAAAGCATCCCTAGGCCTCCTCCACCCCCACCCCTCAAGACACCTATTGCTCTGGTTCCCAACCCTTGGTTCCTCCAAGGCATCCCTAGGCCTCCTTCACCCCCGCCGCCCAAGACACCTATTTATTTATTGGTTCGATTTATATGCTGCCCTTCTCTGGAGACTCAGGGCGGCTTACAATGTGTTAAGCAATAGCCTTCATAGTTTTGTATATACCTGCTTAGTAGGGCTTTCGGCCCCCCACACGTGGTGTTCTTTTTTTATACAAAGTCACCTTATTGCCCCCACAATCTGGGTCTCATTTTACCTACCTCGAAAGGATGGAAGGCTGAGTCAACCTTGAGCATGGTGAGATTTGACCTTGCAGTAATTGCAGGCAGCTGGTGCTACTTTAACAGCACTTAGTCGGATGCGCCACCAAAGCTATTGCTCTGGTTCCCAACCTTGGTTTCCCCAAGGCATCCCTATGCCTCCTCCACCCCCACCCCCCAACCTTGCTCCCCCCACCCCCACCCCCCGACCTATTGCTCTGGTTCCCAACAATGGTTCCCCCAAAGCATCCCTAGGCCTCCTCCACCCCCACCCCCAAGACACCTATTGCTCTGGTTCCCAACCCTTGGTTCTGCCAAGGCATCCCTATGCCTCCTCCACCCCCACCCCCAAGACACCTATTGCTCTGGTTCCCAACCCTTGGTTCCGCCAAGGCATCCCTATGCCTCCTCCACCCCCACCCCCCGACCTTGCTCCCCCCACCCCCACCCCCCGACCTATTGCTCTGGTTCCCAACAATGGTTCCCCCAAAGCATCCCTAGGCCTCCTCCACCCCCACCCCTCAAGACACCTATTGCTCTGGTTCCCAACCCTTGGTTCCTCCAAGGCATCCCTAGGCCTCCTTCACCCCCGCCGCCCAAGACACCTATTTATTTATTGGTTCGATTTATATGCTGCCCTTCTCTGGAGACTCAGGGCGGCTTACAATGTGTTAAGCAATAGCCTTCATAGTTTTGTATATACCTGCTTAGTAGGGCTTTCGGCCCCCCACACGTGGTGTTCTTTTTTTATACAAAGTCACCTTATTGCCCCCACAATCTGGGTCTCATTTTACCTACCTCGAAAGGATGGAAGGCTGAGTCAACCTTGAGCATGGTGAGATTTGACCTTGCAGTAATTGCAGGCAGCTGGTGCTACTTTAACAGCACTTAGTCGGATGCGCCACCAAAGCTATTGCTCTGGTTCCCAACCTTGGTTTCCCCAAGGCATCCCTATGCCTCCTCCACCCCCACCCCCCAACCTTGCTCCCCCCACCCCCACCCCCCGACCTATTGCTCTGGTTCCCAACAATGGTTCCCCCAAAGCATCCCTAGGCCTCCTCCACCCCCACCCCCAAGACACCTATTGCTCTGGTTCCCAACCCTTGGTTCCGCCAAGGCATCCCTATGCCTCCTCCACCCCCACCCCCCAACCTTGCTCCCCCCACCCCCACCCCCCGACCTATTGCTCTGGTTCCCAACAATGGTTCCCCCAAAGCATCCCTAGGCCTCCTCCACCCCCCCCCAAGACACCTATTGCTCTAGTTCCCAACCCTTGATTCCCCCAAGGCATCCCTTGGCCTCCTCCACCCCCACCCCCAAGACACCTATTGCTGTGGTTCCCAACCCTTGGTTCCCCCAAGGCATCCCTAGGCCTCCTCCACCCCCACCCCCAAGACACCTATTGCTGTGGTTCCCAACCCTTGGTTCCCCCAAGGCATCCCTTGGCCTCCTCCACCCCCACCCCCAAGAAAACTATTGCTGTGGTTCCCAACCCTTGGTTCCCCAAAGGCATCCTTAGGCCTCCTCCACCCCCACCCCCACCCCCACCCCCAAGACACTTATTGCTCTGGTTCCCAACCTTGGTTCCCCCAAGGCATCCCTAGGCCTCCTCCATCCCCACCCCCCAAGACACCTATTGCTTTAGTTCCCAACCCTTGGTTCCCCCAAGGCAGCGGTGAAATGCTACTGGTTTGCTCCAGTTCGGGGGAAGCCCCCCCCCCACGCCTCCGCACCAAGTACCTCCCAGGCCTTTTCCCACTCCCACTGGCTCCCTGCAGGCCTTAGGCCATTCTGTCACGGGGCCTTCCAATTACGATTACACCTTGCAGGAGCTGTTTAACGAGACTGCTTTGCTTAATTGCAGACTTAGGCTTTCCTTCCAAAGGCTTCCCGTAACCCATCTCATAGGTCTCCCCAGGACTTTCCTTCCCTCACAGAGTCTCTCCAGAGCTCTCCTTCCTAAAACAGAGTCCCTGTAGTCCTTAGGTCGAATTCCAAGCCTACTAGGCCTCCTCTTTATCTTTTGAAGACATCTGAACCTTATATTGGGGAAGGAGGGTAGGACGGAAATCTCTCGGCTGTATGACTATTTAATGGAAGCAGCCGTTATTTTCACTGTGCCTGGGATTCATCACTGGGCCCTGAAGTGGATTTGTAGAAGTGGCCACCATTTTGCCACGACTGCCTCAGGCCCAAAATGGCGGCTGCTTCTGGGTCATTGTCATGCAGGAGAGGGAGAAACTGCTCTGTTTCACTTCCTTAACACTGTGCAGACCATCTTAAGGAATTGTGGGTGCAACTGAAAATGATGGCTGTTTCCATGAGATCTTGAAAATTTACGTGTGAAATAGATGATGGGCTTGTGGGGAGTAGGCCCGAGGCCCAATGAAAAAAAGCAGTGTAATATTTCAAATGAAAAGCTATTCTGCCTTGCAGATGAACCTGGTGGAGAAGAACTGTAGGAATATTGAGTTGAGGAGAAAAGGGATTTATTTATTTATTTATTTAATTTGTATACTGCCTTTCTCCCAGAAGGGACTCAGGGCAGTGAACAGCCAAAATTAAAAATACATAGAATACAAAAGTTAAGATAATTAAAAAGAATTAAATCATCGGCTTCCCAATTTAAAACCCCCAAGTCTATAAAATTTAAAATCCCATTAAGAACCATTTAAGCTAGGCCGGCTTGCTGGAATAAATACGTCTTCAGGGCCTTACGGAAGGTCCGGAGGTCCAGGATCAGTTGTATTCCAGGAGGTAGCTCATTCCACAGGGCGGGTGCCCCCACAGAGAAGGCTCTCCCCCTGGGGGCCGCCAGCCAACATTGCCTGACCGACGGCACCCTGAGGAGGCCCTGTCTGTGAGAGCGTATTGGCCGGTGGGAGGTTATCGGTAGCAGCAGTCGGTCTCGTAAATATCCTGGCCCTAAGCCATGTAGCGCTTTAAAGATGAGAACCAGTACCTTAAAGCGCACCTGGAAGACCACCAGAAGCCAATGCAGCTCACACAGGAGAGGTGTTACATGGGAGCGCCACGTCGCTCCCATAATCACCCGCGCAGCAGCATTCTGCACCAGCTGGAGCCTCCAGGTGCTCCTCAAGGGGAGCCCCATGTAGAGAGCTTTGCAGTAGTCCAGGCGCAACGTGACGAGGGCATGAGTGACCATGCACAAGGAGTCCTGATCCAGAAAGGGGCGCAACTGGCGTATCAGGCAGACCTGATAAAAAGCCCTCCTGGCCACCGCCGTCATATGCTCTTCTAAAGACAGCCGTGTGTCCAGGAGGACACCCAAGTTGCGAGCCCCCTCTGTGGGGGTCAGTGACTCGCCCCCAATAGCCAGTGATGGCACCAGCTGGCTATATTGGGACGCCGGTATCCACAGCCACTCGGTCTTGGAAGGGTTGAGTCAAAGCCTGTTCCTCCCCATCCAGACCCACACAGCCTCCAGACACTGGGACATCACTTTGAGTGCATCATTGGGGTGGTCTGGGGTGGAGATGTACAGCTGAGTGTCATCAGTGTACAGATGGCATCGCACCCCAAAACCATGGACGATCTCACCTAGCGGCTTCACATAAATGTTGAACAGGAGTGGCGAGAGGACTGACCCTTGCGGCACCCCGCAAGCAAGGCACCTCGAGGTCGACCTCTGCCCCCCTGCCAACACGGACTGCAACCGGTCAGAGAGATAGGAGGAGAACCACCGCAACACGGTGCCTCCCACCCCTAATCCCCCCCAGCCGGCGCAGCATGATACCATGGTCGATGGTATCAAAAGCTGCTGAGACATCTAACAGGACCAGAACAGAGGAACAACCCCTGTCCCGGGCCCTCCAGAGATCATCCACCAATGCGACCAATGCCGTCTCCGTGCTGTACCCAGGCCTGAAGTCGGACTGGCACGGATCTAGATAGACGGTTTCATCCAGGTACTGTGGGAGCTGTCGCGCAACCACACTCTCTACAACCTTCGCAACAAAGCGAAGGTTGGAGACCAGACGGTAGTTTGCCAAAACAGCCGGGTCCAGAGACGGCTTCTTGAGGAGGGGCCTCACCACCGCCTCTTTCAAGGCGGGAGGCAAGAAACCCTCTCTCAAAGAAGCATTTATAATCCTCTGGAGCCAGCCTCGTGTTACCTCCCGGGTGGCCAGTACCAGCCAGAAGGGGCACGGGTCCAATAAACATATGGTTGCGTTTAACCTCCCCAGGATCCTGTCCACGTCCTCAGGAGTCACAGGGTCGAACTCGTCCCAGATAACATTCTCAAGACCGGCCTCAGTCACCCCGCCGGGATCTACCCAGTCAGAGTCCAAGCCTTCCCGAATCTGAGCGATTTTATCGTGCAGATACTATGCAAAATTAGTATTATTATGAGGGGTGCACTTCCTTATCCATAAGGTCTCTCCTTTTTTTATTTTTACTATGGTAATAATGAACTTTACTGATTCTGGCATTTTCCAGCTCTTTCTTCCTGTCTGACTTGCAGAAAGGAGAGATACATTTTTAAAAATGGCTTCAAACTACTCTCACTACCATTACAAGGACGAGAAGTTTTTG